>NC_141693.1:903623649-904241149 GCF_964263255.1 Lissotriton vulgaris | reverse complement strand
CCAGAGCCCAACCACACAGTCAGTCAATTCCTTCCATCCCTGAAAACATAGAATAGCGATTAAAAGTGGGAACATTGAAGCTACGGGTGTAAAAATTACAGCCAGGTGTCGGTGGTGGACAGGGTGGTCTCTCCAACTGGGACTGGGGATAAAAGTAGGTCAGGTCTCGTGTTGTAATTCCCTCCCTACCTCTCCCATCAAACCATTCCCCGATGTGTTTAGGGACTCTATGATCTTTGAAGTTTACAATGATCACATCCCCTGTCTGGTCCTTGGGTCTGCGGCCCAACCATCCGACTCTTCTGACATTCAATATTTCCCCATTTAAATTTGGTGGCAATGGCCTATTATTTGCCAACCAATGTATCACCTTATTCTTCAGGGTCTGGAAGTCTTCTCTTTTACCATCTTCTAGTTCAGGTACCCTAGTCATGATTACTACAAAGGGCGCTGCCTGAGGTGGAAGATCTACGTTCCTCTTAAGCTCTCTTGATGGGTTATGATAAGATTTACTCTTATTTTCTTGTAACCGGGTTGTGCTAGTTTGGTTGTTTCTTGGTTTTTGGACCGGTCCTTCCCCTTTTTTCCCCCCAGCATTTGTTTGTTCCATTGCTGTATTACTAATGATCTTGGTTCCCTTCGCTAGTAGAGGCTGCGTTCCTTACTATTCTTATTTACCAATTGTGAGTGATGATAAAACCAATTTACAGTAGTATTTGTTATAAGCTCCCTGGTCTGTTCAGCGTTCCTCTGTATCATGGTTTCTATCTCCACCTTTTTTCTGATATAATTTTTACCCTGTGTATTAATGGGAGTATTTGAGACTTAACTAGTTGCTCTATATTTCCTAGTAGTTCCTTTGTAACCGGAGGGTCCGTAGGTTGGTGCTCAATCTCCTTACTACTCGTTGGGGCACAAGCCGTTCCCTCCACCCTCGGTGGATTATGAATTAATTTTAGGGATTTGGCACTTCTACCTTGGCGAGTACCACCCCTACGTTTCCTTTTTTTGGCAGGTTTGTCGGGGCCTGTTTCATGTTTGGAGGGTTATCCGCTGCTAGATCAGCAGAGGATTTCTCATCAGCAGATGAGATTTCTAGTAACAAGTCCACATTTGATACATCTTTATTAAGATCAGTTGACTTGTCATGTTCCCTTAACTGGAGTGGGATACTGATGTCGCCTTCATTATTCCTCCCCTTACTCAGCTTTAATGGACTACTGGCGAGTTTAATCATTCCCAGAGAAGAGCGTTTAGAGTGCATAGGGGAAGTCACAGCTGATGCAGTAAGCAAAGGCTGCGACTCCTGGGAGTTGTTGTTGATTGCCGATGTATCCACTGTTGACAAAAGGGGTCGGGACCCAACCGGAAGTGAGAGACGTCCCTCAGTGTGCTCAATGGCATTTACCACCACCCCAATAGTCTTTTGAAACATGCGATGTATTGCTGTTAAACTAGGTAAAGTTGGCTTAGATTGTTTCTGCTTCTTAGTAGGTGGAGCAGGCATTTCAACAGCCAATATATAATCGAAACAATCCCCTAAATGAAGACCACAATAGCCAGTAACTTCTATCCACAGACGCAAAATAAGTAATAATACCCAACTTTAGTCCTTACTCAATGCAGCAGGCTGGTCCAGGAATGTTCTAACATGGAATCAAGGGGGGTGCCCCAGCCCAGGCTCCTTCGGCCACCGAACGGCCACAAAACGGCCCGCCCTTGTCCCGGACTTCTCCCGGGACGCTCCTGCGCGCTCCCGCGCAGCGCCTATCTCGACCCACTAAATAGGGCTGGTTACGTCCTGTGGGCGGAGCAAGCAGGGAGAGCGGACCAGGTGTTGGCTATTGGTCAGGCAGGGACTCCTGGGAGATGGAGTCCCTGCAGCAACGCTCGCAGCCCTGAAGCAGTGTCCACAAATCCTCCAGCCACGGCAGAAAGCTACTCCCACTGTTCCAAACGGCGCGGCGGCACCCGTAAAGCGGGTGAGGCAAGGTTCAAATGTACAGGGAATTGTACAGGAAAAGCTCAGCATGCAGTCCGTTCAAGGGTGTCCCACCTGAGTGCAAGAGGCGGATACTTTTACACCTCCAGGTGTCCTGTGGGCGGAGCAAGCAGGGAGAGCGGACCAGGTGTTGGCTATTGGTCAGGCAGGGACTCCTGGAAGATGGAGTTCCTGCAGCAACGCTCGCAGCCCTGAAGCAGTGTCCACAAATCCTCCAGCCCCGGTAGAAAGCTATTCCCACTGTTCCAAACGGCGCGGAGGCTCCCACGAAGCGGGTGCGACAAGGTTCAAATGTACAGGGAATTGTACAGGAAAAGCGCAGCATGCAGTCCGTTCAAGGGTGTCCCACACGAGTGTAAGAGGCAGATACTTTTACACCTCCAGGTGTCCTGTGGGCGGAGCAAGCAGGGAGAGCGGACCAGGTGTTGGCTATTGGTCAGGCAGGGACTCCTGGGAGATGGAGTCCCTGCAGCAAGGCTCGCAGCCCTGAAGCAGTGTCCACAAATCCTCCAGCCAAGGCAAAAAGCTACTCCCACTGTTCCAAACGGCGCGGAGGCACCCGCAAAGCGGGTGCGGCAAGGTTCAAATGTACAGGGAATTGTACAGGAAAAGCTCAGCATGCAGTCCGTTCAAGGGTGTCCCCCACATGTCTTTTACATGCCTATAAGTACATATAAAATTAAGTGTGTGTGAATTTCCGGAACTTGCAATGCTCACAACCCCAGGACTGCAGTCTGGAAGCCAAGGCTGTCGTCAGATAAACACGCTGAGAGCGAAGAAGAACAGAAACCAAAAATGAGGAGGAACTCGGTGTGATTTTGCACAGCTAGAATGATATGTGACAGAAGAAGCAGGCAAATGATTAGGTTTCCGGGTTTCCTGAGATACTGCAAGAGCAAATCTGTTGCGGGCTCAGCAAAGTAAACCACGACCAGACTGCAGCGAGACAGAAGTGAGGTCACTGCAGGCAACAGATTACCAAGGAAACGTAGGAGCGGGAGCGGGCTTCTCTCAAAATTACAGGACTTTAACATGAGACAGTTGGCGGTCCAGTTGTCAGGGCAACATACGTATGCGCCCACCACATGCAGAGGACTCGGGCCCGTGACACGTGCTGGGGCAAGGGAGGACTGGCTTTGCACTAAAGGAAAAAAAAAAGCAGTGCCCAACAAAGGAGGAGAGGCAGTGCCGGTGGAAACAGCCAGTGTGAAGCTGCAGTGCTATTGGAGGGAGAGAGGCGAGGTGGAAGGAAATCCAGATCCACACAGTGCTCACATGAAAAAATGAGCCAAGACAGAACGAGCCAATAGACAGGCAGAAATCCTTACTGTCTCGCAAGGACTCCAACGGAGGCTGGTCATGCTTGGGAGCTCACAGTGTGAGTGCAGGGTCAGAGATGAAGACCTCGAAAATTATCTGGGCAGACGGTTCTACCAAGTAGCCAATTTGTCACCAAGAATTCTGTTGGGAAGATCCCAGAGCCAAGGTAAGTGCAGTAGTTTCTTGGTAGAGGCTACACAGTTGGCAGGTCTATTCAGCACTCGGTGCAGCAGTAACTGACCCATTAACCGATCCCCACTTGAATCAACACATTCTTAGACTACAACTCCTTCAATGGCAGCATTAGAACTAACAGAAAGAGTGTTAAGAACATCACTACAAACAATTCTGCCAGTACTACAGATAGTTATGATAATATATTGTTTTCTTAGTCCCTGCTTCAGGCTGTTTATTTTTAGACTTGGCTGATTTTGTATTTCGATTCACAAGTGGCTTATTAGATCTTCAACCTCTAACCTTTGTCAATAGAAGTTCACCTAATATCTGCGATACTGTTCTAAATAAAGAGAATTCAGTTAGCTACCCACCTAGTACGGAAACTCCCAAGAAAGCATCTACCCTTGTTGACATTATAGACATGTAACAATATGATAATGGTTGATATTTATGCTTTAAATTTTCACTTTAGTCTCATTCATATTTGATAATTGCCCTTAAAAACTAGAACATGCATTAATGAGTATTATAATCAGGCACATTTTTAATCGTAGGCATATCTCTGTTTAGAAAGAAGAAAATGAGTTAGTTACCTGTAACTATGGTTATCCAGTATTGGTGTATTTCCTAGATTGACATGCCTTAATCATTCCCCGTCGTCGAGATGGGAGTCCCACAGTCACATAATCAAGCAGTATTTAAATAATGCCATAGGCTACAATGTCCTTGAGCCATGTTTTACATAGCCTATATATGTCCTTTTTAAAAAAGGACCAAATGTTGAATGCAGCCAATAAGCTGCTAGCACCCTCTAGAACCTTCCCACAGAGGCAGGTTCCCTCAGATTTTCCAAGCACAAGTGAGAAGTGAGTATCTTATTGAATAACAAGAAAACAGCCTCTACAGGGAGGAGAGTGGGTGCATGTGAATCTATGAAAGATACCAATACCGGATAACTGTAGTTACAGGTAGGTAACTTGTTTTCTATCCAGTATTGGGATGTCTTTCCTAGAGTCACATGCCTGAATCAGAGTAGCAGCAGTCACCTCCAATAATATTTTGTCAGTTGAGGATGGTGGGTGACTCTTTAAAAAACATAGTGAACTGTAAAAGTTTGAAGTAATACCAGAAGCACCTGAAATATAATACCTGTATGAACTATTTAAAAAAAAAATATATCTATATGTATTCACTGAAAAAACCATAGGTTTCAGCCACGTTATAGTTAGGAATTAGCATTTAAAAAACCTTAGAAATTCACTGAAAAAACCATAGGTTTCACACATGTTATAGTTAGCTGGACATTTCACTCATACAAAACCATTGAAATTCCCCCGTTATAGTTAGTTCAGCTAACTATAACTCGCGCACCCGCAATGCACTGCTGATGCCGTCACATATTACATCACTCATGACATGGTCAGTGACATCACTCATAACATCACTGATGGCATCTCAAATGACATCACTGATGACATCACTGATGACATCATCCTTGTGAAAGAGTGGCAGACCTCCTCTCACAGTAATATAACCTTTGATACCCACATTCAAAAATAGAAACTAAACTTTTCAAAAAAATTGAGATACCAATACCAGTTACAACAACCTATTCACTAATTCCAACATCTACATACACATCCACTCATTCACCAACAGTTCTATATAGTCACTCATAAATGTACTCACTCATCATATGTACTCATACTCCTATACATCCTGTTACACACCGACACTCATCTATAGAGTTACTCACACACATACTCACACATGCAAATAAACTATCAAACATCCATTTACTTGCATATACAGCTATAAACACACCACTACACTTACTGCTACAGAAACGTACACATACAATCACTTATAGAAACACATACTTATTTATACAGGAACTTTTCCAATCTCTCACTCTCACATATACTCACTTATATACATCAATACTCACATATACTAGTTTAAAACATATGTAGTTACTCATAAAGATACTATTGAGACAGTCATTTACTCACTAACACACCCATACACACACTCATCCACCCATACAGTCCTGCACACATGCTGTCTTCAAAACACATACAAACAGTGAGTCAGTCATTCATTCATCTATGCGCTAAGTAATACCCACCACCAAACCATACAGACACTCATACTGATACTCAAAAAACCAACTAATAACCCATATAGACACCCATGTAGCTACTCACCAACCCATCCAGCCACTTATACACAAAGTGAGACACTGATACAAATGTTTACATATTTGAACCTTACTCGCTAATACATGTATTCACTAAGATACACTTAATAAGTCAGCTATACAATCAATTTTACAAAAAAATCATCCATTTAGACACTTATTTACCCATTTATTCTTCCATCGACCTTTAGATATACATATATAAAAAACATTTATTTTTCAGAAAGACACACATTCACTGGATGATGTTATCAGTGATGTCATTTGACATGCCATCAGTGATGTCATGAGTGATGTCACTGACCATGTCATGAGTGATGTAATATGTGACATCGTCAGCAGTGCATCGCGGGCGCGCAAGTTATAGTTAGCTGAACTAACTATAAAGGGGGAATTTTAATGGTTTTGTATGAGTGAAATGTCCAGCTAACTATAACATGTGTGATACTTATGTTTTTTTCAGCGAATTTCTAAGGTTTTTTAAATGCTAATTCCTAACTATAACGTGGATGAAACCTATGGTTTTTTCTGTGAATTTCTAAGGTTTTTTAAATGCTTATTTCTAACTATAATGTGGCTGAAACCTAGGTTTTTTTCAATGAATTTCAAAGGTTTTGTAAATGATAATTTTTCAATGTATTAATTGTTATATTTTTTTATACTGATTTACTACATTGTTTTAAAGTATTTATTTTTAGATATTTTATTTTCTATTTTATATTTTTAATATAAATTGAATTTTTTTTAATTTTTTTTTTTATGTATATATATTTTATATAGCAGGCAATGATATCCTATGGAAGTAAATTCAAGTTACTAGTAAGTATGGTTAAAATTCCTTTTCAGGATCAGTAGTGGGATGAAAGATGCAGCACTGAGGTCTCTCCTGATAACAGGTGAGTAAATCGGAATTCGTAGTTCAGCTGATTTTAGAGGAATGTTTTTAAGTTCCAAAACTCCACACTTAGAAGAAATTCCAAGTGAAATCAGTCACTGTTAGCCTATGCAAGGAAATTCAAGTTACTGTAAGTATGGTTAGAATTACTTTTCAGGATCAGAGTGGGCTGAAAGATGCAGCACTGAGGTCTCTCCTGATAACAGGTGAGTAAATCGGAATTCGGACTTTGACTGATTTTAGAGGAATATTTGTTTGTTTCAAAAATAGACACTTCGAAACTTTTCTGGGGAAAACCACACATAGATTCCTATGGAAGGAAATACAAGTTACTGGTAAGTACACTTGAATTTATTTTTCAGGGTCCGTACGGGGCTCAAAGATGCAGCACTGACGTCTCTCGTGAAAACAGATGAGTAAATCGGAATTCGTAGTTCGGCTGATTTTAGAGGAAAATTTTGCTCAATAGTGAAGGAAGGGCCTGAGGTGAAATGTGTGCAAACACGCCCTGTGGTGCGTTTTAAGTTGGGGAATGAATTCCTCTTCAATCCTGAGGTCCCCTGTGGGCCAACTAGCCCACCAGGTACCTCCAGTATGCGCCAGGGAGCTGCGATGCAGAGAGGTGCTCAGAGGCCACGCCCCCTTTTTACAACACTCTTCAACGTAATTGGGGAGGATGTCCCAGACAGACCAAGCGTTACATACAGGAAAAGCAGGAACATCAGGGATATGTTGGTGCGGAGCGATATCACCACTTACTCAACAGAACAGGGACATGGCCTCAGGGGATTCTTTCCCTGTGGCCATTGCAAAGCATGTAAAAACAGCACTTTCAGGAAGAAGGTTGAGTACAATGGCATCAAGAAAGAAACCAATCAATTTCTCATGTGTAGTTCCACCCACGTGATTTATTTGATTGAATGCCCCTGCAAGCTTTGGTATATAGGGAGCACCACTCTACTTGCCAAAAAACGTGTCCTAGAACATTGTTGGGCTATCACTCACATTGATGAAAAATATCCTGTGGCAAGGCATTTTAGGGACAAGCACTTTTCCAACTCCTAACTCCTCAGCTTTTTAATCCTAGAACAGATCACCAGGAGCCCCAGGGGAGGCAACAGGGTGTTGAAACTGAGACAGAAGGAATCCAAGTACATTGTAGACTTTCAGTCAAAGGACCCAGGGGGTTTAAATCAGGACAAGGAACTTGCAATACATTTGAGGGAAGATTAGTGATCTAGCCTGGTTGTGTTCTGTGCCTTGTGTACTGAGAATTTCTGGGAGAAAGCATGTCCAACCTCTTTGTGCATTACGCACACCCAGTATTTTCTATTCTCTCCTCTGGCTTAGTGCATAAGAACATGTTTATTTTTTTATGGATTGTTTTTAAATGTAACAAATGTTTTTACTGTATGTTTTCCCTCAGGAGGACAAAAAAAAGGGGCCCAACCACCGCACTCCCTATTACGGGCATTCCTCCCTTCTCACCATTTCAACACTTTTTTTTATCACCGAGCACACCTTCACTGATGGGCACCTGTGGCAAGTACTATGACTTTGCAGCAGAATATTGTGTGCTATCAGTCTTACAAATAACTGTAAACCCATGGGATTATTATTCTGCAGGATAGAGGCAAGTTAGACATACACCAGTCCTCTGAGTGGCAGATTACGAGTATTTTACTCAGTAACTTTTCATGTCTTCACTCCTCTAGCCATATGAGATTCACTGTTATCATTGGAAAGCTAGGGCTCCATACATTCATTGTTGTGGCCAGTATTTCACTGAGCCTTTGCAAAACATTTGACATCGTAACATCTTCATGTCTTGTATAATTCTAAGCAGGAAGAAATTTCGGAATACAATTCTAATATTGTTGTAATGTGTGACTATTGTTTTGTACTTTACATGTCAAGCCGTTTTTCGGCATATGTATATTTCATAGATGTGCGGGTATGTGCATTATTAGTTCATTTTGGCGCACCCCTGACCCACATTTGCCTGGGAGTCCTCATGTCACTTCGTTAAGCAATCGCTTTTATATTTACGTATAAGCACTGTGGCACACATCCTGCGCGTTGGGTTACACTCTCCAAGATGGCGGACGTAATGATGTACGAAGTAATTCGTTATGTACTTCTAAGACTGATAAGGAAGTTTTTAATTTTATTTCCTTTGATTATTTTTTCACTGTATCCAGTTTCACTTCCATGCAGTTGTTACCGCATTAACCGCATCGCTGCTGCGGTGATTTTTGCGCTACGCGGCTTTTTTCGAAAAGCCGCGTTAGATGACGAGCTCAGCTCGTCATCCGCACATGCCCCCCGTGGCTGATGACGAGCTGAGCTCGTCATCAGCATCGAAGGGGTTAATTGTTTCAATCATGATGTCTGATACATTCAAGCATGTCAGCCATTTCCCTGCCGTTCTGTGGGAATTCTGAGTCCTCTGTTTATGTCCATTACTTGCACAAAGCTTTGTCAGTAGGTTTTCTGAATGCACTCGCTTACGTGAACAAGGCTTCTCCTGAAGCCGAAACAAGTTATAGGTGAAATAAACACCCTTGAATCTTGGATTATCTGTTGTATTCTTTTGTGGCTGAGAGCATACTAACTTGGAACTTGTTGTTGAATATATATATATATATATATATATATATATATATATATATATATATATATATATATATATATATATATATATATATATGTATAAAGGATCCAATCCTGGTTCAGCAAATCATTAAACAGGCACCGACTCTGTGGGTTTCAAGATCAAAGAAATGTATTCAAAAAACGACCAGACGCGTTTCGGCGGACCAGTCCGCCTTGTTCACTACATCTGTTATCACCAAAGAAGTGAGCTTATTTATAGTGATGTGAAGCAACCAGGAAAGGGTCAGGTGGTTAGCCCGGGAAAACATGTCACATGGAAGTAGACATGGAAGAGTTTTCGTCATGGAAATGCAAGTCATGGTTATACATACCAAATCTATCAGTGACTGTGAGGCAGAGTTTTTAGATGTTAAAATCTTTGTACGCAATGGACATCTGGCTACAAAACTCCACAGAAAAAGCACTGCTGGCCAGAGCATTTTACATGCCAGCAGTGCCCACCCAAGACATGTAGTGGATAATATCCCACTAGGCGAATTACTGAGGATCAAACGCATATGTAGTTCGGAGAGTGATCTTGTACTCTGCATGAATGAAGCCTTGGAAAGATTCAGACAGAGGGGCTCCCGTGAATCTACTCTCAAGGTAGCATTTCAGAAGGCTAACAACAGAACTCGTGAATCCTTGTTAGATCAGGCCCCTAATATCAGGTCTGAGAGTGTCCTTGAAGATAATATGAAGTTCCTAGACTCATAACGGCCTATAGTAAACAAGCAAGGCAAATAAGATCCATCATGTCACAAAGGTGGCCAGTCTTATTAACTGATCAGGTTCTAAAACCCAGACTGCCTGATGGTCCCACTGTGACCTTTCGTAAGGGCCCTTTCTTGAGATCACATATTTGTCATGACTTTCCCGAACTCAGGAAAAAGGAGGAGTGGATGAAATCACGTCATGGTTTCAAACGCTGTACCTCATGCAGGGCGTGCAAATTTGGCAAATCCACGACTCAGTATTATACACCATTCAGTGCTGACCCAATTAACATCAGGGATCAGTTCACCTGCAAAACTGAGTTTGCCATATACGTCCTGACATGCACATGTGGACTCAGGTATGTCGGCAGTACACGACAACCTGTGCATGTCAGGATTCTTCAACATCTGCCGGCCATCGTGAACAATGACTCATCTTATCCGGTGGCTAGGCATTTTAAGAGTAATCATAAAAATGATTTACAGTGCCTATCCTATTTTGTCATCGCCACTGTAGATAAACCTGTGAGGGGTGGGGATCGAGACAGGATGCTTAGGAGACTTGAGTCCCAGTTTATTTTGGAATTAGACAGCAGATTTCCAAATGGGCTCAATAATACTGAAGATTTGTACGTTTTCCTGTAGTTCTCTATAAATTTTGGTTGCTCCAATTCTCCGGAATACTGTAAATACATATACTAGTACTATCTTATTTTTGGCATTATCTTTGGACACAGAATTTCTTTCATACACTCCATCATTTTCTTTATTTTTCCTCATCACAAATTGCTTCATGGTTGTTACCATACAAGCTCTCTTTTTTTCCCCATTTTTTGATTCTCTTTTGGGATACACTTCTTTTTTATTTCCATTTTGACATAGCCATGGGTTATTAGTTGAGTATTTCAGTTTCCCTTATCACAACCACATTACTATCACAAGTGGTTCTTTACTTTTGTACTACCTGTTGTGGCTCTAAATTTATTGTTTGCCATATGCATCTCTGGCATTTAACTTCTTCATTGCCGTGTTATTTGATGAAGACATTTATAATCCATCTATATTGGATTTTATCCAATTGCTTACTTTTTTGCATCATTTTGCACAACATTGCACAATGTCACTTTACAAGTCTATATAAACAAATAACAATTGCACTTTGCATTTGCACTTTATTTTGCCAAACAAAGTTTGCACATAATTGCGTATTTTGCACAATGCTTGGACTTTATCCAGAAAAAAGAAAACAATAATGTCTTTTTTAATTGAATTGTAACACGACATGTTTTTTGCTGGATTTCATTTTGCACTGCCGCAATTGTAGCCACTGGTGATATAAATTTAAATGCATTTTACAATATTAATGTATTTTACAAAAAATAATTTTTTCACTTGTGGATTTGAACCCTTTATTTGTGAGTAGTACACATGAAGTATTGTGATTTTTGTTTGGAAAACAGACTTGATGCCTACAATGGAGTATGTCTTTGCTTTTCATCATCACATGGTGCAGTGTTTGAAAAAAAGAAAAAAATGAAAGAAAAAAATGCTAATTGAAACACAAAAAAACTGTGAAGCATTGGGTATTTAAATGTGTATGCCGCATTAACTGACTGTCTGTGAGCAAGGGCGGATGCCCGAAACGCGTCAGATTCTGTTGGGCTGAAGCTTTAAATAAATCTTGTGCCTTTATCTACTTGTTGGATTCGTGTGGTTTTCCTGGGTCGACTTAATGCAGAGCCTTTGCAAAACTGCTGTTGCTGCATATATATATATATATATATATATATATATATATATATATATATATATATATATATATATATATATATATATATATATATATATATATATTCATATATATAAAGGATCCAATCCTGGTTCAGCAAATCATAAAACAGGCACAGACTCTGTGGGTTTCAAGATCAAAGAAATGTATTCAAAAAACGACCAGACGCGTTTCGGCGGACCAGTCCGCCTTGTTCACTACATCTGTTATCACCAAAGAAGTGAGCTTATTTATAGTGATGTGAAGCAACCAGGAAAGGGTCAGGTGGTTAGCCCGGGAAAACATGTCACATGGAAGTAGACATGGAAGAGTTTTCGTCATGGAAATGCAAGTCATGGTTATACATTAGAGAAAAATGTAAATAACTTTTTATATTTAATTGTTTGAAAACAGCTTGCTATGTGCTGCTCTCGATTCTGCACTCATTCATGCTATTTGAACTGTTATTGCGTACTGTAATGTGTTGTTAGAGCCCCCTAGGCACGTTTCTGGCCAGTGTGCGTACGTGCTGCAACTGACATAAACAACATGAAAACACGGCTTTAAAAATTTCATGCGCGCGCGTTTTCTGTAACGCTTGCAGTGACAGGTAAGCTGGTACCGCCTATAACTATGCGCTGTCAAAAATATCTTTCTGTTGTATGTTTCTCCCAACTAATGGCGGTTTATGAAATACGCTCTTTAATGTTGGCCTCTGGGTGGCAGATACTTTTCCCTAGAATCGCATCTTACCGCAGGAAAGCCGTGGGGCCCACAGTCGGTAAAAAGTGACAGCTGTGGCTGGCGCGGCTTGTACCGCGTGTGTGCCGCCTGCAGACTTAGTTACTGGGTCAAACTTGTGCGATGCGGAGGAGGCTGGCGGCCAGATGTTTGTGGTGCAGCCCTTATGGTGCGGGCCCTGTGTACGGGCTGTGAACCTGCTAATGTCAGCAGAAATTGCCCTATGCTGCGTCTGGTTCGGAGGGGCCTCCTGTTAATTGGTGTTGGGTCTAAGGTAATCACTTTTAGAGTGTAGCCCATGTGGGCATACAAACCACGGAAAATTGGCCATTCATTGCATGCACTCTAATCTGTCCCACCTGGTTCTTGTATTGGTCCCTTGTGGGTGAGTGTTGCCTTTCTGATGTAGGATCAGTCTGGGATACATATGCGATAGCGGGGCTTGGTGGTCTAACGTGTTTTGTGCAAGCAAGCAGCAGTGTTCATGATCGTGTGCCTCTTCCTAGAAGTGTGCTACTGAGGTGTGGTGAGTGTGTGGTTACTAATTACAGTGCCAAGTGTTAAAATAAAGTTAAAAGAAAGATGGTGAAACATGATGTTCTCAGATGAATGGGTTGCTGTTGTAGCGCGAGGAGGCTTGTCAGTACAGTAGGGGAATGCGTATCTTTTACAGATGTACGCTTAATGCTTTGTCTGCGTTAAGTCCATTTGGGATTTTGCAATCGAACGTGGTGATCTATTTTGATTCTAATCTTCTCAGTGTTTGTTGTCTGTTTCCGCCCTTGGGGTTTTGTGCACACTGTCAATCACAAAGTACGTTAGATCTTCTGCTTTGCCATTGTGATGGGAATTTATGTGTCGTGCCACTGGGTAAGACTGGTCATCGTTGGGGATGGCTCTGAGGTGTTGCAGGATTCTGAGGTGTACTGGATGGATGGTGCTTCCAACGTATAGCTTGTTGCAGGTGCTTCCAAGTACGTAGACCACAAAGGCAGTCTTGCATGTGTAATGCCCTCTGATTTCATACGGTGATTTCCTGAACGGTAAATGTACCGTCTTGGTGTTCACCCCGTGTTTACATGCCTTGCATTTTGTGCATTTGAAGAATCCTGTCTGGGCTTGAAGCCAGGTCTTATTTTTCTGCAATGTCGGGGCATTTTGACTAATTCTTGTCTCATGGACGTAGCCCTATGGAATGCCAATTTTGGCAGCTTTGCACAGGTAGGGCCCAGGGTGGGATTGTTTCTGATGAGTGGCCAGTGTCTGTAGAGGATTTCACGAATGTTGGCATGGTATTTGTTATAGCCCGTTATCAGCCTGGGAATCATTGTGGATTTGGAGGTGGTGCATTTTGAGGTTTCATTACTGCTCTTATGGAGCAGATCATGTCTGCTTAGGCTGTTGCATTTTTCTTTAGCCTTGCCCAGTGTTTTCTGTTGGTACCACCTTGCACTGAGTCTCTCGAAAAGGTTGTCTGTGCTAGCGGTCTCCTTCCTGTGTGTTCGTGTTTTTACCTTGCCTCCTACATGAAAAACCTCAAGATCTAAAAACACTATTTTGTCTGTGCTGGTGGTGCATGTGAACTTGAGGTTGAGAGTGTTGCTGTTGATTGAGGTCGCAAAATCAGAGGCGCTTGGTTCGGTGCCCTGCCATATAATGAAGATGTCATCTATATTGTGTTTGTACATCACTATGTTGGTGTTGACCGTGTGTTGGTGTTGGACCATGAGTACTTGTTCCTCCCACCAGCCCATATGCATATTCGCATAGCTGGGGGCAAAGCAAGTACCCATGGCCGTACCCTGTGTCTGTTTGTAGAGCAATTTCTTGTAGGAGAAGGTGTGTTGTCTAAGCACCACTCTGTCATCTGTAGGAGCATCATGGTGTGTTGGTGTAGTATGATGTCCCTGGTGCCTCATTGCATTTAGCCCATCTCTGTGTCTAATGCTCATGTACAAGTTTTGTACATCCAATGTTACAAACACATAGTCATCATGCCAAGCTAGGTCTGAAACAAATGTCAAAAAATCCCCAGTATCTTGTAGGTAAGCCGGCAATGTTTTTACTAATGATTGCAGAAAGTGGTCTATGTACTTGCTGGTGTTTTCAAATAGGCTTCCTATGGATGATATCCTTGTGGATATATATAACTTTAGTTAATGCTTATATACTGACAATTCCAAATACCCAGCATTAGAAAGAGGCAAGGGAAAAAAGACAGCATAACTTGTCATACACTTTACTTAGCAACGTGTCACTTCAAGAAGAACATTTAAGTATATGAAATCACCAAGAAAACAAAAGACTCCTTCTAAACCTTAGAAAAAGCTTACCTCAATGGAAAAGTTGACAAAGCACTGCCTGGCCCACTGCTGCATCTGGATCCTGTGAGGACTCCAAGCAGTAGTGCTGCATGAAGGTATGCATGGTCCTTCAGGTTGCAGCACAAAACATTTTTTCCAGGGTCACTCCAGCAAAGAGGGCAGCTGATGTGGTAACTGCTCTGGTGGAGTAAGCCTTCACTGTCCTTTCCAAAGGTTTGTTACGACAGAACTTTATCACAGCCAATAACCATCTTACAATAGTGGCCTTTGTTATTGCAGTCCCTTCTCTGCCTTTGCCATAGGAAACTAACAATTGATCAGTTTTTCAAATATCCTTCGTTCTCTGAAGGTAGAATTTCAAGCAACGTATGACATCCAACGTATGTAGTGTTTGTTCTGCAGGCATTGATAGTTGCGGAAAGAATGACTGGAGTATTGAGATGGAATTATGACGGCACTTTAGGAATAAATGTAGGATTAGTCGGTAGAATCACAGCGTCCTCTTTAAATATAAAAAAAGGGTTCTAATGGTGAACGCTTGGATTAGCTTACCCTTCTGGCTGAGGTAGGGGCCAGATAAAAGAGCGACTTTCCATGTTAGGAATTTCAGTTCAGCTTTATGAATGGGTTTGAATGGTCTTCTCATAAGTTGTGCAAGGACCTATTTGAGGTTCCATTCTGGCGGAGGTGTTTGCCCTGGAAGAAAGGTATGGAATAGTCCTTGCAATAACTATTTTATAAGGCTTGAGGCAGAAAGAGAAGTGGCACTAGAAGCTCTTCTATAACAAGAGATTGAAGCCAGATGCACCTTAACTCAAGTGAAAGCTAAACCAGATTTTGCCAAGGGAAGGAGATATGGTCAAATCTTTTATGGGGTACTTCAAATGGATGCAGACAATTTTGTTGGTCAATGCGACACTCGTCGACAGCACCTTCTTCACTGATGAAATCTTCTTCAACGAAGATGTCGATGGAATAAACATCAACACTGTAATTCTCATCTACGGTATGGGCCCAGAAATTGCCATTGTCGTCACTGTTCCTACCGTTGATGGAGCTGACGATGTAACTGTGGTACTAGTCGTTGTTGACAGTCTATGAGTTGTCATCGTCGAGAATGGTTTTTTGTATTTCCTCTTTGTAGAGTCTGAGGAAGAGGCTCAAGGAAGCTCTTTTTCCTTTCCCACAGGAGAAGTGGAGACGGAAGTTGTAGGTTCTGAGGAGACTTTAGGGTGTTTCTCCTTCCTATGACCTTTGCTCTCCTGGGAGGGTTTGAGGTGTTTCCTGCCCTCCCCAGGGGTATCATCCAGTGACCTGGCTCTTTTGTGTGGTCTGGATGAGCTATCACTGTCTTCTTCAGAAGACTTCGGTTGCTTGGTGGAAAGGAGCCACAGAAGCAGCCTCCCCTCTCTGCTCCTCAGGGTCTTAAAAAAGAAAGTCCGGCAGATCTTGATTTGTGTTACCTCATGAGAGGGATGGAAGAAGTAAATACAGTCTTTATGTGGATCATCCACATGAACTCTCTTCCTGCCACAGGTTTTACATGGGTGGAAGAGGCTTTTCCTATCTGACATGTTGACAAGAACAATCTTCAGGAAAAATCCACAAAAAAACTGAGTAGAACTCAGGGACACTCCCCTCACACATCGACGTGGGGTAAAAATCTGAGGGAAACTGCCTCTGCTGGGAAGGTTGTAGTGGGTGCTAGAAGCTGATTGGCTGCATTCAACATTTGGTCCTTTTCTTAAAAAGGACAGAGATAGGCTATGTAAAACATGGCTCAAGGCCTTCATAGCCTGTGGCATTATATAAACACTGCTTTACTATGTTACTGTGGGACTCCCATCTCGACGATGGGGGATGATTCAGGCATGTGGATCTATGAAAGATACCCCAATACGAGATAACCAGCAATGATTATTATTAAATAATTTTAGGGATTTTCTCCACTGTTGTGGTAGATATAATATAAAAGTAATATCATCCTCGACAATGACCTGAACATTTGTTCTCAAAGATGGTCTATCATGGGTAAGAAATGGATTCCTTATTAGAAGTATCAGGATTATTGCATAGTACATTTGGGGTAATCAGCTAGTTTAGAACACATAGGTTTGGGTCTTTAAGAGAAACACTGCATTGTAGTATATAGGTAAGCACATCCTCCAAACTTCTCTGCTTTTTCAGGAAGACCATTGGGTGGCAGGTAGGATTTCACACCATGGACCACGGAACACATGATGCAACAGACATCTATAAACTTTCTTCAAGTTCTCTGTGTGCTAAAAAAAAACACTTGAAGTGGTAATGTGTACATGGACTCAAATTGTCACAATGTAAGTCTGAACACAGATGAAGAAGTTACATCAATACAAATCACTCTTTAAACCAATTGTAACATGACACATATGGACACTTTAGTGTACATTTAAGAACAATCTCAGTAGTTTATTTATCAGTCACTTGGTTGATAACTGGATACACTAAACATATTAAAGTCGTCTGTTTGGGTCACAAACGCATGAGTTTCCAGGAGGGCTTTGTAATATCTTAGAGCATAGAATTCACCATGTTTGATTTCATTTAGTTCAGGATCCTACCTCAGATTCCAACATGGTGTTATTCGTGTTTGGTTTCATTTAGGTCAGTTTCCTACCTCTGAAAGTGGGGATTATTTACAATAGTGAATAAAACAAATGGGCAAAACACAAACGGAAATGTTCAAATAAGGAAAAAAGTCAAGGGCAAAAGATCGTTTTAATTTACACCTCACCTAGGACTCAGGTAAAGGCGGAATCTTGGTATTGTAAGGTCACTATTTGTCTGACATGGGTGCTTTTGTATTGTCACAGAAAGACAGATTTTGAGCATATGTTTGTAGGTAAATGAAACAATGTAGATGTACAAAGCTCAAGGCTTGTAACGTCCTTGTTCTTCACAATAGTTTAAGGTCAGCCAAATCACATCTTACGTTTGACTACCTGCCTGCTTAGGTTATATCAAGTTATACATATGTGTTTACCTTATTTGACAATGGCATTCTTCCAGCTCTTTTTTGTTGAGTTGACTTGATTGTAAAGTATTTTCCATTTTCCTTGCAGCATTAACTAAGTCATCAAGCTGTATGGAGAAAACCAAATAAAGTAACATTAATTATGGACCTTCACCCATCAACTATTATTGTCTTTTATTTACAATAATATTACCTTATAAAAGAGGCATTTTAAATGTTGACTAGGAACAAAAGTCATTAGTCAAATATTATGTTACAACGCTTTTTAATACTGTTATTTAATGCAAATACAAATTTGGGGAAAATAGTAATAAGTATAAAAATTATTCTTAAAATGTTAAGCAGAGCAACTGTAGCTTAAGGGAGACCACCTCACTCCAGGTCACTATGAACACTATCTCCAGTCCTCAACTATTCAGCTACAAAGAAGTGATTTCAGGTGTATTAGTCTAATTGGGTCAATCAACGCAAAACAAGACAACACCCAGAATGCATTGGTGTAGGAAATTGATTCCCTGGATTTTTTGCTGGATATTTACTGTGCGTGAGTCTCACCTCTGGAGTCTCAACCACAGTAAACTTTGTGAAAATGGAATGAATGCTAATAACATATATTCACCTTTTAAGATAAGGCAGCTGATGAGCATCTAGGCTAACAGGTTGTGGGCTGGTTACAAATCTGCATGTGAGACTACCATTTATCGAAGCCCCGTATCTGCTCATAATAAGGCCCCAATTAGGGATTGGTGCTGACCTGATGTAGATCATATCATGTGAGTGGACATTCATAGTGTAAGTCAGTAGTGCTCTTCTAAAGAGGCTGTGTGTTCACTGCATTATGCCTTATGGTCGAAATATAACAGAGTCAAGAATCAACATCAAGGGACCCTGGTGTTTTTTGGAAATCCCGGTTCGCCAATTATTTGGGATCGTTTGCCAGTAGTTATATAGATCGGCTGATCTACAAAAAAGAGAGTAAGCTTGTTGGTCGTGATGAGAACACCATTCATTTGGGGTGTTCGGAACGTGTCGACCTGCTAGTTGAGACCTATTTACTGACCTTGAACCATTTAAAGTGCTTTTGATGTTCATAATAATTTTGTAATTCATGCACCATAGGTCTAGTTATTTTTCAATTAATATGTTTATGTTGAATATATAAAAAATTGCACTGTCCTTGTTAGTGTGAAAGGATGAATGTGTGTGTTTGCTGTTAAGAGTGTGGTTTTGAATGAGTAGCGTGTTTTGGAATTTTATGTGAGATACCAAATGTGAGGATGGGGGATTTATTGTGTAATGTATTTTGTATTGTATAAATTGTGATACATTTTGTTGAATAGTCAATTACCCCCAGGTCCCTTATGTCCTCGTCCCATTCATTACAAAGTGGAGATGACCATGTTCTGACAGAAAAAACAAGAGGAATGCTGGGACACTCATGCTGCCCCTCCCCCCGGGAGTACATAAGCAGTACTTACCCAGCAGCCCTCCTGTTCTTTTTTTCTATCCCTTGACAGAATGAATGGTGTGCTGGTCCTGCTCCTGCTAGGCTGGAGTGGTGGTGCTTCTCTTCTTCCCCCCGCCCGGATGCCTGGCTGTGAGGGCGTGTGGTACCCTGGACTGCCTCCTGGACTGCCGTGCTTGCTGGGAGTCAGTCTCTATTGGAGCCGGTGTTGAGAATACAGCGTTCCCGGCTTTGCTGTGTGCTGCATGCACCTCCCGGCCCTTTGCGGCTGGGGCTGGAGTTCCCGGTTGCTTGCGGGTCGTGGGCTCGACTTCCCGAGCCTGGCCGGGGAGACGTGCCTCGCTGGATGGGCCCCTGCTGAATTCTGGAACGATGGTGGTGTGTGAGCCTTGTTCCTGGGGTTGGCCCCCACTCCGGGTGAGTCCCGATTTCGGGATCTTTTTTCTTCTGACTTGCGCACTTGGAGGGCTGTTTTGGTGCTGCTGTCGGCCTGGGCGTGGTTCCTGCCCGTTTTCTTTCAGTTTGCCTTACGGAGCGTGGCTACCTGCGCAGGGGTTTGTGCCGGGGTGTCTGATGGCTGTGCTTTCTCCCATACATGTGAGGATGAGGGTGCTGTGTGTGGGACATCCCTTTGTTCCCGTCCCCTGCCCTCTGTTCCGCTGCGGCTCGGTGTTAGCGCCATTCTTCCTGTGTTATGGGCCACTCACTGGCGATTCCTGCTGCACATTGCCCTGCCTTGCTTTCCTGTCAGTGAACGTATTGAAGTGGCTCATCCTGTTGGACATTGAGCGAGTTCTAAGCCGTTCAAGTCTCTGTATAATTGAGCTGTCTGCGGCGTTGGTAGTTCTGGGTTTTTCGCCATAGACATGTTAGTTACTAACTTTATGATGCTCGCGTTTTACACTGTACTGTGGCTCAGAGAGTTTATGCGTGTGCCACACGTTTCTGTTCGCTCAGTTTGGTGTCCTGGGCGCAGTGCCTCCGCCTTTGCCTGGCACGTCCTTTTTGCTGTAAAATGCTGTTTTGTCGCTTTCCCTCTGCAAGTTATCCGGTGGCCTGTGCAGCGTTTGTATGTGCCCTGGGCTTTCTGCGCTCGGCTGGGGTGGAGAGTATTCTGGGATTTGCGATCCTGGGATGCCTTCCGTTTTCTGGCGTGCTTATGTGGCATGGGACGCTGAGGTGTCTTGTTCCTTTGCTGCATGTGTATATGTTTTTGTCACTTTGCGGTGGGGGCCTTGTTGTGTTGTTGGCCCCCGCTCTGGCTGTTTTCACCCTCCTTTTTTTCTTCTAGGTGCTGCGAGGCGCTGGGCTTCATGGTACTTCTTGTGCCTCTGGTATTGCTGGCGCTCATGGACCGTGGGTTCGAGTCCAGTCGCTTCTCTCCTGATGTCCAGAGTTTGTGGGTCCTCTGTTGGCCTGCTGGTGCCGGTCCTGGGGTGGTGGCAGGCGTACCTTTTGCGTTCAGCGCTGTGCTACATCCCCTATTGTTTTTTGGGGTATCCTGCTGCTGACTCAGGAGTCCACGCTGCTTGCCTCCTGTGTGATTAGTTCCTGGTCTGCGGCCTTGCCACCGACCCGCCCAGGGTCTTGCTGTTCTCAATTGGTGGGCGTTCCGAGGGTCTGCTCCCTTTGGTTCTCTTCTTCAGGGGGTTCCCCTGCTCTTGGCGGCTCTATGGGCGTTCGCTCTTTCTGTTTGTGGCCTGCCTCGGGTTGGCCTGGGTTCCGGTCGCCTCTGTGGTGGCTTGCTCCTGGGGTTCCCTGTATTGTTGGGGTTTTCCTGCCTGCTTGCTTGCGCCTTGCCCTCTGCTGCTCTTGTATCTGAGTCGCTTCTCTCTTCTTCAGCGACGGCCTGTTGGGGGTGCGTTCTGTTCCCCCTCTGCTTCGGGCTCCCTGCCCCGCCTGGTGGTGAGTCGGTGTTTCTGCTCCTCGGACCGCTGCGGGGGTAGGGGGGTCCTGTGGGCTCCCCTGGTTGCGGTTGGCCTGCCGTGCTGTTCTCCCTCAGTGGTTTTGCCTCCGCTATGGGCTGGCTGTTGTGGCCTCTGCTCCGCTTGGGTGTCCTGGTTCTTCACTTCCTGGCCTCTGTGTGGTTGGTCCACATTTGGGGCTCCTGGTTCCTGGCCCTGTTCCTCCCGTCCCTTGGGCTGCGCCTGGTTCCTCTCATGAATGCTTGCCGGTGTCATGGCGGGAGCTCTTTGGGGTGCTCTGTCGCCTCTGCCTGTGCTTGGGTGGCTTGTGCTGCCTTGGGTGCGGCTGTTCTTTTCTGTTCCACCCTGCCTGCGCCTGTTCTCGTCTGTTCCCTGCATGGCGCATGGTTGGGTGCCTGCCGGGGTCTTCCTGATGATGGGGCCTTCCCTTTGCTCCGGCCGGGGGCTTCTGGTGTTGTCTGGGGGCCTTTTCTGTGTGCTTGGCCTGGTTGCTTCTGCACTGGCTCCCCCTGTGCTTGCCTATGTCATGCTTCTGATGTTTCCTGTCCGCCCCTCCTGTTTTTGCCGTGGTGCCTTCCTGGTTTGTTCCTGGCTGTGGCTTCCTGGCTGCTGCTGGTTCCTGTCATGCCTCCTGTTCTCCGGGTTGGTGTGCTGTCCCCATGTTCTGCTGTCTGCTCGGTGGTTGTGCTTGGTCGGGCCGGGTTGGTACCTGCCTGGCCTCCTGGGACTGCTGGGTGCTGTTGGCTTCCTGGTCCATCTGCTGTTGGGGGTGTTTGCTCCCTGTGTTATTCTGGTCTCGTCTGGTTCCCTTGGTGGGTGCCGGTCTGAGGTTTCGGCTGGCGCTTGCCGCTCCTGCATGTTGGGCTCCCTTTTGTGCTCTGCTTCCTTGCTGGTCTCTCTTTGAGTCCTGGTGGGGTGTTCTGCAGTTGGGGCCGCTTCCTGGTGGTTCCTTCTGGGCCTTCTCCTGCTGTTCGTTCTCTTCCCGGGCTTGTTTACCCGGTGTTTTGGGCCTGTGTGGGGTTTTGTGGCTCTGGCTCTATGGCCTTCTTGCTGGTTCTTTGAGGCCTCGGGTTCTGCCTCCTGGGTTTTCGGGCTGTGCTGTCCTTTCGGCCTGCTCTGGGAGTTTGTTGCCTGTTTCTACCTGGTTCTGGGGTCCTGGCTCGCTTCTTCCTCCCTTGCTTCCCCGGGTTTTGTTCCCGGTGTGGGGCTGTTTGGGTGCCCCGCCCTCCTCCCTCTCTGGTTGGGGTGCGGTTCTGTGGTGCTCTGGCATATGCGGGTACCTTCCTCCTGGCTGCGGGTTGTCTGTGGTTTCCTGCTGCTTGGTCCTCTGCTTTTCTCCTTCTTCTTCCGCTTTGGCCTTCTGTGTTGTCTGGCGTTTTTTTGCTGGGGGTTCCCGTTTCCGCCTGCCCTTTGTTTTTGTCTGGGCGCTGTGTGGGCTTCTTCTGGGGTTTGCTTGGGCCTGCTGTTCCACCTGAGTGGTCGGGTTGCTTGGCTCTGGTCCTGGCTTCCTGGTTCTGTTGGCGTTGTTGCCCTGTTTTATTGCTGTTTGCTTGGCTCCTCTCCGGTGGTTGTGGTCTCGGTGCTATGCTCCCTGGGCTTTTCTTTTCCGCTGCTCCTGCCCTTAATGCTTGTCTGGCCTGGGTGTGGGGTTCCTGGGCGGTCCTGTGCCGTGTGGGCACCTTCTTTTGTGCTGCCCTCTTTGCTCGTTGGGCGGCTGCTGGGGTTTCCCGGTTGCTCTGTGCTCCCATCCTGCCTTGTGTTCCCTCCCTTTGGAGTTGGGGTTTTTCTGGGGTTGTGGTCGTTGTCTCTGTGGCCTTCCTGGTTTCTTGGGTTGGTTCTGGTCTTGTTGGCCACTCCTTGCTTGGTAGGCTTTCGGCTGGTTTCTGGGGTTCTGTATTCTTCCCCTTCCCGGTCTTTCGGGGCGAGTTCTCGCTCCTGTTCGGCTCCTGGTTTCTTGTTGCTTCCTGGACCTCCTCGGTCGGGTTTTCTCCCTCTGGTGTCTTGGGGTCGAAGCCTTTGGTTTGGGGGGAGGGGGTAGGCCAGTTTCTGGCCTGTGCTTTCTCCTTTCTTTGGCATGGGCGCTTGTGCCTGCGCTCTGTTGGCCGTTTCTTTCAAAGGCTTTCTTCCGGGGTGTCTCGGTTTCCTTGTGGGTCTCCCGGGTCCTGTGTGTTTTCCTGCTGGTTCTGGGCTTGTCGGCCTTCTCCGGTGGGTTGTTTGGCGGGTCCTTTGTGTCCTGGTCCCGGTCCTGGTGGCCGGTTTTTCGGGTTGGCGGCCTCCTTTTCTTTTTGGAGCCCTGGCCTTTTTCTTTGTCTCCGGTGCTTACCCTGCTGTCCTGTGCTAGGTTGCGGGCCGGTTGTTTTCTGCGGTCTTCCTTTCCTCCTTCTCGGTGCGCCCTTGGGTTGCTGCTTTTGTTGTGGTTTTCTGGGTGTGCTTGTGCGTGCGGAAGGCCGAGTTTTCTGCCTTGGTATTTCTCCACTTTGTAATGAATGGGACGAGGACATAAGGGACCTGGGGGTAATGCTCTATTACTTACCGGTAATCTTCATTACTCAGGGTCCCGTTGTCCTCGTCCCACTCATACGCCCCTCCCTCCCTCCCCTGGACGGAAGGCATTCCTGTCTGGGCTTGTTAGTACTGGAGGGCTGCTGGGTAAGTACTGCTTATGTACTCCCGGGGGAGGGGCAGTATTAGTGTCCCAGCATTCCTCTTGTTTTTTCTGTCGGGAGATGGTCATCTCCACTTTGTAATGAATGGGACGAGGACAACAGGACCCGGAGTAATGAAGATTACCGGTAAGTAATAGAGCATTCAAATATAACCTCTTAAGCGCTGCTGACGGCCAACGGACGTCACGAGCGCTACCTCCCCAGTGCTGCGCACGACCATTGGACGTCCATTCAGCACTAGTTCAAATGGACAGCGCAGCACTGGGGAGGGATATTTGCGAAGCAGCTAAGGTGATAACTATGGATTAATGAATTTTAAAAATAAAAAACTAAGAGTAGAATTAGCTAAGTAGTCACGTTTGTTTAGGTCAATGTGGCTGTTCAGAGAATAAGGTTAAAGTTTCCATCAGTAGTGGCTTTCTGTTGTTTAGTATTTGATGTGGCTCGGCCCTACTGAGTATGAGCCCAAACCCTGGTTGTTTTATATTATGGTCGAAATCTGCACCATTGCATAGTTTCAGCATACCTAGCGATACCACTCAGGTATGCATCTTAGGCTAAACATGCATCCGTAGTCCATATCTGCTGTCACTTTCTGATAGCTGTACACCTTTTGTAACTTTGAGCATTGTCATATTTTCCAAGATCAGCCATAATCACATGTTAGGCCTTTTCTCTGTCTTACTGAACTGAGATCATTACACTGTTGCCCAGCAGGAGTACCATAAGCCTTCCTAAACAATAGAGTCATTAACAGTGTTTGGCCCAATTCCTGGGAAGGGTATGTTTGGGGAGGAAATTGGCATGTGCAAATTAAATCTTCACATTGCACCTGACCTGTGCAGTTTATGTACGGTGCATGTGATTTGCATAAAGTGTAACAATACTTTATAGTATTGAATAAAGTGCTGTAGTAGATATCGAAAGGGGGTCTCTCTGGGGTGGTATCAAATTATAATTACGGGGAACAAAATGTGCTTATTTGGTGCACTGCTTGAAGTAAAGTGGCTCGTAACAAGCACTGTGCTTACTTTATCACTGTGAAAAGTGTCTGTGTCACCTCTTAAGTGCCTCTAGAAAGATTGTTTAAGATACATTTCTTAGGGGCAGAATTTAAAACTGTTTCTTCAAATGGTTTACATCCACAAATTGCATGCAAAAATTCTCAACCTGTTATAACCTAAAAGTCCTGCATGAAAAATTGACCTTCAATGGATCCTTTACTTACTCCCATCCCTTATTTGTTTTTAATTGCATCTCTGCTTCCCTTCTACCTTCTGTCTGTCTATTCTATATACAAAATTACTCTAAATCTCATATTTATTTATTTTAAGCTCTTTTTTGGAAGTCACAGCTATCTATTGATTCCATCAAGCAGCTGCTTCTCACATAGCCCCCTTTATGGCTGAAGTTTTCAGGGAAGGTCTTTCCATAAACAATTTGAAGCTGCCATGTTAAAATGTACCAAACTGCAATGTATGCGGGTTAGGGCAGGAATGGGATGGGTCCAGAAGTTTCAAACCCTAGCTAAAAAACCCTGCACAAGGGAGAGACACTGGATAATACATTGGACCTGGTGCTACGATAAGGAATAACACCAAGCTGAAAGGTGAACCCACAGGACTCTACTGAAAAGATGGACGGAAGGGCTTAGACTTAAGCTGGTATCCAGGAATGAGATAGGTCTCTCCAGGGCCAGTGGTATTGGCTCCCTTATGCCCCCTGAGGAACAGTTGAGGAAATGGATCTGATGGTGAACTTTGAGGATTCCCCTGAGACTTCGGTAGACTGGCCGTATAGGAGTGTGCCCTTCTCAAGGAAGATGGCTACTGCCTCCAATGTTGTCACACAGGTGCCCTGCGAAAAGGCCAAAGGTAAGAGGTTTGGTCAGTGTGGCAGGGAGTGTGTTCTGCTTGTTGGCTGTCGAGGGCCTTTGGGAGATGCCCACCAAGCAGGAAAGAGCATTATGAGCCCAGGCAGGTGACAGGCCTGGTGAAGGGAGCCTTAAAAATCAAGCTTCCTAGTAAAAAACATAGTAAGAGGCCAGGATGACTGACACAATGATACTAGAGGCTAGAGCTCGTCCCCTAGAGCAAAACAACATAAAAATGATGCAAATCAGCCTTACGCTGTCCCCTGGGTGAGAGGGCAGAGTGTGTAGCACTCTGCTACAAGTTACTTTAAAGTCCCCTGGAGGGGCCAAGCCCCCATGGGTTGACGCCACCTCCTACATTTATTTTTAATGGCAAGGGGCATATGTGAGGGCCACTCCCCAGATACACTTTTTGCCCTCTGGACGCTTTTGCCTAAGGCTGATGCATAATCATGGATTGTATAAGGAGATCCCATCCCCCTGGACTGAAGACCAAACCAGGGAGCACCTGGGTTAGACCAGAGCACTAGGAGACCAACATGTGCTTCTCCAGGCCTGCATGTGCCCATTTCTGGAGAGGGAGGGCGTACCTATCAGCTGGTCCCCGCCCAAGTTTTATCCGGGTAGGAAAGATGGACAAAGCTGCCTCCCACATCACCTTCCTAGAAGCTTTTTTTTAATATCTATGTTTGGGGCGAGTTTAATATAGCACGAACTTGACCCAGAAGTATCAGAGCACGTTAGATGAGCACCAGTTACGTTATAGATGGACACATTCATTTTTTTTGGTAGGCACGGGGAGATTAAGTGATTTGCCCAAAATCACAGGATGTTGAGTGTCTCTGCAGAGACTTGAAGCCAGTTCCCAAGCTTTGAGGTCGACCACTCTAGCCGTTAGGCCACATCCTCTCCCAAAAGCTATGCATTTGGGCAGGGAGCCGGTAGGGGTCGCAAGGGCCTTGGGATTCCCCTGTGTCCCCATTCATGGTAGCACTGGGTGCCGGAGTTGGCATGGGCACCCATTTTTGTTCTTTTTTTTAAACGAAAACTGTGGCAGGATACTACATAGATGAAAAGTGTGATGCAGAGTGAGGCTACTCATTCAATATTAATGCTCAGGTGATGGCACACCCATTAAACTCCCACAAGGGAGCTCCAAAATGTGCATATCCTCTGTTGTGGCGACCCTGGAAGGGCAGGGGTACCATCAAGGGATTTGGGCAGTGTTGTGAGCAGCTGCAGGAAATGCAGCAGCCTCCTAGAAGATTACCCCAAATGTTGCACTAAGCCTCCCACGGGGTTGCATTTATGTTTAAAAGCTCTCTCTGAGACTGCACATTTGTACATGGGATCTGTAGTGTGGGGATCTTTGTTGGCTGGTTCTAAAGTTGTGGGGTAGCAGCGTATAGATAGAGATAAGACTATAGGACATATGTTATTCAGTATAGTAGGAGTTGGAGGTAGACAGTCAAAATATCGAGTTGTAAATGTCGATGTACCATATTATCGAGTCCAAAATATCGATGGTAAGAAATTTCGCAAACAAAAATATCGTCGTAGAAAATATCAATTTATGTGTGTGTCAAAAATATCGAAGACATGAATTTCGAAATCAGTAATATCGATGCTGAAAATATCGATTGTCAAAAATATCGATATGTAAAAGTGATGTTTTAAAGTATGTTAAGTAATGATCTAGTTAAATGTTGTTTATATATAAGGTAATTTTTACATATAATTTTATTATTTTTAGTTAGAAGTCTAGGAGCGGGATGTAGAGTTTATAGGGGATAAGGGTGGGTAGTGTATTAAAAAAGTATAGTGTAAAAATGGAATAATTAATTTCGCATTTGAAGTAAAATTTTAAATTTGCGAAATTTTATTCAAATTATTTAAAAAAAGCGAAATTTTATATAAATGTATTGAGTATTGTTAAATTATTTGTTCTTTGCTTTTGTATATATATTATTAAATTGTGTAAATATATCTAAATATTTCATTTTTAACTAAATAATTGTATATTAATGTTAGGAGCGGGATGTAGAGTTTATAGGGGATAAGGGTGGGTAGTGTTTTAAAAAAGTATAGTGAAATTGTAAAATTTTAAATTTCGCATTTCCTTTAGATTTCAAAATTTTGATATTTTTAAAAAATGTTTGTAGTAGTCGAAATTAGATCGAAATTTAGGGAGTACATAAAACATTATGATTAATTTTTGTGTATGTACAAAAAAGAATTATAAATATTAAAATATTACATTATATTTTTATAATATTTGTACAATAAATTTAGGAGCGGGATGTAGAGTTTATAGGGGATAAGGGTGGGTAGTGTTTTAAAAATAGATAGGGTAATTATATAAATTAAAATTTCGCAATTTCATATAAATTTGCGAAATTTCTAAAATTTAATTTAATATTTCCAATTATGCGAAATGATATCGATTGTATTGGAATATAGTACTTATTTTTTAAGTTTGCTGTTGTGTATGTACTAAAATAGATTTGTAATTATAATATTTTTATATATTTGCTAAGAATATTTGTCTAATTATTTTATTAGTGGGATGTATACTTTCAAGGGGATAAGGGTGGGTAGTGTATAAACAAAGTATACTCTAATCATAGAAGTAAAAATTTCGCCTTGTATTTAATTTTAGTTTCGATTCGAAATTTTATATAAATATTATTTAAATACGAAATTATGAACACTATTATGTTGTTCTAAATTGAGGTATTTTGTGTATGTAGTAAAAAGAATCAAACATATATAATGTAGTAGATATTAAATAAATAAATGTATCATATTTTTAGGAGTGGGATGTAGACTTTATAGTGGATCAGGGTGGGTAGTTTTATCAAAGGTACATTTTGTGCGTTTAGGGTCTGTTTTTTGTGTATGTGCGAAGGGGTATTTTAAGTGTTCAGGGTCAGTTTTTGGTTTGTGGGTGAAGGGGTTTTGTAAGGTTAAAGGTTCAGTTTTTAGTTTGTGGGTAAAGGGGCATTTTTAGGTTTCAGGGTCAGTTTTTAGTTTGTGGGTGAAGGTGTTTTGTAAGGTTTCAGGGTCAGTTTTTAGTTTGTGGGTAAAGGAGTTTTGTAAGGTTTCAGGGTCAGTTTTTAGTTTGTGGGTAAAGGGGTATTTTTAGGTTTCAGGGTCAGTTTTTAGTTTGTGGGTGAAGGTGTTTTGTAAGGTTTCAGGGTCAGTTTTTAGTTTGTGGGTAAAGGAGTTTTGTAAGGTTTCAGGGTCAGTTTTTAGTTTGTGGGTAAAGGGGTATTTTTAGGTTTCAGGGTCAGTTTTTAGTTTGTGGGTGAAGGAGTTTTGTAATGTTTCAGTGTTAGTTTTTAGTTTGTGGGTGAAGGAGTTTTGTAAGGTTTCTGGGTCAGTTTTTAGTTTGTGGGTAAAGGTGTTTTGTAAGGTTTCAAGGTCAGTTTTTAGTTTGTGGGTAAAGGGATTTTGTGAGGTTTCAGAGTCAGTTTTTAGTTTGTGGGTAAAGGGGTATTTTTAGGTTTCTGGGTCAGTTTTTAGTTTGTAGGTAAAGGGGTATTTTTAGGTTTCAGGGTCAGTTTTTGGTTTGTGTGTAAAGGGGTATTTTTAGGTTTCTGGGTCAGTTTTTAGTTTGTGGGTGAAGGGTTTTGTAAGGTTTCAGGGTCAGTTTTTAGTTTGTGGGTAAAGGGGTATTTTTAGGTTTCTGGGTCAGTTTTTTGTTTGTGTGTAAAGGGGTATTTTTAGGTTTCAGGGTCAGTTTTTAGTTTGTGGGTAAAGGTGTTTTGTAAGGTTTCAGGGTCAGTTTTTAGTTTGTGGGTAAAGGAGTTTTGTGAGGTTTCAGAGTCAGTTTTCAGTTTGTGGGTAAAGGGGTATTTTTAGGTTTCAGGGTCAGTTTTTAGTTTGTGGGTAAAGGAGTTTTGTGAGGTTTCAGAGTCAGTTTTCAGTTTGTGGGTAAAGGGGTATTTTTAGGTTTCAGGGTCAGTTTTTTGTTTGTGGGTAAAGGCGTTTTGTGAGGTTTCAGAGTCAGTTTTCAGTTTGTGGGTAAAGGGGTATTTTTAGGTTTCTGGGTCAGTTTTTAGTTTGTGGGTAAAGGAGTTTTGTGAGGTTTCAGAGTCAGTTTTCAGTTTGTGGGTAAAGGGGTATTTTTAGGTTTCTGGGTCAGTTTTTAGTTTGTTGGTGAAGGGGTTTTGTCAGGTTTCAGGGTCAGTTTTTAGTTTGTGGGTGAAGGGGTATTTTTAGGTTTCAGGGTCAGTTTTTAGTTATAGGGGTACAGGGAAAACATAAATTAAGATTCTATTTAAATTAAATTAATTATATTAAATTAAATTTAATGATATTACATTATTCATTTTTTAACATTTTCTTTTTTATAGTAATTAATTATTATTTAATGTCCTGCAGTTACTTAAATTAATTGTTAATTGGAGTTGGAAGAGTAAATTTAATGTGTTCTGTGTCCTGCACTTACTCTAATTAAATGGTGATTGCATTTCTAATTGTAAATTAATCACGGTTTTTGAGAAGCTATTACCTAAAGTAAATGGTTATTGGAGTCGGAATATTTAAAAATTTAATTATGTGTCTTTCAAATATTGATATTATATGTATATGGGTGTATGATTAATAATTGTTATAACTTCAGTGTATAGTATGTTATTTATTTACATGTGGTATATAGAAATAGATAGAACATTACAGTTATAATACATTTGCAAAAATACATAAAAATGATTTTGTCATAGGTAATACAAAATAATGACACCAGTTTTCTTTCCTGTAAATTTTTTTATTCAACACTTGAAATATACGAACATATATACATTTTATTAAGCTATCTTTGGTATACATATAAACAAAAATGGAGGACAATGTTCTTTTAATTATCACATTTTACAGTAATTTTCTTGACAAGTACTTTTAATTTGTAGAGAAAAAATGGTTAGTTCACATAATGCAATGTATGATATTATACATACATAATACTATTATTGTTTCTTAATAAAACATCAAACATGTGTAATGAAAAACATAAGTCACAAATTTTTAATACATATAGTGATATACTGATGATGATATTAACATATGAACACTTTTACATTTATAATATAATATAAATATCCTAATTAGAACATGTACATCATCATCAATGATTCTTTTAACATTACAATATTCTTATGTATGATTATTATTATTAATAAATACGTTTTAATAATAATAGTTTTCACATATTAGTCATATTGTAAACAATTAAATCTGAAAAACAAATACAATATTACACATTTAGTTATATAATAATTTTAATAAATATTACATTAAATATTTTTATATTTTCATACTTAATGTAATAAATATTAAAAGTATGTAATATATAATTAATATACAGCCAAAAACATTTTCTATTCACAATATACTATACAATTTTTTTAACATTACACATAATTTCGAGCCATATATATAACAATAATGGACATTTATAGTAGTACTTTTCACAGTTACATATAATTTGGATCGTTTATTTTGTAACCACTCTTTGTCTTTTTGCGTTATTTTGGTAAAGGGAAAGTCGCGGTTGGAAGCAGGTTCACTTTTGAGTAGGTACGAATCTACTTTTATATTTTTAAAGTATTGTAAATTAAAATTGAAGGTTATATTTTGGTATTTTGGGGTTGGTAATTAAAGTATGACTATTTACATATAATGGAGTGGAATCAATACGTATTTTCGTTCACGACTTTTTGAGCCATTTAAAATAGTTGGAGTTAATGAGTATGTGGTATAATTTAATTTAATTAAAAATAAATAGGAATGTTATGTTTATATATTCTGGGATACTCGTTAGTGTTATGTCGGTGGGATTGTTTAGCTGTTTTTTTTTCTCGTATTTTGAAACAGCTATTTCCGTTTCCGATTATTTTATTTTTTTGGGAAAGGAAGTGTGTTTCAGTTGTTAGAACGGAGATGATTTACATTCTTCCTTTATATTTTGAGTTCTGTGAAATATTTTTCACACTTTAAGATAACAGTCGTTATTTTAAATGGCATTTAAATAGTCGTTTAATTTGGATGATGGATAATTTTTGCAGAGTTAAAGAAAACATAAATAATGATTTGTTGGATTAAGTCTTTGATATTTACACATTGTATTGTCGGTAAAGGATTATCTTTATGATGTTCTATTTAAAGGTAAGTTATAAATTTAAGTTATTTTATTTGGATGGAAGCAGTTTTTAAAAACAAATATTGTGATATAATAATATATTTATTTAGTCTTATTAGAATAGTGTTAAAAAATAAATTAGACTAAATAAATATTTTTTTATTATATTAACATATGTGTTTTTTAAGATTAAGGATATTGTTTGATCTCTATCAATTAATTTAGTTATAGCAATTAGTTCAATGTTTTGGCTATCATTTTTAAATATTCCAGTCCTCTTGTTGTAGGATATAGTTGGACTTGCTGTTGAAGATATAAATACATTTGAGCAGTTTGTCTAGAGAGTTTTGGTTTCAGTTGTATGACTGATTGCTGCATACGTAGTTCCTGAAAGCTTTGCTCTTTTTGTATAGCTGTGACTAGCTTGTGTAATGTGGGTGTTGTACGTCCAGTAGAAGAGAGGAAGGCATTGTGCCAACCTTCAACAGCATTGTTCGTTTTTGCCTCTTGGTTGAGTGTTGGTAGATAGACATTCCACCAGGGAATTGCAAATTTTGGCTGGCGTCTGTGGCCTGACCTATGTAGTCTTCCTACCCAGTTGTCCTCAAAGTAATCTAAAAGTGGGGCGAGTCTTTGCTCATTTTGGGTGTAGAAAGGACTTTCAATTAACAAATTGTAATGTTCGGCCACATCAGTTACTGGTACATATGCCAGAGCAATAAGATGTTTGATTTGGTATGCAAAAGTTATATTTGTTGCATACTCAACACTAAGGGCAGATTTTTGTAAATGTCTCCAGAGACATTGATTGAAATGAAAATAACATCCTTGAATGGATGTGTGTGGGTAAGTTTTCAAAATAGAATTAATCATAGCTTGCTCGAAGTCTATGATGATTTTCATTGGGAAGTAGTCAGAACTTTGTTCCTTTATTTTTTTGTAAGATTTCTGAGTAAGTTGTGGCTTGTTTGTTTGGTAATAAACAATATATGAAGGGGATACAGGTATTATGATATTGCCCATGAATTGTGTATAACTGGTAGAAAGGTTTTGGGCATATAGAAAAAGTACCATCCATCATCCAAGTAGTACTTTCAGTTAATTTTTTTATATTGTTATTAATTGCAAACATGATTATTCTTTTGTCCTTGCTATGATTATCATAAAATATAAATGGCTCGTCATTATGAGTAATTACAAGCTCTGGCGGAATTATGACTTCTTCAAAAGTTTTAGGAGTTGGTATATTGGGTCTAGTTGCTTTTTTTGTTCTTGCTATTGTTCTTTTAATGGTAGCAATAGATGGTAGCTGACCTCTTGCTTCTTTGGGAACTTTAGGTAGTAATTATTTCAGAATTACGTTGGTAGGTAGTTCTGATCTGGTACTTAATTCCTTGATATTTTCAAGAGTGGATCTCACTTCTATTTCCGAGATGTTTGGTGGGTGATTATGTTCAGTGGTATTTATAACACTAGTTTCCCTTGTTGTAGCACGGCCATAGCATTTATTGGAGTAATATTTTGTACACTTCCAATTCACTTTAAGGTCTTTTTGTTTCTCCTGAGTATAAATGTAGCCCATATAGCATAACAAAAATTTGCCTTTCTGAGATGTAATAAATGTTGCATCATCACTCATTCTTGACTTCTGGTATCTAGAAAAGTTAATATACAAATATTAATACAATCTGAAATGTATAAAAGATTTTAAATAAAGCTAGTATTCTTCTAGTAATTTACTTACCACCAGTAATGTTCTATTTATCGAAAGTAGATGCTTGTTGAGTTAGATGTTGTTCGTCTATTGCCACGGTCTGTTGAGAAATAATTAAGTATGTTATAGGAAAAGTTACCATTTGTTTTTTGGTAACTTTTGTTTTACGTTATAACGTCTCTAAAAATAGTTTTGTTTATTTGAATTTAAAAAGAGAAATTTCCAAGATTATACTAACAGATGCATAAAAAGAGTCATTTTTATTTCTAGTACATTCTATAGAGTTTATAAAGACTAATTATGTTTTATTTATGAACTTACCAAGAGAATTATAGTAGTAGCAGAATGTTTGTTGTTTGATGTGAATTATCTGTTTTCTGTACCTTTGAGTTCTGTTTAGAGAGAAAGTTGATGAAAATTACGAATGCGTTTATATGTGATATAAATAATACACATTTGTTATAAAGCATTGTTACTTAATTGCTAAAAAGAACCGGGGATGATACATGTATTATGAGTAAAAGCACAAAAAAATATATTTAAGAACAGGAAGATTATACTAACAGATGCATAAAAAGAGTCATTTTATTTCTAGTATATTCCATAGAGTTTATAAAGACTAGTTATGTTTTATTTATGAACTTACCAAGAGAATTATAGTAGTAGCAGAATGTTTGTTCTTTGATGTGAATTATCTCTTTTCTGTACATTTGAGTTCTGTTTAGAGAGAAAGTTGATGAAAATTACTAATGCATTTATATGTGATATAAATAATACACATTTGTTATAAAGCATTGTTACTTAATTGCTAAAAATAACCGGGGATGATACATGTATTATGAGTAAAAGCACAAAAAAACGTATTTAAGAACAGGAAGATTATACTAACAGATGCATAAAAAGAGTTATTTTATTTCTAGTACATTCCATAGAGTTTATAAAGACTAGTTATGTTTTATTTATGAACTTACCAAGAGAATTATAGTAGTAGCAGAATGTTTGTTCTTTGATGTGAATTATCTCTTTTCTGTACCTTTGAGTTCTGTTTAGAGAGAAAGTTGATGAAAATTACTAATGCGTTTATATGTTATATAAATAATACACATTTGTTATAAAGCATTGTTACTTAATTGCTAAAAATAACCGAGGATGACACATGTATTATGAGTAAAAGCACATTAAAACATATTTAAGAACAGGAAGAAAACATTTTTTACACAGCATTGTAACGTTTTTTCCTCAAAAAATTCTGGATTCACACTATGTATTAAGATTTACAGGCTAAGAAACAAAGTATAGAGTTTTAAATTAGGCCAATAATTGGCAAATAACGTTAAGTAAATGTTAAACATATGTAGATACCTTTTTTAAATTTAAAGTGTACTGTATCTTGAAGTTGAAGTATAACTTGATTTGTTTGTAGAGTCTGTTTAAAGGTAAAGTACATAAAGAAATAACAAAATAGGTTACAAATCTTGGTCTATAATTAATAGACAAAAAACATTAGAATTTATTAACAGAGCTATATGATTACCTACTTGTAGTTTCAGGACGAATTTTCTTGAAGAGAAGAATATAGATGGTGCTCCCAAAATTGGCAGTATGTGGTCACGAAGAATATTTCCTGCAACTTGTATGGCTGTTTGTGATTGGTTTATATAGTCTATGTGTAATTAAGTTAGCCATCTGATTGGTCAGATATGTAAAGACGAGTTACTATTGGTTAGTTTGAATTTTTTTTAAGTTAAACATTTAAGATATATCTTCTTATATAGTTTATGTTGTGGAATTGAAATGATATATTTATGTTAAAAAAAACTCTTGTAATAAATAAAGGTTATGTAAAATGAGTACTAAGTATTAAATAAGTATGTTTACAAAGAGTTTATATACAAATTTCGTCAGTTTGCGATAACACAATTTTGTACACTAAATGTTACTTAATAATTTGAAAATACATTAGTGAAGTCATTAGAAATGTGTGTATTACTTAGAGAATAGATTTATTGGTGTTATATATAAAAAATGGAGTATAATTTAGCTATCGATATTTTGATATAGACGAAAATAGTGCTATCGAAATTTTTGTATTCGATATTATTGTAATGTGTTATATGTAGTATTGAGTGTCGATATTATGGTATTCGAAAATAATGCTAACGATATTTCTGTAGACGATATTTTTGTGCATCGATATAGTTTGCTCGATATTATTGTAGTTTTCATGTTAAGTATAGGGTGTCGATATTAGTGCTATCGATATTAGAGACTCGATGTTAAAGTAGGTCGATTTTTTAGAAATCGATAATCTGTCAGTGATTCGGAGTTGGACTGCTCTGCTTCACTATGTTGAGAGAGTCAAGTGCTATAATGGGTTAGGTGGTTGAAAGTAAAGGAAAGCGTGTGGATTTATTACTTGTGAAGGTCTAAGGGCCATATGTTGGTAATCACTATTTACCGATTTTTAAATACCGAATTTTACCGATTCGGTATTTGGAAATCGGTAAATAGTATGTAGGTAAATATTCGGTAAATTTTACTGAATCGGTAATATTCAGTATTACCGATTCGGTATTTACAGATTCGGTAATTCCCATTCATTCCTATGGGCCTGGAGGCCCATAGGAATGAATGGTAAGGCATTCACTATTACCAATTCGGTGAATACCGAATCGGTAATAGGGGGAACGTATTCAAGGGTGGCAGGGTGTCACATTGACACCCTGTTGCACCGATGTATCGTGCATGCGTGCACATGTGGGACACATGCAGGCCCTAAAGGCATGTATGTCAGCCACATGGCACTGAAAAAATAGCAAAAAATTGCTTTTACTAAGGTATTCGGTATTACCACCAACTTATAGTTGGTGGTAAATAACGAATCCTGAATGCTAAAATGCACTCACTTGAGTGCCTCCTACATAGGAATTAAGGATTCGGTAATTTACCGAATCAGTATTTTAAGAATTCTGTAATTTACTGATTCTTTAAATTACCGATTCGGTAAATTACCGAATCCTTGACACCTGCCTCCTACATCTCTAAACCCTAAATACCGATCGGTAACGGTGAAATTTACCAAATTTCACTGTTACCGACCGGTATTGCCTCACCTACATATGGCCCACATAACTCCATTTTTTACAACTGGGCTATCACACAAAAGTCCAGGATTGGAAAGTGTTCGTAATAACCTGGAGGTAGGTGGTCACCCTAGTAACTTATTTTCAAAAGAAAATGCGCTCACAATTTGGCACAACATGGCTAATTGAAAATGACTTTTTCATCTTAGCCAGCAAAAAAGAGGTTTTTCCATTCTTTGGCTACATATGGCTTGACTAGAAACAGCTTTAGGTGTCATACTCCTACTCCTACCCCAGCCACTCATATTGTGTATTTTCTCAGTCCCATTCTTATTCCTGCTCTTACTTGTGCACTTACTTCTACTTATGCCTACTCTTACTCCACTTTCTACTTACTCTGGCTCATTTATGCCTATCTTACTTCTATTTTCTCCAATTACCACTTACTAGCTCTAACACCTACTCTTTCTCTTAGTTATGTTTACACATGCTGATCTTCCTACGTCTTTGCCTACTCTTACTCATAAACATGCCTACTCTTACTCCTTCTCATTTCCACTCTTACCTTTACTCTTAAGCCTGTTCTTGCTCGTCTTTCTAATTACTCCTACTCATACTTCTCCTCTTGCTCCTGAATGTTATTCTGACACTTACTCCTACACTTACTTATACTTGATCACAATTAGTCCTACTCTTACTTCTTCTACTTACTCATACTCTTACTACTAAGCATAACTCTACATCCACCTCTTAGTCCTACTTAAGCTTCCTCTTGCTCCTTCTTCACCTACTATTCCTACTCTCCTGTTCATGCTCTTTCTTTCTTAGCTTCTGCCGAACTCTTCTTTCTTTTTCCCTCCAATCTTGCTTAATAGTTCTACTTATAGGTTTTGGCACATCTGTTCTACTACTATGCCTGCAACTACCAGTACTGATATTCTACTACAATCTACTGCACTCCTCCATCCTGTACTCCTTTCCCCTATACTTCTTTTTTATACAGCATTGATCCACTCTTCCATCTGTACCTCACCACAGATGATCGACTGTTCATCGCTCAAAGGTCAGTCTGTGGAGCTGGAAGGTAAATTATCTTTGTTGACCTACTCCAACCATTTGCCACCACCTTACGTACAGAACCCTCATCAGTACCAGGACTTTTTAAGTCTGGTCATGTAACTTATTGAACTCTAGGTAATGCAACCGTTAATCTTCATATTGACTCACAAATTAACTCTTCCCCATTCAATTCACTCAACAAACTTTTCAAATTACCTACCCAGCCAACTTTCCTGTTCTTACCATCTGGCACCACATTCATCACCCCAAGGGATTTCACTTTAAAACAACACAAAGAACCTCAGCAGTATCAAATTCACTAATTTCTACCAACATTCCAGGGCAAAAATCAACTGTCGCGTAATGTACATGTTTCTGGATGCCAGATCATCCAACGTTCATCAACCTGAAATCTGCAGCCTCATTTTTTACTAGGAATTGGACATTCTGTATCTGTATCATAGCATAATGTAAATTCCAGTCTAACATTGATTTACGAGTTTCTCACAAGTATATAAAACCAACTATGCTGGCAGAGACTATCACTTAGTTAACTGCATTGTAGAAATTAATAAGAATATCGTTAAATGCAGATTTATGCCATCACAATCAGTGACACATTCAAATGCCTCATAAAAGCTGACTATTGCCGCATTAAGCACTATTTAGCTACATACTAAATAGCACATGGCCAAACTTAATCCAGTTTCATTGAGAAGTTGCCAGAGTACGTTACCTCAAAAAAATGATGTCTAATTAAAGCATCTATCTAAGGGATTTCAATCTCAACTGGGACAATGTCACGCGTAAATATTATGCTATTGCAATGGCAGAGGCCTGAGACAGGTTTGAAGGGCTACTTTGGTGGGTGGCGCAAGCAGCGCTGCAAGCCCACCAGTAGCATTTAATTTACTGGCCCGGGTATATTAGATACCACTTTACTCGGGACTAATAGGTAAATTAAATACGCCAAACAGGTGTGGACCAATCTTACCATGTTTACCACAGAGAACACACGCACTTTAAATTGGACAGCAGTGATAAAGTGCCCAGAGCCCTAAAACCACCAACACCAGGTCAGAAAAAAGACTGGGAGGATGGCAAAATGTTTAGGGATGACCCTGCAAAAAGGGCCAATTTCAACACTTACCACTTTCCCATTCACTTCCACATTATTGCCACCACATCAGTGTTGATCAACAATTCCCCTGTCATGAAAAGTTGGATTTGCCCTGTAAAAAAACAACCTTTCATACTCCAAGACCTAAACTTCACCCATTGGCTTATATCAATGGCATTATCAAGAAATATGATAATATCATCAATGCAGCAGTAAAGTCGGTAGTCATCTCCAACTAAAAAAATATTAAAAATACCAAGCCAACGATGGTTTCTGAATCAATATACAAGAAGTCCGGATCAGAAACTTAGAAAATGAAAGCGAAGGGGCAAATATCCAAAAATACAATACTGTTCACAAAACCAAAAAGGATGGGAAAAGATTACAAACATGCTGTCCTGTGGGCAACATCCAGCTTTATCAAACAGCAACTCAACATCTCATTTAACCCTTTTCTAGTTTCTCATCTTTTACATTTGACCCACCACTATAACTTGCCCTGTATCCATATTCCCTTCCTTGTTAAATGGGGAAAAATCATGCACTATTTTACTAATAAGTTCAATCGGAAACAAATTTGGATCAGACCTTTTATCAAGTAAAGTGCACCCAACAAACAACTACACAGACCAGAAGCTCCCATTGCCATCAACAACTAAACTCTATCCTCCATCGCTAAACTGCCCAAACCAGCAAAATAGTTTGTAGCCTGCCAATATCATAAAAGAAAACATTTACATGTTCGAATCCACTAGGTGCTACCTGATAAATGCATCACTAACCCTTGGACATTTTCAGTCTCCTTAAGGATTGGACAAAGTAGCTCCATCCTCCTTAAACCTAATATCAATTCAGATCCGTTATCCAACATTCAATTAGTATCCGACCAGCCTTAGCTAGGGAAATCCATTCCTTACCTAGTCAAGAGAGGTTGAATACTCGATGAATGTTGGGCACATTAACAGAATACCACCATTGCCAATGGAGGTGGGTGAGCTGCTGAAACACACATTGTAACACACTTGAAGGGTCTAAGCGTACTCTATTGTATGTTTAATAAATACAGGTGATATTCCTTTTCCGAAGTAACATACTCTATATATATTGTGGGATAATATATATCGGCACCACATATGCCTGATCACCATTTTCTAATGACATGTCACACAGTATTTAATAAATGCAGATGATACTCCTTTACAGAGGCCATACATGATGTTTAATGTGCAATAGGACCCCGTTTTTTTGTTGTCTGCCCAAATATGACAATTCTCTCCAGAAGTCATTAACTATGTCCATTGAACAATACACTCCCTGTTTGTATTGACATTTTGATAATTAAGGCATGTGAATGATTGGTCTCTACAAGGGTCAATACCTGTGTTTATTGTGTACTACAACCTAGGTTTTATTGACATTGTGATGATTAATTCTCTACGTAAGTCTGCGCTGTGTATATTTTGGAACAGCACCTTTGTTTTTAACTGTCCTTCTCTATTTATGGGGCCTACCCTTCCACTTTGTTCTACTCTTTTTATTTTTATTTAACATAAATTACCATTATATAACTTTAGTGTAGCCACAATACATTTAATACAATTCTATCGGGTAATAAAGATGTCAGGGGCATTGTACGCTGAAACACTGCCTCATTACATTTTGCCAATGGATGTTATGCACCCGGGGTTTTCAATACATTCTCCGGAGCTTTGCAGAAGAAAGACTTCACTTCCCTGAACCGACGTGCACACGACGCACTGATCTGACCGCGGTAACTGCGCGCACTACTGTCTCTTCAGAAACATTCGGTCCAGAGTGAGAGCCAGGAAAGGTAAGCGTGTGAAATGACATGCTCCTTAGAAGTCGATGAGTAATCGCCATACCGACTTCTGACAATCCTTTTGTTTTTTGTTTCACTTTCCCAAAAGATTGATTCATTCACGCATGGAATATCTGGAATTATTTTGCCTCTTTAACATGCTTACACTTGGCTTTCCGTATTTGTAAACTAAGCAAAGGCCTTGACTTTCCATTTATGGATGTTTATGGATATCTCATCTAGCTGAATCTATTAGATTGGCCTATCATGATGAGGCAGGTTTCCTCACAAACCTGTTCTATCACACTTGTGCTTTTAGATGGTTGATGGTAGATGGATGATTCTCTGGAGAGGACGTGGCCTAACGGCTAGGATGGTCAACCTCAGAGCTGGGGAACTGTGTTCGAGTCTCACCAGGAATTGCAACATCCAGTGATTCTGGGTAAATCACTTAATCTCCCCATGCTTAACCAAAAAAAATGAATCTGACCGTCTGTAACGCATCTAGTGCTCATGGAGCATCGGATTGGTAACGCAGGCACTCAGGCAATGCCCTAGGGGCCCGTATCAGAATCCTAGCTGTGGGCTGCTTTTTTTTAGCAGCCTGGGTGGCCGATTTGGGCAGTTTCTGCATTGTTCGATGCTGCCAGCGGCCCAGTGGTGCCTGAGTGGCCTTTCTGGAGGTAGATGGACGTCCATTACCTCCCTTTTGTCAAGAGGCAGAGGTGTCACTCTTTTTTTCTGGCTGAGCCGACCAATGAATGCGGGCATATTGAGCAGGGCAGGGTGCCTGAGCAGAAGTGACCTCACTTGTTTTCAGGTGTGTTTCACCATGGCAAACTATTCCGTGCATTTTTTTTTTAAATTACCAAAGTAGTGTTTTGCAGAAAGGCATTATGCAAATGTGGGCCACTTTTTTTTAATCGTACCCATGCCGATTTTTTATCCTAAATCAACTCTGTGCTCATGCAAAGTGCCCTAATACGTCCGGGTCTAGTTCGTGCTATATAAAAAAAATTGTATTTTTAACTCACTGCAGTTTTTCAACAACCCCAGATGGAATAGGTGAAGGTTGTGAACATTAAACACTTAATCGAGAGAGAAAGGTGTATCAAGGTAAAACACCTTCCCCTACCTACGGTGCGGCTGCGCCAACTTAGGTTAGTGGCTTTCTTGTAAAACTGCCAATTGAGTGTTTTTAATGGGACCCACATCATATTGATTAAGTGTGTCTTTTTTAGGTTGCCGTATACAAATCACCATCCTGACGAAGACTCGCGTGCAAGGGCTTAATCAACCTCATGCAAATGTTGTGTTGAAACGTTGGCAACAATGAGCCCCTAAGCCTGGATTGAGTTATATATTCCTCACCCACGCACACAAAGCCCTACACAACCAAAGCCCAGGATACCTCAACAGCCGCCTCAACTTCTACGCTCCCAAACGCCAGCTTCGCTCGACCAGCCACGCCCTCGCCGCCGTCCCCCGCATCCGTAGAACCACCACAGGGGGACGGTCCTTCTCCTACCTCGCCGCCAAGACTTGGAACTCCCTCCCCACCCACCTTCGCCTGACCCAGGACCACCTCGCCTTCAGGAAGCAACTCAAGACCTGGCTGTTCGAGCAGTAACATACCCCCCCCCCGCGCCTTGAGACCCTCTGGGTAAGTAGTGCGCTATATAAATTCGATGATTGATTGATTGATGAGTGGCAGGTTTTGATTCAGTCACCACCCCCTAAACAAGGAACATTAAGATTGATTAAAGCTCTCAGACAGGCTTCTTTGAGCATGGTTAATTTGAATGTCTCTCTCATAGCCATGGATGTTAATTGGTGAATATTGTGAGAACTACCTTTACTTTCTTTCTTCTTTTTTCTGATCACAACGCACATTAGCACCTCTATAAACACCTCTCTTTTCACCCTTGTTGGAGCAACCATGATGAAAGGAACTCCATGAAAAATGCATATGCTATAAATAGTTTTGAAATATAAAATTTGGTTTAATTATTTGAAGCAGCGTTAAGTGTGATCTGTTCAAATTTTCTACATTACGAATTCATTATTGCAGTTGCTCATAGGACCACACCGTTATTTGAACTGACAGCTTGAGCCAGGCTAGGGTTTAAATTATTAGACTTTAATATTGCTCTATGGATAAGACTCGGGAAATACAGGGTTCACATGACAGCTATTTTACCTCTTAGTTCAGTAATGGCATTGTTGTCAGGGTGAGGCCTGGGAAGGAATGGTTCTAAGTGTATGCTTAAAAAACATCACTTTTAAAATGTACTTTTCAGTGCAGTGCTATAATGTGACGTATTAATGTCAAAGCTTCCACATTTAAAGGAATACACTTTTAAAAAATTTGAAAAGTCTTTGTCACATTTCATATGATGTTTGTTGCATGATTTACATAACAAACATTTTCAGGGCTTGGCTCTTGCCTGGGCTCTAACAGTGTTTCATTTGAGCTGGGGTTTTCGGTGCTGGACACCAACACTTAATTGTCAGCACAGGAACTTTTGACAGCCTGCCACATGGTGGCGTTGCATATCTCATTTAGAGATCACGACAAGAACAGTTTTTTTTTTAGTTAAATAGTTTTTATTGATATAAAAAGAAAGTACCAGAGTAATACGTAGCACAAGGTGTAGACAAGAACAGTTGTTCACATAAAAATGACCAATAAGGGGGAGGAGCCACGCACAAGACCAAGATGGCCGCGTGAGCACTGGGCTCCTGAGACCCCGGCCACCCTCAGCACTATCCTGAAGCACATCCTGTGCCCAGAGCATACAGTCGGACAGCGGTAGAGAAGCGACGCCTGGTGGGGCGTTTTTCGGCTGGCTCGGGTGTCGGGCCCGAGTTACGCCACTTGTAAGCCTGCGGCCTACTGCTTTCTGAGCCGGGAACTAAAGTGCATCCCGACCCCGGCTGCAAGTTGCACAACAACGGGGCCGGAAACCGGAAGTCACCGGTCCGGCCCCCAAAGCGTCTCCGCGACTTGCCTGGCCCGACTAATACCTTGATTCTGCTGCTGACCGGCCCAGCCATAAGCACTTTGGGTGAGTTAATGCCCGGAAGATCGGAGAGGCAGGCTCACCGCTATGAGGCGGTTTTGAATTGGCGACAAGTTGCGGACCTTAGCCGCGCCCGCTGAGGGGGAAGAACTGCGGTTTGGTCCCTGGGGTTCGTAGTACAGGACGTGCGGCCCCTGGGAACGAGCGGCGGTCTTTTGAGAGGAGTGGCCATGAGGGGAGCCCCATGCTGTGCCAGTCAGACGCCGGGAGCCTATAACTGTTTTTGAAGAAGGTGAGACTACTCGGGACAGCTGCGGAGACGCCTTGCACTAGGGAAGGGGAAGAGAGAGGAATTTGAGGGGAAGACCTGGTTTTTTGATAATCGGGAAGTGGCATCGGACTGGATTGATAGCAGGCCCTCGGTAAGGGCTGAGGAACACGAGCACGGAGACGAGGAGGAACGACTCGAACAGTAATGTCGGCAGACGCAGAACTGTTTGCACTGTTGGAGAGACTTGGATGTCGGGGAGACTCTACAGCTCTTTCTTTCTGGACCTGGTGGCTTGCATCATGGCTGTGAACTAAGTCAGGGCATAAGACATTGCTTTGAGGCCGGGGGAGGGGCGGGGCTCTGGTTAACTCCTCATTACTACCTTTAGTTAATCGTTCAGGGGGGAATTGGGCGACAGGCACACTGCGAGTTGGGGATGGGCGTTTGCCATATGCAGGGGTGCAGGGAGGGGGGGTGGAATGAGGGGTGGGTGAAGAGATTCGGTGTGGAGATCCTATTGTACACGATAATGTTTGCATTGTTGGGTTTTTCTTTAATCTTTTTCTTTCATGCATTGGGTGGCAATGTAGCAGTAAGACGATACCCACACTGGTCAAATGTCGTATGTTAGCCAGGGATCGGGGATAAAGGTGCTGAGCTGGAATGTGAATGGCCTTGGGGACAGGATCAAGAGAGGAAGGGTTAATCAATTGGTGAGAAGGCAAGCTCCGGATGTAGTTTTATTGCAAGAGACACATCTCATTGGCAACCGCTGCACGGCTCTGCATAAAGGGGGATATAAACTGGTGGCTCATGCCTGGTTTACCACGGGGTCCAGGAGAGTTGGAATTTTGATGAAGAACTCCTTTCCCTTAACAATCCAGGCTACGTGGTCTGACCAAAGGGGCTGTTATATTGGTGTCTCGGGACAGTGGGGGGGGGAGGACAGTTACCTTTTTGCCCATATGAGTCCCCCTTGGCTCCAATCCGACACTTTCCGAGATCTGGGTGCTGTCTTTCTCACCCTGCCCCTGGGCCTCTTGGTATTAGGGAGCGACGTTTAATGCAGTGATCGACGGATAGATGGACAGACACCTGGCAAGGATACTCAGACCAGCTCAAAGGTGGCTATCGGACTTTCTTGAAACGTTGGGGCTTGTAGATAGCTGGCGGGTTTGAAATCCGACACAGGCGCACTTCACGCATATTTCCACTGCACACCGCAGCATGTCCAGACTAGATTACGCTTTGATACCGGCGGCCATGGCAGCTGCAGTCAGAGAGGCACGCTACCTTGGTAGCGGTATCTCCGATCATTCGCCTATGTGGTTGAGGGTGGAGTATGGGCAGCCTGCGGTTGGCAGAGTTGCTCCTATTAATGCGTGGCACTTAAAAGACCCTGCCACTAAGAGAGAAGTTACCATGATCTCGGAGCGTTACTTCCAGGAAAATGTGGGTACTGTTGATTCAGTACAGTCTTTGTGGGAAGCATTTAAGACGGTAATGCGCGGAGAGGTTCTATCTTTGGTGGGGGGGAAGAAAAAGAAGCATCGAGCGGAGGTTGCGAGAGCGGAGGCAGAGGTGGTAAGGTTGGAAGGTAAGGTGGCTAGGTCGGCCACTTCGGAAGACCTGCATCTCTTGAAACTATGACAGGATGAATATAAAGGCCTAGCCAGAGATAGGGCGGTAACCCAGAATAACGTCACCCAAAGTCGAATATATGAGCATGAAGACAAGGCTGGTAAATTGATTGCGTGGCTCGTACCTGAGCTACAGGGAGCAGATTCCGTCATGGTCACAGACACATAGGCAGTGGCGGATGAGTTCTCTGACTATTACAGAGGAGTATACACTTCGGTCAGTGGATATTCAGAGGCGGAGAACAGTTATATGATTAGGGATGTCTGTATGCCTGAGCTGTCGGAGGAGGATAAGGGATATCTGGACTCCCCTTTTACTGATGATGAAGTGGCGCAGGTGATCAGAGGGGTGAGATCCGGGAAGGCCACCGGCCCAAACGGAATCCCTATAGAATTATTTAAATTGAATGCTAATAAACTCGCCCCATATATTCGATCCATGTTCGCAGAAAGTAGAGAGAAAGGTGGACTCCCATGTGACCAGGCTAATATCGTGGTTATCAACAAGGCAGGTAAGCCTAAGGCACTTTGCTCCTCATATAGACCCATTTCTCTGCTTAACGCCGAGCCTAAAATCCTGGCGAAGCTACTTGCTACTAGATTGGTTAAGGTAATCACCACTCTGATACACCCGGATCAGTCTGGCTTCATACCGCTCCGAAACACGGCCCTTAAACTGCGGAGGTTGCATGGGATTTTGGGTGGCTCCTCGAAGATTCATGACCCGATGGTACTAGTGTCCTTGGATGCCACTATGGCATTCGATAGGGTCGAGTGGTCCTATCTGTTTGCGGTATTGGCATTGGTTGGGTGCGTTTGCTATATCCTAACCCATTGGCCAGAGTAGTTGTTAATAACTGCAAATCGGCTGACTTTCCCCTTGGTAGGGGCACAAGACAGGGGTGCCCTTTGTCACCGCTTCTCTTCGCTCTTGCGCTTGAACCTCTTGTGGCTTGGGTCAGATGGGACCGGTCAATACGAGGCCTGCGATGGATGTCGGAGTGGGAGGATAAAATCTCATTGTAGGCTGATGATATTTTACTATATCTCACCAACCCTAGGGGATCTCTGATTGGTTTTCTAGATGTACTTGCCATATTCTGAAGGTATTCCGGATTCGCAATTAATTGGTCGAAATCGGTGCTTTTCATCCTTAGGGGCGAGCCACCGGTAATCCCTCAGTCATGCCCTATACAAATTGAGCCAGTAGGGTTTAAATACCTAGGTATTTATACGACACTTGATTCGAAGTTGCGGTATACCAATAACCTGAGTACCCCCTTGAACCGGTTTAAAAGGGACGTGGAGCGCTGGAAGGCTCATCCACTCTCCCTGTTGGGTAGGGCGGTACTGTTTAAGATGATGGCTCTTCCCCGATTTTTGTATGTACTTCAGAAAACAATGGACCCGGTACAGGCATCCTATTTTAAAGATATAGAGACCCTCCAGAGGAAGCTTCTGTGGGACGGAAGTCCCCGTATAGCTTTCACTAAACTTACCCTCCCTTGGTACAGTGGGGAGATTGGACTGCCGGATCTACGGAAATACTATTGGGCCTCGCACCTTGCGATGGTAAACTATGTTGTGTACAGACCCCCAGGGGATCCAGGGTATGCCATGGATCGTGGACAGGTGCCGGGTGGGGATTTCACCAGGGTGCTTTATGCCAGGCTTAGGCGGTTTTCACTGGCAGGCCTAATGGCAAATGCAGTCCACGTGTGGCACGCGGCCAACAGATATCTTACCTGGGAAGGGAAATTAACCTTGGCCACCCCCCTATGGAATTCGGAGAGACTTGGGAGCTTGTGGAAGTCTAAAGGATTTGACAAGTGGGATCTTATTGGGATCACTCAGATCAAAGACGTTTGGGGTGGGGACACAATACACACATTCGATTCAATATAGCCTGCATGATAGTGAGTATTATCATTACCTCCAGGTTAGACATGCACTCCTCACACAAATACTCAGAGGCACCACGCTTCCAGAGGCCTTTCCTCTCAAAAATCGAGTACTAGACGGGTATATACCTGAAAAGACTATCTCTTTAATATACAAAAAGCTTATTAACAATATGGAGGACCCGCTTGGCCACATCCGGACACAGTGGACTGCAGACGGGATGGAGTTAGATGATGAAGACTGGACAGAGGCGGTCTCCTCCCTGAGGGTTATTGCGATCCAGATGAGACTTAGACTGGTGCAACTAAAGATTTTGCATAGGTCGTACATTACAGGGTCTCGCCTGGTACGAATGGGTTGCAGTGAGAGTGAAGAGTGCCGAAGGGGGTGTGGAGAGCTTGGCACATTTATGCATACTCTGTGGCATTGCATGGAAGTACAGGAATATTGGACAAAGGTTCATGACGAGATGCTTGGCGCTCTGGGGGTGGAGATACTACCGGAGGCCCGGAGATGTATATGGAATGTGTGGGAACCCAAAGACTTGAATGTATATGGGAAACAGTGGGTAACACTGGCGTGTATGGTAGCGAAGCGAAATATTGCTCAGCTGTGGGGAGCCAGTCAGCCACCCCGGGATACCAAATGGGTGGAGGACATGGACTGGTGTATGTTCTTGGAGAAGTCAGTATATGTTGCCAGTGGTTGTTCCGAAAAGTGGGGAAAAGTATGGGGGACCTGGAATAGCCATAGCGGGAAGATTTGTGCGCCCCCGGCGCGGCAAGCTTTGGTGGAAGCGCAAGTATCCCCATGAAACATAACGTGTGTATTGTCTTTATGATTCTGTATGAGCGACACTTCATTTTCTTTACCATTGAGGAACTATTACCCAACCGATGTTTTTTCTTTTCTTCGTTAACCTGTTAATAAAAAGATATTTTTTTAAAAGAAAGACTAATACTTGCATATGTACCTGCCTACCTTAATAATTTCTGCGTAGAGGTGTTTTCTTTTTTGTGAATCCAGACATATTATCCAACTACATATTACCATTACAACAAAGAGCACAAACATCTAAAACAATCTAGATAATCTAGACCTATTAGTTTTCTCAGTTTATGTTTATCAGCTTTTAACACCATTCTGTCTCTGCCTGTGGTGTTCAGGGTCATTTGTGGATTGTCCCATTTTAAAGGAGAAACAGAAACTGTTTTCTGGGAGAGGGTTACAATGTTTACCTGGCTCTCACATACATGGTCAATTATGTTCATTTCAGATTGTTTATTTCTTGATAGAACACTTCATATTATTTTTGTTTTGTTTTCTCATGTGTATGCTGGGTGCCCCGCAGATTTATTTGTCTAGGCCTGTAGGTGCCAGCCCATATAACACTTTTCCTCGTTTTCATTGTGTGTTACACTTTTGAAATCGATCATTGTAATCAGTATATCTTCACTTTTAATTACATAGGGATTTTATTTTGGCTATTGGGTCTTTTTCACCATCTATTTTGTTTTGATGTATTCCATCTTCAGTATTCTTTTAATGTCAATCTAGTTAAGTGAGAAATTGTACATGGGCTTTCTTTCTCTTTGCAGCTAAAAGCAACAGCACCTTATTAGCTCCTAGATAAATATATTAAAAAAACAAAGGTCTGGTGGTTGTTGTTAGGGAAGGTATTTTTAAGGGTGAACACCAATTTTGTCCTTTTTTTTATGGGAAAATGTATTTGTTTTTAAGGGTCTAGAGTGACTTATTCCTATTTTGAATTTTATTTAGTAATCTTTCGTTTTTTACTAATTTCTATGCTGTTACATTTTACGCAATGAAATTTTATTTTTATTGTTATTTTTTTAAGAGATTACTTTTTTATGTCTGTCATATTTCAATGGCTGCAGTTCTTTCTGGTTTTCTTGGGTTTTATATTGCCGCATTTTAACACTGGCTTTTTATTGCTTTTGAATTTTAGCGTACATTTTATTAGCTGTACCATTTGTTTCTCTGATTTTTTCATGCCGGCTATGGATGCATGATAAAATGGGAGATGCACCTCTTGTTCAATTTCCTTGAGCATTTTTGGTTAACTATTTAGCTACTTACTATGAGTGTGGTTTTTTTTTTTTTGGGGGGGGGGGGGGAAGAGCGTCACAACTGAATAAGAAACATGGGGGTGGTGTTGTTTTCCCCGAAATTATTGAGTTAGACAGGTAGATTTCCTAAACCTAAAAAGTAAACTACAACTTTAAGGAGAAAAGGTTAAACTGTAAGTTGTCATTCACGCCTCGCACTGAGTTCGGGTTGTGTATGAAAGGGTGAACGGTGAAATCAGTACACACACACAGGGCCTGCTTTAGCACTGGTGGCACCTAGTGGGGCAGACTTTTTTGGTGCCCCCACCCCCACCCCATGACATCCTCTGTTTTAAATCGCTTGTAAAGGCGGGCTTTACTAATCCACTCAGCTAACCACATAAAATACAGATCTGTTCTTTGCAGCAGGTATATTAACCCTCTGTGCTAGTTCATCGTGAGTCAAAACTGTCACTAGACAAAACTCCGATCTCTCGCTCTGGAAGAAACATTCATCACAAAAGTTATCTTGACATTTTTATTGCTGCCTTAAAGCTGGATGCACAAGGAACACTGTAGCAGGTGCTTTTAAAGGTTGTATGACATTACCACATGGGGTTTTACCACGCACCTCTTTACATTGCATATTTAACCACGCATACCATTACCACTGTTGTACAGCCATTAACACTAAAAGTACACTTACCAAGCAAACAACAAGCACGCATACTTTCACCACGCATACCATTTCTGCTGTAAATGTATTGATGTTGTTATGGAATGTAAAGTAAATTTAGTTACCTGTATGCAGCATTTTCTGTTCTGATCATCCATCCTGCTACAAAGTGCTCTATTCTCTGTAAAAAGAAACGTTCAAGCCCCAACTTCCTCGAATATTTATTGAAAGTGAAAAAGGACTATTGAAGTGACACAGAACAAGAGTCATGAAATGTCTGCACCTGGAGTTTATTTAACACGCAAGGGGTAATTAAATCTTCACTTAAAGGCACTCTTCTTGTCTTTTATTGCTGTGCTGGGAAACCACTGGCGTCAGGTAGTTAAGGGGTTATTCAGGTACATTTCAGGTGGACTCACAATCAAATGAAGTTGCTGATGGGTAGGGTAGCATCAGCCTCCAATACGCCCAAGGTTAATTCAATTACCTCCCATTCACTCGATGACACTTATGAGTTTTAAAATGAGACTGTACGAAGCAAACACATGCCCTGATCCCTAAAACACAGGAACCTCAGCCAACAACAACTCTATGTCTTAAAAGATTGCCACACAAGGTGAAACACTGCCACCAATTGAGCTGATCAATTGAGTGGTAAAGTCTTGTGTGGTATTCGAAGTAAAAAATGCGTGGTAAATGTAATCCAAAGTAAAACTTCAGAGTAAAGGCTGTTTCACCTGTTGTACGGTAGATGATGCTCTAGCATTGAGGTTAATTATAAAACAGAATGTAAGATGTAAAAAGTCTGTCTATGCAGCATTTATCGATCTCTCTAGTATCCTCAATAAAGTTGACAGTGCACACCATGGACCAGATTGATGACACTGTATATACCACACAGTCTGTTAAATTCACTGATTGAATTTATTTTATTTATTTATTTCAAATATTTATATGACGCAACATATACCCAAAGGCGTCAAGGCGCTTGAGAGAACTGCATCAGGTCACCGATTAACTGAACAACAGCTCAGACCAACTCCAGGTTACAAACAGAAGAGCCAAGTCTTTAGGTCTTTCCTAAAAAACAGCAATTCAGGGGCATTTCTCAGATCAAAGGGAAGCTTGTTCCACCATCTAGTGGAAATACTAAAAAAGCTTTTGCCACCCCATCTTTGAAGACGGAACGTGGGTTCCTCTACTAACTTCAATGAGGTTGATCGCAAAGTTCGACAGGGGGTGTACCATGAAAAACGCTTCCTCACAGAGCATGGTCCAACGCCCTTCAGAGACTTGAAAGCAATACACATGGCCTTGAATATTATACGCTTTTCCATAGGTAGCCAGTGTAATGCTTTAAGGGCATGTTTTGCAGATGTAAATTTGGCTAATCCAAAAAGCAGTCTTGCCGCACAGTTCTGAAGGACCTCAAGCTTAACCATCACGGATTTGTATACTCCTACCGGGAGCCCATTGCAATAGTCGAGTTTTAATTTAACTAAGACACCACTACTTATTGTTTTAAGCAATCACATTAAATGCATTTGAAGGTGGAGATCCAGGCTGTAAACAAATTGTGAGGATCTTATATTGATACAACACTATTTAGAATTCTGATGCTAATCTTTTAGGCTTCACACCAAGAGAAACATCTGACCACAACTGGTAGAATGGACTCAGAAGCCAGTGCTCTCTTTTGGGGAAAATGGGGGAAGGTATTGATAGAGAGAAAGAAAAGCAGCTTATGTAGATGTGTTTCACCAGGCCAAAGGGCAAGCACTACTAGAATGATATGTTAAGCCTATTTAAAGGACAGATGAGAAGTACTAGTAACAGCAAACAATTATGGCCCTTCATTCAAAATATCCCAGCACATTACTTACCAGATCTTACCAGAGGAATATCAGTAAAGAGTCAAAGGAATACTGGGAATTTCTCTGGTAACCTGACAAAGCTGGAGACTGGAGGAGATGGCCATATGATGTTGGAAGATGTTGAATCAATAGAGTACCAGGATTGGAGGACACAATAACAGTTGTATACCAAAGGAGTACAATCGTATATTCAGACAACAGTGCAGAATATCCAATGAATCCAATAATTCAAGAATTAAGTAGCACACAATGGTAACAGCAGAAAGGGAGGAAGCTGAGAAGGAACCGAGAAAAGACAACAAAGGTTCTTGAAGGGGAGAATGGTGGTTGAACTATGATTGGGGAACCATACCTCTAAGCAATTGCTAGGAAACTACCAACCTTCACTGCCTCTTCATAAATTCCCCTGGAAGTGCCTGCCTTTCTTTAGGCGCCTTGCTCTGATTGGTGTTTTGCTAATCTGTCCTGGATGTCTCACCTAATGCTTCTGTGCCCTAGTCACTACTAACCGCCCCCCCAGAGTCTCTCTCTATTCCTTTTGTTTTTGATGTCTTGGGAAGCCTCAGAGATAAAAATATGACATGTTCTTCTCAAGGGTCTGTTCTTGATAGGAACATTTCTACCTTGGTATAGCTTTCAAAGCCATTTAAAAATTTCGAGATTTTTTCAGGATTAAAAGGCAACTTCTGCTGAGATGGGCTTGTTAACCTTTTTCATTGGAATGAATAGCAGTACCCCTTACCAGAATAGATATATCACTAAAGTACCTGCTATATATCTGCATGGTTTAGAATGAATTATAATAAAGCAATTAGAATTTTTAGATACATTGGGAAATTCGACTATGGAAATTTTACTTGGCTTTGAGGAAAAGCTTAACCAGAAAACATTTGGATTAGAATTAGGGGTGGCTGAGTTAGCTTTCAGGGGCAGTTCCCAAAATTTACAATATTTTATGTCTTTTATCATACTACTTCAAGATATGTAGTTTGATTTTTCAACTGCTAATAGCAGACACACATGGTCTTTCTATTTTTAGCAAAATGGTGAACACTGCAGCATCTGCAGTAGATGTCGCAAAGGATGAAGATTTACATGAGAAATCTAGTGTCTCCACGGACACCATGGTTGATAAAAAGATGTGCAGTTTTATTCACGTTAATAGCATTATATTAGCATAAGTAATTTAGGGGCAGATGTATCAAAATACCTATTTGCCATTCTCAAATAGCGATTTTTTGAGAATTGCTATTTGAGAATTGCAAAATGGTATTTATATGAAAATAATCGCAATATTTTAGCGATTTCTTAAAATTCCTTAATTGCGATTAGCAAATTGCTAATCGCAATTAAGGAATAATTTCCCATTAATTTATATGGGCCAGGAGGCCCATAGGAATGAATGTGAAGTTATTCTCAATATGCGATTCTCAATTTGAGAATCGCAAATTGAGAATAATTTCAAGGGTGTCATAAGGACACCCTGATGCAGGCCTGAAATTTACATGTATGCGCATATGGCGCACATTCATGCCCTAAGGGCATGTATGTGCACCATATGGCACCTTCACAAATGCCAAAAAGTGCATTTGTGAAAGAAATCGCAATAATTGAATGCTTGATGCATAGCATTTAAGGAATCGCAATTTGCGATTCCTTAAATGCTTACGCACAATTAAGGAATCGCAAATTTTACGATTCCTTAATTTTGCTATGCAATTTTCTTCATACATACCGTTTAGCGAATTTTTAGTCGCAAACGCTGCTTTTTTGCGAATCGCAGCGTTTGCGACTAAAAATTGCTTTGATACATCTGCCCCTTAGTCCTAATCTGTGCTTCAGCAATACTCGGAAAAATGCAATTGTACTTAGCTGCACTTTTGGAGCCAGATTTTAGGAGATTTTATATAAATTTTAACCAAGGGAGTATTCCAAAATGAGCTTCGACAGGCAATAGTCGACTACTTTGAGTTAAACTTCCAGTCAGTGGATAGTCCGGGGACATTGTATGAAGCATTTAGGTAACAATTCGAGGTCACTGCATTAACAAGCATGCCCGGATCCTGAAGGATATCCAACAGCAATTAAATAAAATAGAAAGGGACATCAGTACGCTGGAAGTGGAACACACACAGACACATAATCCAGCTCTACTCGTAAGAATTAGGAAAAGAATGTACGATTACCAGAGATACGCTGCGGAAGAGATAAAATACAAATCAAAACGATGCACAGCGCAAAACTAGGGGGAGGGTGGTAGGCCGGGATGAGCTTTGTCAAGTAAGATCAGACCTTCGTACACGTCATCATACATAACGCAGATCAGGGATGACGCAGATCAAATGTTGTACGACACTACATCCATATCAAACTGTTTCAAGAACTATTACTCACAGCTCTATGACAAACAAACATACACTACAGCAGAAGAAATCAATCACTACCTTCAGGACGTGGCTCTTGCATGGCTCTCAGATATACACTGAAAATTTCTCAGCCACCACATCACCAAAGATGAACTCACGGATGCAATAAACTCATTACCAAACAACAAGGCTCCTGGGATGGACGGATTTCCCGGGGAGTTCTATAAAACATATAAAGACCTGTCAATACCACATTCAGCGGAAATGTAGGAGGAAACATATGAAGAAGGTAGGCTCCCTATCTCGCTTAGGGAAGCACTCTTAGTGACGCTCCCCAAACCAGATAAAGATTTGTCACGATGCGACTCATACCGTCCCCTGTCATTGATAAACATAGACACAAAGATTCTAGCCAAAGTCATTGCAACTAGGATACAGCTACTGCAGGAGATGCTGGTATTGCCTGATCAAGCAGGATTTGAACCCACCAGATCTACTACCCAAAACATACGCACCATTTTTGCCCTGTACCACCAGCTGGATCCAGAATTGCCGGCAGCACTGCTGGATGCTGCAAAGGCTTTTGATTTGGTGGAATGGCCATTTATGTTTGTAGTACTAAGCTGGATGGGATTCCCGGAACATTTTCTCAGATGGATAGAGATCTTATACCATGCCCCAACAGCTAGGATTAGAATGAATGGACAAGTGTCTGACCCTATTGAAGTGAACAGGGGGACGAGACAGGGCTGCCCGTTATCACAGATCTTGGTCACCCTGATTCTAGAGCCCCTTGCCTGTAGGATCCACCCGTGTCACTGGGAAGCTGCTCTACAGTTTAGCCTATGCCCCCTCAGCATATCCTTATATGCAGATGACATGGTACTATTTACACGTCACCCTAATATATAGTTAAACAACCTTATTAGAGAATACATCCGTTTTGAGCAGGACGCAGGGTTACGAATTAACTGGGACAAATTGGTGGTTATACCACTAACGCCAGCCACGACCCAACCAACACTAGACTATCCCCTGAAATGGCAAACTGACCCGGTGAAGTATTTGGGCATATGGATACATAGAGACCCAGACCTCGCCATTAGAGAAAACTATAGTAGGGCAATGACTAAACTGGATGAGCAAATAACTAAATGGATACAGATGCCTCTGAACTTGGCAGATAGGATTGCGCTGCAAAAGATGATTGTCTTGCCCAGGTTTTTATATCTATTTATTAATATCCCAATCTGGACGACGCAAGCTTTCTTTGTAAAGCTGAGGTCAGCAATGCAGAGACTGACATGGGCAAGTAAACAGGCTAGGATCAGTTGGACTATATTGACAAAGCCATATCATATGGGCGGTTTGGAGCACCGGACCTGCAGCTATATTTCTACTGCGCACAAGCACAACATGCTCACTACTAGACAAAACCACTGTACGTTTTGCACGTCGCAGTGGAAACAGACAGTGTACAACCCACTCCACTGATGACGTTTGTATCGAACCCGAGGTCTTACATACATAAGGACACGATCCAGCCTGTGTACTGCACCTCACATGCGTGGCATGCATTAGCACATAGGGCAAATAAACTGCCTATATACGCCCCAGCACTTCCCATTGCTAAGCATCCAAAATGATCAGTAACACAAGAAAAGAACATGATGTTATTGCTGGAAGATATGAAACGTTCCACTATGAAGGATGTTTTCCCACACGGCAGATTCATACAAAGAAATGACCCGGCACTAAGCACACACAACACATCAATGAAGGCATTTGCTCACCTACTACTGCAAGCAGCGGTTCAGGAATAATATAACACCTACCCGGAGGAGCCACCAACGCTACAAGCATTACAGGTCCTACTCATAGCGCCATCGCGCCAGAAGTTAGTCACCCGCCTATACAATACGTCACAATCGGAACAAAGTGGGGCGGCCAATAGATCATTAGCTAGACGGGAAACACTGCTAGGAGACAAGATAGAGGAGATGGATTGGAAATATAGCTGGACACAACTACAATTACTGACATCATACTGTAATCTACGGATAATACATTTTACATTTCTCCACCTATTTTATTACACCCCATCCCAACTCCACAGATACGGCCTCAGAACACATGACAGGCAACAGAGATGAATGCGGATTTCCTACACTTGGCGTGGGCATGTCCACAGATACATAAATACTGACATTATGGGGGCGATAACCGAAATGCTAGCTGAACAGGTGCCAAACACGCCTCTTGTGTGCTTACAGGGGATATATAAATTAACGCCAACAAAAAGGAGTACGTTTCTGGCTGTGGCACTGCTACTGGTGAAACAACGAGTAGCCATTAGATGGGAAGTAAACGACCCCCTAGATTCAAAGACTGGCTTACAGACATGTCATATTGCAGGGAAACCATGGAGATGTACGCGGAAGAGCTACCGCTTTCATCGAGACCCCGCGATTCCTGGGAACCGCTGAAACAATACTTCTTAACGCTACAGGAAGATGAGTAATATATGTTAATGGATGACAATATACAATATAGATGATGCTCTGTTATAACTTTTTCTCCCTTTTGCAATTAAGGTGAAGATGGAGGGATTCATGTTTCTACTTCATGTGTGATATAGTATAGTATCTATTGATGCCTGCTGTGCTGTAAGCCTAGGATGATAAGAGCTTTATCGCCGTAATACGATGAGATGGGAATCCACTGTCAGCTATGCCGGCACGAAACGATAATATTCGTCACTGTAAATTAAAACGTACATATGTTATGATGTGTACCTTGTAAATGAAAAGCGCCACAGTATGTGTGAATTGTAATGTTGACTGTACAAAATAAATAAAGTATAAAAAAAAATTTTTAACCAGGGGACCTAAGGCACATTTTTGGCAAATTTATAACAATAACAAGTCAAGTAGTCAATGTGGATGCCCACTATAAGATATGCCATTAGTATTGTTTATATATCTAGAGCTGTACGAGCCTCATAAGTGATATTTACTTTAGCTGTTAAAAAAGTACTAAACATGCACTTTATCTGACTCATCTCTCTATTTTAATAAAGTCGACACTGTAGAGCTTTGATATAAAAGAAAGGCCAACAACGACAGACCAAGGTTGAGCACCTAAATTCCAAAGTAAATGTCATCAAGTTTGGTGCAACTACTTCCTGCATCCGCCGTTGTTAGATGCTACAAAGTCCAAGGGAATTCACAGATAGGGATGGTGCACTCGAAGAGAGTAAATCAAAACAAGCAAATATATTCCAATGCTCGTCTTTATTCTTGACACCTTTAAAAATGGCAAACAGCCAACGTTTTTCATTCCTTATTGCCGAAAGAAACGTCTTCAGGGCTAAGAGCCACTTGGGTTGGAGAATATTAGCACAACAAATATAAGGAGTCCAAATTATCCTGGTATTGGCTTCTGCGTAATGCTCTGAGGGGTGTGCATAAGCAGCACATCAGAAATTAAATACCTCCAAATTCTGGAAGTTGAAACAGGTAGCACAACCACGGCCAAACACAGGTAGCGGATGGCTTAGACTGCAGTGTATAATCAGTGTAGAGCAAACACGACGGGCAGCATGATAACCGGCAGCATGTAGACCTTTGATATACACATGTTTTAAAGTATATAATAATAAACTATGTAAATCATATTGAACATTGTAATGTTATCTATGTAAAATGTGTTTCATGTTATCACCGATTTATGTGAAAGTTTACATAATAAATAAATGGTCAAAGATGTTGGATGCTGCTGGTAAAGTAAGCAAAATCTGGACCCTGAGACCATCTCTATCTATGATAGTTTAAAGCTCATCCATCCAAAACAAAGACAATCAGAAGGAACATTGCGAAAGGTTATCTGCATCATATGGTTTGGAGGAAGGTTTCTTCAAAATTCAAGGAGGTATATACAACCTGCAAGTGTAAGTGACTGACACCCCTATATACAACCCGCAAGAGTAAGTGACTGACTACCCTATGTACAACCTGCAAGAGTAAGTAATTGACAACTTTATATACAACCTGCAAGAGTAAGCGACTGACAAACTCTTTACCTACAAGATTGAGCTTACAGAGGCATGGTTCCAAGGACAGCTAGATTGTATGATAGAAGAAGATAATTTTTCAAAATCAGTGGAAGAAAGAGGCAAGAAATATTTCAAATGTGGGAATTAGTGAAGATGCAAACAGTCAGGAAGAGTATCTGGGACTGAGATTTTGTCACCCAACATCACATCTCTGGTGCTCTGGTCTTTGTTGTGGAAAAAAAACAGACTAATGGCTCCATCAAGTTCCAAATACATTCAACAACGGTGACGATTGCAGTAGGATTGGCAATTGATTCTATAGTCTTAAATACTTCATGAGAAGAATTATCAATCCAGCTCTTGTTTGTACATCAGTTTCAGGTGTGTGTAAGTGAAGGTGTGGATAGTGGGCTGAAACAATGTAAACAATATCACCCATTCATCCATCCTTGCTCTCAACTGTTCATGCCACCATTTTCTGTGGCGTCACTCACCTTATCATCCATCTATGCACTCAGTAACTCAAAAAACATCAGTTCTTCTAACTAGTGGCTCATTGCCCATTTTAGCCACTCACCGGTCACACAACCACACACACAAACTCACTAATGATAACACATTTTCTCTTATACCAGACCTTTTGGATTTGCCAATGTGTGTTGTTTTGTTGTTCAGCATCTGATTCTTAATGAGGAGGCTGGGTAGGGGTAGAGGTTGGTTTTGGAATAAACATGTTTCAAACGTGAGCTCTAATAAGTGTTTATATGCTCAAAAGCAATGCTTGAATATACACGTTATCTATCTGAAGGTACAAATAAAATACATATGTAAACAATATTGCCAGACTAGAGATTTGAAAATTCTAAGAGCAATATGTCTTACTTTTTCCATTAGCGAATGGGTAATATTGTGCTGTCGTCTGTGCTGATAAGCTTCATGAAGTTGAATTAATTTAGCTGCAAGTACGTTTTCTTTGCTAAACAGAGGATGGTGACTGAAGCACAAATTCGAAATATTAAGCTCCAACTGATACAGAGGCGCCTGGTCTTCATCACTGTTTATGATGCAACTTTCTTGGTCAGATTTCATTGCCTATAGAAAAAAAAATACACATTTAAAAAAAATAATAAAGCGTTAGAGCCAGTGGGGGGGTTTTAGGGTTTGACATGAAGGAAGCTGATGGGTGGTGGAGGCCGTGCTTCTGCCTGCCGCCCTAGTGATCCACAGTAGAAAAAATGCCTGTGGAAGTCCTGCCCTAAATAGGCCTGGCCTTCCGTTGCCAAATGGCCAGCAGGCCGGTGGTGGGTCAGGATGAGGCACCAGTCAAAGGTTCCCAACACCTGAGCCTATAGAGGCTCTGCCATTGGAAACCTTTTAGACCACTCACCTCCAAAGGAAGCATGGGAAACACGAGCCTGGCACAACTGGAGAACTGATGATTTACGACCATTCTCCCACTCCACCAAATTCTGAAGGACCCATAAACATACTCATGGAAATTAAGTGGTACACCTAACTCATATATATTTTGTTTGACCAGCACGCACAATGTATATGCCAGATGATCAAAAATACCTTGTAATGAAGAACTCCTACTGTACACCCCCCCATTCCTGTCAGCATTACTACTGTACTAAACTGTAAATTTGTGTTACTTTTCTAAAATAAAAAATCTTTTGGAAATAAAAATAAATAAGAATAAATAACCTTTTCGAAAATGTCCTCTTTACTGCTTTTCCATTAGTATTTCCTACACAAGCATTAGTAAGATGCTTGTGTGAAGGGGGGGACTTATTTCTTTGCAGAGTGAAGTGCAGGACTCACCTGCACGTCTTACAGTTCGACCCCAATGATGGAAACCTGGATATAATGTGACATGGGTGCACTTTAGTAATATTTGTTGACTTGTATTAGCGCTCTATCTTTTAGCTACTCCGATTATGAATGTTTCTGTGACAAATAGACCAATAATTTGTAAATTCTTCTTATTTCGTGCTATGTTTCACTGTTTCATAACTGCATTCTGTCCCACATTATGAGTGTGTGTTATATTACAAAACACAGATTGTAAGTAATAACATCTTTGTGCCTGATGCACAAAGGTAAACACACATTTCTGTGTAAGTGTGTGCTATTTTTTTGGGGGTATTCACAAACTAAGGGCTTGATTCACAATGAAAAACGTACACTTTGGTAATCACAAACCACATGTTTCATTCTGGTAATAGTAAATTTACAAATGTAGAGGATCTGCAGTCGGGGCAGAGAACCCCGCACATAAAAAGATAAAGCAGGCCTATATTTTTATGAGTGTATTCTCTGCCCCAGTGCAGAATCTCTGCAGTCATAAAATTACTATTTGTAAAATTAAAATTGTAGTTTGCGAATACCAAACAAATAGTAAACTTACACTAACGTGCAAGTTTGCTTTTGTAGTGAGGCTTGTAGTCTGAATACCAAAAGAATAGCAAATTGTACTTGATATGGAATGGTGCACAGGAGAGATCCTTATCCAAATTAGTAAGCAAGGCAATTTATGATGAATATTCCTTTTTATTTTATTGTTTTGCTCTTTTTTCATGTTCAACCAAATACATGGGACATCCAGCCAGTGTGTTTCGTTCAAAGTATCTCACTTGAACTTTGTCAGGGCTTCTATATATCAAAAAATTGAATGTTTCCCCTTGATCATATGTGGATTGACTATGGAGATAAGATACCTCCTCCTCATTTTAGAATATTTATAGCCAATATGTCCTTAAATTATACACCATCCATATGTATGGCAGAGTGTTAAATGTACCTGTCAGTAGTACTTCAAAAATAACAATGCCATCCGCACGCCAAATATCAAATATTTTTCTAAAACGAAAAACCTCTACTGAAAAAGCTCCTTGGCTGCCAATAAAACAGCAAATACAATCCAAAGTTGTTGTTTGGTTTTTAAGGCCTAGCTACCCAATAAGTACACAAGCGAATTTCTAAATATAATCCTTTACTGAATCAATGATCATCTTCAGCTAATTTGCTAGATGTGCCAAGTTTTCAGAAACTTAGGTGTAGAGGTTCTCTGTCTAAGCCCCTGCGGAATGGATTTGTCTTCCACTTCATTTTCGTTCTCCACCATATTTGAGGTCCTTTACAAAAAATGTAATAGACCCGGCTGTTTAAACAAGCTTTTTCCTGCTATTCTTGGGCTTATACCATTTCGTCCTTTAGTCTGTTTTACTCATGCTTCCTTTTAGCGCCATGAAACCTTCGGATGTACGGGTGCTCTCTAAATATAATTAACATTAACATACATTATACAATGACAGTCAAATGCATCCAATCTTATTGATACTCTGTCAAGAAACAATACAATGTAGGGACTGTTCAGTCTGTTGGCTAACCCGTTCAGCATGTCCATCTAATTGTGGGTGACAGCAGCCATGGCCCCTGCAGGTAAGAGCCTTAGGGCCGGGTTGGGGAGGGGGGGGGGGGATTTGACAGATGGCGACGAGGGAAAATTAAATTATTAATTAATTTTCCCTTGTCGCGTCTGTCAAAACCCCCCCACCCACTTGGCCCCACCGTTCTTACCTGCACGGGCCATGGCTTGGTGACAGGTCAGATACTATTTTGACTTGTGTCTGGTTATGACTATGCTATTCCAGACTTTGAATATAGACTATGAGATCGTGAAGATGCAACTGCCAATTCAGGAGCTGTAGGGAGTTTCTTTAGAAAGAAGTGACCAATTTTGGTAAGGTATCAACAATCACATAGAGTATATTTCACCACTTGCTACTAATAACTCAATTTATAAGTAACCTCGAAGACGAGAAAGCCTATGCGGCATCATAAATAAGCCCCATGTTTTCAACTGTTTACTTGTACCCAGACTGCACAGGAACGGGCGTTATCACAAATGACAATGGTTATGCCTTATCGAAGTATTTCTAATGAAAGATGCATCATGACACCATTGTGAGGCCTGGTGCTTTAACCTGACGTAGGGACACATAGATTCTTCTCTCTACACAGGTTTTATTGGACTATATGTCTTTAGTCAGTTTATTATTATATTCACACTTATATGTTATTAGTAGCTTTTACCCCACATGTTTCCTGAATGGAAACCACAACTGTGTCTTGTATTGAGAAGTGGATGAAGGCTATCCAGTGTTGGTGGTTTCCTATCATCCAAGGCATGACGTGTCTTGACATTAAAGGCATAAACTCAAACTACTGCATCTGTTTTGCCATGTCATTTCACAGGTGGGCATGTAATGTGAAAGTTAAAATATACCAAACAAAGTCTCCATCAGGCATGGCTATGGATAGAACATTTAATAGGTTTCTGAAACCCCAGGCACTTATGATCACTTCAGACTGTAGCCTCTATACACTGGTGCTTCCAAGAGATATCGCCAATTAGTGAAGATAGATCTGTATTTCCAATATTTTATGTACGCTAGAATTGTTTTCTGTTATTGTCAAGGAATGCAATAATAAGCCAGACCGCTACATCAATTTCTACAACAAAAGGAAAGACTGACTCTAAGTGATGAAAGATGGATGCTGCAGTGAAGACTTATTTTAAAACCTGGAAGGCATGCTCCCATGTATGACATTTTCGCAGGTGAGTGTAGTAATAGGTGTCACTATAATGAGAAAGGAAAAATGTAGTCTCTGTAAAAATTGACAAATAAAAAAATTGTTAAATCTCTTTGATGAACAAAGTGTGTTGTCTAGTTTTAGACAGGTTTTGTCTTATTGTCATCCACACATATCCCACAAGATGTTATGCTGCTTGTATCCATCCAATTAACAACATTGATATCAGCTTGTGAATTTCATTTGAACATTTTCCATTCTTGTCAGATAAAAATCAAACGTTATTGTGAAATTAACTAGTATTTTTTCTATTAATAATACTTGTAATTAAGCTGTTTATTTAAACACTTTGGTGCCCGGGACTGTAAATTAGAAATCCACCCATTCTCCTTTCGCTCTATATCTTGGTTTCCCCAACATATACCATATCCTGCAGATATTTTATTGTATATGTTTCAAAGTCCCACTGACAAGTTAGAAAATATTTGATCTTGTATTTTTTTACCAGCAGGTGGGCATGAGAATGTATCTGATTTAGTAATAAAGTTACAAATGGCACAGTTCAGCAGTCAGAAGTTTCAATTTTTACTTTGTATAAAGTAAGTTGTGTTTTTCATGGAAAGTTTCCTACCCTACCTAAATATTCTCTCAAGATCATGCTTTCCCGTAAACCACCAGTAGTTTCTCCACTTTTAAGAAAGGTAGGTGTAATGGTAAGCTCTGTATACTTTCTTTGTTATGCCTATGCTCTCCACAGAATGTGGAATTAAGTGTGTGTAATGTTCTCTTGCTGGGAATGTCCAGTTGGAGATTCCTGGCAGTTGAGCTGGGGCTGTTCATGGCTGAGGTTTAATAAACTGTACCTCACGTAATTTCATTCTCCTTTCATTATTACTTATGTGGAAAACACCACATTAATTTGGCGACGATCGGGAGAGAACCCTACCTCAACACGAAGCCTGCTCGTCCCTCCACTCCGCCAGCGGCTGATTTATTAAGACGGAAGCATAGTCTTCCCAGCGGCGGATGCCTTTTATTCGAGTTATAAAAGAAAATAACACGGTTAGAAGTGTGGTTGGAGGCCGTAAAGGGGCTTTGCTGGAGTTTGTTTTGAAAAGTCAGGAGAATTTGTCCCAACCGCTTTGCGTGCCAGTGACGTCATCCTTGCTCGCGTGTGCGTTTCACCAGAAACAGCGGAGTATCGTCTGGTATCAGCGTATGCGTGTCAGTGACGCACTACGCTGGCATCTAAAAGTCAACAATTGTGAAAGTTACGCGCCACGCCTGTATCTGCTTATAACCATTGTGACGTACAAGGTTTGACACGAGTTAAAAAAAAAGTCAAAGAAAATGTTCTCTGCGTAATTATAGCCTGTTCTTTCTTCTGTAATTGCAAAAAACACAGTTGATGGACAGAATGTAGAACAATGTCATACATTCACCCCAGTACAAGGATCTGGGCCTGAATCCATCGTTTTTTTGCACTCCACACCACCCTGGGTTAGACACTGGCTATATGCAAATCAGCTCTGACCCTGTGCCTCATGGGAACAGTCCAGTCCGAACTACCAAGCCATGTCTTTCCCAGACCGGAATCAAGCATCCAAGGACCGGTTTCTGGCTATCAGCCTTCTTCAGCCTGGATAGCTTGACTCCAGTGGTGTGGAGAGCCTGGGACTCACGTCTGAGTACACCCAGCACACTCGGGGTGAAAATTGCAAAAAACACAGTTGATTGACAGAAAGTAGAACAATGTCATACATTCACCCCAGTACAAGGATCTGGGCCTAAATCCATCGTTTTTGTGCACTCCACACCACCCTGGGTTAGACACTGGCTATATGCAAATCAGCTCTGACCCTGTGCCTCATGGGAACAGTCCAGTCCGAACTACCAAGCCATGTCTTTCCCAGACCGGAATCAAGCATCCAAGGACCGGTTTCTGGCTATCAGCCTTCTTCAGCCTGGATAGCTTGACTCCAGTGGTGTGGAGAGCCTGGGACTCACGTCTGAGTATATCCAGCACATTCGGGGTGAAAATTGCAAAAAACACAGTTGATGGACAGAATGTAGAACAATGTCATACATTCACCCCAGTACAAGGATCTGGGCCTGAATCCATCGTTTTTTTGCACTCCACACCACCCTGGGTTAGACACTGGCTATATGCAAATCATCTCTGACCCTGTGCCTCATGGGAACAGTCCAGTCCGAACTACCAAGCCATGTCTTTCCCAGACCGGAATCAAGCATCCAAGGACCGGTTTCTGGCTATCAGCCTTCTTCAGCCTGGATAGCTTGACTCCAGTGGTGTGGAGAGCCTGGGACTCACGTCTGAGTACACCCAGCACACTCGGGGTGAAAATTGCAAAAAACACAGTTGATTGACAGAAAGTAGAACAATGTCATACATTCACCCCAGTACAAGGATCTGGGCCTAAATCCATCGTTTCTGTGCACTCCACACCACCCTGGGTTAGACACTGGCTATATGCAAATCAGCTATGACCCTGTGCCTCATGGGAACAGTCCATCCCGAACTACCAAGCCATGTCTTTCCCAGACCAGAATCAAGCATCCAAGGACCGGTTTCTGGCTATCAGCCTTCTTCAGCCTGGATAGCTTGACTCCAGTGGTGTGGAGAGCCTGGGACTCACGTCTGAGTATACCCAGCACACTCGGGGTGAAAATTGGAAAAAACACAGTTGATGGACAGAATGTAGAACAATGTCATACATTCACCCCTAGTACAAGGATCTGGGCCTAAATCCATCGTTTTTTTGCACTCCACTGTAATGGCATAATATCGGGGCAGTGACACTAAGAGGCTGTCTTTCACTGTTCTCATTTAAAAAAATACAGGTCAATAGAAGAATTTAGTTGCGCGCATTGTGAGTGGACAATAAAGAGCTCAAAGGCCAATAGAGGCATAATTTTGAAAAATTATCTCTAAATTAAAAAAAAAAAAATATTATTTGTTATATTCAAGGAGAAGAAGTGCTAAAAAAAGGAAAAAAAAAACATTTACGTATAAAAAAATAAGAGAAAAACAAAAGAAAATGCAAAATGTAACGCAACCAACATTTTTTCTAACGAGTCCAGGAGAGCCTAATGTAAAATGGCAGAAATGGAAGAAAATATTTGCTAATTATGCAAGAGTGTGCGGGACGAACTTAAATGCTGAAAGAAAACATTCATTATTACTCCATTGTTTGGGAGGTGAAGGTCAGGATGTATTAGAAAATTTACCGGAACTAAGTGCGTCTGAGCAAAGGAACTTACATGAATATGAAATAGCAATTGAACAATTGGATAGACATTATCTTCCCAGATTGAGTACTATTATGGAAAGATACCATTTTGGTTTGAGAGGTCAAAAAAAAGATGAATCTGTGGAGGACTATGTCTCTGCGTTAAGGAAGTTGGCCTTTTCTTGTAAATTTGGTCAGACGTTGGAAGAAAGAATAAGAGACCAGTTCGTTTTAAAATGTGCACATGACAGTATCCGGAAAGAACTTTGGTTAAAGGATGAACCTCCATTGGAAGAAGTTTTAGTTATTGCGAAGCAAGTTGAGCACATGACTAAGTGTGTAGATGAATTGAAAGGGGAAAAAGAAAAGGCGACGGACTCAGAGAATAAAAGTGAATTAAAAGTTGAGGAAGTAATTTGTCAAGTAAAAAAAGAAGACAAAGTAACTATAGATAAAAATGATTCTGCGTTGAATAATTCTAATTCAAATGTCACAAATGTTAATAACAAGTTTTCCTGTTTTAGATGTGGAAATTTTGGTCATTTGGCGAACTCTCCTATTTGTCCTGCTCTGACATCTATGTGCAATAGTTGTGGTAAGAGGGGGCACTTCTCAAAATGTTGTAGAACTAAAATCAACAAAAGGGAGAATATTAATAGAAGGTGGTCTCAACCTCAGGTAAAGACTGTGACTTTTCAAGTTAATGGAGGCCTTTTAGAACACCCTTCACAATTGGTAAAAGTTGACGATGCATTAATTGAGTTTAAATGTGATTCATGTTAGCAAATTACCATGATTGATGAAACATTATTAAATAAAAATTTTGGGAAAAGTGTTAAGCTCTTAAGAAGTGACTTTTTACCATTGGGATATGGAAAGAAACCTATCAAATTGTTGGGTTATTTTGTGGCTACCATTGAGTTGGGAAGTCATATTATTCCTGGAAAAGTTTATGTTGCTAAACAAGGTGATGCACTGCTTAGTTGGAGACATCAACGTGATCTAGGGGTTAAACTTAATCCAAATGCTTCACCTCAGGTACAGATACAGGAGGTGGAGGATTTGTCTTCAATGTTTGCATATAAATTTCCTTATGTATTCAACGAGAACTTGGGATGCTTAAAAGGTTACAAGCATTGTATTAAATTAAAGAAAGATGCTGTTCCTGTTATAGCAAAAGTAAGGAGAATTCCTTTAGGTGAACAAGAAAAAGTACAAAAGGAAATTGATAAACGTATTGAGAATCAGATCATTGAGCCTGTAGAGGCCACAGAATGGTTGGCCCCCATTGTAATAGCTAAGAAACCTACTGGCGAGATTCGCTTATGCATAGATTTACGTGCTTTGAATAAGGAGGTTGTCGTTGATAGGTTCCCTTTGCCAAACATCGATGAAATTGTAGGAACTTTGGAGGGAGCGAGGTATTTTACCACCTTAGATTTAGCTTCTGCCTACCACCAGGTAGAGTTAGATGTATCTTGTCAGGATTTGACGGCATTTATTACTCCAATGGGCACATTTAAATTTAAATTTAAAAGGATGCCCTTTGGGCTAATTTCAGCTGCTTCTGTTTTTCAACGCATTATGGAGCTGATATGTTTGAGCATAATGAACGGGTATGTGCAGTATTAGAGAGGTTGAGTAAAGCTGGTTTGTCACTTAAGAAAGAGAAGTGTAAATTTGGTTTGGAAGAAGTGAATTATCTTGGGCATTGTATTAAGAGTGGAGGTGTTTTCCCCAAAAATGAATTAGTTGAATCCATTGATAACATGGCAGAGCCAATAAATAAGGAGGAGTTGCTTTTGTTTCTTGGTATGGTGGAATTTTATAGGAAATTCATCATACATTTTGCAGATGAGACAAAGAATATGAGAAGGCTTACTGCGAAGAGTGTGGTTTTTGAATGGTCAAGTGAATGTAAGAAGGAATTTGAAGATATTAAGTATGAATTGAAGAAAGCTCCATGTCTTCATGCATTTGTTCCAGGTTTTCCAACATATTTATTTACTGATGCTAGTGATAAAGGTCTTGGTGCGGTTTTGGTTCAAAATAAATAGGGTAATGATTCTCTCATTGCTTGTGCATCAAGATGTCTTAGAGGGCCAGAGTTAAATTACTCTGTCATAGAGAAAGAGTCATTGGCTATTTTCTGGGCTCTGAGGAAATTTAAAAATTAAATTTGGGGCACTAAGATCTTTGTCATGTCTGATCACAAGCCTTTAAGAGAGGTTTTTTGCAAGAAAGGTTTAGATTCTATCTCGTCTAGAATTAGGAGATGGATTATTTCTTTGCAGGAATTTGACTTTGAAGTACAGTACATACCTGGTGTTTCCAATAAATCGGCTGATTGTTTCTCTAGATTGGTGAAAAGAGATAATATGATTGTTGAGGATGTGCTTGAAGAAGACGATGATGTTATCAATGTCTGTGAAGTTACGGAAGGTGTTGTTGAGGAGAATGAGTGGAAAAATTAACTGGAAAAGGATGAGGTGTTAGTTAAGGTGATGGGTATGTTGAGAGATAAAAAACGTTTAGAAAAACCTTGGTCTCTTGTTTCTGAGGAATTATCTATAACTGATGGTATGTTGACACGTGGGGTGAGACTTACACCTCCTTCAGTGTTGAGAAAAAAATTGTTATTGCATGCACATTGTGGTCACTTGGGTATCGTGAAAACTAAGGAAATGTTACGTACACAATTTTGGTGGCCTGGAATGGATTTGGAGATAGAAAGAATGGTTAGAGAATGTGTTGAATGTTGCGCAAGAGATAACATTCTTAAGACTAAACAAATGCCTTTGGTTTGTAGGAGTTTACCTAATCATCCGTGGGATGAGATTGCTGTTGATATCCTGGGCCCCCTTCCTGGCGGTTTCTGACACTCCTTACTTGATTGTAGTAATTGATTTGTATTCTCGTTGGATTGAGGTGTGTGCAGTTAGTGACATAACGTCTGATTCTGTTATTAAGTTTTTGGAGGAGATTTTCAAGAGAGAAAGTTTTCCTAATAGTATATTGTCGGACAATGGTCCTCAGTTTTGTTCTGGAGTTTTTGGGGACTATTTGAGTAAACGTGGTGTTGTTCACAAGAGATCTTCTTTGTATCATCCTGAAACCAATGGTGCTGTTGAGAGGGTGAATAAAATGTTAAAAGAATGCATTCAGCTTGCAAGAGCTAATGGTTTAAATTGGAAAGTGGCTCTCAAGGAAAGGATAGATGCCTATCGGTGTTCTCCTCACTCCACCACTGGTAAGTCTCCCTTTGAATTATTTAAAGGCAGAATTCCCAATACCATGTGGTGTCCTGGTTGGATGAAATTGAATAAAGGGTTTGTGGATAACTACATTGGTGCATGGATAGATAGGGAGTTGGAGAAGCAAGCCAGTAGAAAAAGGTATTTTGATGATAAGAAATGTGTTCAGTTCCAAGAAGTTAAAATAGGTGATTTAGTCAAAATAAAAGCACCTGTTGGATGAAAATCTTGGTCTAAATACACCAGTGTTAGATCTGTAATAAAAGTTTTTAAGAACGCTATAAAAACAAATGATGGGAGGATTTGGAACAAAAGTCGTGTTGTTGTGGTGAGATCCAAGAGTGGTAAACAAGGTGATTTTGATGCTGATAATCATTCATTTGGTGCTGTCAATGTTCCTCCACTTTGTTCCAGATATACTCCTGGAGTTCGTGCAAAGAGTCAAAGAATATGCAAGACTCCTGCTTACATGAAAGATTATGTATGAACTCCTTTCTTGTTTTCTATTATTTTCAAGTTACATTGTGTTGTTCTCCCTTTTCTCTTATTTTGTTGCATTTTGCATTTTATTGTTGTTAAGAAGGGAGATGCGTAATGGTAAGCTCTGTATACTTTCTTTGTTATGCCTATGCTCTCCACAGAATGTGGAATTAAGTGTGTGTAACGTTCTCTTGCTGGGAATGTCCAGTTGGAGATTCCTGGCAGTTGAGCTGGGGCTGTTCGTGGCTGAGATTTAATAAACTGTACCTCACGTAATTTCATTCTCCTTTCATTATTACTTAAGTGGAAAACACCACAGAAGGGGCTCATTACAATGTCGGTCAGAGTTGTATCCGACTGACATTGCTGTGGTCTAGGGACCAATCGGCCTCCGGTTGGTGGTCCTGACACCGCAATTATGATGTGACCACACATGGTGCGGTCGCAAGCTCTACTTTCTCTGTGGGAGCTTGTGCTGCAGTCTAAAACTGGCCGCAGCACAAGTTCCCCTATCGAAATGGGAGTTTCTGTTAAACCCTGCACCGCATGACAGGCACCCACAAGGTGCAGGGATTAACAGAGGGCACCATAATTGCCCCGCAGCCATCCTTAAGAGATCACGTTACGGTTCCGACTAGCCGACGAGCTCAGGAGCCCGCCGGAAGCCAGCCGGAAAGACCAGCCAGTTTACACTCCAAGCTCCTTCATTGTAATAGGGCAATCAGACTGTAAACCTTAGATGTCAGTCGGAGAGCCTCCGACCTGAGGTCGACCTCGTGTGCTACTTAAAAAAAAAAAAGTAAACTTACGTTGCCGCTGCCGGGTCCCCTGCAGCTCCAACCCGCCCCCTCACGCACTGCCACAGCAGGAGGAATAAATGAAATGATAATAAAATTGTGTTATTATCATTTTATTTCTTCCTTTCTTTGCTGCTCCTGGCAGTGGGGCGATGCTCCTCTGCATTAGCGGAGGAGCTGAGGAAATATAAATTTTATGGTCAAGAAATGTTCCCTAACGTGTACCCCACCGTCTCCATGTACGAACTTAAAGTGCATGTAACTTCCCTCCTGTGCCAGCTATGAAGACGCAAACACATTTGCGTCCAACGTTAACATGTCCTCTTTCAGATCCACCCTGAATGGGTTGAATATTCCGTTTCTAAATATGCCTTGCCAACGTCTTTTTGTGGTATACTTTACACGTTTTCCAGCCCAGGCGAAGTAGGCCCTGAATTCTGCCATCGAGCTTTTTCCTGCCTTCAGACTCTGAAATGCCTCAGCCTGGGCCGGCCTCTGCACCCGTGACCTCTGCCTTACTCCCTGCGCGGCTCACGGCGCTTAGCTCAGCCTGTTGCCTGCCAAGACTGTATTCAACCTTCGAATTATCTGTTCCGCTCCTCAAAAATACATTCCTGCCTACTAGTTTAAGTAAACATCCTTCCAGCTGCAGAGCAAAGGGCCCGGCCTCACTGTCTCCGTCCAAGTAATTCATAGTCTCTGTTACCATGGTAGGCCCATGCCCCCTCGCATCTCATGCAGACACCTAGACGCTTATACACGCACTCACAGTCAGTAAAGAATAGCCTCTGTCCGAGAGACCTTTTCCTTCTAGATAATATGGTTCCCAAACATCAGATACCAGATATGATATAGGAACGAGTTGATCTGACATGCCAGACTTCTGTCTCTTTCCTCTAGTGTAAATGTCAAGTCCCCTGCACCCTCCAACTTTACGTCAAACACACGTCATGCAGCTGCGCGCGCATCCTAGCTACCGATTCCTGCTGACTCTGCACCATTCTGTCATAGAGCCACCCACTTCTGACACTTACATGTGACGTTTCTAGAACACACCTCCGTGCACGCCTTAGTTCACGCCTTCTGATTACGTATTGTTAACACGTGTGTATTCTTATCTTGTTTCTCTCAGCTGTTACGCCTTCTGCATTGACTTCTATTATGTATATTAAGTATAAAAGTAATGTAATGTCAATAAAGTATGCTCTATCCCTTCCTGCACCCCAGTGGTGGCAGGAACCCGATATCCGGTACCTGAACCATTCCTTTTTAAGGAATAAAACCCCTAAGAACTCTAACACCACGGACTCTGCGTCTTTCTTTCCGATTGAGTTATTTTTGTTAAGTACTTACCTGCATAGAAATTAAGACGGTAAATCAAATATTTACCACATTATTTTGGTGCCCGAAAAGGGACCCCTCCCCCACCCCACGCGCCGGTTGGTGCGTTGCAGCCTTGGTCCCCTGCCACAGTCGTGACGGACACTACGCGTACCCGCAGGATTTCCTGTATCTCCCTCAGGCCCACGGAGGTGACGGAGACTGCGATCAGCACCCAGACGAGGCGGTGAGGAGTGCGGAGGATCCCGACCAGAGCCTAGCCGAAAGAAGCAAGGTCCGAGGTGTCAAGAGGCCCACCAGTTCCGAAGTATCCACGTATTGAGTCGAGTCCAGTCCGGTCCAGTCCAGTCGAGTTTTCCGAGGCCTTCTGTTCCGTGCTTCCCGGTGAGTACCGTTGCTGGGGACGCATCTAGACGGGTGCATTATTATGTATCCGGTAAAGACGGGTTTGGGTACACAAACACGGTCTGCACTGTTTTAGACAGTGTATCTGTGCTGTTTAGCAGTACATCTAGTATTAAAGTTCTTGCACTGTTCTCGACAGTGTATCTGTGCTGTTTAGCAGTACATCTAGTACCAAGGGTAGTCATATGTGTTCAAAATGTTTCATGTGATTAATGTCGTGATATGAGTGGACTGTTTTGTGTACATTACTGTGTTTTTGTGTAACTAGCTGCGTTCAGAAGTAAGTAACAAATATCGAGTATCCAGCACTAAGTAACAAGATGCCGCTTTTCAATAAGTTAAGACAGATAGGAACTAGGAAAGGGATGCTAGAGGAAGAAATTCCTATCCCCCCTAGGGACACTCCTGGAAATTTTATGTACCATAAGCATGGCTTGAGATGCCATACTGTACCTAGATTTATGGGCCGATTATACTAAGCACCTAGAAGAAAGACACAGATGGCCCGTTACAGGAACTTGGGATGCCGAGTGCATCCTGAAAGTGGAAGAAGCGCTATGGAAAAAGAAAGCCAGACAATCTCAGAAAGACGCCATAGAATTTTGGCGTAAAGAATCACATAAACGTGCCGAAAAAGCACTCCGAAGAGAAGACAGACATAGAGAAGAGTCGGATAAAGTCCGAGAAAACGAATTAGTTAATGAAGGGATCCGGGTAAAAGCAGAACAAGTAGACCGCATGCGAAATAATCTTGTAAATGGTATGTACCTAGTGACCGAGGGTTCGCCTGAAGCCACTTCAGAAATACCGAAAGATCTGCCGCCACCATTGGTTCCAACTAAAGTAAATCACAGGACTACAAAGGATATATTCCTTGCTTCCTACCTAGATGATGTAGCTCCCGCTTACACCAATCCACCTGCCCAGGTACCGCCTGCTGATGGTGACGGAGGTGGCAACCCACTCCAAGACAATGTCCCGCCCTTACCACAACAAAGTTCACCCGCCCGAAATCCTGTTCCACCTGTTCCTCCACCACTTCCTACACCTAAGATAAATACCCTGAATCCGTTTGGGCCTGACCCTGGAAAAACACCAGTTCAGTTACTTACACAGTCGCCACAGACAAGTCATGCTCAAGCCTCCGCCTCTGGAGGTGCGACAGGAGGTCACCAGACCCCGCCACAACCACAAAGGTTAAACATAAGGGACATATTAAAGAACCGTACACCCCGAACTTCAAATTTCGACATGCTTAAAGAACCCCTTCCAGTTTGCAGATACGATCCAGTACCCGGTAAAGACGATAGGATGTTATTAGCATCTCTACGCTTACGAAAAGTTACAGATTACTTAGTGTTGTTCCCAGGAATGACTGAATACCTAGATAGAATATACCATTTTATCCAGACCGGGGAAGATCCTGACAGTATTAAAGAGGCCCTGGCTCACCAGAAAGCTGACACTCAAGGTTGTATATTACGCTTCTTCATAAACTGTCTAATAAGAGAACGAGACAGGCCTGGGGTAGACCAGGACGAGATGGATGCACTAAACAAATGGGGCCAGAACATAGCCGAGGGAAAACACGATAAACAGAATTGTATAGCAAGTATGTACAAAAAGATCAGGAAGGAAGTAATAGAGATACACGAAAGAAAGAAACAAGAAAGGGAAGCAGATAACAACCGGCTTGATTCCTCCGAGGAGGACGACCAAGAGGAATCCGAACAACAACCTAAAGAAATGATAGCGTACGTGGGTAAGGGAAATTACCTTAAGAAAGGTATTCGCCCAGAACGCAAGAGAGTTTTTCTTTCCGGCATATCAAAACCGAATTCTTCTGAATATCTGTTTCAAGATACCGATAAAATGCTTCAAGAACGAATGGGGTACCATGTACTCAATTCTATGGATGAACAAGAACTAGCCCGGTCAGCAGTACTATGGGCTGACAATCCTAGCATATACAATAACGATACAGTAGCACAGACATTTCTGAACCTTTCCCCAGACGAACAGAAATTAGCTGGTGTATACATGATTCAGCATCTTCTCACGTTATACAGAAACCAACATTCGGACCCAGGTCCCTTACCTGATACATTAGAAGCACTACTTATGAATAGATGGAGAGGCTTAAGTACCAAGTTGATTCAAATAATTCTAGAGCAACGCCACAGATATAACGCTTTCTTAGGCCCTCAACATGTTTCAGCTCCGCCCCCAGAAAGAAAAATGTTTAATTTGGAGCATTTTGACAGACAGAATCCTTTACGAGAAGTACACCCAGTTATGGGTGCCGATAATACCCTGAAACGTGTGTATGTGTACACACCTTTGACAAAGTTAGAATTGTTAGAGATGAAGAAATTAGTACCCTGTCACGATAAAGACCCTGCAGGTTTTCACCGAGAACTTAAGGATATTTTACTCATGGGAGATTACACATATACAGATATTATGAAATTGTTAAAAGTACTATTACCTACTGGCATCTATGAGAAACTCAAAGAAAAAGAATGGGAGGTGGGAGATAAAAAGATTATATGGACAGAAATAGAAGACGAAGAAAAAATCCGTACTCCAGGGCTAGGCCTTGGGGAAAAAGCTAAAGCATTACCAGGATTAATAGTACAGGTTTTGCCAAGATTATTGACAACTAAAAAGGAAGACTGGGACGCGATCTCAGCCTGTAAACAGAAACACGATGAAGATACTAGTGACTTCTATTCAAGATTCGAGAAATGTTTCATTATTAATAGTGGCCTGAAACCAAGCAGCGAGTCATACCCACACCTTTTTGTAAGTAAATTAGTAGAGAATTCCCTAACCCAGGTTAAGAATCGTGTATATAAAGTCGAGAGTACATGGCAAGCAAATACGCCATCTCAGATGTTGCAAATGTTACAATATCATCAGAACAGAATTAGGGAAGAACAAGAACATGAACAGAGACGTATGAAAGACACGAAAATGAAAATACTAGTTGCCCAGTCAGTCCCAGCTGACGGTCAGAAAAAGGGTGGGACGCAGACAAATAATTCAGCAGCTCCTGTTAAAGGGACATGCAACTATTGCAAGCAGCCAGGCCACTACGTAAATGAATGTCCAGTCCTGAAACACAATATAGCGACAGGTAAAACTAAAGAAAGACCGCGTCAGCCTAGACAAGACCAGGTCCAGCCGCAGACTTCACAGAATATACAGCCTATGCATGCTTCATCACACACCGCCCAGACCGTAGCTGTATCACAGCCACAGCCCATTGCCGCGACTCAGCAAGTTTCACAGCAAATGTACCAGTATGCCCAATCTGATTATCCCGATTATCAGCGATACACATGAAACAGCCTAGAGAGGGAGGTTGGCTTGCCTCTTATTGAGATTCCTGTAGATCAAGAGGGTCCTTATGTACATAGTCGAGTATTGGGAAAAGACAGAAAGTTTTTAATTGACACAGGGGCAAGCCGCACAACAATCAGCCATAATGAAGTCCCAGGGGCACCCCTCTCAGGCTCACAGAATGTTTCCCTTGGTTTTTCAGGACAGCCTATTGTAAATGAAGTGTCAGAACCCGTCCCCCTAGCAGTAGGTCCACTATCACGTGTTACAGACTTGTTACTCACGAAATCATGTCCAGAAAACTTGTTAGGAATAAAGACGCTGAAGGCTCTAGGAGCCGTGATATGTTGTTCTCCGGAAGGAGTTAGACTTTTCCTGCGTGACTTCAAGGGTCACTATGTATTACGAGAGTTTGATGTCAGATTGAAAAATGTACCGAAACACCTGTGGGCACAAGGCCCAACCGATGTAGGTTGCATGCACATTACACCATACCGTGTCACACTCAAACCAGGAGTTGTTTTACCCCGAATCAGACAATACAAGTTACCACCCGATGCTGTTGTGGCTTTACTGGAAATCATTGAAGAGCTCATTGCCCAAGGAGTGGTCGTAGAAACCGACTCCAATATCTGTAATTCCCCTATTATTCCGATTCTTAAACGTACTGATCCCAATGCACCGCCAGTATATCGGCTGGTGATTGATTTACGAGAACTGAATATGCATTGTTCCACAGTACCCTGTGGTTCCCGACATCTCATCCTTATTGACTGCTATTGATTCAGAAGCGACGTTCTTTACTGTAATTGACCTCAAGAACGCCTTCCTCAGTGTGCCCATTGATCCAGAGAGCCAATATCTCTTCGGATTCAGTTTAAATGGACGAAGTTTTAAATTTTCACGCGCACCTCAAGGATTCACAGAAAGCCCCAGCATCTACAGCCAAGCACTAAAAAGACAACTTGATTGTATCCAAATGCCAGTTAACACTGCCTTATTGCAGTACGTCGATGATCTGCTGATCACCGCACGAAGCGAGCCCGAATGTGAACAAGCATCACTGACAGTTTTACATTTTCTGGCCGACAAGGGACACAAGGTGTCTCCTTCAAAGCTACAATTCTGTGTTCAGCAAGTTGTGTACTTGGGTCACTTGCTGTCCAAAGTGGGGAGACAGCTCACTCCTGACCGTATCCAGTTAATTGTAAATATGCCACAACCCCAGACACAAAAGGAAGTGCGGGCCTTTATAGGCCTCACCTCGTACTGCAGACAATGGATTCCCCAGTATGCATTTCTAGCTAAACCACTCATTCAGTTGACAACACAGGAGGCAGCGACTTCGACTGCCCTTCCTTGGACTCAGGAACATACACAGGCTTTTGAGGAATTAAAGAAAGCTTTATGTCAAGCACCAGTTCTAGCGACACCATGTTACAGCAAACCTTTTACACTTTTTGTCACAGAACGTGAAGGTACAGCGTTGTCTGTCCTCACACAAGACCAAGCAGGTTCACATAAGCCTTGCGCTTATTTTTCGAGTACATTGGATTCAGTAGCCCAGGCACTCCCGGCGTGCTTAAAGTCAGTTGCAGCGACAGCCCTAGCAATCAGACAAAGCGATTCAATTGTATTAGGACATCCATTGACAGTACAAGTTCCACATTCTGTAGAAGTCCTTCTAAACCGAACCCAGACTCAACACTTGACTATAGCACGACTGACAGGTTATGAATTGACGCTATTCCAGCCACACATAGAAATCAGACGCTGTAGCATTCTAAATCCCGCAACATTGTTACCTTCAAGTATAACAGATCCAGCCCCGCATGATTGTATAGAGATAATTAATGCAGTAACAAAACCCCGACGAGATTTAACAGATGTTGCACTGACAAATCCAGACCTGACACTTTACGTGGACGGTTCATGCATGAGAACAAATACAGGAGAATTAGTGGCCGCGTATGCAGTGACCACTGAAACCGAAGTTAAAGAGACACATCGTATTAACACACTGTCCGCTCAAGCAGCAGAGCTTGTCGCTCTGACCCGAGCCTGTATACTAGCCAAGAACAGAAATGTTAACATATACACTGATTCACGTTATGCTTTCGGAGTCGTACACGACTTCGGAATGTTATGGCAAGAACGAGGTTTCTTGACTTCCCACGGAGCCAAGATCCAACACGGTCCCCTCATTCAAGCACTGTTAGAAGCAATACATTTGCCTTCAGGCATATCCATCATGAAGTGTAAAGCACATACTAAAGTTACAGACTCTATTTCCCAGGGTAACGACCTGGCAGATCAAACAGCAAAACATACCGGATTGACTCACACCCAGGCAACTGATGTGACAAAGGCAATAGTACCGACACATTGTATGGCAGTTAGGGATCCCACACTAGATGTAATCGATATTCAGACACATGCCACTTCAGATGAAATTAAGAAATGGACTGAACTAGGAGGGGTCCAGACAGATCAGGGATGGATGACGAAGGGAAAATCTACATGGTTTCTCCCCGACTCTATGGTTCAAGTCATAATAAATACAGCACATAGTCCAGCACATCTGGGAGAAAAAGCCATGTTAGACAGTTTACAGAATCTCTGGTACAACAAACATTTACGAGCAGCAGCAAAACAGAAAGTGCGTACTTGCATGATCTGTTGTCAGTTCAATCCAGGTAAAAGCGTCCCTGTAGAGCAAGGTGGATTTCATCCTCCCGATCACCCTTTTGAAGTCCTCCAGATGGATTATATTCAGATGGAACGTTGTCGAGGATTCAAGTACGTCCTCGTAGTTGTTTGTGCACTTTCCCGTTGGACAGAAGCATATCCAGTCCCAGACTACACTGCCCCGACCACTGCCAAGCAGCTGGTTCGAGAATTCTTCCCACGGTACGGCTTGCCCCGTATCGTGTACTCAGATAACGGACAGCCATTCTCGTCCGAGCTCATGAAGCAGGTCTCACTCCTGCTAGGATATCAGTGGAAATTCCACTGCGTCCGACATCCCGAGGCGGCTGGCCTTGTAGAAAGACACAATCAGACACTGAAAACCCGTCTTGCTAAAGTTTGTAAAGAGAAAGGGGTCGACTGGATAGTCGCCCTGCCAGTTGCATTGTTCTATATGAGGATGGTTCCCCATTCAAGATCAGGGCTATCCCCGTATGAGGTGGTCTTTGGCAGGCCACCAAATATGTGGGGGACGCCCATGCCTAAGAAAATAACCGATGTTGATTGTAATATGCTGACAGATTACCTTGCCTCCTTGATGTCTGCACTCCAATCATGTCGTTCACAGGTTGCAGCAGCCTTTCCCGACAACACTGATGTAAAGCCACACAATGTCCGCCCCGGTGATACTGTGCTGATCCGCAACTTCGATAGGAGGAGTCCGCTGGAGCCCCGCTGGCAGGAGCCGAAGCTCGTCCTTCTAACCACGAGGACCGCGATCAAAGTGGAGGGCAGAAAAGGATGGATCCATACAAGCCACGTCAAAAAATTTAATGAACTGCTGCTGCCAGAAATTGACTCTTCCACCCCCTCAAAGGACTGCCCAGAATCTAGTGACTTCAAAGTTCCCAAGAGAGAGAAAACTCCGCAAGAGGAGTATAAAACGAAATTACGATCTAGTAAGTCAGACAGTTTAATTGTTTAAGTCCTCCCCTAGGTGAATCGGTTAAATTAGTTTCTGACATGTATCCCCTAGATCGAGATAGAGAGAGAGAGAGACAACTCAAGAAACGTGCATATTGTAAATCACTCCGTAGTCACTGTATAGTGACATTATTGGTTTTGTTTTTTCTAAGCCTTCTGATTATTGCTGCTAGTATATTGCTGCCTGTATATTACCCTATCTTCAAGCATACACAATCTGCTTACAATGTCTCTGCCGAACATTCTTTTAGTGCATTACCCTTACACGAGTTATCTTACAGACTTGCGCTGCGCAACAATACATTCATTAGTATGTTACATCACTCCCATCAGACTAACAATGCTACCAACTGTTGGATATGTGGCCGACTCCCTCCCTACCAGAAATACAAGGGAGTTCTGCCTCTTTTTCCGTACCCGTTCACTCACAATGGCTCCTGTGGTGCATGGTTTAGATTAATTAATTCTTTAGATTCTGATATTGCTATTTTCGAAGGAAATTGGGTTTGGGGAAACCTGACCTTAGTTCTGCTTACCGCCTGCTACCCTGACAAGAAGGGACTTCCCACTAGGACAGGAACTGATCTAGAAAATGAAGTATATGGATTAGGCAATTACACAATTAATCTCATGATTCTTACTGTTGAATCCGAAGCCGCACCAGTTCTCCCTGCTATGTCAGTACTACCAGTCACTGGTGATTTATGTCTCAGAAAGAAGGGTTCAGTACACTTAGGTCATAGTAAATGTACTACCGTGGTCGACTTCAGTGATCAGGGCAGGTCTACATTTAGAGCTACTCGTCATTCCTACTTTGTTTGTGGCCATACCGCATACATACGCTTACCTCTAGATTGGGATGGTACCTGTTACATTGCCTTCCTTCTGCCCCCTGTTTTCCTAGCCCCTCCTGATTATCACAGAAATACAAATCTAGTAAACAGTAGACTCAGAAGAGATCTCCCGATTGTCGACTATACTGAAACGGCATGGGAGCAATATACAGACTTTAATAAAGGTTTCTTCCCCTACTTAGGTGCTGTTTTTAATAGTAAACTGATACGCAAATTAACTAGAACCCTTGAAGCAGTAGTGAATGAAACTACTTCCGCTCTAGGCAACTTAACAGAGGAGCAGTCCGCCATGCGGGTTGTTGTCCTTCAGAATCGTCTTGTTATTGACGTCATCTTGGCAGATAGAGGCGGAGCTTGTAAGGTCATCGGGTCAAGTTGCTGTGTTTTCATTCCAGAAAACGCGCCAACTGTATATAAAGCTATCACACGTCTTCATAAGATTGCAAGTTTGATACATCAGAATCCAGGCACCTGGACTTGGTCCGGTTGGTTCTGGACAACGTTGACTGCTTGGGGATGGAAGATCCTATCCTTCCTAGGCATTGCCCTTGTCATAGTATTCAGTTGCTGCCTGTGCCTACAGTGTGGGCCAGCGATTTGCGGTCTGTGCGCCACGTCATGTATTCCGCATTCCAGTTTTCATGCAAAACGCGAAAAGAAGAAAGAAGAGCAAATGATGTTACGTGAACAGACTGATCGGTTCATGAGGATCGATATATCATGAAGGGTCCGTAGGGAACAAGGAGGGAATGAGGAAATATACATTTTATGGTCAAGAAATGTTCCCTAACGTGTACCCCACCGTCTCCATGTACGAACTTAAAGTGCATGTAACTTCCCTCCTGTGCCAGCTATGAAGACGCAAACACATTTGCGTCCAACGTTAACATGTCCTCTTTCAGATCCACCCTGAATGGGTTGAATATTCCGTTTCTAAATATGCCTTGCCAACGTCTTTTTGTGGTATACTTTACACGTTTTCCAGCCCAGGCGAAGTAGGCTCTGAATTCTGCCATCGAGCTTTTTCCTGCCTTCAGACTCTGAAATGCCTCAGCCTGGGCCGGCCTCTGCACCCGTGACCTCTGCCTTACTCCCTGCGCGGCTCACGGCGCTTAGCTCAGCCTGTTGCCTGCCAAGACTGTATTCAACCTTCGAATTATCTGTTCCGCTCCTCAAAAATACATTCCTGCCTACTAGTTTAAGTAAACATCCTTCCAGCTGCAGAGCAAAGGGCCCGGCCTCACTGTCTCCGTCCAAGTAATTCATAGTCTCTGTTACCATGGTAGGCCCATGCCCCCTCGCATCTCATGCAGACACCTAGACGCTTATACACGCACTCACAGTCAGTATAGAATAGCCTCTGTCCGAGAGACCTTTTCCTTCTAGATAATATGGTTCCCAAACATCAGATACTAGATATGATATAGGAACGAGTTGATCTGACATGCCAGACTTCTGTCTCTTTCCTCTAGTGTAAATGTCAAGTCCCCTGCACCCTCCAACTTTACGTCAAACACACGTCATGCAGCTGCGCGCGCATCCTAGCTACCGATTCCTGCTGACTCTGCACCATTCTGTCATAGAGCCACCCACTTCTGACACTTACATGTGACGTTTCTAGAACACACCTCCGTGCACGCCTTAGTTCACGCCTTCTGATTACGTATTGTTAACACGTGTGTATTCTTATCTTGTTTCTCTCAGCTGTTACGCCTTCTGCATTGACTTCTATTATGTATATTAAGTATAAAAGTAATGTAATGTCAATAAAGTATGCTCTATCCCTTCCTGCACCCCAGTGGTGGCAGGAACCCGATATCCGGTACCTGAACCATTCCTTTTTAAGGAATAAAACCCCTAAGAACTCTAACACCACGGACTCTGCGTCTTTCTTTCCGATTGAGTTATTTTTGTTAAGTACTTACCTGCATAGAAATTAAGACGGTAAATCAAATATTTACCACAGAGCAGCCACTGAATTTGAAACATAAATGGGTGTTATCACAGTGTAAATTAAGATAAAAAGCAGCAGTGGTTTACTTCAATGGATGGGGGCAGCGCCGACCCTAGTTCCACGCCACCCGGCATCTGCATACCGCATTTGTTTTAAAATGCTAAGTAACGCCAGTAGCAATGTTACTTATTGCTTTAAAACAAATACGGAGGCCTTCCCCAGTCCTGCTGCCTGCCTGTGACGCTCCCAGTTAGACACGGGCATCAGGCAGGACAGGCAGAGAGGTTCTTGTGAAGTTGTGACCCATGCGCCTGCACATGTGTCACATTAAAGGTTAGTAAACCGCAGCCCAGTAGTCACGGTTTTGGCCTGCCCACAAATGACGACAGGCAGTGTCATATTTCCAGGCAGCCTCGGCTGGTACAGTATAAGCCCTGTAGCAACTGAGGCTGCATTGTTTAAAGCTGGCAATGACGACCCCCCCCAGACTTGCCCTTTCACAAGTTCACACTGCGCAATAACAAGTCGAGGTCCACCCGGCTATGGAACGCCAACTCAGTTGGGATAATACCAAAGACGTTTAAAGGCATAGGCAAAGTGGGCTCTTGGCACAGGGCCCCAGCCTGTCAGGGGCGCCCTGACAGAGCCAGCTCTATTTTGCAGTCCTGATTACAGTAAATCATTCTGAAACAGATAGTTTTAAATACCGTTTTCCTTTATTTTGAATATGGATGTGGAGTTTTTTACAGACAACTTGCAGAGAAATGTTGTGCTTGTGTTTCATGCAACATCCATAAAAAAGGTTCTTTTCGATCAAAACAGGAACTCACAAATAAGAAGGGTGTCTTATTTGCATTAATATTAGTGAACTGCTGTTGTGTTACAATATTGAAAACACACGCCACTATTCCTAAATTTTAGATGTAAACACTTTTAGAATTTGGATGAGTGACCTGGCCAACTGAGCATGAACTATCGAAAATTGGAACATAAATTCAAAGCTGTTCTGAAGAGGGGCTCCCAAAATATGTATGGACCAAGACCCCAAAATCCTTAAGATGCCCCTAGATAATGCACTGGGAAGACATAGGTACGAGTCTGGCTGTTTTCCCCAGCTGCGACAGACAACCCTCTTGTTGCTTCACAATGCCTTTCGGAAGCCAGCCAGAAAGACCATTCCATTTACACTCCGACCACCTTCATTTTAATAAGACGGTTAGACTGTAAACCTTAGATGTCAGTCGGAAAGCCTCCAACCTGAGGTCCACCTTGCGGACTACTTAAAAAAAGTTTTTTAAAACTTACCTTGCCGCCGCCGGGTCCCATGTCTTCATTCCTGCTCGCCTGTGTCCAACTCCAGGTCGGAACCGAAAGCAGCACCCAGGCTCCCACCCCCAAGCCAATCACAACACTCCAATTGAGTGTTGTGATTAGTCTGAGCGCTGTGACACTGGTCTCAGGCAGGGGCTCTAGGGGTGGGCATGTTCTCAAGTTCACACTGCGTAATAGCAAGCCGAGGTCCACCCGGCTATGAAAAGACAACTCAGCAGTGGCGGTGCGTCCATTGGGGGCGTTGGGGCATTGCCCCCCTCCCACAGCTCCCTCTGTGTTTCTGAACTTAAGTAAACTCTCAGTTTACTTAAGTTCAGAGACACTGAGGGAGAACTGACAATCATGTAAGTCAGCATGACGTTGGACCGCCCACCCCTTTCAGAGTCTGAAGGGGGTGGGCGGTCTGGCGTCATGTTGACTGACAGTCATTGTCAGGGGCAGGCAGCAGCATAAGTGCGCATGAGTGGGGAAGGTCGGCAAATTTTTGCGCCGTGTCCAGTCATGCACACTGGTGCCTGCTCAGGCTGGAGCATGCCCATTAGGAGAGCGAGGGTTGAGCAAAGGCTCAAACCTCGGTCTTCTAATGGGCTGGGGGGCAGAGCGTAACACTGCCCTGCTCTACGTCAATCCGGGTGATCCTGGTGCTGCTCCAGCGTCAGGATTGGCTGAGAGGGGTTTGCCACTTTACACTGTCCCTGTCTTTGTGTGTGGTTCATTCGGCGCGAATAGGACTGGGTCAGGTACGGGTTAGCCCTCGTGTGAGATTAACCACTCAGTAACTAGCACTGGGGACTGGTGTCCGGCGTGCGAGCGGACAATTTGCTTTACATACTGGTTAGCTGGTGCACTGATAACTTGGGTTACAACACTCAGTAGCTTCTCATTATTAGAGGCCCCTAGTGTGAACCCGATGGCTTCCAGCCGCCAGTGACACTGGCACCCCTATTGTTTGTGAACGAAACCCTCCGATAGCTTCTCGATGTTAGCACTACCCCTGGCATGAGCTCACTCACTCAAAGGCCTTGAGGCGGCCCAGTGTTGAACTAAATATTCAGTACTTTCTTGAGATTGGCCGTGCACCGCTACCCCTGCGTGTGAGATTAAACACTCATTGGCTTCGAGTGCCTTGTGGCAGTTTGGTGGTGTTACAATTATTCAGTACATTTTGGTATAGGCGGTAACCCTACGCATGGCTCACAGTGCTGTGGAATATAAGTGGTGCACCGGTACCCCTAGCGTGCTCTCACGCACCCAATGCTTCCCGTGGGTTATGGCAGCCGGGTGTGGAGCTCAGCAGATGATACTTGCCAGCAGTGATGCGGCTGTTCCAGTGTTGGCACCAGAACGGACTCGAGGCAGTGCGGACCTGGTCAGGTAGGATTGATTTTATTTTATTTTTTTAAAAACCCCGCCCGACTCCCGCGCGACACCCCCCACCCGCGAGACGCGACTCTATTCTATATACGGAGGTTTCCTTCAAAATAAGGAATGTACACAATGTAATGTGTGGTAAAGGCATGGCCGTAACACAGGCCCCCACAGTGTTGCAGGGGGCCCCAAGCTCCAGGGGGCCCCCCTCGGCACACAGTACATTTGGTGAGAGGAGGGTCAGTTTGGGAGGAAGTTTTAAAGCTACGCTTGCCACCTTGCCTCTGCGCCTCATAAATTAAATGGTGCTGGAAGTTCAGTTACTCCTGAGGTGGGCGGGCCGCTGTGGGAGCACTTGGAAGTTACCAAATGTGTTACTTTAGTTTGAGCGGCAGCCAGTACTCGCACGCTGCCTGTGCCCAATTAGTCACAGGGCGTCATCATGCTGCTGCCCTGCGACGGGACAGGACCTGGTTGGAAACGAGTGGTCCCATTATAGACTGACAATGTTATCACAGAGTCGGGGCTGCTGCATGGCTCACTGAGGTTTTCGTAGTTTTAAAACTTTACAGCCTGACAGACACTGAGCTTGTAGCTCTGCTGTCTGCTCTTCAGGCTGAGGGTGGTGACTGCTGCAGAAGATTAGGTATGCTCCGTTCAGCTGACTGTTGATTTATTTATTCAAAACACTGACGAGAATGTAAATATAATTTCGGGCCCTCAGTGCTGCTCTGCTGTGGAAGAGATGCCGCTAACTCTGACAACCGGCAGGAGTGTTTTTAAGTACTGCTATGCCCTTGCTGCCTCACCAGCCCTGGCCCCCAGGCAGAGATTCCCGTGTTCTTGGCGGGAATGTGATGCAAAGCATTCTTCACCTGCCCTGGCTCGATGTGTGTTCCGGGAATGGTCTGGGCTGTACTATCTTGAAAAAGCCTAGCAGACCAGAGCCTGTGACTTGTCGATGACCTGAACTGGCAGCTGCAAACGAGGATTCTGCAGACTGCCAACTCTTTAATGCATCACTGAGCCCCCAAAGTCAAGAGTTGCCCAGTGACTGCTGCTACTAGAGCAACGCCAGCAGCAGTTCAGGGGATTGGCAATTAAGCAGAACCATGTAGTCCAGAAAGTTGGTTAGTGGCCTGTCCAGAAGAGGCCCTCAATCCGTGCTTATAGAGTGATGTCTGCAGTTGGAGTAGTGACATATACCTATGAAATGGTGCAGGCAGTACTTTAAATGAAAAGATACAAAAAGTCCTGGTACTTTGTATCCACAGTACCTATTCGCTTCTCCGAAGTGCTGCTGTTCTCCCATTAAATGTATTACAGCACTGCTGAAAAGTGCAGAGGCTCTCCCTTTTAAATTAAAGTAGTGCTGGCCCTCCCGCAGTACCGGACACCATCTGCCCAGTTACAGCAATAGTTTACAGGAAGAAGTCTGGATTTAATCATTATTCAGGTTTTGTAGCATGGAATGGGAATTTTACACTGAGTGGAGCGATGTCAATTATCTTGTTTACTGCGGTGCAAACAGGTGTAAAGTGTAGGATGAGAGGAGATTATGCTAATGTATTAGAGTGTTTTGAATGGGAGAGTTGGTGTTTTGAAGGAGTATGTGCGTGGCAGAAAGCTAAAGAAAGATGTGGTATTGGTTTTGGCACTTGTTGAGGAGGACCGGCCTGCCATTTCTGGTGCTTTGCAGCAGTTTTGGGATAATCTTGAAGTTTCTCATTGCTCAAATGGGTATAATTTCTGAAATTTATATATCTCCCTTGGATGTATGACATTATAACGCATGCTTTTACATCGCATGGTTTTACATCGCAACTTTTACAACGCATGCCTTTACAACGCATAGTGTTGAGGGGTGCTGGATAGTGAATAGTTTAATTTACTATTCCAACTCCAGTCCCCGTGGATAGTTGGGAAGGTGTTGGATAGTAAATTAAATCTATTCCCTATCCTAGAGCGCCCCCCAGCGCAATGCGTTGTAAAAGTTGCGATGTAAAAGCACAGCGTGGTAAAAGTTGCGTTGTAAAGGATGTTTCCCATCTCCCTCATCTCTTTTGCTTCATTTTTGCTTGCAAGAAAGTGTCACTCATAGTCGTTAAATGTCACTCATAATTACACTGACATTCTGAAAATGTCACACATGAGTAATCTGAAACCTTGGCAGCTATGCAAAGACTGTATCTGATTATAGGCAGCAATACGTTCTAGTGGTCCTGATCGCTACTATTTTCTTTCGTTGCCACTTTCTTTTGCGTTACCACCTATTAGTAGAACTGATGTATTCCTTTTTTATAGATGTTTTTCTGAAGTCTCCTTACATTGAAGTTAAAAGAAGTTTTTGGGGTGTTCTCTTTTAACAAAATGATGAGCTGTGCCTGGGGACCTCTGTTTGCCCTGGCAGTATATCTGTAATCAATCACAAGTTATTGTGAATGTGTGTCTTGTTTAGTTTGCTCCTGCTTGCATGTTTGGGCACTTAATATTGGTAACCTGTAGACATCATGCAAGATGGCCATGTCATGTTCCCAGACTGAGTGAACATAGGTGCAGTCTGTCTAGAAATGTTGACATACGGAGAATTCTTGTGGGGCCATAACCTGCTGTTTTGCTTATAGCTAATTCTGCTACAAAACTATGGCCAACAGTTGCCCTTATCTTGAATGGCCTTATACCTGTCTTTCACTTCAGGGAGCTATGTGCGCTTACCTAAAAAGGGCCCTGTTGGTTAGTTTTTTATTGTTTTACATGATAAGGAAAAACTAAAGACATACTTTATGAAAGGCAATGAAAAAAATGAACAATGCGACTAATCAGTGGTACTCCCCAAGGCTTAGGTCTCGTACTGCACATCTGCACCAAGATAGAAAGAAAAGTTACATTTATGGTGGCAAAGGACAAGTGGGTCATGTTTACCATGGCGGTCAGGATATACTCCTCTTGCTAATGGCTGACCGCACAGTGTTCAGGGCTATGATATTGAACACTCTAGAGTTCACGCCTACAGCAGATGCCAATACTGTTGACATTTGAAAAATAGAGAGAATAATGTAAATACAAATTTAAAAAAAAATGTAACTTTGCAATTAGTAAAGTAACGCTTGAGCATATTAAATAGTTTGATTATCGCACATATGTTTATTGTCAACTTATTCTGGGGGAGAATAACTTTGTCAAATCTGCAAGTAAAAGACTTGCCTCCGTTCTAAGGTCATCTCCTTCTAATCCCAGTACTGGTTCTGGATGTAAATTAGAGCACTGATTATGATGAGCACATGTTCCTTGGCAATGACACATCTGGATTTGTTTTGATTATCTGTAGGTACCAGATGGGATCCACCTACTCTTTATAAAGCAGTAGCTTTCCGTAGCTGCCCAATATCTGTGTGTGTCTTCAGAAGTGACAACACTTGGCCTTATAACGCACGTTGGTGCTCCTCATATCTGTTACTGTCTGGCACCATGTTCTTGCAGTTAAAAGTCAGCTTGCAAGGAGTAGAACAAAATGTTTCTGTTGTATTGTATTGAAGGATTTATATTGTGCTTACTACCCCTATGTATGGCTCTGAAGCACTTACCTACATGGACAGCGGGGAACAGCGTTTACAGCGCAACTTTTACCACGCAGTACCTTTACCACGCAACTTTTACAACGCAAAAAATTACAACGACTTGCACTGGGGTTCACTGTATGATAGGGAATAGTTTAATTTACTATCCAAAACCTTCCCTACTATCCACGGGTACTGGAGTTGGAATAGTAAATTAAACTATTCACTGTCCAGTGCCCCCCAACGCAAGTCGTTGTAACGACTTGCATTGTAAAACTTGCGTGGTAAAGGCATGCGTTGTAAAAGCATGCGTAGTAACGACATGCATCCATGGACAGCAATCTACGCCATATAGGTTGTGTGGCTGAAAGGGTGTTGTCTTTGGCACAACCCAGGCCTGAATTCTTGGTGTCTAGGTGTTGTCAGCCAAGCATGAATTCGTCTTATTCTGCTAATTTGCCATTGGTCAAGCCAGAGACACCATCCAAGGAACTCTGTGAATTTTGGGGCCTGAAAGGTGCCTGGCTGCACAAGGTGACTATCTCCTATTCAGCCCCTCGACCATGCCTGAAGGCAAGATGTTGACTGGAGATGGGCGTTATGTTGTGCTAATGGAGTGGAAGAAGCCTCCAGGGCCACTTATGAGCTCTGTGCAGGAATTAATGGACTCTCCACGTAGAATGGGAATGGTACTTTGCAAAGCTATATCTTAGCAGAGACTGATCCAGTGTTTGTTGTTTTATTCCTACTTTAATCATAACATACTTTCTGATGTTACTAAATAGTTTTGGGATCATTTACTGAGAGGTTTCTTGATTCTGCTGATTTGCTGATACTATTAGCCGACACCAAACATTTTCCAAAGTAGCCTTCCAACTCAAATCTGCACTATTACGGGATAGACAAAGCTATTTTAGAGAGTTTGCCTGACTATGGGCTAATTTTGAATTGTGGCTGGAGAATTTGTCCCACCAAACACCTGGCTTCCTAGACATCTTATACAGTGTTAAAGTTCTTGGATATACTTTTTTTTGTCCTTAATGTCATTATGAGTCCTGGGTTTAACACAGTTTACACAAAACAGACTGTTGAAAAATAGCAACCAATGAGTCAGTAGTTGTGTTGTTTTTTGTATAGTAAAAATGTTTTTTTGAAGACTCAATTAGGTGCATAAAAATATAATTAACAGCGGAGCAAACGTCTCTCACACTCATAAAAGCAAAGACCAGGCCTGTGAAGTGAGCACCTGGGAGCCGGAGCCATTCCCTGGTGAAAGCCCGTGGAAAAAGAAGTTCACAAAACAATCCTTGAAGTCTTCTGGCTCAAGGAACTAAGGAGCACAGAGGGGGCATAGGGAAGAGGGAGGTGTACCAAATTTTGCACCAAAGCAAAGCATCATCAGAAGTGAGGAGAGATGACCAGAGAGCAGAACATGGAAAGGTCATGGCTCTAGGAACTGGCAAGCAGATGAGCTTGGTTCAAATGAGGCAATAAGCCCATAGCAAAGAACAGAAAATTATAGATAAAGGCCCTCCTTTCCGCATTCAGGGATGAGTGCTCCACTTTGCGGAAATGTTATCTTCTTCCACTTCACAGCAACATTTCAGGGCTAGCCTCCCCATGCTCCTTTGGACCCCCCCCTGCACCCATGGAATGCATCAACATTTGCGTATTAAAAATTGAGAATTCGCAATTTCCATTGATTCCTATGGGCCTTTTGGCCCATAGGAATCAATGGGAATAGCGAATTCGCAATTTTAAATTCGCATAATATTTGCGATTCGGTAAAAATTGCGATTTTTACCAAATCGGAAATATTAAGCACTTTCTATGATGCATCCCGTTTTGCGAATCCATATTTGCGATTCGGTAAAAATCGCAGATTTGGAAACGCAAAACGGGAGTTTGATGCATGTGGGCAATAGACTCTCTAATCAATGTTACAATGTTATTTTGTGTGGGGTGGGGACTTTAATGTTTATCTATGCAGTAATTACAGCAAAGGTATTTGTGGCCTCCAAGATGAGCATGATTTCCCCATCACCCACTTTACACATTCCAGTACAGGGTCTGCATTAGATAACTGTCTATTTTCACTGGAACTTGAAATTGCGAACGAACTTGTGTGTCCTGTTGTCGATTTTAAGTCAACTTTCCATGGAAGAGGATTGTCGTCTACTATCGACTATATCCTATGCTCGCAAATTTTAGGCAATAGACTGAAAAACTTTACAACTGGTACAGACCCCTCTAGCGACCATTTTCCCAACAGCATCACCATCATATTTAACACCGCTTCCTCATCTCACACCAAGCCCAGTCTCTTAACACAGCAATCCCTGGTGATGGGTAAAACCAATGGCTACACAGTAAAGTGGTCAAAGATCAACCCCAACGAGGTCACCGGAAGGATTATCCAACAATCCCTTCCTCAAATATACAACTGCTTAGAGGTGACTTCATCCCCTCAATTGATCCTGTCTAGTTTCGTTAAGATTCTAGAAACCATACGGCAGGAGCTGACCCGCCAACACAAGAAGCAGGATAAAGATACCCGGGGATGGTTCGATTCCCATTGTCGTAAAGCCCTTAGCGCATTAAAACGAGCCCTTCATAGCCAAGACAGGGATACGGCCCAAATTTCCTTACTAGGAAGGCAATACAAACTGGCCCTAAAAGCCCGTAAACGGGAAATAAAAAACAATCTCTGGGCCCAACTTCATGAGAGTACAAGATCCAAGGACAGCACGCTATTCTGGCGAACAGTCAAGTCCCCTGTCTTAGCGGACGCCACCGCTCCTTCCCATCTAGATGTGGCAGTACCCGCAGAAAAATGGGTAACCCATTACTCTCAGATTTTTGGGGATTCCATTCCAATGACTGATGGCACAAGACTAGGGGAGGCACCTTCCATCAGTGATAATATCTATCCTATCGACCTTCACTTTGACCTTGGGGAGGTGAACGCAGCACTGACTTCCTCAAAGACCGGGAAAGCTCCCGGTCCTGATGGAGTCCCACTTGACATCTTTGTGAACAACCTCGAATTATGGTCCCCAGTAGTCTTGCAAGTCATATCTGCAGCCTCTCAGGTCGGCCTAATCGATTCTTGGTCTACCTCTGTGCTTCTCCCCATTTTTAAAAAGGGAGACCGCGACAACCCAGCCTGCTACAGACCAATCTCCCTCTTGGACTCGCTGGGCAAGGTCGCTGGGAGACTCATCCTGGAACGTCTCCAGGACTGGGCAAAGGAGAAAAAGATCATTACCGACCTCCAGTTTGGGTTCCAAGAGGGACTGGGTACTGTGGAACAGGCCCTTAATCTAACTCTACTTATGGGTAAATATGTCTGGGCTAAAGGCGGTAATCTTTACCTGGTCTATGTGGACTTAAGCTCCGCATTCGACTGCGTAATCCACGCCAAGCTGTGGGAGATCCTGAGTAATTTGGGAGTAGATCCCCCAATTCTGAAATTTCTCCGAGAGCTCTACTCGAATGCCAAAGCTTGTGTGAGATATGGCATCAACGGAGAGCTATCGGACTCATTCAGTATTACAAAAGGCGTCAGACAGGGGTGCGTTCTTGCTCCATTTTTATTTAATATTTACACTAATGGTTTGGAACAAGCGATGCTGGCAGGAAACAAGGACCTCCCCTGCATAAGCGCCCGTCCAATCCCAGCATTACTATATGCTGACGATTCTGTTATTTTAGCGAGGACACCTAATCAGCTTCAGCTGCAACTGGACAAGTATTGTCAATATATGCTTTCCCTTGGCTTAAAAGTAAATAAATCCAAGACTTTTGTTATGCATATTGGCAAGAAAACCCAGAAATGCAAACCCCTTTATATCGAGAATACTAGGTTAGAAAGTGCTAGGAACTATCCATATTTAGGAATCCTCATTGATGATCAAATGTCCTGGAAACCTGCTATTTCCAGTAGGAAACTGCAGCTTCAGCGCACAACATCGGCGCTGACCTCATTTTCAAGAAAGTTGGGTAAGCCCGCTCCGGCTGTGATACTACAAATCTATCAAGCCAAATGTTTGAGCGTGGCGACCTACGGAGCAGGTGTATGGGGCTATGCTACCACCAACGAGCTTCAAGTAATTGAAAATGATTTCCTGAAATATGTATTAGCCCTCCCCCGAAGCGCCCCCAATTACGGTAGCCACACAGAGCTCGGTTGGGATTATCTATCTGACACCATTAGATACCAACCGATTCTCCTCTGGCACCGTATATGGACTAAGGAGCAATGTCTCCTTACTCGGTCGCTAATAACAGACTGCCTGACACTGACCCACTGGAAAAAGATTCCCTGGCTATTGTATGTTTTTAATTTTTTGAACGATTTGAATTGTCCAGCGTTTTTTACAAATCCCACATCACTTACGGCCATACCAAGAAAGACTCTAAAGAATCTATGTGTGTCGCATTTAAGTGATTTACGCATGTGTTCTGAAATTGGTAAACAGTCGACCACACATTTATTGATGATCCAACCCTCACATGGCATCCAACCCTATCTGTCTTTTTATTTGTCAAACTATGATAGATATGTTTTAACTAGATTCCGGTTTGATTCATTTTACCGTCTTGTCTCGTTCCCTGTGCCCTCTGACTGGTCGCGTGAATTGATCAAATGCCCCTGTGACGATTGTTCTTCTCAGTCTACATTGCACGTAACTTTTTTCTGTACTTTTTATGAGATCCCAAGTAAACGTTGGTTGGTCCCACTGCTTAGACAAATAGGACTGAGAAGATGCAGACCTGCTCTTTTGGCACTACAGTGTTTAGACTCCCCTTTTGTTGCCAAATCAGTTGCTTGTTTTTTAAAGGCATGTATGAAAATTCGTTCTCGACTAGCGGCTTCTGCATAGTAAATTTTTCCTTCGTCTTTGTGTTAATAACTTTTACCCCATTGCCATACAGGGTACCACTGTAAAGTCGATTCCTTTAAAGATTAATCTAATGTTTTACTGTATAAATCAGTCAATTTTGCTCACATGTAAATCCCTTTTTACAAAATGTTGTAAATATGTTTATATAATGTAATTTTATGATTTTAAATTCAATCGAATAAAGTTTCTTTGAACTTGAACTTGACTCTCTAATCACCCTTGGTCTTGTCAATATAGTGAAAGTTTATATTTGACATTGTTTTTGTATGGCGCAGTCTTGACAAGTGACTGGGCTTCTAGGCGCTGTTCCGAGGCAGGCCAGTTCGAGCCGTTTGTGTGTTGTGGATCATTCAAGAAGAAAATGCAGACGGTGTTGGGGAGGGAAGGAAAAAATAAAAGCAATGACGAGAGCACGAAAAAAACTGGAGAGAGTTTGCGAGTCCTGAAACTAGAGCATCATGAAGATACATTCTAGTTTTTGTTAAGTTTGTGATTGGACGTTACACTTGACACACCAAAGGAAGCACGTATTTCATGAAAACACACTGTTTATGTCAAACACATACTTAATGTGTGTTTCCATTTCCCAGTAATTTGCATTTAAGTTTACAGATCTCTTTCAGTTTGGCAAATAATACATCATCAAAGATGGGAAGAGGGAAGAGGTTAACATCAATTTGTTTTCTTCAGTAGTTTATTCCGTGCTTTATTCGTTTTGACATTTCTTAGCTGTGAAGCAAATGTTCGTTTTGAAAAGCCATTAGCTCCAGCTCTTTCCTCTGCTTTTCGGCCAGCCTCCTGACCTGTCATTTTGTTTGTCTGCCTCAGCTCAGCATGCAGTAGCATTTGGCAAGTGAGTGGGCACTGTTTGCAGCTCAGTTTGACTGTATAATTCAATAGTGGTCATGTTGCAGGCTTCACTAAGGCACATTTCATTACCTATTCCTCTGTCAAAGTACAGTACGCGCCATGCTTGTTTATGTACAGGAAGAAGGGCGAACAAAATCTTGGGGAAAAACTGCTGCAGCGGCATTATGCAGAACATAACCTCTGTCTGCGATTGTGTCACTATACCTATGGGTACCTGTTTGTGCAGTATGATATGTGAGTGTATGCCAATGTGCCACTCACACTGCAAGTTATTATTTGTCCTTGGTGCAGTGTGTCATGTGTAATTGTGCTGGACTCTTCCGTCGCTTTTAAGTGCCCTTGGTGCAATGTGCTGTGCGTGAGCGTGCGGTGCTGTGCTTGTGTGTGTGCCTCAAGCTGGGCCGTCGCACCCTGGGCCTGGTTCTCCCAGGCAGGCCTCTCTGCGACAGCCGGCATAGGACGCCATTGAACCCGGAAGAGTACACCGTCTGGCCGCCCCACCCCTGGGCGCACAACCCCGTCTGCAGCTCTGCACACGCCCAACAATGGGGATTTGGGGGGGGGCGGCCGACCAGCGGGAGGCTCCCCCCCGGGAATGTTTGGGGCACCGGGGGGGGGGGGGGGGGGAGGAAGCTTGTCCCCCGGGGCTCACCGTAGCTGGGGTTTCTTGGGCTGGTTGGGCTCCTTTGGGCTTGTTTTGGGCTTGTCCCATATTTACACGGCCATTTTGTGTCACTGCACACTGTTTGTGGTGCAGTGACACAGCAGCCGGGTGGCCAGTAGGCAGTTTTGTTGTGCGATTTGTTGTGTTGTTCGCTATGATTAGGTCGCTGTGGGCGCTTGTTACCGGCGTGGTCGTGCGCAGCGTTCTGGTGTCCAGTGCGGTGGTTTCCTTGGCGGGATGGCGACATATGCGTATCCGAGGGTGGCCGAGGAATTGCGGCTGTTGGGCGAGGTGGGCCGCATGGACATCGTGTGGCCCGACCTCCAGGTAAGGCTGCAGCGGCGCGCTGCCACAGCGCCGCTGCAGCTGTGGTGGCGTGTGAGCCGCCGCGGTCACGGCCGCGGCCAGCTCTGCGAGGCGGGAGGGGGGCAGCGCGAGGAGGCAGCGCTGCGTGTGAAGGCGAGGGGAGGTGCTGGGAGGGCTGGGCGGAGGGGGAGAAAGCGAGCGCTTGCTTTCGTGGGGGTGGGGGAGAGGGGTGAGGTGCCTGGGAGGGGCGGGGGGGGGAGGGGCAGCCCGCGAGGCAGTGGCAGAGCTGGGAGGGGATGGAGGGGCGGGGCAGAGGCGGGGGCCCAGGTAGTGGCGCCGGTGGAGGTTGTGGGGAGTGGGATGGGGGGCCGGGGGGCAGAGGGGGTGATGGGGCTGTTGGGGGGGGGCGGGATGGGGAGGGGGAGCGAGGACGCGGCGCAATGAACAGGGTGGGCTGCTGGGGGGGGAGGGGGTCATGGGGGGGCGGTTTCCCCGCTATTGATTGAGGACACTGAGGTGGAGGGGGTGGAGGGGGCGGACACAGAGCTGGACTGGAGTTCATCGACATCGGAGGAGGGAGGGGACGTGGTAGGTCTGAGCAGGCAGTCGTCGCCGGGGCAGGGGCGGCTGGGGAGGGGTGGGGGGGGCAGGTAGAGGGGAGTGGCGGGCCAGGGGGGTTTGGTGGGGGGGTGCGGAGGCAGAGGAGCGGCGAGGGGGAGGGGTGGGCTGTGGCTGGGGGGGTGGGCCGGGTGGGGTAGTGGTGGAGAGGCGGGGGGAATGGGGGGCGGGGGGAAGTGGTGGGCCAGGGGAGAGTTGCGGCGAGGGGGAGGGGAGCGGGGATGCAGCAGGGGGGCCTGTGGAGTGGGGCGTGGGGGGGTGCAGGACCGAGTTGGGGTTTCGGGGGGTGGGGGGGCTGGGACTGGGAGGGGGGATGGGGCCTGGGTGGGGGAGGGATCCCGTCGCGGCGCGGAGGTCACTCGGCAGGGTGGGGGCGGGGGGCACGTGGGGGGGTTAAGGGGGGTTTTTCCACCCTGGCATGCTGGACTCCACCTTTTTTCCTTGGCAGGAGCTGTTCGCGAGGCGCTCGGGTGAGCAGCATGCAGCTCCAAACCACCAAGAGGATGGGCCGGCTCTGTCTGGTGCGGGCGGCCGAGCTCCAGCGAGGGACCTGGCTCATGGCTGCAGCGAATGGAGGCGGGATTAGTCTCCGCCAGCCCCTCCCCAAAGGGTCTTTAGGGCCGCCGGGGGTAGGGGAGTGAGGATGGATGCACATACTTCTGGTGGTGATGCGAGTGTGGCGGATGGGAGTGGGAGTGTGGACTTGGTGGATTTGATGAGGGTGTGGCGTGAGAGGGCGGGGTTGAGCCGGCTGGAACCCCAAGGGGGGGGCCGGGGTGGTATGGAGCCGGCTGATGGAGAGTCGGAGGAGGAAGGAGAGATTCGGGAGGAAGGGGGGGCGAGTAATGTTGCTGGCAGTGTATTACAGGTACCGGCAAGGCGCGATGTGCCCAGAGTGACGGCCCCCTCAGCTCCACTGGTTAGGCGGCGGGATCCGGCAAGGACGCCGACCTTGACAACAGGTAAGGCGGCAGACGGAGCGGGGAGTGGCAAGCGTCGCTGTGTGCAGGTGTCGGTGGGGACTGGGGGGGAAGGGGAAGATGGATGGCGGCTGGTGCGTGGACGCTACGTGCAGGACGCTGGAGTGGGCACGGACGGCGCGGCGTCGGGTGGAGACAGGTCAAGCGCGTGTGGCGGGTCGGCGGAGGTTAGAGGGAAGGATTCTGCGAGCGGGGGGAAGGAGAGTTGTGTGGTGCTGGTGCGTAAGCTACCGTACATGGGGCTGACGAAGACGCTGGGGGCGCACCTTTCGTTGGCAACGAAGGAGAAGATCTGGAAAGGGGAGTACATTGACATATTGAAGCTTCTCCACGGGCCGTTGATGTCCAAAGAAGGGTCGAAGGAGGAAGAGCAGGAGCTAGCTAGGCGCCCAAAGGTGCCCCTGACGCTGGACAATTGGTCAGCGGATTTCCTCATATACGCGAGCGTGTATTGCGAGAAGTTTCCGGACCGGTCCGTCGCGCTTTTCAAATACATGGACGTGGTGCGGAGGGCGCAAGTGACATACAGCGGGTTCGCGTGGTCACACTACGACGAGGAATTCCGGGCACGCATGGCGGCGGACCCGGAAGCACAATGGGGGGAGCTGGATTCGGATCTGTACCAGCAGACGATGGGCGGGGCCAAGTTTTGCCGCACCATCTACACTGCCAGCGGTTTGCCGCTGGTGCCGCCCCCCTTTGCAGCCCGCCCCACCCGTGGGGGGGTGGGGCAGGGAGACTCTGGCGCCCAGGCCACGGTCGGGGCCTGCTGGGACTTCAATAGAGGAGCTTGCGGGCGGGCGGCATGCCGTTTCCGACACGAGTGCTCAAAATGAGGGCGGCGACACCCAGTGCTGCGGTGTTGGGGGCCCACCGGGACAGCAGCCCGCGCAAGGAAGTGCTCCAGCCGGAGGGGGACAGGGTGGTGGGAGGGGGGAGGCAGAGGGGGGGAGCCGGAGCTTTGGGCAAAGGCTTGTAGGCCGGTTAACATCGAGCGGATGGAGCCCTGGTTGGAGGCATAACCGCGGGCGGAGGATGCTGCGGTGCTGCATCGTGGTTTTCGGGAGGAGTTTCGGCTGGGCTATGAGGGCCCCCGAATTGCTCGCTGGGCGGACAATCTGAAGTCAGTGAACGCTCATAAGGGCATTGTGAGAGAGAAACTGTTCAAAGAGGTCAGGGAAGGTAGGATGGCGGACCCTTTCACGGAACCGCCAATTCCGGGCCTGATCATCTCCCCCATCGGGGTGGTGCCCAAGAAAGAGGAGGGGCAGTTCCGGCTGATACAGCACTTGTCTTGGCCGGAGGGGGAGTCGGTCAATGCCTACATATCGGCGGAATTGGCATCGGTGACTTACTCGTCGGTGGACGTGGCGCGGAGGCTTGTCGCGGGGGCGGGGAGGGGCGCGCTGATGGCAAAATGCGATTTCAAGTCGGCTTTCCGACTCCTTCCGGTCCACCCGGCGGATCACCAGTTGTTGAGGATCCAGTTCCAGGGACTCATATTTGTGGACAAGGCGCTGCCGATGGGGTGCTCCATTTCGTGCGCGCTATTTGAGCGTTTCAGTTCATTCTTGCAGTGGGTTTTTTCCAGGCGCACAGGCTCGGAGTCAGTGAAGCACTACCTGGATGACTTTTTCCTGGTGGGGCCGCCCGGAGCGGCGGACTGCCAGCGGCAGCTGGACGGTTTGGCTGGGTTGATGGGGGAATTTGGGGTTCCCCTGGCGCCAGAGAAGACGTGCGGTCCCAGTACTGTGTTGTCCTTTCTCGGTATGGAGCTCGACTCGGTCGCCATGGAAGCGTGCCTACCGGAAGACAAGAGGTCAGCGATGCTGGTTTTGGTGGACGGGATGTTGGCAAAAAGGAAGGTGACTGTGAGAGAGGTGCAGGTGCTGTTGGGTCATTTGAATTTTGCTTGCCGCGTGGTGCGGGTGGGCCAAACGTTTTGCCGGCGTTTGGGTTTGGCGTTATCCGGTTTGACCTTGCCTCATCACCACATGATCCTCTCGGCAGGAATGAAGGAGGATCTGCGCATGTGGCGGGCGTTCTTGGAACGGTTCAATGGAGTGCCCATGGCGCCGGCAGAAGACTGGGAGTGGGACGTCACCATGTACTCGGATGCGGCGGGCGGCGGCGGTTTCGGTCTGTATTGGGAGGGAAAATGGTGTGCGGAGCAGTGGCCGGAGCACTGGCAGGCAGGAGGGAGGAGCATTGCGTTTTTGGAGTTGTTCCCATTGGTGGTGGCGGTCACGGTGTGGTCGGGGGCGTAGGCGCACAAGCGCGTGCTGTTTCGAGTGGACAACATGGCCGTCGCGCAGGTGGTGAACAGACAGTCGGCCCGGGACCCGCAGGTGCTGAAGTTGATGAGGGTGTTTGTTTTGCGTTGCTTAGAGAATGACATCCTGTTTCAGGCGCGCCACGTTCCAGGAGTGAACAATGACATTGCGGATGCTTTGTCTCGTTCACAGTGGGAAAGGTTCCATTGGCTAGCCACGGCGGCGGAGGAAGTCAGGACGCCGGTGCCGGAGGACCTGTGGTCGGTGGGCGAGGCCGAGTCTTTCAGCTGTTATGTTATGTTATTTAAAATTTATAAAGCGCACATACGCCCAGGAGCTTCTTGGCGCTGGAAAGAGATAAAAAACATAACAAAGGGTGAATCAACGAAAGTCTCTATTTCAAATATGCCTGTGTGAAAAGGTGAGTCTTGAATGCCTTTCTAAAGGCAAGGAGATCCTTGCTCTGTCTGAGGGCTAGCGGCAAAGAGTTCCACAGGGTGGCTGCTAAAAAATGAAAACTGCTGCCTCCCTGTCGTTTCTTCTTAAAGCGTGGTACCTCAAGTAGGTCTTTGTGGGCTGATCTCAAGCTGCGTGAGGGGACGTATCTTCCTATCAACTGCCTAATGAATAAGGGGCCCTTACCTTGCAATGCCTTAAAAATGATGCACCCGGCTTTGAATTCGGCTCTTCGAGCCACAGGTAGCCAGTGCAAGGTCTCTAAGCCTGGTTTGATCGATTCCCATTTGGGTACTTTGCAGATCAGTCTCGCGGCCTGGTTCTGCAGGTACTGCAATCTTCTAAGTTGGCCTACAGGTAGGCCAAGATAGAGACTGTTTGAAAAATCGATGTGGGAGAGGACTAGGGCCATGACCACCTGAATTAGGGCAGTGTGGGTGAGGAGGTGTGCAATTTTCTTAATTTTCCTCAGTTGAAAAAATCTGGGATTTTAAAGTAAGGTCCTCATTGATGGTTACCCCCAGGCTTTTTACTATTTGTGATTTCTTTGGGGGGACGCCCATATCAGCAGGTCAAAAATTCGGGCTCCAACTGATTTCGCTCTTGCCAGGCAAAATCTGGGGAAGGCATCAGTAGCGGTATCAACGTGGAAGGCATACGAGCAGGCGTGGGAGGAATTCTTGCAGTCTGGCGCGGTGACCGGTGGCTGTGTGAGGAACAGGTGGTAAGGTTCATGTTGGCGCTCATGGATAGAGGGCTGTCGCGGGTGACGATTGCGGGCAACTTATCGGCGGTGCGTTCATGGGAAAGTTGTGGTGGGGTTACTCCCCGTCGGCGGGGGAATTGGGGACCCGGCTGCTGGAGGAGTGGGCGAGGGAGAGGGGTGCAAAGGTGCGGCTGGAATGTCCCATCATGGTGGAGTTGCTGGAAGGAATCATTGGCGCGCTCCCGGCAGTGTGCAGGGATGAGGGCGAGGCGGTCCGGTTTTCTACCCTGATGTCCTGGCTGTTCTTTGGAGCGTTTCGGGTGTTGGAGTTGCTGGGCGAAAAAGGGAGGCGGGGGTTGTTGTGGGAGCATGTGGAGTTGCGAGCGTAGGAGGTGGTGGTGCATTTGCGTCGCTCGAAGACGGACCAGCGGGGGGTTGGGACTTGGGTGGTATTAATCCCAGGCGGCAGGGAGGGGGTGTGCCCGGTGGCGTGGGGGAGGAGGTTGATGGCGAGTCGCGGCGAGAAGGGGGGGAAGTTTTTGGTCGAGGTGGGGGTGACGGAGTGACGGCAGCTCAGGCATTGTGGGTTCTGCGGCAGGCCCTGCGGTACATGGGTGAGGACCCGCTGGCTTTCGGGACGCATTCCTTTCGGATCGGGACGGCGATGGAGGCGGCACGGAGAGGTTGGGGAAAGGAGGAGATACAGAGGCTGGGACGGTGGAAGTCTGATTGTTACCGGAAGTATGTGAGGTTGCGGGAGGCAGATGGGTTTTGTTCCAGTGATTCCCAATTTTGATATGTGTGTCTTTACAGGTGCTGTGACGGGTCCGGAGGTGGCTGTTTTGAATGTATATATTGTGGGACACTCATTTATCAAGCGGGCAGAACATGCCGAGTGGGACAGGCATCGGACACTCAATTTGGGATTGGATGAAGGGCTATACCGTTGTCATTGGAGGGGAAAAGGGGGTAGGCGTTGGCATGAGTTGTTGCCCTTATTGAACACGGTGGTGAGAGGGGGGGGGTGCCCGGATGTGGTGGTGATTCATCTGGGCGAAAACAATTTGGTGCAGTGCAAGGGGCTGGCGTTGCTCAAGTAAATGAAGAGGGACCTGAGGGAAATCAAGAAGCAATGGGCAGGCTGTCATGTGATCTGGTCCGAGTTTATTCCCAGGCGGGTTTGGAGGGGAGCGGAGCACCCAGGAGCCACAGACAGGGCACGGAGGAAAATTAATCGGGAGATGAGGGAATTTTGTGCCAAAGAGGGGGTGGGGAGGATGGAGCACCCAGAATTGCGCTATGGCGCAGTGTATTTTTTCAGGGAGGATGGGGTTCATCTGTCCAGGTATGGAATGGAATTGTACATCGTCCAGTTGAAGGAGGCTTTGGATGGGGCGTTGGGGGTGCCCAGGTATCCCAGGAGGCAGGAGTCCTGGGGGGGGTCGAAAGTCGTAAGTGATTTTCGAGTGGCGCTTTCCTAAGGAGATAGGGTGGATTTGTGGAGGCCTGGGACTGTATGGTAGGCGGAGGTGAGGTCATGGAGGTCACTGTGGTCATTCAGTCGGTGGGTAGGGGGTAGGTTACTGAGCGGATGTTTTGTATTTCAGTTGCAATGTTGGGGTTAACTTTAGGGGTGGGGGTGGGGGCTGTCAGGCAGTTGTTATTTAGTGAGCAGTAGTTTTGTTCGGCACAGGCCAGGTGGGTTTGTTTAGGTGCACCTGATTCCAATAAAGCGGCCTTGTTAGAAAGGAAATCTTAGGGTCGGCCGAGCAAGGGTGAGAGGCCTCCTGGCGAGGTTCCTCCCCTAGGATCGTACAGACGAGCAATCACCCCCCCTACAGATGGACACCAAGCAAAGATAGGTTCTTAACGTTTGTATCAGTACTTTTAGGCAGGTTATCGTAACGATACAGGAATAACTGGATCCAGGGATCCTCTCGAGGTTAGTCTCTGTGGGAAGGGGGTAGCGGGACAGTCTTGGTACCAGCCTGGTACCGGGATACCCTGCGCTCAGCTCTCAATCCTCGAGCTGGGGGGTTCTTCGGTAGGGGCCGCGGCAGCGCCGGCAGGACTCCAGAGTTGGTTTCACGATGATGGGCCGCGGCAGCGCCAGCAGGACTCCAAGGATGGTTTCATGAAGATGGGCCGCGGCAGCGCCAGCAGGACTCCAAGGATGGTTTCACGAAGATGGGCCGCGGCAGTGCCAGCAGGACTCCAAGGATGGTTTCACGAAGATGGGCCGCGGCAGCGCCAGCAGAACTCCACAGATGGTTTCACAAAGATGGGCCGAGGCAGCGCCAGCAGGACCCCAAGGTGGTACGAGTTTCACGTAGATGAGTTTGTCTCGGTGTCTCTCGACTCCAGGATACAACTCCCGACCTACTCCAGAGCTGCCCCAGTTATAGGTCTGGCGTCCTTTGATGTCCGGACCCTCGCACTTGGAGGTCGGAGGGTCCGGGATGTGCGGGTCCAGACACCCAGCAGGGAGGTGGAGCCAGCGCCCAGGGAGGCTGGGGGCGATCGAAACCAGCCGTCGGGGGACGGATGGGGGGACCATCAAAACTCCTTCCCTCATTGATCCGTCAAGTGGTCTCTTTACCCCCTGGTTGGATCGTGGTGCCTAGATGTTGGGGCTTCGCTGGGTCTGCGGCTGGGGTCGGACCGAGGCCATGAGGCCTGGTCGTGGAGGGTCCAAGATGGGGTCCGGGTCTGAGATGGTGGTCCGGGACAGGGTTCGGACCAGCCGAGGGTGTTGGGGAGAGGTTGTCGAGTTCCAACGGGGGAGAGCTGGGGGCTGCCCGGAGGGGCGGCTCTCGTGGAGGGTGGATGGTGCTGCTCTCGGCCGGGGAACAGGGGTCGAGGAAGTCCGGGACCCGCCATGCGGGAGGAGTGGGACCACGCCACGAGGCCGGGTCCAACACACGTCCCCCCCAGCTGAAGGCAGGGAAAGTCACCCATCTTCTTGGGTATTCTCCTCGCCGAGGCGGAAGAAGCGGGACAGGCCGTCTGCGTTGGCGTGGTCGTTGCCTGGGCGGTGCTCCACAGTGAAGTCCATCCTTTGCAGGGAGATGGACCAACGCAACAGCTTCGGATTCTCCCCTCGCATCTGCATCAGCCACCGCAGAGGTCGGTGGTCAGTTTGTACCCGGAAGTGGGTGCCGAAGAGATAGGGCCGGGGCTTCTTGAGGGCCCACACCACGGCGAAGGCCTCCCGCTCAATGTTGCTCCAGCGCTGTTCTCGGGCCAGCAGGCATCGGCTAATGAAGGTCACTGGCTGATCAATTCCCTGGGCGTTGATTTGGGAGAGAACGGCTCCGACGCCGTGATCGGAGGCATCCGTTTGCACTATGAATTCCCGGCTGTAATCGGGGGCTTGGAGCATGGGGGCAGTGCACATTGCTGTCTTGAGGGTCTCAAAGGCGGTCTGACACTCGGGTGTCCAGTGTACCTTCGGTGGTTGTTTTTTGGAAGTGAGTTCAGTGAGGGGGCACACAATACTGCCATAGTCTTTTATGAAGCGCCGGTAATATCCAGTGAGCCCCAGGAAGGCTCGGACCTCTGTTTGGGTGACCGGGGGCTCCCAGGCCATGATGGTGTCGATCTTGGGTTGGAGGGGGGCCATCTGGCTACTTCCTACTTGGTGCCCTAGGTAGGTCACGGAACTTTGGCCGATCTGGCACTTGCTGGCCTTTATTGCTAGTCCTGCCCGTCGGAGGCCGGCCAAGACCTCCCGGATGTGTTGGAGGTGTTCAGCCCAGTGGAGGCTGTACACCGCGATATCATCCAGGTAGGCGGCGCTGAACTCCTTGAGCCCCGCCAGTACCTTATTCACCAGTCTCTGAAACGTGGCGGGGGCGTTTTTCATCCCGAAGGGCATTACCCTGAAGTGGTAGTGGCCATCGGGGGTGGAGAAAGCGGATCGCTCCTGGGCGCCTGGAGTGAGTCCGATCTGCCAGTAGCCCGCCGTTAGGTCGAATGTGCTCAGGTAGAGGGCTGCCCCCAGGCGGTCGATCAGTTCATCAATCCGGGGGATGGGGTGAGCGTCGGTTCAGGTGGCGGCGTTCAGATCCCGGTAGTCCACACAAACCCTGAGTTCGGGGCTCACACCCGGGGCGGCGGCCTTGGGGACCAGGACAACAGGGCTGGCCCATGGGCTGTCGGAGGGCTCGACCACCCCCAGAGCCAGCATTTTGGTCACTTCCGACTGGATGCAGGCTCGTACTCGATCGGGAACTCGGTAGGCTCGGTGCCGTATTGGCGGACTATGCCCGGTGTCGACATCGTGGAGGCACCATGGGGTGACCCCGGGGGTGAGAGAGAACAGATCAGCAAATTGTCTCAATAGTTCTTGGCAATCTTGGCGTTGTGTTGGGGTCAGGGTGGAAGAGAGGTTGACTCCTTCCACGGATCCGTCTTTTTCGAGGGTATTCAGGAGGTCGGGTAGGGGCTCGGAGTCCTCTTCAGCCCCACTGTCGGTAGCCATCAGGAGGCTAAGTTCTGAGCGGACAAAGTGAGGCTTGAGTCGGTTGGCATGGAGGACCCGGAGGGGGTTCCTGGGAGACTCCATGTCTACCAGGTAGGTGACAGGGCTCTTGCGCTCCACCACCTTGAAGGGCCCGGTCAATTTGTCTTGGAAGGCGCATGGTTCGACCGGGGACATGACCCAGACCTGTTGGCCCGGCTCGAACTCGATGGACGAGGCGTTTTGATCATACCAACGTTTCATGTCTTCTTGACTGGGTTCGAGGTTGGCCTTGGCAAGTTCCCGGAACCGCCGAGTCTGGTTCCGGGGGGCCAGGAGGTACCGGTACACATCAGGAGGAGCATCTTGGGGGGTCACCTCCCATCCTTCTTTGACCAAGCTTAGGGGACCCCGGACAGGGTGCCCGTACAATAGTTCGAAGGGACTGAATCCCAGGGACTTCTGGGGGACCTCCCGATAGGCGAAGAGGAGGCAGGGCAGCAGCACGTCCCATTGGTGTCGTAAGGGCTCTTCCAGGCCCATGATCATACCCTTGAGGGTGCGATTGAAGCATTTCACCAGTCCGTTCTCTTGAGGGTGGTAGGGGGTCGTAAATTTGTACGTGACCCCGCACTGCTGCCATAGGGACTTCATGTATCTGGAGATGAAGTTGGTGCCCTGATCACTGACGACTTCTCGGGGGAAGCCCACCCGGGAGAAGATCCCCATCAGGGCCCGGCCCACCACAGGAGCTGTCACGGTCCGGAGAGGTATGGCTTCAGGATAGCGGGTGGCATGGTCCACCAAGACGAGTATGAACCGGTGACCTTGTGATGTCCGGGGTTCCAGGGGCCCCACGATGTCAATCCCTACCCGCTCGAAGGGAGTGTTGACGACTGGGAAAGGTTGCAGGGGGACTTTTAGTTTTCCCCCGCTCTTACCGCTGGCTTGGCAGGTGGGGCAAGTTTGGCAGTGGTTGATCACATCGTTCCTCATTTTGGGCCAGTAGAAGTGTGTCACCAGGCGGCTGTAATTTTGTCCTGCCCCAGGTGCCCGGCGAGAGGCACATCATGGGCCAGGTTCAGGAGGAAGTCTGAATCGGAGGGGCACTACCAGCACCCAGCTGGCTCCTAACTCGGCAATCTTCTGCTCACTGTAGAGGAGCTCCTTCTCCCAATAGACCCAGTGGGCCCCCGAGGTATCCCCTGCGCTCTGGGCTGCGGCTTGCTGTTGGATTCCCTCGAGGGAGGGACACGTTTTTTGCTCTTGGTGGAACTGTTCTTGAGTGGGGCCACCTTCTTGGCGCCACTGGGCCAGTTCCGGGAGGTCGCTGCGCGGGGCAACTTCTTCTTCGTTGGGCCCCGGTGGACCGGGTTCAGGGTCGGCGTCGTCGGCGATGACGGGCGGTGTAGGCTCGGGCCACTCGTGTTCTTTAGTGGAGGGGATGGCTCGGGCGACCATGGATCGGGTCGTCGCACAGACCCATTCAGGGAGGCCAAGCATCGCCAGGTGCTCCCTCCGCTCGACGTCAGCCCAGGGGGAGCTCTCGAGGTCGTTCCCGAGGAGGCAGTCTACGGGGGCATCGCCTCGGACGGTCACTTTCAGCTTGCCCGACACTCCCCCCCATTCGAAGGGAACGCGGGCCATCTGGCCCAGGCTCTCGGAGTTATCCGCGGACCGTACTGGGCACAGTACATTGGGCAAGATTTGATCCGGGGTCACCAGGTGGCAACGGACGGCCATCACGCTGGCTCCTGTGTCACGGAGGGCTTCGGCCCGGTGTCCATTAATGGTGACCCACTGGCTGTACTTCTGAGGGTTGGCCGGGATTGGGGCCCGAGGGACCATGTCTCTTTCGCCCAGACATACCAGGGACATGGCTGCGGGCTCCCACTCGGTCTGGTATTGTTCATGGTCTTCGGCTTCTTCTTCGCCCTGCTCCTCCCCCAGGGAGGCGGCGGCGATCTGGCGGTTTTGCGGACTGGGACAGTTGGGGTCATTGGCGTAATGACCTGGTCACTGGCATTTGTGGCAGACAACGTTCGAGCGGTGCCCCAGCCGTGCAGGGGGGGCTCCTCTCCCGGCCAGGGAGGGGGGAGTGTTGGTGGGGGGCACCGTGGCGGTGTCCCGGCCCCGGCCCTGTCCTCCTCCTCCTCCGCCTCGCAGACGGTGGGACCCCTGGGGGGCTCGGCCTTAGTCTCCCACCCAGTTCCGGGGGACCCGGGTGCTCTCCCATCGATCTGCTTCGATTGCGAGTTTCCGTGGCTCGGTCAATTTGCTGTCGAGGAGATGCTGCCTGAGTTCGACGAAACAGTTGTTGGAGAGGTGTTCCCATACAATGAGATCGAACAACTGTTCGTAGGTGGTGACCTGACTGCCCTTGATCCACCCCTCTAAGGCCCTACTGTAGAAGTTCACATATTCTACCCAGGTGGTACCGGGGATCCTCTTGCAATCTCGGAATCGCTGCTGGTACATCTCGGGGGTGAGCCCATAACGAGTGAGGAGGGCGGCTTTCATATGTTCGTATGAGGTCATCTCAGCGTCGGGGAGCTGTAGCAGGGCATCTCTCCCCTCGTTGATGAATCTCCCCCACAACCCGGCACCCCAGTCTTTTTGCGGCACCCGGTGCGAGGTCATGGCTACCTCGTAGGCCTTAAACCATTGTTGGATGTCGTCGTTTTTATAGTACTCTCGGACGACATCTTTGGGGATGTGGACCTTGGTGTCCGTAGAGGGAGGGGGGCCCCGGCTCCCGGAGACGCCGGTGTCCCCGTTTTTCGCCTTAATTTCTAGTTCTTTCAAGCCGAGTTCGTGCTCGTACGCGAGCCTCTTCTCCTTCAGCTCCCTCTGGCTTCTTTTTTCTTCCAGGTCTCCCTGTAATCGTAGCTGTTCAAGGGCTATCTTCTTTTCAGCCAGTTGCAGTTCCCCATCTAAGCGGAGTCTAGCCAGTTCTAACTCGTGGAGCCGGCTCCTTTCTCGTTCTCGAGCATCCTCATGGGAGAGGCCTGTGTTTCTCTCCTCCTCTGGGGTTGCGGGGTTCTCAGTGATTGTGATGCCTTTGTTTTGGGGTGGCGACGCTCCTGTCTCTACCCAGGTCTGCAGGGCCTGCTTGAGATCGTCTTTGGTGCTTAGTCCCGTGGTCGCGATTCCCAAGTCTTTGCAGAATTGCTTCAATTCTTTGTGACTGTAATCTTCCAGTTGTTCCATCTGGAACTCTGCGGTTGGTCCGGTTTCTTTAGTTGTCATGGTTGCTGTGCCCTTTTTGTTCGTAGTGGGGCGAGTTACTCTCTGTACGATCTGCGTCGGCTCGGATCGCACCGCTGGCCACTAATGTTAGAAAGGAAATCTTAGGGTCGGCCGAGCAAGGGTGAGAGGCCTCCTGGCGAGGTTGCTCCCCTAGGATCGTACAGATGAGCAATCACCCCCCCTACAGATGGACACCACACAAAGATAGGTTCTTAACGTTTTTATCAGTACTTTTAGGCAGGTTATCGTAACAATACAGGAATAACTAGATCCAGGGATCCTCTCGAGGTTAGTCTCTGTGGGAAGGGGGTAGCGGGACAGTCTTGGTACCAGCCTGGTACCGGGATACCCTGCGCTCAGCTCTCAATCCTCGAGCTGGGGGGTTCTTCGGTAGGGGCCGCGGCAGCGCTGGCAGGACTCCAGAGATGGTTTCACGATGATGGGCCGCGGCAGCACCAGCAGGACTCCAAGGATGGTTTCACGAAGATGGGCCGCGGCAGCGCCAGCAGGACTCCAAGGATGGTTTCACGAAGATGGGCCGCGGCAGCGCCAGGAGGACTCCACGGATGGTTTCACGAAGATGGGCCGCGGCAGCGCCAGCAGGACCCCAAGGTGGTACGGGTTTCACGTAGATGAGTTTGTCTCGGTGTCTCTCGACTACTCCCGACCTACTCCGGAGCTGCCCCAATTATAGGTCTGGCGTCCTTTGATGTCTCGACCCTCGCACTTGGAGGTCGGAGGGTCCGGGATGTGCGGGTCCAGACACCCAGCAGGGGGGTGGAGCCAGTGCCCAGGGAGGCTGGGGCGATCAAAACCAGCCGTCGGGGGACGGATGGGGGGACCATTGAAACTCCTTCCCTCATTGATCCGTCAAGTGGTCTCTTTACCCCCTGGTTGGATCGTGGTGCCTCGATGTCGGGGCTTCGCTGGGTCTGCGGCTGGGGTCGGGCCAAGGCCACGAGGCCTGGTCGTGGAGGGTCCAAGATGGGGTCCGGGTCTGAGATGGTGGTCCGGGACAGGGTTCGGACCAGTCAAGGGTGTTGGGGAGAGGTTGTCGAGTTCCAACGGGGGAGAGCTGGGGGCTGCCCGGAGGGGCGGCTCTCGTGGAGGGTGGATGGTGCTGCTCTCGGCCGGGGAACAGGGGTCGAGGAAGTCCGGGACCCGCCATGCGGGAGGAGTGGGACCATGCCACGAGGCCGGGTCCAACAGGCCTTTATCACACTATTTTGGTGTCTGTGTCAGTGCTTCCCCCACTCACCTACTGGTGTGCCCCAATGGGGATTTGGGGGGGCGGCCCACCAGCAGGAGGCTCCCCACCGGGGAAGTTTGAGGCACCAGGGGAGGGGGGGAAGCTTGTCCCCCTGGGCTCACCGTAGCTGGGGTTTGTTGGGCTGCTTGGGCTCCTTTGGGCTTGTTATGGGCTTGTCCCATATTTATACGGCCATTTTGTGTCACTGCACACTGTTTGTGGTGCAGTGACACAGCAGCCAGGTGGCCAGTAGGCAGTTTTGTTGTCCCGCCCTCCCTCCCTGTGTCTTTTCCCCTTGTGTTTGGGTGGGGGGATCTTGCGTTGGGTTTTTTGTAGACGGGGTTGGTCCTGGCTCTGAGGGGTTTTGTTGGTTGATGGTGCACTGGGGTTAGGGTGTTCAGAGTTGTGGTGTCGCTGGATCAGGTGCGGTTACTGTTGGCACTTTCCTAAGGAGATAGGGTGGATTTGTGGAGGCCTGGGATTAGGGTGTTAAGAGTTGTGGTGTCGCTGGAACAGGTGCGGTTACTGGTCGCACTTTCCTAAGGAGATAGGGTGGATTTGTGGAGGCCTGAGACTGTATGGTAGGCGGGGGTGAGGTCATGGAGGTCACTGTGGTCATTCAGTCGGTGGGTAGGGGGTAGGGTGCTGAGCTGATGTTTTATATTTCAGTTGCAATGTTGGGGTTAACTTTAGGGGTGGGGGTGGGGGGCTGTCAGGCAGTTATTATTTAGTGAGCAGTAGTTTTGTTCGGCAGAGGCCAGGTGGGTTTGTTTAGGTGCACCTGATTACAATAAAGCGGCCTTTATCACAATATTTTGGTGAATGTGTCAGTGCTTCCCCCCTCACCTACTGGTGTGCCCCAAATAAGCCGTATTAATATGTGCGGAGGTGCTGCTGTCAAAGCGGGCAGCCTTTCAGATGGCGCTTCCCAATGTCCAATGTCAGGAAACAAGGAACATTTACTGCGCGTAATCTCGGCAAGAAGATTAATGGAACTTAAAAGGAGCAGCGTTGGGTTCTCCGAGCCATGCCATGGAAAGCAGGCGTCCTGGGGTCGTCTCAACCGCACTGTCTGCATTGCATTGCATTTAAAAGGTATTATTTTAATGAAATTGAACTTCGAAATGAGAATACCACTAGTGAAAGCATTACATACTGACAGGAGGTGCTCGTATTATATCAACTGATATTTATTAATGATTACTTCTCAAAACATGTTGAAGGCTTTCCTAATGTAGAGCTGCCTCGATTCAGAAAAAATTAGGTCACAGACACTTCAAAAACTAATAACAATAACCACAGTGTTCTCTTTTCTATGAAATATATTGTCGATTAATGGCCTTTAACACTTACATGATTTTTTTTAGTAATGCATTGAAAGATTTGTTTGCAAGCAATAAGTGCCAATTTAACCCTTCGCCTGCTGCGTGGTAGGCATTAACATCAATTTATCATCAACTATGAATCGCGAGTTCCTCTGAAAGTAAATATGAAGGTTGGTAGTGTGCTCGAAATCCATATTGCAGGATGTAATTGCGTCTTATAATTAATTTACCTCAACATAAAAAGCGATAGGTCATTGTATCGCCTTTATCCAAGGTGTTTGCACATGCATTAATGGATATTTTTTGTTCGCTTTGACAATTCGTCATAGCATCACACTGCTACAGTAGGCGAGGGACAGTGGGTAATAGCATAAATACTTGACATTTCTCTACATTTTATCAAACAGTTCACTTCTCTGTCCTTTAATCGCACCCTCCTTTAAAGTTTATCTCAAATGATATGGAAGTGGAATTCAAGGAAAAAAAAGCTTTAAAGAACTCCAACAGGTGACATGGGGAATGTAGAAATGGAGCATTGTGTTATTATGAAGTTCAAAATATATTCAGGGTGATTAATTACTTATTGTAATCTTCATATTACACTCAGTCTATGCATTTGTTGTCGCAGTCCTTACATGATGAGCAATCCCTCTCCTCAGACAAATCGAAAAATGTACCCTTTCTCATGTTACTATCTCCACACAGAACCCAATTTTTATCATTTCACCTTCGTCTATTTCCATAACCCATTTTACTTGCCCACGTTCCATTAAGGTAGTCCACCTTCACTTCCTGTAACATTACCAAGTCATACTGACAAAGGAAGGGAGCAAGGGCTTGTAGGATTGTAACAAGGAAGTCTTGATCTAACTGACGAGTAGTTATTTCCAAAGTTTGCTAGTTCTTGTAAGTGGCCATTGACAACACAGCAGTGCGTTAAATATAAATGCAAGCATGACGCCTTAGGTTGTTAATAAATGCACACACATAAAGCTCCCGACAGAAAGTATCAGTTGTTCCGGACAGGTGTAGTACTCTAAAAAGAGAAAGCACAATAGCTAATACTGCGGTGACATCACCCATTGGGGTCTACATCCTGCATGGATTCTGTCTCATGAGTAGGAACCTGCATGAGAGAAAGAAAACCTTACCTCTAGTTCTTATTGTTTTCTGTGGGCACATTTATTAATATGTACATCTGGTTTACCCTTGTAAGACTATGTATTCCCAAAGATGTAGTGATATGTTAACAGTTGTACGTAGACTTAAGGCCTACTAACTGATGTACAAGGTGAAGGATTCTAGGTGCTCTCAGAATGGTTGGTTTTTCCTAAGCCTATTGTTGACTGAACGTTACATGCTCTTGGCCATAGTACTTAGTGTGGATATCTTATCTTAAGCAACATTTCAGCACTCCTTGTTTTGGAATACCTTCTACTCTATTTAAATGTATTTTCTGTATTCCTGGTATGAATGGCTCCAAACTAAATGGCCAAGAATGAGTTCTGGTGTTGGAATGTGCAGAAGGGTCCAGGTTTGTCCAGTAGACTGTGATGAGTTTTCAACTTCCAGAGAAAATATAGAGAGGACATGATATGAGAGAACTCTCTTAAGGGCATACTTTTCGAGGAGGCCCCCTGCTGCACCCATCTTCCTCCAAAGCTGACTCTAGACACCTGGTTGTGTCCCTTGTAACTAGCAAAGTTTTATGCCTATCCTGGCTGTCACTTGCAACTAGTTGTAATGTATGGATTTAGTGAGAGGGACTGGGAGTGCTGTAAGAAGGGGAGAAGGATGGTTTGTTAAGGCTCAGCTACAGGACTAAAGATGCAGCAAAAGTTAGCAGTGCATCGTGGTGAATGAGGTGACGTCATATTGTAGACATGTTACTGTAGTGTTCGTTGTGGGAAAGACTTTGACGCATCTCCCCATTGAAGTCATCGCATGAGTCCCAGAGAAGCTCCTCCAGATCGCCAGTGCCTTGAATATTTGTTTATTTACGTACTTAATGCAGGGATCGCCAGGGATCTCAAAGCTCTTCGTAACTGGCTTCATGTCTTTCTCTGAAAGACTATTGAGAAGTGTTTTCTTTGTGAGGCCGAGCGCGATCTGTACGCATTTATCCACTTGATAAGGCTCCACCCCGACTATACGTCAGAATGTTTGACGTCTGAAGGAGTGTTCCTGTTATCCTTAACATATTGCCATCAGCATGTTTGGTGCACACTTCCGACAGTTACACGAATGGATGCAAGAAATAAGGTTATATAATCATTCTATCTTATTAATAACTAAATAACATGTAAATGTTCTATTTTCTTTTTTCCGAGTTAAATGATGTACTTTGTAGCTTCGCTACCAGTTATAGAACAAACATCTAGGCACTTATAGAGGTATGGTGCCCACTTTTTACAGCCTAAAAAGTTAGCATAACAAATAGCAGAAGGCAAATAAACAGCATTGTCACTCTTAACATTGCTGCATTCAAATAGATGCCTTAGTAAAAGCCAGGGAGATGGGGAAACAGGCTGCGTTCAAAGCATACATTTCTGCTTGGCGTAGTTTATAATTGTGGGGTTTTCACCAAGCTAGCTGAGTGGGTTGAGCAAGTGGCTATAGACAGTTCCAAAACCGGAAGTGTTCCGTTCACAGACCCTTGGTGCTTGTTTACAGTCAGAGATGTAGCTCTGCTGTTTGGGTTTGCTCACAGATAAAGAGTGGCTTTGACCCCAGTCTCCCGAGCACTTCCGCCAAGCGGCACCACTGCCAAGCCCAGGGCTGTGACAAGGTGTACGGCAAGTCTTTGCACCTTAAGGGGTATGCGGACAAACAAACTTTTATTCTTCTGTTATGTTCCTTGCTTTATCTGCACTGGATATGAAAAATGTCCTGTGCGCCATGTGGCTTTTTAACTGTAATTATGGTGGCCGCACCTTTCGCAACACTTGATGTTTAACGTTCATTCTTGTTTTGTCGGCACTAGATATGGAAAATGTCCTGTGCGCGGTGTTTTACTTTAGTTCTAGTGTCACATGCACTTTATTTGTTAATATGGCGGTCGTGCAAGGGGGAGTGAGTTGCTGGCTACTCTACTTTCTGTTACCTTCTGTGTGGGGACAAAGCTTGACTTCCTGATCACAAGGGCTTTGTTTTTTCCTTTGTCACTTTATTTTTCACTTTTTACTAAGAGAGACACAGAGAGTGATGGAACTAAGCAGAGCCCAAATGAGATAGTGTGGCAGAAAGAGAGAGGGGTATAAGGGGTATGTTGAGCCAGAGAGAGAAAAAGAGGGACATAGGAAGTAAGATAGATATAGGTATGAGCATACGTACACAGTTATCTCTACTATAATCAGACACTGGAACAGACCAGGCATTGTAGACTGCACTTAACCCACATGAAATCACACGTGGGAGACCTGCTTTGGCAGTGAATTGTATATGGAATTTCTGAGTTTGAGTTGCATGGTCAATATTTATGTGTCACTTTCATAAGTATTTAGACTGTGTTTCTGTTTTATACTGTTTCTGCCAATATGTAACCTTGAGCCACAGTTTCGGTCGATTTAGATTGCAGTGGCTCAGTTTATTTGGTGATTCCCAATTCCAATCATGGGTAAAACATGGCTTGTTGAACATAGATGATATGTACTTGCAAATTGTTGGATTGTGTATTGCATTTTAGGTTTTCAATTTGACCAATTTTTTTACTTCTTACAAACAAAATATGAGTGTCTTCCTGGTCGAGGACCACACTGCTTTTTCTCTTATCTGTCTTGTATTAGGACCCTGCTGGACTATGGGGTGAAAGAAAGCTTGAATAAGCAGTTACCTATGTTATATGACATCTCTTTTTTAATGTTATAACTGAACTTTCACAATTGCTTTATTAACCTTCCTGTTTTATCATATTTGCTTGAAAATGCACCATTTGTCCACTCTTTTTTCAACATTTTCTCGGGGGAGAACCTGCCGGAACCACCCCGAACCTCGCTTAGGTTGTTCGGGCTAGCTAGCTACGCTCGCTCGCTGCGGTGCAGTATGCCAATAATTTTACGCTTCATCACTTTCAAATGTCACCAGCCGCCACTGCAACTCAGCTGGGATAATGCCAGAGACGTTTAATGACATAGGCAAAGTGGACTCGGGCCTAGGTCCCCAACCTGTCAGGGGCGCCCTGACAGAGCCAGCTCTATTCTGCAGTCCTGATTACATAATTAAATAATTCTAAAACAGATAGTTTTAAATTCTGTTATCCTTTATTTTTAACGTGGGAGTGGAGTTTTTTACTGACATTTTGCAGGGAAATGTTGTGTTTGTGTTTCATGCAACATCCTTAAAGAAAAAGTTTCTTTTCAATCAAAACTGGACCCCACAAATGAGAAATGAGAGGGGGTCATATTTGCATTAATATTAGTGAACTGCTGTTGTGTTACAATATTGCAAACACACGCCACTATTCCTGAATATTAGATGTAAACACATTTAGAATTTGGGAATGAGCGTGCCTGTGCACTGTCAGTGACCTGGCCAACTGGGTATGAATGAGCCGAAATTGGAACATAAATTCAAAGCTTTCCTGAAGAAGGGCCCAAAAATATGTTTGGACCAGGATCCCAAAATCCTTAAGATGTTCAGAGATAATGTACTGGGAAGACATCAGGTACGAGTCTTGACGTTTTTCCCAGCTGCGACAGACCCCTCTTGTTGCTTCGCGCAGCAGCAGGATTTTTTTGCGATGCCAGGGATATTTTGTATTGAGAGAGATCAAAATTAATAATTTTAAGGTTACACACTGACTTACTTAGTTTCTAGGAGCAGAGGGACTGGGAGATGAATTTCTCAGGGTTTGCCACAAATGCTAGCCAAAGTCACGTCTTGCTTTCTCAAACATGCTTGAAAATGCACTATTTGCTCACTCTTTTTTCAAACAGTTCTGGGGGGAAACCCCCCAAACCTCCCTCATGAAGGTCAGGCTTGCTCGCTACGCGAGCTCGCCACCGGGTACTCATCTAGAACTTTTATGCCTCACCACTTTCAAATGTCACCAGTCGCCACTGACAGAATGTATTTTCTCAACACTGCCATAAATGTCACTGTGGAAAATTGGGATAGAATTCTGACCAATTAGCTTCTTTTACCCACAAACATCTGATACAACATTGGACCTTATGGAATGTCAAATAATTAGAGATATCCAGAATCTGCTGTTTTAAGTATCAAATGGAAACTTTGCATATTAATAAAAGGCAAGTGCAATCTTAAAACTTAAATCCTGACATCAAACTCAAAGAGGCAGATAAAAGTGGAGCCATTGCACCAATAGATAAACAGGAATATCATCCGGAATCAATGAGACAAATCTTCAATACAAATATATCATTGCTGGATAATCCAACACTTGAGTTTTCAAAAATTTTAAACACAGCATCAAAGACTATCATTGATATAATGAAGAAAAACTGGAATAACTTAGTTGACAAGACACTACCCTTCTTTAAAAGGAGAACCTACTGGTGGTTTACAGAAAAATATGAATTTGAGAGATTCTTTAATTGGAGCAGAAAGGAGATTTCCGACAACAACACAAAATACTACATTAAAAAGAAAAGAACAAAGGCTTCCCATGACTTACTACACTAATTGAAATGTTGACACAAAATCAGATCATTGTTTACACCCAAACAATGGAAAAAACTGTAAGATCCAAAAACATTGACACATTTAACTTGTGAATATGACTTTGTAATATACACAGTCATGTGTCTGTGTGACACGCTAAGCTGGTTCCACTCAATCTCTAAGCATTACCTATTGTTGGATGGCAGGTCCTTCTAAAGAGATAGATGGAAAGAAGGCCAAATGATCAGGCTCAGTAGCTCAGAGTACCAAATTCTCAGAGTCCAGACCAGGGCTAACTAGGAGCTCCACCCAGTCTCGTCTGACTTTCCTCAGTATTTGGGAAAGTAGTAGCAAAGGTATAAATGTGTACAGGAGACCAGAATTCCATTAAAGATGCAAAAGGTGTGACATTGGCATTCTTCAGTGGTAAAAAGACCTAACTAAAGCACCCACTACTTTGCAGCAACAATTTTGACAACCTCCAGTTGTAAAAGCAACTCATGATAGGTCAGATGGGGCCTGCTGAGCTCATCTGTTCTAGCATTGAGGGATCCCACCAGGTGATTTGTCTTCAGGGTTATTCCATGAAGGTCCAGCCACAGCCAGAATCTCAGCGCTTCCTGGCCATGACCACAGGCTGTCCTGCTAGTTACAGTGCTAGATAGAAGTTATGTTTTCCATCAGGACCTGGATAGATTTGTGTTTTTGCCAAAGGCCCATGATGTCCACCTCTTTTGCCATTTTCACCTCGCCAAAGGGCCACCACAATTCAAATGATGATGCATACATTACCATGTCAGCTCTGGGTAGCACCCTTTAGCCACCACCATAGTTCCAAGACCACCTCTTCAAAAACACAGCTAGTGCCCAGGAGACACCCCAGATAATGGGCCACAGTAAGCAGAGCCCATGTGTGCATCTAGTCATGAGAATGTATACGACCAGAAGACCAAGAAGTTTACAGTCCATGTTGAAAAACATGAATAAACTCAAAACATTAGAATCATATCCTGAATGCCCCAGATGCCCTGCAGGGGTGTGATGGCTTTGCTATGTATCCAGGACAGCCCCTTTTTAGGAAATCCTCTGTACCGATTGAAGGTAGAATTTCGGTTCAATGATGGAGATCTTAGTGAGGACAACAGTTGGTTCTCAACTGCCAGAGACAAGTGCCTTCCTTCAACAGTTAATTGCCAAACTATGAGAATTTGTGTACCTCAGATCTGTGAAGAAGGCCCGCAACCACTGACATCACCATGGTAAATACCTGGGGGCGAAGGAGTGAAGCTGAAGAGGATACTGAACTGCAAGTGTTCTGACCCCACAACAAAGAGGACAAGATGCCATTAGTGCAGCCGGACAGCTACATGACAGTATACCTCATGCAAATCCAATGAAACCCTCATACCATCAATATATAGAACAGAGACGACCCGGTCTAGAGTTAACATCTTGAATTTGTCATTCTCAATGATGGTGTTTCAGAAGCAAAGGATGGCGGGCAAGATACTGCTCACCATATCAGAGAAGGCATGGGTGTCCCTCCCTATTGCACTGGGCCATATAGGAAGGGTCATTTTGCCTTCACACCTACTATTTTCTGAATTTCGTTTTTTTTGGCATTTGGACTCTGCACACTTTAATACTGCTAACCAGTGCTAAAGTGCACATACTCACCCCTTATAATTGGACTACACCTGATTGGCACATTTAAATTACTTGTAAGTCCCTCATATAGGATACTACATGGTACCCAGGGCCTGTAAATTAGATGCTACTAGGGGGCCTGAAGCACTCATTGTGCTATTGCAGCCGGAAGTGCAGTTTTGAACTGCCAATTAGACCTGGCAAAATAATCTTTTTTCTATGCCTAACATTCCTTTTAATACATATATGTTACCCCTAAGTTAGGCCCTAAAAAGTCCATAGGGCAGGGTACATTGTAGTTAAAAAGAAGGGCTTGTGTTTTAAGCTTTACATGTCCTAGTAGTAAACAAAAATCCTACATTCATTTTTCAGTACTGTGAGTTGTACTCTGCCATAGGATAACATTTGGTTACCCTTATTGCATTGTTGAAATGATACCTTCGGTTTGGGAGCAGGTTGAAATATCATGTTTAGACAAAATATTTGTAATTTAAAATCCAATTTAATGGAAAAGTCAGATTTTTTGTCACAATTCTGAAAATGCCAACTTTAAAAAGTTACCATTTTCATGCCCTAACCATTTTAGTGCCTCTGCTAGTGCCTTGGGTCATATGACTGTGAATGGCTCTGCTGTTGGGATTGTTTGTATTTCTGTTCGCCTGTGAGACAAAGGGGACTGGGTGTAGGCAGGATGGGCCATGCTGCCTAAATCGCTGTGGGAGAAGCTGTTCCCTGACCCACTTACATTTCAAAGTGCTGTCTCCAGCATACACACAAAGGAACTTGACACCAGCCTTTTGTTACCCCAAACATCTTGGAGCCCGAACAGGGAAAGGGAAGAACTTTCCAAAACCAGATGTGGGAGTAACCTAGAAGACTACCCCATGTCAAAGGCTGGCACCAGGTATACATATTGGACCCTCAGAGCAAATCTTCAGTACAATCCTGGACCTGTTGAAGACTTCAGAAGGGCTCCAGGGAAATGCCTTTCTGCTTGAGGCCTGCCTTGTTCCCCCGAGTACTGCCCTAATGCCACCAGAGGACTGTTCTACTGATAGAGGCTTGTGTTGCTGCTTGAAACCCAAGACTACCAGAGAGACTCCAAAGGCTGTTTGGTTGGCATCCTGTCTGAGGACATAACAAGCTCTAGAAACCGTGAACCCTGTACCCGGCCTCTGCTCCTGTTAGTCTTAACCTCCCCCAAATGGTGGAGTCCTGGACCCTTGGAAGTGGTGTTGGGGGTGCTGCTCATGCCTAACACTAAAAGTTGGGACTTTGAAAATGTTTGAACAAAAACTGTCAGAAGAACCGACAGAAGACTGAAACTTACCTGCCAGCTAATTAGCCCAAGGTGCATCTCGGATGGTTTGACTTTGAGGTAGCTCCTGCTACGTTCTTCTCTGCAGCAGCAAATTCTGTTCAGTTGTACCTCCGAGTGACTGTACCTGGCCTTGTAGTGCCTTCTTCAGCTACAGATTGCAACTTTGTCCCATGGGAGGTTTTCGACTTCCAAAAAAGTGTATAAGTCTGAAGGTAAAAATCGTTACTGGGTTCGATAGTAGCAGGCTCCCCATCAACAACGACAAATTCCTCAGCCTGGAAATCCAGCTTCTGCCGCCCTGAGCTTTTTCCCGCCATCGTCAATGGCTTTACTGAGACCTCATCCAGGACTCTTCAGTCACAACAATTATTTCTCGGACATAGCAAGCTTCCTTGCCCCGCTGAACTCTACTTTCTACTGGACTTTTCTTCAAAATTTCTTCTAACTCCGAAGGTAAGCCTAGACCGGGTCCAATTGACCTCATGCATCCAACCCACACTCGATAAGTCAATCTTATCTTTAGACTTTGGACCAGTATTGCGCAACCTGATTCCCGCGTTTGGCGCTTTGATCTTTTAGACACTAGATTTCAATAAAAACAGTAACAAATCTCAACACTGGATCTACTGATTAGATTTAACTCCCCCACTTCAAAGGCACAACTGGGTATAAGCACTTCACCGCTGACACCACCAACTCAGTACACTATGGACCTTAGGACACTCAGCCAGGAAGAAGGACTACTGGCTGCTGAAAGGACTGACACTCTACTGGACCCTGCTTGATTTTGCTGGACTCCTGCTCTGCTGAGCCTGCCATTTGCCTGGTGGTGGGAAAGACTGGACCTGACTCTCTACATCCTTGGAACCAAGTGACTCTAAGGGCTTGCCTCCTGTTTGGAAGTCTTAGGGACATCAACAACTTCATTCAACTCTGCTTCACCTGCTGGACTCTGCCAAATGTTCGTCCTGCCCTGCCAAAAGGTGTCAATCCAGTCTTGGGCCTTCAAGCGGGGTTCTGCAGCTGTGTTCTCCCAAAATCCATGCATCGCCTGCTTTGCACCAGTCAGAACCGATGCATTTGCCTTCGATACTGATGCAGTGCCGCTTTTGAGACTCCACGGGTCGACAGCACGGCTCAACAATGATGCATGACCTACATTATAAGGGGTTCAACGACGGCACAGGTGCTACTGTGAGGTTCAACATCGATGCAATGTCTTCATCGTAAGGGGTTTGACAATGATACAAGATCCAACTGCAAGGCTCCTCTACGATGCAGTGCCTTCATAGTAAAGGGGTTCCATGAAGAAGCGGGACCGACTGCATGACTCGGAACTGTCGCAGTCGCACGTCGACACATCCTCTGGAAAGGTACTGGTTTCACCGTGGCCTGCTTGGCTTCTTTATCTGACCCACGCTCCATCAATCACTGTCAGCTTGACTTTTCATTTTGCCCCAGTCTAACACAACCAGATGTCCCCGGTTGACGCTTTATGCTTTTAAGCACTATATTTCAATGTTCCAAAAAACTGAAAATTCATAACTTCGGTTCTACTTATTGGATTTTTGTCATGTTTGTCTTGTTTTGTTAATTGAATTAAGCCCTATATTTCTAGCATGTGTGTGCTGTGTTCACTGTTTTACTGTTTTAAGTGTTGCACATATACTTTACACATTGCCTCTTAAGTTAAATCTCACTGCTCTGTGCCAAGCTGCCAAAGGGTGAGCACAGGTTAATTTGGGGGGTGTATCTGACTTACCCTAACTAGAGTGGTGGGCCCTACTTGGACAGGGCACATACCTCTGCCAACTAGAGAACCCATTTTTAACAGTGTGGAATTTTTCTTGTGTTGTGTTTTCACTTTATTATTGTTTGTGTGCATCATAAAAACTTCACACAGTGCCTCTAAGTTAAATCTGATTGTTTTTGTGCCAAACTATCAGAGAACTAGGAACATGTTTTTATATAGTGACTTTTGTGGTTCACCCTAACAATGATTGTGGTTGTTGCTTAAGTAGGGCTTCCACCCCTGCAAACAATAACTCAACCAAGAACTACATTTCTTACACTCTCAACAAGCAAACAACATTCAAAGACTTGCACACTAAACAGGTAGTGTGGGAGAACAAAGGTACCCCGAAATGTGAACCTTGGGTAAGTGTATGTTTAGAGAGAACAATGGTTCAGGGTTGGCCTCAATGGGACCAGAGCAAGAGATTAAAAGTCCCGGGAGGGGACAGCGGGACAACAAAAAATCAGGATCTGAATATGCCAACACTGGCGTCGCATGAGATGTCAAATACCGAATGCACCACTTGTGCAACACTTCACTAACCAAGGGCATACTGAAGACGAACTACATTGGCAGGTAATTAACGTGATCCACTCACAGACCCAGAACTCTGACATCAGTGGTATCTCAATAAGGAGGAACTTAAATGGATTTTACGTATGAATAGTCTCCATACTGGACTGAACCGCATTGAGGACTGGACTAACTTGATCTGAATAATATGCCTCTTTTTCTAGAAATATGATACCATGGCAATTGCACTTTGCTTAAACGCCGACGCTGTTTGGTCAATGTTGTATAATGTCTCCATAATCTAATAATATACTAATGATTAATTGACATTCAACACAATTTGTTATCTGTACTTTATGCATGCGCCTACGCTGGATTTCAATGTTGCACATTGTTACCACAATTGATGTATATGTGATGTCTGCTGAAGTGCTACCCTGTAATCCATGATGATACTAGTATAATTATCGACTCCTACCTTTCCTTTCTCACCCCTCACTTCCTAACCTATTCCCGTAGTGCATGTCACCCATCATGGCGCCCACTAATCACTATGACCAGTTCACTTGCCGCTCTAGTAGTCGCGTGGTGCACGCATGCGAACCATCACTACTTCCCTATATATTCATTGACCGGCATACAACAGGCACCTTCGAACCTTCGAACCAAGCTCATTTCAGCTACTATGAAGAAAGTTAACGCACAGGCTTTCTTAATCTTTCACAGGCAGCGGATTGACGCACTTGCGTCTCACCGTACCTCTCCCCTTATTTCAGGCACTTCTTCGCTCGAACAGGAACCACCCGAGAAGCATGCCAGGGATGAGACATTGATCTCCCCTGTACCCAATCCTCAGTAAGCGTCACAATGAGAACACGGTCTCCGTTACAGTTCCTTGCCTCCGAATTCTGTTGCCCCTTAGGCACTGCTTATATGTCTTATAGCAATCCTTTGAAGCCTGCGCGTTCCTATGCTCCCAAGCTGCCACGGTTAGGACATCGTTCCTTTCCTAGATACCACCCGGTGGTCCACATCCTGGGCCAAAAATAAGTCGAGCTTCCCCCACCTTATTCCTTGTCTAGTTAGCACAATATAGTCGTCACTTCCTGGATCTGCATGCATGTTTACATTTTAAATATTAATTTCACCACAAGCATGGATTCACCTCTGCACATTAGTTCAGTCTCAGCTCAGTGAAACTGATCACATTCGGTCCCCAGCATGTGATGGACCAACCTACATTCCTATGTTTTCAACCATGAGACTTGAAAAGTCCCATCTTCCCACCCCTAACCTCTCTTTCTCTTCTTCTTCCCTTGACCCCACCCATTTTTTTCCTCCCCCCTTTTCCACTCCCCTTCCCCTCCTCCCAGCCTTATTTAGGCAACCTCTCAGGCATTCTGATTCCCTAGTCCTGATGATGATCCCATAACCGCTGTTGGGGATCAAAACGTCTTCGACAACCACATCTTAACTCCAACAGTTATTTTTGATTTATGTGGAGTATAAGATGTTCTTTTTATTGTGACTATTGTTATTTTTGCATGACCACAAAGTCACCTTGCAGTCATATGCCTGAGGCAGCCGCAGCCTGTGGAGGGAGTTGCAGTGGAGCAGAGAGGCGGGGCGGGGGAGGGGCAGGGTGGGGGGTGCTAAAAGCCGGCATATGGATAATTGGAGGTAAATAAACAATTTAATTAATAAAACGAATTTCGTAGCGTGCCCTACATCGCAAATGCGATGCAGCGCGCGCTACGAAATTTGTTTTATTAATTACATTGTTTATTTACCTCCAATTATGCATATGCCGGTTTTTAGCACCTTCCACCCTACTCCTCCCCCACCTCTCTGCCCCACCGCAACTCCCTCCACAGGCCGGGGCTGGCATGAGGTCAGGAAATCTGTTGATTTCCAAGAACCCCGTCGCCTCCTGCTCACTTCATGATACTGTATGTATTTTTCGTGTTTATCGAGTATGTGAATAACTAAAAATACCTTCTATTTGGACAGTAATATAAAATGTAAATATGGGTATACTTGTAAAGCGCACTGTGACTCCAAGGAGTATCCTGGCGCTAAAGACCACTGGGGAACCCATCCTGGTTTTCCCTGTGAGATGGTCTTTTTCTGGGTATCTCCAAGGTGAAACCAGGCAGGCCGTTGTAGAGATGAGGCAAGCTTAATGCCCAGAGTTGCCGAGTGTGTTCCCTGGTTAGAGTAGGCACCAAGGCGAGAATTATCGCGTCCGTTTGACCCTGGTCCACGACCCTGCCGCATCTGGAATTGAACCCTGGTCCCCGGCCGTTCTCTGCTTAGGGGGTCTGCCGCCTCTAACCAGTGAGCCACACCACTCCACTTGATTGTAATTTTGTCATAAAGGTTATGTATTTTTCTTGAAAGGGTCCGCTGTCTCTAATAACATACTTGTGATGAGGAGGACATGATATCCGTCACTTTTGTGGCGGAGTAAAGCTGACCGCCATACTCTAACTCAAGCCATACGTCTGTAATGGCCTGGGTTTAAGGGGTTACCTGATTATAAACCATCGCCTTGCAAAGCCAGATGCCGTCATCTATCGACCCCCAAGACCAGTTTCAGAAAAAAGTTTCCTGATGCAGTCTGGCGCCTGGAGGAATTCAAAAGATGAGGAATCTGCAGTCAGAAATATCCATCAGACCACATTTCTTACAGTAACATCAAGTCAGATTAAGTTTATTTTCAATTGCTTACCGCACAATTGCATGGCGCAAAAATACGAGGAACTGAAAAGATCTGTCATCTGATGTCAAATGCATGTGTGCATTACCTGATGTGTTTTTAATGTTCATGGTTTGTAACCGAATATCACTGGACGTGTGCTTAGTACAACTCATACTAATAATATAGAAACTGCTATGTTTCCTCCTCCGTAGCTGCATTAGTATGGTAATGTACCATTTGAATCATGCCACCTGCCGCAAATAAATACACTGATAACACATGAGTGAACAAAACTTACAAAACAAACTATGTGTTAATACCTTAATGTAAACGGTCTCTAAAGCTGGATGCAGACTGCTGGTGAGATCGTGTTTCCAAACAGTCCATGTCTCTTTTATTGGAGAAGGAAGAGACATTATTTCTCCACTTATTTCAAACCAATTGTTGCCCTTGTGCAAATAATAAAAAAAAAGATTTATAGAGTACATTTAAAAATACTTAAACCAATTCAATTCACACCACGATATATCTTGTGATTATAGAAATAATGCACTTACCCCTGGTTCTTGTAATAAACGTCTTTCCATTTTGTTTATACACTTCCTGTAAAATTCAGGCCTTCTCTGAACGTACAATCCTTCATCCTCTATATTACGCGGGTTTGTGTCTTCTGGGAGCTTAAATCTATAACCAACTTTAGAACAAAAGTTATTAGCAAATACGTAAAACTAACATGAAATTTAACAAATATGAAAGTATATTTTAGGGATTCTCTCATCATGTTTAAATGTCTATATAAATGAATTAAAATTGGACTTGGGTATGCTTACCTATTTATTTATATTTGATATCGCCCTGTTCTATCAGCTAGGTGTTAGTGTAATTTATAAAACAACACAATTTGAGACCTAGCCTTGTCTAAATTATGATTCATAGCACAACGCATAAAGCATAACACAACTCATAAAAACAGTCTTGAACAAGGGTTTAGCGGATCAAATGTAGGCCAAGACATGTGTAACTGTAGGAGGGAGAGATAGGGAGAGAGAAGGAGATTAACAGCACAAGAGCAAGAAGCAGGATCAATAGAAGCAGAAAACAGATAAAGAGAACATAGAACGTCTTTCTACAGCAGGTAGAGATTAATGGGACCACAGGGAAGGACAAAGGGGTGAAATTAGAGCAAGGATTAGTTAGAAGGAGGAACCAGTGCACACAGGGATCTCATTTTCAGAACTCTTAAACTCTTATTTCACATACATGTTAAATAGGCAGGTTATAATTGTTGTCCAAATCTTGTTGGTGTCTCATCACTTCAGGGATTCCACAGAGTAGGCTAACCGATTCAGTGATTCAATAGACCAAATGGATTTTGAGTAGTTTTTAGGTATCGCCTGAGCCAGCGCATGCACGGCTCTGGCGAGACATTTAGTGAGTGGGCTTTAAAAAGCTGACCACAGCTTTTTGGGTGGCATAGAGCATACGGTTACGCGCACAGTAACACGCATTCCTCGCATCGCTCGCCACTTTCACGGCTGTGTCACTTTCACGGCTGCGCGGCCAATGCTTGTCTGACTTAACTTGCTGTAACTCCCTAGCCCCAAAAATGCTGTGTCTACTTCCCGAGTTCTTCTATGGCTCACTGCCCCCATATGTAATTTCCTGCCGTGCCCGCTCTAGCACATTCTTCTCTGCCTTGTAAGATTTATATCTCTCTCATTAACACATGCCTCTCTTGCCTGTACAAAAGCAGCCAGTGTTAACTTGCTGTACCTCCCTAGCCCCTCAAATGCTGTGTCTGCTTCCCGACTTCTTCTCTGGCTCACTGCCCCTATACATCATTTATCCACCCCATCACGTTTTCCTTTTGTCATGAGCTCGGCCTTGCGTGATACGGCGCATGCAGTCTGCACTCATTGGCACCTGCCATCTAAACTGGTTAGGTTACGTCTGCCTCCCATCTCTCTTCTACTCTTCTTACCGTCTCCTCCACTTTTCTCCCTTTACTCCAGTCTCTTTCCCCCTCGTTCATTATCCCTCCAGCATTTCCCCTTTCCACCCCACTCTCTGCCCTCCCCGTTTCACATCCAATCCGCTTTCTCCCCCGATTTCCTTCTCCTAAGCCCCGCCCATGTTTCCTCCTCCCCTCTCTCTCTCCTCCTCCCTACCTCGCCACCCCGTTACTTCCCCTCCCCTCTTTCTTTCTATCGGCTCCTCCTCTTGTTCCTGGAGATCCTCTTCTTGTCCTGTGTTGCCTTGCCCTCCCCCATGCTACCCGTCTGCTGGCTTGGGGGCAGGGGGAAGGGCCCCGCCGGCTCTAGTTTTTGGGCTGATCATGGCTGAAAGCGGACACCCCTCTGGGCTTTACTTGTGATGAAGCTTGAGTCAGTTAGGCGCACACTACGCCTTGTGTGTAAACACCCCAGCCAGTCCTGGGGCTGTGGGCAGACACACACCCTTTACACCCCCCAAGAGGCCCTGGCTCTCCGGAGCTGGGCACTGCCTGACCTCCCTGGCTGGTCCTGGTAAGTCCCTCATAGTGCTCCCCGTGCAGCATGGCATGGTGACATCCACGCCTATGCATGCCAGTGGCGCTTCTGTTTTTCACCTCTGGCCGGTCTTACCTGTCTGCCCTCGTTGCGCTGACCTCTGCCTGTCCTGACCTCTGCCCTGCCCTATGTATGTTCCCACCTTTGAGTGTCCTCGCCTGAGGTGCTTCATCTTGCCTGTGTGCCTACCTCTGATTTGCGTCACATGTGCCCTCGCCATTGCGGGTCGTCATTTCTACCCTCGCGGTGCCCATGTTCTTGCTACCCTCACCTGCCTGTTCTTACTGTGCCCACCTCTGTCTGCCCACTTGAGCTCTCACCTGCCTGACCTCACCCCTGTCTGCCCACTTGAGCTCTCACCTGCCTGCCCTCACCCCTGCCTGCCCACTGAGCTCTCACCTGCCTGCCCACTTGAGCTCTCACCTGCCTGTCCTCACCCCTGCCTGCCCACTTGAGCTCTCACCTGCCTGCCCTCACCCATGTCTGCCCACTTGAGGTCTCACCTGCCTGTCCTCCCCCCTGTCTGACCTCTTGAGCTCTCACCTGCCTGTCCTCACCCCTGCCTACCCACAGTGTTTATAATGGACTGGTACTGTGGTACTTGAGCTCTCACCTGCCTGTCCTCACCCCTGCCTGCCCACTGGGTTCTCACCTGCCTGTCCTCACCCCTGCCTACCCACTTGAGCTCTCACCTGCCTGACCTCACCCCTGTCTGCCCACTTGAGCTCTCACCTGCCTGCCCTCACCCATGCCTGCCCACTGAGCTCTCACCTGCCTGCCCACTTGAGCTCTCACCTGCCTGCCCTCACCCATGTCTGCCCACTTGAGGTCTCACCTGCCTGTCCTCCCCCCTTTCTGACCTCTTGAGCTCTCACCTCCCTGTCCTCACCCCTGCCTGCCCACTGAGCTCTCACCTGCCTGTCCTCACCCCTGCCTACCCACAGTGTTTATAATGGACTGGTACTGTTTCAGGGTTAAACTTTATTTTATTTTGCTCAACTACCTTAAGACATTGCAAAATATGTAAAACAGCATAATTAGATATAGTTTCAATAATATTTAAATAATTGATATAAATCCATATCACATTAAACAACCATTGGCATAGCCATTAGGTCTCACCTTAGGACCCTTATAAATGTTTACCATGCAACAGTTCATTTTGTTGCACAAAGGATATTGTGCTGGATAACTAAACACATAAGGTCCCAAAAGCTAGACCTATTGGCTACGACAATGCTTGTTTATTCGAACCATGAGAGTTTTTGGTTTCTTCAATTTATTTTAGCGTCCAGATATTGGCACGGCAGGGCATAACTATTCAAGCTATGAAAGGTGAATAACTTTAAAGATGATGCGGGTTATTTAAAGTTGATTCTGGCTTCTTGTGGGAACCATGTGTGGGAATCACCTTAAATTCAGAAAATCTCTGAAAACTTTTTTGTTTAGTTCATTGTAACATCTATCTGCTGGCTCATATCAATTTTCCTGATATAAATCATATTCCCTGTAGCTTTCTCTCAGTTTCTATGCTAGGTGTCAACAGCGCGGAGATACTCCTTTGGGAGTTTATTCATAGCGCTTTATAAACACGCAAATAAATAAAATAAATAAATTGCAGTTCTCTCAAGACTGCAGTACTGTGATCATATGATATTGACATTGAGTGTAGGATCACAATGCATGATGACAGCGTTGATGTCAGCACTCCAAGTAGGAATGCATTTTCACAGTCAGTATGGCACGGTAGGATTACACATGCATTCAAGAAATTGTGGTGCATTAGTCGCATTGAGCCAGCTACACATGCTGTTATACAAACGTTGTATACTGTTGGGCATGGCAGTGCTTAAACTTAATGAGATATCTCCACAACAAATTAAAGACCGGTGAGAGCAGCATTCGGAGCGTATATATAAAGATAACAAGCATTTTCAATGCAATAGGTCTCAAATTTACAAGAGTTTGAGCTATTGACAATAGCTTAAATTCTCGCAAATGCGAGCCCTATTACATTGCAAATATTTTGTGTTTACAAGTGCCCCATGCTGCGCTTTTATGTTGATAGAGGCCTTGCCCCTTTCTTTAGACGACCTGTGTCTAAAGAAAGGGACGTGGCCGCCATTAAAGTGAAAGCACAGTAGAGGGTGCTTTTACAAAGAAAAACATTTGTTTGTCAAGTTGACTAACAAATGCTGTTGGACATGGCCCTTTTGGCAGGTTCACCCCAAAACTTTTTGCATTCTCCTAGCCTTTTTCTGTAACCTGGTGTTGGTGATTTTAGGCCACTGCGCACTTTAGCACTGTGGCCCAGTGTAAAGTGCGTGCGCTCTCTGTGTATGTGTGGTGAGACTGGCCTGCCCTCCCATAGGAATGCATGGGGGAGATGTGTGTCCCTGGTAGTTCCTGGTATGAGAGGTGTGCAGGGGCGAGTTTAGTATGTGCAAACTTGTGAGAATAAATCCCGCACGATGGTGTGCGCAGATTTGTTGTGACTAGTGGAGAAGGCAACTTTTCGAAGTTGGCATTTCTGTGTGCATTGTGTCTGCCTGCGTGATGTGAATTGCATGTCTGGCTTGTTATTGACAGGGGCTCGCTGGTGTGTTTGGCTCCAAGATCCAGGATGAGTCTGCCCGGTGGTGAATAGGGAGATCTGCATGTAGATGGGAGGGAAGAGTTGCACCTGGGACCAGAATAGGGCTGTGCCTTCCCTCCACAATGCTGGCTCCACTTCCTGTGGTGCGTCTGATGTCCCTGGCCTGTCCTATGAATAGAGAGGGAGCTGAGCAAAACAAGGTGCTCCTGAACCAGTTGTATCTTGCCCTACAGTTGAGAACAAAGGATTCAGTGGTATAAGAAGGGGCTGTGACCCCATGTAAAATGTTCCCTTTTGGAATCCTGACAGAAGTGGGCTTGTTGCTGGTGGGGCCCAGGAGGGACCAGCATGGGGGCTGTCTCCTTGCTGGAGTGCCCTGTGTGCTGGCACCTGGGCCCTACATTGCCTCCCTGATGCCCAGGACTTCTTGGACCTTCTACCTTTACTTTTCCTTTGCCCAGGCTTGATGGAGCCTTCCAGCGTCTGGGGAGCGCTTTGTGATCCTGAGGAGGAGCGCTTTATTTTTGATTATAATTTGCCAAACTGATGAGGAGCACGAGGGCTCCGCAGCGCGGCGCTGCAACCTTTCCCAGGGGAATCCCGACGTAGGGATTCCCTCCTGCTGGAGGGGAGAGAGGCGTGAGTCCACCCCGCATGTTGCTGCTTATTTCATTATTTTTATGCGCGGGTGCCCACCCTGCAACTTTGCTCGTGATTGAGGCGGGTGCCCACCCTGCGGTTTACCTTGAATACCGTGGGAGCCTACCCCTCATTTGCCGCCCAGAATGACACTGCCGTCCGCGGCCCGCCTGGTTGTGGGCGGGACCCCTGGACGAAAGCGGAAGTGACGCCACAGCAGGACCGGAAGCTGTGGAGCGTCGGCACGGGGCTCCCGTGAGCCGATGGGAGACCCAGGATGTGCGTCACGAGGGAGAACAGGTGCCCACCCCGCCTCCCGGAGCATGGCAGAGGAGCCCCGGGTCCCAGGAGGGCACCCGGGTGAAGGAGAGGCTGCCCCCCAGCAATGCACGGTGAGAGAGAGAGTCCCCGAGGAGGGGGGGCTCTCCAGTGAATGCTCCGAAGGAGACATCCAGAGTCCCCAGAGCCTGGTGAGTGAGGGCTGAGGGGGGAAGCATGGCCATAATTTACTCCCACGCTACGAGGGAGTAGGTACTGTTCTCTAGCCAGAGGGGGGTCCTGAGTCAGAGCAGCCCCGGATGGTAGTGGGCCTCTCCAACATGGCCATGATGGTTCAGAAGGCCAGAGGAACCCGTATTCTGTCCCCGTGCGATTGGCCCCAACGTCTTAGAGTCAGAGGGCCCCCACAGGGGCATAGGGGTTTTCAGAGCCTAGATGGCTCTCACATCGCATTATCTCATTACAGAGCCAGAGGGCTCAAACGCTCCGCAGTGTTGATTTCAGGAGCCGGTGTGCTCCAGGGCACCATGATTCTAAAGCCAGATGGCTCCAACAAGGGGCACAATTATTTCCAGAAGCCCCAGAGGGGCCATGGTTTCCCCCGTGGTGTGGCACAGTGGTGCCCCCGTTTTTCCAGCTACTAAGAGAGCCCCTGAGAAGGACAGAAGTGGCACAGTGGTGCCAAGCCTCATGCAGAGATCCCCAGCTGCCCAGCAAGTAGTGGGCAGCTGCAACATTTAGGTCTCTCTTGACTTTGTAGGGCATGTCTGAGTTAGGAGTGAGTTGCACTCCTTTGCCCCTGACACAGATGCGCAGCACTTAGTGCCAGCTGCACCGTTTAGGTTTGCGCAGTGGCGCAATTGGATTTCGCTGCATTGGCAGCACGCCCTGACATTCTGGACACAGGGCATTTGAGCCCCCTTTTTGGAGATGGCCAGTTGGCCAGGGGGACTGGTAGATTTATAGGGCGCCAAGCCCTAATATGATTTATGTGCTAATGTGATGTGGAGCTTGGAAATGTAATGCATTTAGTATATTTTACGCACCCTGTTTGATACATACCTCTAAGTTTATGTTTATGAGGTTGTTTTGCATATCATGGTTTATGCTAGTGAGATTATGTTTCACTGTGTGAGGTACGCCCCTAATGTAATTTATACTTAGGAGGTTAGGGTCTAATGTGTTTAGACTTGAGAGATGATTGCATAAGGTGTTTATGCTGGTGAGGTTGGCACAGAATGTAATTTGCGCCTGATGGATCACTGAAAAAATATCGAGGGTCAAAATATCGACTTGCAAAAATATCGTGGACAAAATATCGACAGTCAAAATATCGAGTTTGTATCTACAAACAGGTAAGTACAAAAATATCGAGTACAAAATATCGTTTACAATAATATAGTTATAAAAAATATCGACTTTGTTAAAAACAGTGTTTAATTAAATTAATATTAAAATGTAATTACTAAAATATACTTAAAAATACTTAAATTGAATTATAATAATTAAATAATAAATGAACTTAATAAAAATAATTTTTTACAATCATATTTGTAAAAACATATATATATAATAACATACTATAATTAAATAGGATACTATTATATTACCGTACAATACCAGAAGTGTAAAAAATACTATTCCCACTCCAAAGAGTATCGACGGTCACATTATCGACTTGCAAAAATATTGTTTAAAAACTGAAAACTGACACTGAACCCTGAAAATACCCCTTTACCCAAAAACCCTAAACTGACCCTGAACCCTAAAAATACCCCTTTACCCAAAAACTGAAAACTGACCCTGAACCCTAAAAATGCCCCCTTACCCAAAAACTGAAAACTGACCCTGAACCCTAAAAATACCCCTTTACCCAAGAACTGAAAACTGACCCTGAACCCTAAAAATACCCCTTTACCCATGAACTGAAAACTGACCCTGAACCCTAAAAATACCCCTTTACCCTAAAACTGAAAACTGACCCTGAACCCTAAAAATGCCCCTTTACCCAAAAACTGAAAACTGACCCTGAACCCTAAAAATACCCCTTTACCCTAAAACTGAAAACTGACCCAAAACCCTAAAAATGCCCCTTTACCCAAAAACTGAAAACTGACCCTGAACCCTAAAAATACCCCTTTACCCTAAAACTGAAAACTGACCCTGAACCCTAAAAATGCTCCTTTACCCAAAATTTATCAATATTATTTAATTACCAATTAATTATTAATTAACAATAACAATAAAGTAAATATATTAGCACATTAGCTGTAATTATTTTAATAATTAATATTATTTTTTCCCAATTAATTACTTAACAATAACACAAAATTATATATATTAAAAATGTACTCTAATTAATGTAATTAACTAATTACAATTAATTAATTACCAATTAATTACCAATACAAAATATGTACAAAATTATATTAATTAATTAACTAATTAATATTAATTAATTATCAATTAATTATTAATTAAAAATAATAACAAACATATATTAATTAATTAATTATTATTAAATTACTTCCCACCCTATTCCCCTATAAACCCACAACCCGCTACAGAATTACATTACGCAATTATTATAAAAACAAAATTCATTTAATAAAATATTTTATAACATTAATACACACTTTTCACACATATTATTACATAAAAATACACTATAAAATATTATATATTATAAAAAATTCGATATTTTTGCTATCTATATTTTATACAGTCGATATTACTTCACTTACCTGAAAAACGATATTTTTGTAGTCGATATTATGTCCAGTCGATATTTTGTCCAGTCTATATTTAAAACTCGATATTATGTCCAGTCGATATTTTGGAGTCGATATTTTGTCTGTACACCGCACCTGATGGGGCTGTGCATAATGTAGTTTATGTTACAGGCTGATGCTAAGTACAGTGATTACCAGTGGTTTTTGGTTGTACGTTTATGATCTGTTTTTCTTTTACCAAGTTCGCTTTGTGATGGTTCTGACAGTGGTCCATGTGGCCCTGTAATGTGTATATAATCCCTTGTGAATATTGCCCGTGCCAGTTGGTACAGTGTATATTATGTGTTTACTATTCTAATGTGTTATGAGAATGCAAAGGCTATTTTTTTATATAACCTTGTGTGGAGTTCATTTTGTAGCGTACCTGGGATGTTGTTGCTGTGTGCATGCTCAAATGCTTTACACATTTGCCTCCGGGATAAGCCTGACTGCTCATGCCAAGCTACCAAGAGGGTGAGAAGGGGTTATCTTTGGCGTGTAACTCCCAAGCCCTCACTATAGTGGTGGTCTCTGCCTGGCTTTGGTGCAAGCCTTAGCCAACCTGAGATCCCATTTCTAACAATGCTTTTTTTTTGTAAAAGCGCCTCATGGTGCGCTTTCACTTTAATATCGGCTGCGGACCTTTTTTTAGACGCGGCTAGTCTAAAGAAAGGGGCGTGCCTCTATTAACGTGAAAGTTCTGCATAGGGTGCTTGTAAACAACAACAAAAAAGTGAATAAATAGTTTTAAAAAACATGCCGCTGCGTTTGGCACCCTAAAATAAACCAAAGGCACTGTGGCGTGCAGTGCTATAAAAAGAAATGCCTTAAGAGACAGCGTGTCTTGCCTGCAACAGAAGGCAGGTGAAAACAATTTAACAAAATAGCGTTTGGAAGCTGTAATTAACCGCTTAACTGCGGCGGCAATACCGCCGTGGTGAGGTAGTTTAAAGGAGTGGGCGGGGCCATGTCGGCCAACGAACGTGCGCAGCCCTACAAAGGTATTGCTCGCGACAGCCGTTGGCCGACGCACTCATGGAACTGGTTAGAGCCTACAGAGTAACAACACATGTAAGAGGGCCAGTCCTTATGGTAGGACAAAGATGAGACAAGGAGGAACTAAAGAGATACTACTTAGCCTATTGACCAATGAAAAGCCACAGTTTTCTAAGGACAATGACACAAGCCAAAGAAAAATATGGGCGAAACTTGGTTCCTTCTGGAATAACTTGCTGAGAGGGTTTTCTTCTTAGTGACAAACAGCAAAAGTTTGGAACATGTAGAGGATTACCTACTGGCCATGGATAGGCACCAGGCAACAAAAAAAATCACAACAAAATTCAGTGATTTGGCATTCATATCAACTATACAAGTCAAAACTATGAGGTAAAAGCCCTTGATGCACTCCATGACCAACGTGTGGAAAAAAGACACTAAATACTGGTTCGAACCGGAAAATAGAAATCACTTCAAAGAGAAGGAAAACAGGACTGCGAAAACTTCCCATAGCAGCACAGTGGGACAGGCTCTTGCAAACACTAAAAGAATATGAGAAAGACAATAAAAGACCACCTTAAACCCTCACATCCGTTCATAAGTCCTACCACACTGGAACAAAGCTCCTCCCTGCAAAGGAGAGGATGTGGGTTAACTGCACTCTATGCATGCGAGTTGAGTAGTAAGGTCTAAACTGTACAATTATGCCGCCACTGGCAGTACAACAAGGTGAGCTCACTTCAGGTATGTCCTCGCTTGCCTCTCCAGAGGATTTATGTAACTGACAATACGATCCCTTTATGGCACCTTTTATCATCCTCGGCCCAGCGGCACACAAACTGAGAAACCCTGGAATCATTGCATCAGATCCGTGATAAATGAGTCTCAAAGGGCGCGCGCGCGCATGAGGAAAGCACGCATGCCATAATTATCTGAGGTGGAGTCGTTCTGGCGGCCTAATGTTGCAGAGTGTTTTGTTGCTTTGTGGCCATGTTTGCGTGCCACTCCTCTCTAACACAGTTTCTTTGCGGCTGTAATTTGTGCTGTGTATATTCTTGGTTTTGTGCAGACATTTTGTTTCACTTGCAGAGTGCAATGCTTTCTGAAATTAGAAAAAGTGTGCATGCTCTCAAACCATGGATTTTCCAAGAGCTGCTAATTCGCTAGCCTTTCATTCAATTAGCATATCTGCCTGCCATTAGCAGAGGCGAAGCAGGACAGAAACGGTTTGAAGATGCGCCGTTCCTGTAGAAACACAGAAGCGTGCTCACGGACTCTGACACAACTAAACACTAACATACTGTAACCTGACCACTAATGCTGCTTGCAGCTATATAGCCAGCTGATTTTCATTTATTTTATATTGACCTGGTTTTGTTCAAAGAATATTCTTTACAATGTGCGGAAATATCTTATTCATACGGTAGAGCACATGGCTGGAAGATGTTGGCTTGTTTGCGCAACGCAGCCCCCTGGCACGTTTGCAAAGGGGGAACTAATTCCCCTTGCATACTGGGGGTCCCTGGGAGCCAACTAGCCCACCAGGAACCTCCAGTATGCACCAGGGAGCTGTGTTGCAGAGAGGTGTAATGAGGCCATGCCTCTTTTTACACCTCTCTGCAATGCAGCCCCCTGGCACTTTTTCAGAGGGGAAACTAATTCCCCTTGCATACTGTGGGTCCCTGAGGGCCAACTAGCCCACCAGCAACCTCCAGTACCTCCAGTATGCGCCAAGAGGTGTAAAAAAGGGGCGTGGCCTCATTACACCTCTCTGCAAGGGGGCCCCTGGCCCATACTGGAGGTTCCTTGTGGGCTAGTTGGCCCGCAGGGACCCCCAGTATGCAAGTGGAATTAGTTCCACCTCTGCAAACGCGCCAGGGGACGCGAAAGACTAAAATCACATTGAGATAAAAATGGAGAAGACACTGGGGTCACATTATAATAATCAATGTTTAAACACAGGATACAAAGGTTAGAGAAAACCCCCATCGGGGACACCCTAAATCAATGTTTGACTTTTTCAGAGGAAATGGTGGAGGTCCTCCGTGTTATTCAGACCGTTTGGCTGTCTACTATCTAGTTCAATTATGAATTTCGATTCCAGCTGTCTAATGTATATATATGTTCGCAGATCACGCTTTTTGTTACATGGTGTAAATCCATGCAGTAGTTCCTGAGAAATTCAAAAGTAAAATCATAGATATATCTATAGATGAAGTACCGTACTCTGTACATGTACCTTCCAGAGCACGAGCTATATGCTAATTGGCTGTCAACACTTCAAACCAGGACGTGTTGGCAGCCATCTTGTGCCTCGGTAGAAGCGAGGCACAAGAAAGCAGTGAAACAAGTGCGCAAAACATGCAAAGGGGGAAGGGTAGAAACACCCTGACCCACTAGGCCTGCTCAGGGGGTCCCACAAGGACCCCCAAGGCCCCCAAATTTAGGTACGCGTACCCTGTGAAAAAAAAACGGTCTGCTTTTTTTCAAATTAGCCCCCGGGGGGACCAAATCCCGGGGGCATAATCAAAAAAAGGTGTGGGTGGGCCAAATCCTCCCCACACTGCCCCGGGACCGCCACCCCCGGGGCAAAGTAATTATAATAGGGGGGGCACACGGCCCCCCGCAGCCCCGGGGACCGTCACCCCCGGGGCTTGGATATTCATTATGGGGCCTCTAAGGCCCCCCCAAGCCCCTGGGACCGCCACCCTCAGGGCTCTAATATGTAAAATAAGCGGGGGCACACGGCCCCCCGCAGCCCTGGGGGACCGCCACCCCCGGGGCTTGGATATTCATGATGGGGAGCTCTAAGGCCCCCGAGCCCCGGGGACCACCACCCCTGGGGCTTCTTTGTAAAATATGCGGGGGGCTCACGCCCCCCCCAGCCCCGGGGACCGCCACCCCAGGGGCTTTGTTTTTTTAAATAGAAAAAAAAACCTGTGTGGGGGGCTCAAGCCCCCCCACACGCCCCAGGGACCACCACCTCCCCGGGGCTCTAATATGTAAAAAAGGGGGGTCCGTGACGGACCCCCCAGCCCCGGGGACCACCACCCCCCGGGGCTTTACTATTGGTGGGAGGGGGGCCGCGCGGCCCCACTCCTGGAGCCTTTGATGGCCCTGGGGACCGCCAACCCCCAGGGCTGGCTCCTGCAGTGTCCCGGGGTGCCTACCGCGGGGACACTGCTGTTTGCTATGGGAGGGCAGGAGCATTGCAGCTCCCGCCCTACCATAGCAAACTGCTTTGATTTTGAAAGAGAGAGCAGGAAACCTGCTCTCTTTCAAAAATCAAAGACTATTGATTTTCTGCATGGGGAGCAGCATCTTAGCTGCTCCCCAAGCAGAAAAGCAATGCCGGCTCCCACAGGATGCGCGGGAGGCGGCAGGGACTGTGGGGGGCTTGGGGACCAACGGAGAGGTCAGGCCCCGGGGGATGAGGTTCCCGGGGCCATAAGTTGCTTAGGAGGGGGGCCACGCGGCCCCCCCTCCACCATTAAAATTTTTTTTATTTTTTAAAAAAGGCAGGCCCCAGGGAATGGGGTCCCCGGGGCCTTAAGGAGAGGGGCAGCCCCCCTCCACACAAAAAAAGGAAAAGTTGGCCATGCCCCGGGGGATGGGGTCTCTGGGGCTGGAAAAGGCCACAGGAGGGGGGCTACGCAGCCCCCTTCCCATACATTTTTTTTTTAAAGAATTGGGGGCAGGCCCTGGGGGATGGGGTCCCCAGGGCCAAAAAAAAGAAAAAGAAGGAGGGATACACAGCCCACCTTCGTAAAAGTATTTTTTATTAAACGGGATCGGGAGGAGGCCACGCCCCCTCCCTGCACCTCTCTGCAAACGCGTCCCCTGGCGCGTTTGCAGAGGTGGAACTAATTCCACTTGCATACTGGGGGTCCCTGCGGGCCAACTAGCCCACAAGGAACCTCCAGTATGGGCCAGGGGCCCCCTTGCAGAGAGGTGTAATGAGGCCACGCCCCTTTTTTACACCTCTTGGCGCATACTGGAGGTACTGGAGGTTGCTGGTGGGCTAGTTGGCCCTCAGGGACCCACAGTATGCAAGGGGAATTAGTTTCCCCTCTGAAAAAGTGCCAGGGGGCTGCATTGCAGAGAGGTGTAAAAAGAGGCATGGCCTCATTACACCTCTCTGCAACACAGCTCCCTGGTGCATACTGGAGGTTCCTGGTGGGCTAGTTGGCTCCCAGGGACCCCCAGTATGCAAGGGGAATTAGTTCCCCCTTTGCAAACGTGCCAGGGGGCTGCGTTGCGGAGAGGTGTAAAAAGGGGCGTGGCCTCATTACACCTCTCTGCAATGCAGCCCCCTGGCACATACTGGAGGTTCCTGGTAGGCTAGTTGGCCCCCAGGGAACCCCAGTATGCAGAGAGGTGTTCTTAGGCCACGCCACTTTTTACACCTCCCTGCAACGCAGCCCCCTAGCGCATACTGGAGGTTCCTGGTGGGGTCGTTGGCCCCCAGGGACCCCCGCATGTAAGGGGACTTAATCCCCCAACTTAGAATGCATTACGGGGCATGTTGGCACAGTGGTGAAGGTAGGGGGCGGGGCTTGAGGTGACTTGTGTGCAAACACGCCCTGTGGCGCGTTTTAGGTTGGGGAATATATTCCTCTTCAATACAGAGGTCCCCTAGGGGACAAGTAGTCCAACAGGTACCTCCAGTAAGCGTCACGGAGCTGCGTTGCAGATTGTTGTAAAAAGGGGGCGTGCCCTCTGAACACCTCTCTGCAACCTCTCTGCAACGCAGCTCCCTGGCGCATACTGGAGGTACCTGGCGGGCTAGTTGGCTCACAGGTGACCTCAGGATTGAAGAGGAATATATTCCCCAACCTAAAATGCGCCACAAGGCGTGTTTGCACACATGTCACCTCAGGCCCCACCCCATTCCTTCACTATTGAGCGAAATATTCCTCTAAAATCAGCTGAAGTACGAATTCCGACGTACTCACCTATTATAAAGAGAGACGTCAGTGCTGCATTTTTGAGCCCAGGACCGACTCTGAAAAGTAAATGTAACCATACTTACAGTAACTTGAATTTCCTTCCATTGGCTAACATTGACTGGTTTCACTTGGAAATTTTTCTAAGTGTGCAGTTTTGGAACTTAAAAAAGTTCCTCAAAAATCAGCCGAACTACGAATTCTGATTTACTCACCTGTTATCATGAGAGACCTCGGTGCTGCATCTTTCAGCCCGCTATTGATCCTGAAAAGTAATTTTAATCGTAGTTACAGTAACTTGAATTTCCTTCCATAGGCTAACATTGACATGTTTTACTTGGAAATTCTTGTGTGTGTGGAGTTTTGGAACTTTAAAAAATTTCTAAAAAAATCAGCCGAACCACAAATTCCGATTTACTCACCTGTTATCAGGAGAGACCTCAGTGCTGCATCTTTCAGCTCACTACTATTCCTGAAAAGTCTATTTAACTGTACTTACCAGTAACTTGAATTTCCTTCCATAGGATATTATTGCCTGTTATATAAAATATATATAAATGAAAAATAATTAAATAAAAAAATATATTACAATTTTTTAAAAAATTTTTTTTCAATTTATATTAAAAATATGTAATATAATTAAAAAAATAAAGTATCTAAAAATAAATACTTTAAAACAATGTAGTAAATTAGTATTACAAAATATAACAATTAATACATTTAAAAATTATCGTTTACAAAACCTTTGAAATTCACTGAAAAAAACCATAGGTTTCTGCCATATTATAGTTAGGAATTAGCATTTAAAAAACCTTTGAAATTCACTGAAAAAACCATAGATTTCAGGCATGTTATAGTTAGGGATTAGCATTTAAAAAACCTTAGAAATTCACTGAAAAAAACCATAGGTTTCACACATGTTATAGTTAGCTGGCCATTTCACTCATACAAAACCATTGAAATTCCCCTGTTATAGTTAGTTCAGCTAACTATAACTCGCGCGCCCGCAATGCACTGCTGATGACGTCACATATTACATAACTCATGACATGGTCAGTGACATCACTCATGACATCACTGATGACATCATTCAGTGAATGTGTGTCTTTCGGAAAAATAAATATGTTTTATATATATATAAACCTGAAGGTTGATGGAAGAATAAATGGGTAAATAAGTGTCTAAATGGTGCCTGCCGCTTCGTGTATGGAAATGCTGGGGGGGTACCCCCACCTCTCCTTCACTCTGGGGGCCCGCAGGGGGCCCCCAGAGTAAAGACTGCATGCCTTTCCGTGGCGGCATCGCTGCCACGGAAAGGCATCTGACTGAGCCCATTGTAATATGGCTGGCGGTATCTAATAGACACCACCACCATATTAATCCTTTTCCGCCCCGGCCGCAAGGCAACCGGGGCGGAAAAGCGGTGGACGGTCTTTCCGTCCGCCGCAGTCCCCCCCCATACTGATATGGCGGGGGAATATAGGTGCGGATGGCGGGTGGATTTCCCCCGCCAGGCCGGCGGTGGCTACCTCCAGCCTAGCGGCTACAGCCAGCCTGGTGGGGGCAATCCGCCCGCCATCCTAATGGGCCCCTTAGTGTGCAGTACATTCAATAGAAGGCTCATATGTTGCTTGAAAACCAAAACTACAGAAACACACCTGGAAAAAAGAAAATACTCTTTGGAAACACGGACATGTGGTATTGTGCTCTGAATGTACAACGTTGATGCATTAGGGTCTGATGATGTCAGAGAGAGAGAATAGGAGTGAGAGATAGGATATCTGATGAGGATGAAGGAAGAGGAGCTTGGCAGCTTTAGCAGGAGGACTGGGGCTGGGATGCTTTAAGATTACACTCTTCATGTTTAAATGATGCCATTATGAGAATTAAGTAAAAGTGCACAAGGATTTTGAAGGTACCAATGGAGTGCGTGGAATAGGAGCTTTTAAGTGGGCTGGGTCCTGCCACTGCTCAGCACCAGCCGCGGCACACATGCCTCGCGGGTGAGGGTGTCATGCGGAGGTTCGTGCGGAGGGGGAGATTTATTAAATACATAAAAAAACTACCTTACCGGGTCCCGCGCAGCATCCACTCCCACATGCAACCTGCATAGAGAAAATGCAGAGTGTGCTTAACTGTTTTGGTCGGCCCAAGAGGGCCGACCAAACAGTCAGGGCCCACGGCAGTGGGCAAGTCACTCCTCCCCCGACCCACCCAACCAGGCATACCATTCTGCTTTCTCGCAGCGCGAGAAGTAGAAAGATAAAATGGTATTTAAAATATAATTTTATGTTTCTGCTTCTCGCACTGAGAGAAGCAGTAGGGCGACGCTCCTCCGTCCTAATGGAGGAGCCGCCCCTGCTTAGCACTGGCAGTTCTTAAAAACAGGTGCTGAGACAGGTCCTTAGCTGACTCTCCATTTCTGCCCTCACCCTCAGGGTGAAAAAAAATCTTACCTCTGCAGCTGTACCACCCTTCACTGCCTGTGAAGTAAGTTCAAAGAGACTCCTCAATATTATATACAACAAAGCCATAGTTGTTGCTTATTTATCTTATGCAATTAACAACCATAGGCACAGCCAATAGTCCTGGCTTGTTGTAGGCGTAATGTTACTTGCTGTATTATATATCTGGATGCAATGACAGAAACAGTAAAATACCAATCGGGCGGCATACTATGCTAAGCACAGATTTTTAGCTTTCGTGTTTTTCAAGCCACGCCCTTAATTACATCGGCCACGCCACTTTGAGGGACTGCCCAGTTTTTTGTATCCCACTGAAAGCCCTGTGTGGAATATTTCTCCTTTGTATGACTGCTGACTGAACAGAGAGGCAGTACGTATGGAGTGGTCTCAGGAGTACCGCTGCTGCTAGTGTTCCCACTGCGAAGCTCATGCTCTTTCAAGAAACTCACTGAACATGTCTGTGCTCTCATGAGTGACAGCAGGGCACAAGTCCTAAAAAAAGAAGGGGGGGGGACGCTGTCACTGGAAGTGACATCACGACAGGAAGTGACGTCACGAAAGGTGGCTTGCACCATCGGGCTAATTACCTCCCCTCGCTCACCCCTTAGCTGCGATTGCATCTGAGAAATCAGCACGTGAGCAGCGTGCTGTGAGCTCCGAGCTCTTCGTTCCAGAGAGGCCAAAGAGTGAAATCCAGCTGTTTGGCAATGGGGACAGAGTCCACCCGGTAAAATAAGTGGGGGGACGCCGTCTACCCACGTGGTACCCCGACTCGAGCCCTGAGTGACAGTCGATTTAAGTCTCATGGTATTTCTACTTCCAGTCAACGCTCACATAGCTTGCTCCAAGAGTGACGGGATGAAGTCCTCACAGTCATTAGTTATGCACAAATAAGGTTCTCAGCATTACCTGTTGACATGGGGGGGTCGGTGGGGTCCTCCAAGGAGCTCCAACCATGGGGTGTGCGATCCGGACATTAGGTATGTCCACTTCTGCGGCTTGCAGCCTTACGTTCCCTCGTTTGGTTGACATGGGGAATATGGGACGACAGGCGCTCTGCGTGTTTTATAGGTGGGTGGTTGGGGGCCCACGTTGCAGGGAGGCAGGGAGGGGGTCCGGGTTGGGTTGGGGGGGGCTGGTTTGAGGGGAAGTTTCAGTTTGGCTCATGGCGACTCAGATTCATATGTACGGTTCTCTCTGCTTGGTACCAAGAAAGGGAGGTGGAACGATCCGGGGACACACAGGGCCCCATACAGTAATGGGTGAGCAGACACGCATGAATATGTGGAAGTGGAACGTCCATGGGTTGGGAACAAGGTCAAAAGGACGCTGGTTCTACAACACGTGAAGCGCCACTCCCCAGATGTAGTGCTCCTACATGAGACACATCTGCAGTGCATTAGATCGCTTTGGTTATAAGATGGTGGCCCACTCGGGGTTCACATCTGGCTCCAGGGGAGTGGGGATTCTATTACGCAACACTCTACCTACAGTAATCACAGACATGTGGACGGAGGACTCTGGTTGTTTGGTGTCCGTGGCAACCAAGTGGGAGGGGCGGACCATAGTCCTTACCTCGTGTTACATTCCACCCGGCCTGCAGGGCCCCATCTTTAAAAAATTGGGTACTCATCTGGCGGATCTTCCCCGGGGCACACTGGTAGTGGGGGGAGACACCAACGCGGTTATGAATGCCAAGTTAGACCGTTCAGGGGAGGGGCGGGGAAACAGGGGGGAAAAGGGGCTCCGGGGCTTTGTCACTGCAATGGGTCTTAGCGACAGATGGCGCACGCATTACTCTGTCCAGAGGCAATATATGTTCTATTCCGCTAGACATGGGACTTTCTCCAGATTGGACCACATTTTCACTCCGGGAGACCAAATGGGGGACTTTGCGGAACCTTGCATCTGGCCCGGGGAATATCTGACCTCTCTCCGGTGTGTGTAGTCCTCATAAGGGCGCCAACAGTCAGGGCGGCCTTCCCCAGGATTGATCCTTGGCGCCTCAGGGACGACTCCATAGCCGGCAAACTACGAGAGGGATCCAAGTTGTACTTCGATGAGAACCGGGGTACGGTTGACTCCCACCTAACCATGTGGGAATCTTACAAAACCGTCCTGAAAGTTCAGGCCCAAGCGTTAATTGGAGCTCAAAAAAAGGGAGAATCGCTACAGATTCGGCAGTTGGAAAGGGAAGTGGAGACGCTGGAGTGGCAGACCAGCGGATCTCCCTCGCCGGAGCACACCCATCAGCTTGCCCTTAAGCAAAAGGAGCTTCGGTCATTGGCGGAGGGCGAGGCCCGAGCCTACGGTCTGGTCACACAGCACCGGATATACGATGCGGGCGACAAGAGCATGTAATTGCTGGCATGGCTCGAGCGCCGGGATAGGGAACGATCCTGGGTGGCAGGGGTGAGGGATGTGTTGGGGTCCCTGGTGTCTACGGGCATTGGTATAGCTGAGGCTTTTGCCACATACTACGAGACAGTTTACACGCCGGTGTGCACCAGAACGGAGCAGGACTGCAGGGAGTTCCTTCGGGTTTTCGCGTTGCCCACACTGTCTCAGGACCAGTCGGACCATCTGGAGTCCGACCTCAAGGGGGAGGAGCTGGGTGGGGCCCTAGACTCCCTTCAGGCTGGGAAAGCGCAGGGTCCCATCAGGCTCCCAGTGGAAATATATGAGGCAGGCCAGCGTGATCATCGACCCCCTGTGGCGGATGTTCCTTGAGGCTCGGGAAGTGGGGAGGCTCCCGCCAGACCAGCGAGAAGCAACGATCGTGGTCATCCACAAGGCTGGGAAGCCGGCCGACCAGTGTTCGTCTTATCGACCTATCTCTTTGCTCAACATGGAGGCCAAGGTATTAGCCAAGGCCTTGGCGACGAGGTTGATTGCGGTTCTCCCTGACTTGATCCATGTAGACCAGTCGGGTTTCATGCCCCGAAGGAGCACCCGGCACAACTTGAGGTGGCTGAATGGGGTCCTATATATGACCGAGGATGTGGGTAGCACTCAAACGGCATTGATAGCGCTGGACGCCTCAATGGCCTTTGATAGCATTGAGATGGGCATACTTATTCCAGGTCCTTCAGAGGCTGGGCTTCGGCCCAGTTTTCTGTAACAGGGTGCGCCTGTTGTATGAACAGCCGGTAGCGAGGGTGAGAGTGAATGGGGTGATGTCTTGTGCAATTTCCCTATGCAGGGGCACCAGGCAGGGGTGCCCCCTATCCCCTCTCCTATTTGCTCTGGCCCTTGAGCCGTTGGCACATTGGATTCGGAGGGACAGGTCCTTTTGGGGACTGGCTCTTACTGATGAGTGGGAGGAGCATATTTCGTTATACGCCGACGACATTGTCCTCTACATGGCCAGAAACTACCACTCAATAGAGCAGGCGCTCAACCTTTTCGAATTATTTGGCAGCTACTCTGGTTACAAGATCAACTTGGCCAAATCACTCATCTATCCTCTCTCGGGTCCTCCTCCAAGGATCCCGAGGAGCTGCTCTGCCTCGATAATACTGGACGGTTTTAAATACCTGGGGGTGTATGTCACCAGGGACAGGGCGGACTTCTTCACCAAAAACCTCGAGCCCCATCTGGCGCGGCTGGCGTCGGACATGACCCAATGGCGTTCCCTACCTCTCACCCTGATGGTACGGGCCACGCTATTTAAGATGATAGCATTTCCGCGACTCCTATACATCCTGCAAAATACACCGTACCCGGTTCCAAGCGGGGGGTTTTGGCGTATATCCCAAGCAGTGCGAACGCTGCTTTGGGAGGGGGGGTACCCGAGGATAGCAATGCAAAAACTCACAAGAGGGATTTACAATGGGGGGCTGGCTGTCCCAAACGTCCAGCTGTATTACTGGGCCTCGAAGCTACAAGTGATCAATGATTGCGCCGAGCTCGGAGCCAGCGTAACGCATTGACAGATTGCCGGGTGGTAATTACGAGCCACTTCTTTACTCGCGACGGCCGAGTAGGAGGCTGCCCTCGCATACGGGGTTGTGCTCCAGTGCTGGCGGGAGGCTAATATATTCCTGGGGTGGGCGGGCACCTTGACAGGCAGGACCCCTCTATGGCTCAGAGACCAGTTAGCAGAGGTGAGGAGGCTCACGGGCTTCAAGGGTGAGGTTTTGTAATTCTCGAGTCTGACTCCATTTTGTTCTGTGCCACCATTTTGTGTTGCCCTCACCTAGGCCTCTGAAGGTAGCCTGGCGAATAAAGTGGCCTGGCCTTCTTAGTTCATGTATACATTAACTAGGTTTTTTTTTTACTCTGAAATGAACTGTAAGAAACTGAACTCCTTACCAGAAACTGACCTCGCAAAGCCAATTTCCCTGATCGATCTTTGTCTGAGATTGCCAATCAATGTTCAGGACATCGTTAACTTTTAGTTTCCTTGCACATGCTTTATCTTGTTCAGCATCTGTTACTGCTTCTTTTTTATGTTTCTTCAATACATGGGTTATGCTTTCAATTATAGGTTTGTCCGGCTTGTGGAGATTGAATTTGGGACATTCCTAATAATTAACTTTTGGGTTGGGATACTGTAAATTGAGTTTTTGTTATGTGATACTTTGTTTGAAAATTTACCTTATTGGCTAGAATTTTGTGCAGTGGGTGTACATTTATAATGTGAATATTGGGTATCAAAGGAGACGTCTCGCCTTAGTAAAATGAGCAGTCTCCTGAGAATTTACACCGTGATGTATTTCTAGGATCACTGTTACTAGCTGCAGCTAATAAACTTGGTCTCTCATGCCATCCAGAAGTATTCCGTGTCTCTGTATACCAAGACAGGTGAACTCGAAGATCTTAGGCGTGCCCCTGACGCCGCTGGGTTAAACCCTGGTTCTTCAACTGGCGCCCAACCTGGGGCGACTTCAGTGGTACTGGTCCAAGCCCAAAGATTGTGAGGAGCCCCGTGAGGAAATTCTGGAGGACGGCCGCCATTTCATCGACCCCTGCATGTCGACGTGGACCGAAGGTCTTTTTCTGCGAGGCTTCCTCGTTCCTACGGCTGCGAAGGACTGCTGCCCTGACTGTCGCCCTGTCTTGGACCCTCTTGTGATGATTTGTAAGGCGAGACGTTAGACAGTCTTCTGGTGGCGTGACAGACATTTTGGTTAAGTATAAGTGGGTCGCTCCCACGACTTTGTTTTGTTTCTTGGTTTTGATTCGGCCATTGCAATAGTCGAAGCCGAGGGGTTCGTATATTTGCGAGTGTATCATTTTTGATAACCCCTTGAAGTTTGAAGCAAGACTTGTGAGCTAAAAGATGCCTGGTTTTAGCAAATTTAGGAAATGGTTTTGGTATGTAGTTGTAATAGGGATTCCTAATTGGAGGACTCATGTCCGATATCTCCGGTTGGAAGTCCAACTTATGAGCTCTACTCAAAGCATGGTGTAGGTCCCATTACCTTTAATGAAGTATGGGTCAGTTATACAAGGAAATATGGTGTTTTACGATGCCCCCAACATTGTAGTTTTGAATCAGATGTTTTAGATAAGAAGGTGCGCTATTTAAGAAGAAAGCCCGGCCGGCGATGTTTGACTCTTTCCGCCTTTGGCGTAAGGAAGCCAAACAGCAAGAAATTAAGCAAGCTAAGAGAGATAGGAAGGAAAAGAATATATCGGTAATGCAAGCTGCTAGGCAGTTTAAGGAAGATGAAGAAGATTGTGCGATTGAAGTGTCAGATAGACAACATTGCATGGCCATTGACAAATGTTACCCGGCTTTGCCACCTCCCCTTTCAAATGTGACTGAAAACCCTGAAAAGGATCCTTTGATGTCACATTTACTGAGATTACCACCCCCTTATGTGCAGGGTGCTACTGCACCTCCATTACCTCCAGTTGTTGCACCACTTGTTGTCGTTCAACCCCCTGTTGTTGTTCAGCCACCCGTTGCTTCACAGGTGGATCTTCCTCCCCCGGCGCAGCCCCCTCCAGGGCTGTCAGCCTTGCCACCAGCCTTGCCTCAAACTCTTTTGCCTTACACTCCTTTATCTTCGACTTCTCTTATTTCTGTCCCTACGTCTCTGTCACCTCAAAACACTTTGTCTCCTGTCCTCATGTCAACTTCTTCTCCTTCTGCTCGGCAACGAATGACTGAGATTGTCACTAGTCTTTTGTCTCCTTTCTTTGGGTCACTGAATATGACCCCTGTTTCTGAAAGTAAGCAGAGACGTAGTCAGCTCCCTGGTCCCGAAGAGCGGGCAGTGTTAGATCTCCTTGCTCGTAGATGGGTTTCGAATACCTCCAAGTATAGTCCACAAGTGGTTATGGATATCTTCCTACAGTGGGAGGCACCAAAACAAAGGTATGTTTTTGATGTCATGTGTACCTTTCTTCATCAGGAGTGGGAAGATAATGAGTTGGGTTCAATTCCACTGAAATTGCTTAATGTTCAGTTTGAATTTGCTAAAGGGACGATAGTGGGTTCCGATGTTGAGGAAGCGGTAGAGACACTACACACTTTTAGGTCTAGACTTCCACCTCAGTCATTGTTCGAACCTGACCGTTCTATTAGGAGAAAAGTGAAGCAGTATCCATTGAGAGAGGTTCCCCCTGTATGGAGAGAGGCAGTTGTGGCTGATGCCGCTCATGGTATTGCGGCTGCACCGGCTCATTTTCAGCGAGTGTGGGTGCATGTCCCTTGGAAGAGAGCTGAGGTCCTGGCTCTCAAGCAGACCTTGCCTGACCCCCGTAAAAATCCTGCTGGTTATTACAAGGAGTTGTCTTAGACAGTTGATGCGTGTGTTATGAATTTAGCTGACATAGATATGTTGATGGGTAATGTAGTTCCTCAACCCTTGTGGGCGAAGATCCGTCACGAGGATCACGCGCCAGAGTTAGGAGATACGTGGGTTAATATTACTGCTGCAGATGGTCGGCAGGTAGGAGGTGCCAAACCTGAACCCTTAGTTGCAGAACTACCTGGTAGGATTATTAATTTAATGAAAACTATGATGCATCCTCTGCGGGTGAATTGGGACAAGTTAGCAGCATGCAAACAAAAGAAAGAAGAGAGTGTGTCTGATTTCTTCACTAGGTTTGAGGAAACATTCATTGATAATAGTGGTCAGGACATGAGTACAGAAGGTGGTCAGAGGTTGTTTGTAGATAAGTTTTTTTTTAATTTACTTCCTGAACTTTCTAATAAGTTAAAGGACTGTGAGAGTTCATGGGCTGTTTCTTCTTCGGCCCAGATATTGGCTACTGCACTATACTATGAGAATAGAGATAAATATGAGAAGGATAAAGTAGAGAAGAAGACTAGAGAATTAAAAACAAAAGTTCTTTTGCAACAGGCTTATCCGCCTCGCACTAATCAGCGTCAGTTTCAGCAACCTTCCCAGTTTCAGCAACCCCCACAGTTTCAGAAACTGTTGCAGAAGCCTGATTCTTTTGCTTCGCGATTCCTGCTAGGCCCTAATCAGTGTGCTTATTGTAAAGAAGAAGTTCACTTCAAGAATATTTGCCCGATCTTGCTACAGCGTGCGAATGGTATGTCTGGTCTGAGAGGTCGTGGTGGTTTCCAACAAGTACCTAGGGGTAGGGGACGCGGTACGTTTCCCCAGAATGAACGTTCCTTTTCCCCTCAGAATTCTATGAATTATTTTGACCAACAGAATGTTCCGACCGTCCAGTCCGCTCAGTACTACACTGATGATTATTATGTTGGAAGTGAGAGTGCTGGTTTATATGATAGATAGGACAGCCATGGACAAAGGGAGGGAGTAGTGTCAGTTCCAGTAGACCAGAGTGGACCTTATGTTGAAGTGATTACATCAGGTGTGGCAGAACTTTTTCTTTTGGATACTGGTGCAGCAAAGAGTTCTATCATGCACTCTAAACTCCCTGGCGCACCTTTGTCTGGCTTGACCAATGTTTCAGTAGGATTTTCTGGCGCCCCAGTTCGTAACCCGGTTTCTTGTCCTTTGCCCCTTTCTATTGGTCCCTGTGAATTGGAGGCTCCCCTTACTCTAACGACTGGCTGTGGCGAGAATCTGTTGGGTTTGGACTTGTTGAAAAGATTGCATGCAACATTACATTGTTCTCCTTCGGGAGTACATCTTACGGTGGGTAAGAAAGTGATTTCCACGATGTATCTATCTAAGGATCACCTTCCACTGGAACTGCGTTCTCTCCCTGATACACTTTGGGCTACAGGTCCCAATTATGTTGGTCTCTTGCAGATTCCACCCTACGTTGTTACCCTTAAGTTGAATGCTAAATTACCTCGCATTCCTCAGTACAAAATTTCCAGTGATGGCGAAAGAGCTCTTTTAGCGATTATCTATGATTTGGTTGAGAAAGGTGTGGTTGAAGAAACGAGAGGTATTGTGTGTAACAGTCCTGTTCTGCCTGTCCTTAAGCGTACTGACTCTTCTCAGCCACCTGTGTATCGGTTTGTGATCGACCTTCGAGAGGTCAATAAGATCGTTGTGCCACAGTTTCCTGTTGTCCCGGACATTACTGCTTTATTGACTATGAACCCTGCCTCAGCTGCTTGGTTTTCTGTTATTGATCTGAAGAACACTTTCTTCAGTATTCCGATTGCTGAGGAAAGTAGGGATAGTTTTGGCTTCTCTTTAGGAGGCCGCAGTTTCCGGTTTAAGCGCGCTCCTCAAGGTTATTGTGAGAGTCCCTCCATTTATAGTTAGACTTTGAAAACTTAGCTTGATACTCTTGCATTGCCTTCTGGTGCTACTCTTATCCAGTATGTTGATGATCTGTTGGTTGCTGCTGATGATGAAGAGATTTGTAAAGAAGTTACTCTTTCTTTGTTGCAACACCTGTCTGACCTTCATCATAAAGTGTCACCTTCGAAGTTGCAGTATTGCCGCCAAGAAGTGACCTACTTAGGTCATCTCTTGTCGAAGGAGGAAAGGTGATTGACCCCAGAGCGTATTCAAGCGATTGCCCAAATGACTGTGCCATGCACACAGAGAGAGGTGCGTGCCTTCTTAGGTATCACCTCATATTGTAGACAGTGGATTCCTAATTTGTCTTTGCTAGCAAAACCTTTGTTGGCACTTACTCTTAAGGACACACCACACCCTCTTCCTTGGTCTGACGAATGTCAGAAGAGTTTTTCTGAATTGCGTGATGCATTGTGTTCTGCTCCGATGTTGGGTACCCCTGACTACAGTAAACCTTTTACACTTTATGTACACGAGAGAGAAGGTTGTGCGTTGTCAGTGTTGACGCAACAATTTGGAGACAAGCAGCGCCCATGTGCATATTTTTCAGCTACTTTAGATCTGGTAGCTAGGGCGTTGCCTAGTTGTCTAAGAGCTACAGCGGCAGCGGCTGTTTCTATCCAACAGTCTGCTGGTTTGGTATTGGATAATACATTGATTGTGATGGTCCCATATGTAGTGGATACCCTATTGAAAAGAACGAAGATTCAACATCTTACCAGTGCGCGTTTGTCAGGTTATGAGTTGACGCTTTTGGCTAGCCATGTGCACATCAAGAGGTGCAACACATTGAATCCAGCTACATTGTTGCAGATTTTTATAGAGACAGATGCTCAGGAACAGCATGACGACTGTTTTCTCCGGACAGAGGAGGAAACGAAGGGTAGAGTTGATCTGAAAGATACTCCTCTTTCGAATCCTGATGGTACCCTATGGGTAGATGGTTTGTGCTTTAAGCTTCCGAATGGAGAGACAACTGCAGCATATGCTGTCACAACTTTGCACACGATTGTTGAAACAGCACGTATTGCACAGAATTCAGCGCAAGCAGCGGAGTTGATAGCATTGACTAGAGCGTGTGTGTTGTCAAAAGGAAAGAGAGTGAATGTTTCTACTGATAGCCAATACGCATTTGGCGTGGCTCACAGTTTTGGTCGCTTGTGGAAAGAGAGAGGATTTCTTCCTTCCCATGGTACAAAAATTCAGCATGGACAATTAGTGAGTGAACTTCTTGAATCACTTACTTTGCCGACCCAAATTGCGATAGTGAAGTGTAGTGCGCATAAGAAGGTTACGGATGATGTGGGTCGAGGGAATGCGTTTGCAGATGAAGTAGCGAGAGAAACGGCGAAATATGTGATGAGTCGGATGTACGTTAAAGGTCCTGCCAGATGGGTTGTGGAAGGAGGAATGTGTGAAGATACAACAGAAAGTGTGAAGATGATTCAGGCAGAAGCTACTGAGAAAGAATTGAGTATGTGGAGAGAGAGTACGGGAATGTTGGATTCAACAGGCTGTTGGGTTGAGTTGTCAGAGCACCAGCGATGGTTGTTGCCGGATGCATATGTGCTTCCAGTGGTTACTATGGCTCATGGGTTGGCTCACATTAGTTCAAAAGGGATATGTAAGTTGTTGGCTCCGGTATGGCAGAATGGTGGAATTCCTAAGTGTGCTGAGAATTTGGTTAAACACTGCATGATTTGCTTGATGCATAATCCTGGAAAGGGAACCCCAACTCCAGCGGGGCATTTTGCTCCTCCAACGTATCCGTTCGAGGTGCTGCAGATAGACTATATTCATATAGAAAGATGCAATAACTTGAAGTATGTCCTTGTGGTTGTTTGTTCCTTTTCCAGATGGATAGAGACCTACCCCCTAAGGGATAATACTGCCTTGTCTACAGCCAAGGTTTTGCTCAAAGAATTCTTTCCCAGATATGGCTTGCCGAGGATGGTATGGAGTGATAATGGAAGTGAATTTGTGGGTCAGATTATGAAGAAATTATGTGCAGGTCTGGGTATCAAACAGAAATTTCACGCTGCAAATTACCCCCAGTCAGCAGGCCTGGTCGAGTGCTATAATTGCACTCTGAAGCTGAAGTTGGCCGAGGTGCAAGCGAGCTCTGGTCTTACATGGCCCGATGCCTTACCATTGGCACTTTTGTCCACGAGAACGACAGTACATTCTCGCGTGGGACTTAGCCCATACGAGATTGTTTTTGGACGCCCGGCGAATGTCTCTGGTGTGCCGAGGCCTAAGAAGTACAGTGATATCGAGTACCCTATGTTGGTTGACTACTTACATGATTTGACTGCAAAATTGCGTGTTCTTCACTAACAGGTCCATGACACTTTGCCTTCAGTTTCTGTAGACGCATGCCACACGATTCAACCTGGCGACTGGATTCCAACCAGGAATTTCCAGAGGTCAAAGAACTTGGAACCAAGATGGACCGGTCCAAACCAAGTCCTGTTATCAACTCAGACTGCTATTAAGGTGTTCGGCAAGAAAAACTGGGTACATGGTACCCATTGCAAGAAGATACCTTTGCCCTTACCGTATGATAAGTGGGTCCGGGAAGGTGTTGCCGATTCCGAGAGTGAAAGGGTTCCGAGATTTGTACCTTTTAGTGAAGCACATCTGGAATGGACTCAGTCAGAACGTGCGGATGATGAAGTCTTGCAAGAAGCTGTGCCGCCGTGTTTGAGACTTGATACTATGCACCCAGAGACACTCTTTCAGGATCAAACTGTGCCTGGTAAAGAACGCTACAACTTAAGGTCTAAAAAGGACAAATAAAATCTGAATTTTGTTTGTGAATTACACTCTTTCAGACAAGAGACTATTTTTCTTTTTCTTTTTCGAACCACCATACGGGTTCAGCTGCAGGGTCGCGGTATAAGACTTAAGGGGTGGCCCGCGTATTGACGAAAGGTCTGCGGTTCTAGGGACGTCTAGGACGCATGGACGCACACTTGAGTGAAGAAGGAAAATTGCAGTGAGCAGCACGTTAGAGGATGGAGTCTGTTGTAACTGAAAGAGATGTTGAGAGAATAGATTTTGTACATTGATACATAGCAAATGTTTTATAATATTGTGCTTTTTGATGTTTTTAAGTATCACATTAGCTTGTGTGGGTTGGACTGTCTATGCTACACAACAGACATCTGCACCCACCTCCCAACCTATGCTTTCTTTCACTACTGTTTCTTTGCACCAGTTTTACACGTTGCCTGAACATGAACAGACAAGGATATCAGAATTTGTGAACAACTCGTTTATACAGTTGTTGCATCAGCATCAGTTAGTAGTAAATACCACTAATTGTTGGGTTTGTGGTCTTATGCCTCATACGACAGATAAAGGTATGCCATATTTGGTTTTGACGTTTTCTTTTAATGGGTCTGTGTGGGCTTTTCAGACCATGTTTATCTATGCAAATGAGGTACGCCCCTTACGTTCCCTTAAAGATAACTCGAGCAATAGTGCCTTAATAAGGGGAATAGTAGCTATGATCCAAGATATTGATGCATATAATGCTATCCCTAAGGATGAGGTGCAGGCTTACGTTGGTTGGAACGTGACTGGATATAGTACCAGTTTGACAGAGAAGGAGAGACGAAAAAGGTCTCCCCCTATTTTGATTGTACCCCACTGAGGCCATTTTTGTTTGCAAGGTAATGGTCGGAATCCGAAAGCTCAGCTAGGTGAGAGTGTGTGTGCTCAAACCTATGTCTATTCATCTCGGACTTCTCCACCGTTTGTGTCAGCTAAAGGCACATATTTTGTTTGTCATAACAGAGCCTACACATGGTTGCCACCTGATTTTTCAGGAACGTGTTATGTGGCGTTTCTGCTTCCCCCTACATACACTACTGCTTCAGACTATCATAGAACAAGATATGGTAGAGGTGTCTTTAATCAGGAAGATACTGCAGCACATGAAGTAGGAGATTTCTTCAAGGGCTTCCTGCCCTTTTGGGTTCCTATGATCAATAGTAGGCATATTCGACAGCTTGTCCGCGTTGTTGAAGCTACTATTAATGAGACAGCAGGTGCTCTTAGTTTTGTTACAGCTGAGCTTCAAGCGGACCGCCTTATGACATTGCAGAACCGTATGGTATTAGACATCATACTTGCAGATCGAGGAGGAGTATGTAAATTGATTGGATCCAGTTGCTGTGTTTACATACCAGATAAGGCCCCTACAGTGTACCAAGCCATCTCTAGGTTGTATAAAATCTCTGAGTCTATCCATGTAGACGAAGGAGATTGGTCATTGACGGGATGGTTTTAACCATCCTTTTCTCTTGTTGTCTTTGCATCCAGTGTAGTCCTGCCATTTGTAGTCTTTGTGCTACTATGTGTGTTCGGAGACCTGTCCCGAGAGAAGTAGAGAATAATAAGATGATGCTACAGCAACACCTTGATGACCTAATGAATATCGACATAGACCTAGATTCAGATTAACATGAGTCTTAGGTTATTGCCTATGTAATGGCAAAAGGAGGGTCTGAGGTTTTGAAATTCTCGAGTCTGACTCCATTTTGTTCTGTGCCACCATTTTGTGTTGCCCTCACGTAGGCCTGTGAAGGTAGCCTGGCGAATAAAGTGGCCTGGCCTTTTTAGTTCATGTATACATTAACTAGGTTTCTTTTTGACTCTGAAATGAACTGTAAGAAACTGACCTCTTCACCTGAAACTGACCTCGCAAAGCCAATTTCCCTGATCAATCTTTGTCTGAGATTGCCAATCAATGTTCAGGACATCGTTAACTTTTAGTTTCCTTGCACATGCTTTATCTTGTTCAGCATCTGTTACCGTTTCTTTTTTATGTTTCTTCATTACATGGGTTATGCTTTCAATTATAGGTTTGTCCGGCTTGTGGAGATTGAATTTGGGACATTCCTAATAATTAACTTTTGGGTTGGGATACTGTAAATTGAGTTTTTGTTATGTGATACTTTGTTTGAAAATGTACCTTATTGGCTAGAATTTTGTGCAGTGGGTGTACATTTATAATGTGAATATTGGGTATAAAAGGAGACGTCTCGCCTTAGTAAAATGTGCAGTCTCCTGTGAATTTACACCGTGATGTATTTCTAGGATCACTGTTACTAGCTGCAGCTAACAAACTTGGTCTCTGATGCCATCCAGAAGTATTCCGTGTCTCTGTATACCAAGACAGGTGAACTCAAGGATCTTAGGCGTGCCCCTGACGCCGCTGGGTTAAACCCCGGTTCTTCAAGGGATGGAAGTTAATTGGGATCCAATACTTGGATGACGTATGGAAGGGAAGCACCCCTAGATCCTTTGACTACCTCCAACGTGAGTTCCAGTTACATGACTCCCAGCACTATCACTACCTGCGCCTCATACATGCCCTGCGCTCGCATATCCATTCAGACTCCTCAGTCCCAGAATACTCTCCCATGGAGGACAAGCACCTCCTTGATCCCATTACTGAAAAGCCCACGTCCACCATCTTCCGAAAGCTCATCAATAACATGCCCGACCCATTGGTGTCTCTGCGAGAGAGAGGGGTGAGTGATATTGGAGAATTGGGGGAAGAGGATTGGCCGGAGGCCTTGCAGAGTCCTTGTGAGGTAGCGATTAGGATCAGGTTCCGCCTTGTCCAACTAAAGATCTTACACCGTGTGTATTGCCCGCGTACGGAACTATTCGCATGGGGCAGGAGCCTGTCTCCGCTGTGTGTGAGGGGTTGTCAGGAAGAGTGGACGTTCTACCACATTCTCTGGGAATGCCTGCACATAGTACCCTACTGGACTAAAGTGGCACGCACAATGGCAGTAGTGGTGGGGTTGCCGGTCCCGGTGGAGCCCAGATGATTCTTGCTCATGATCAAAGGGCCCACGGGCTGTTCCAGGTATAATGAGATTTGGTTGGTCATGGCAGCTGAAGTGGCGAAACGCAACATCGACAGGTGCTGATGGGCGCAGGCACCCCCGCAGTGGGCCCAATGGCTGCAAGATCTGGACTGATGTGAAAGGGCTGAGGAAACAATATATAAGTCCAGGGGGTGTGTAAAGAAGTGCAAGAGGGTATGGGGGCCATGGCGGAGGTACCATGCCGAGCGGGGTGGGAAGGGGATACGGGATTAAGTGTATTCAGGCCCTTGCATTGTCGAGCTTGCCTCAGTTTGTACCACGTAATGTTGATATCCTGTCTGCTTTTTCAACATACCTGTTGATGACTGAGAACATGAGCTTTGTTAATAAAAAGAGTTTTAAAAAAAGATTAATATCAAAATGAGAATTGCTTGGGTATTAACCCAAATGCCGGCGAGTTTATGCTAAACCTCTGTCCATCAGTCAAGTGAGGAAAGTGAAAGAAGGGTTTTATGCATTATAAATGATTCAATTCAGTGACACGGAAAGAGGACGAAGATCACTACAGAGTCAGAGGCTCTGCAAATTGTTGAGAGGAAAGCAGAAAGACTCAGGGAGTCACAACCTAGGCATGTAAACCCAATTCCATGCATGAAATTGATGCAGCAAAGAGCCAACACAAATTTTATATTTTTTCAAGATACCAGAAAGTGGGAAGAGGTATGGTATTCATGTTGATGAACATTAATAAAGCCCTTGACAGAGAAATAAGCATTCTTGGAAAGTAACAGTTATGTATATTACACATGGTGGATATTTTAGGTAATCTTCAAAGATGGTGACCACTAGTAAGTAAGTAGATCTCTAGGCAGCTTTCGGAAAAGGTTGCTACACAGGGTCCACCCTGCCCTGGTGAGGCAGCTTTATCTCTCTTTGTACAGTTTGGTTTGTTAGTACTTTCTCTGTACAGCTTGATTCAGAATAGGTAATTGCTTTTCATGTCAGCCTTGCGCTACCACTACACTGATTCAAGCAATTATTACAAGCATATATTCTTGCATACCAGCTCAGACAGGAAGGTTTTTTTAAAAAATTCTTTTTAAGGTAGTGAAAGGCACCCACTACTACAAAAACGAACACGCAGCATATGGTTGCTTATGCATACAAGGAACAAAAAAACCTTTCAACAAATGGAACTAAAAATCCATTGTATGTGTAAAAAGGAAAACAAAACCCTGTAAATTAACCCTCATGTAAGGATACAGTGAAGTACAGTGTGGACATGGGACTAAAACCCATTCCTAGGGGGGCGCTAGGTGGCGCGCGACTACGATGGCCGCACACCAGTGATCATCTTGCCAGTCGGGCGGGATAAATATATGGCAGTCCTATCCTGAGATGTCTCCCAGACCTTAAATGCAGCAAAACTGGTGGCGGATCAGCAGAGGAGTGTGCGGGAGAAGAGCAGCCCGCAACGGACTTTGACGGGCTCAGATACAGAGCCTAACATCACGGTGCCCGTGACTGCCCTTGCACCCGGAGATGGGAGAGTGGCTGCGGAACTTGCACAAGGCCGGGGCTGCGGGAGTGGGCACGGGCGGACCCGGGGCGGCAGAGCTGCAGAGGACCAAAATGGTGTGGAACGAACTTCTTCTAACTGGCAGAGACAGTGACTAAGAACACACGGTGATGGCGCAGACAGCAGTGCAAGCGCAGACTCACTGCCCACGCAGAGAAGCCGGTGCGGCGGTCAGTTTGGAAATGTGGATGACTCTGAGATGGCGCGAGCCTAAAATGGTGGTCAGAACGTGGTGAAAGAGGGGAAACGCCGGAGCTCACACATGGTCATATAAGCGCTCACCTAGTCACAGTGCTAGGGTAATTTGATCGGGGCAGGACAGCAGGTCTCCAGAGAGAAGCAAAGACCGTTTGGATATGCTGGCCTCCAAAGATGGTACGGGTGGAGACGTGTGCAGCTCCGAGACTGAGCGTGTCTAATATGGTGGCCAGATCGGTGTAACAGGGGAGAAGCGCCGGAGATTGCCTGAGGATGTACAAGCACATAACCAGCCCCAGTACAGGAGTAAATTGTCAGTGAATACACATAGACCCCCAGTGAGGGACAAAGGAAGCACGACAGCACTTGCCTCGGTCGGTGGGCAGGATTACCCAGAAGGGCCCGTGACGAGGCGTGAATTGACACGCAGGGAATGCCATCTTATTCACTGAGGGTAGGAGTACCCCCATAGCCCAGACAGTCTATTGCAGAGAGCCGAGCAGGAGAGAACTGTCTGACCTGCAAAAGGGGTGGCTGAGCTAACTGCTTGTGGGCTTTGGACGTTGACCTCAGGGCAGAATAACACTCTCAGCCTACTTATAAACTGGGTGGTGAAAACGCACTGGCTGTTGCAGGGTTCCACCAAGCATTAAGGAGCCTCCGTGCTGTCAGAAGCTACATACCACCTGCATGAGCGTTAGCACAGGGGATACTCCAGCAAAACCATGGGCAGGACAGACACAAAACAGACAAAGATCCCATTTGAGGCACGCAAAGCGCCCAAAACAAATGGGGCAGACAAAGCGTATTCGGATGCCGCAGAGGGCTAGGAGGAAGATTGGAGGGCGCTACTGCTGAGCATGAAGACCCGCTGAACTTCAATATACGCAAAGATGGACACGATGAATGCCAGATTAGATTCAGTAGTACACAAGCTGGATCAGCATCACCGGAGGATTAATGAGGCGGAGACACGCGTTTCGGACCTGGAAGACAGGGCCTCGGGGACCAAGAGATTTTGCAAATGGACACGCTTCTTAAAATCATCGCAGAAAAGAACGAAGACTTGGAGGCCCGGTCCCGAGGGAATAACGTGCATATTTTGGGCCTGGCAGAGTCCACCAACACAAGCCGAATTGAGGATTTCATAGAACAGTTGCTGACTGATCTCTTTGTCAGGGTGTCTAATAATAGAAAGGGCGCACAGGTCCCTAGCTGCACGCCTGCCTCCAGGGGCACCCCCACGTCCTGTGATTGTGCATTTTTTAAACTACTGAGACCGTGATGCAACCCTGCGCCTGGCTGGAGAGATGGGGCAAGTCCAATACGAGAACGCCACGCTTGCTTTCTTCCCTGATTTCACACAGTGCGTGCAGGATGCAAGATGCAAGTTTGCAGGTGTAAAGAAGAAGCTCCAAGCACAGGGCATCACATACGTGATGCTCTACCCAGCCAAACTTCGCATTACACACCTGGGCAAGCAACATCACTTTCTGACCCCACAACAAGCTGAGGAGTACCTTAAGCGGCACCATCGAGAGGTGTCAACAGAAACGACCACCAGGGTGAGATCTAGATCCATGTCGCCCACCTCAACTCTGGACTGAACACTGTGCCAACTACTGAAGGGACAGATTGACAGGTGAGACCATGACTTATAACAGCTGGGAAACTGGATGCGCCACCAGATGAAATAAGACTGAACCAATTAGACTTACAATGTGCCTGCCTGGCCTCTCACACTCCTCCCACGAGCATTACACGGTCGTAAGGACCAAGTATCATATGGGCGTGAAAGCGGAGGGGAGACGGCAGGTCGCGGGCCCCTAGAGAAGGCCCCAAAAGGGAGATCCCCGGTAAAGTTTTCTGTTAGACATTTAGAGGAAGTTGGGGTATACCTCATTTAAACTAGACGAGGGAGGGAACTAATGCCCAACAAGTTGGGGTTGTCGGTGTGGGAGGGAGTGGGGTATTTCTGCTTTTCAATTTCAGTGAAGATGACGTTGGTCCTAGTCCACACTATAGCATCATTGACAGTATCTCGAACAGAGGCACCAGGATAGGCAACCCAGATAACACGACTGCGCCCACTAGTATATCCGTTATGTCATGGAATGTACAAGGGTGAAAACATCCAAGGAAGAAAAGACAGATCGTAAGCTATCTGGAAAGACACCACATAGACATTGCCCTGCTGCAGGAGACACATCTGGACCCTGCAGCAGAGCCCCTTTTCGCAACACGATGGGCCACACACTGCTGCTTTTCATCCTATTCATCGTATTCCAGAGGGGTGGCCATCCTTGTTAAGCGCTCCATGGCCTTTTTGCTGGGAGGGACAGAGGTTGACCAGCAAGGCAGGTATTGCTTACTATGGGGTAGATTACCATCACACAACATCACAATAGCAAACTACTATGGCCCCGTTGTGGACGAGCCGCAAGTCATGCCCGTACTCTAGAGTAAGATACAGGCTATTGGCTCCACATACGTGCTATGGGGAGAGGATTTCAATACCATAGTGGACCCACAGATGGATAGATCCCAGGCATTGAGGCAACACTACATGACATCACACAAATCGCTAGCGGACTTAATCACCTCTAATTATCTCCTTGACGCATGGAGTTATAGGCATCCGACACAAAAAGAGGGAACGCACTACTCTGCGGTTCATTCTACATGGGCTAGACTGGACTATATATTCGTTTCAGTGGGAATGGCACACTGGGTGGAAGAGGTCACTCATCTGGCATGCACACATTCGGACCATTCCCCAGTCAAGCAAGTAAGTAATACGCCCTCCAGTGGAGCAGGCACTGTATGCCCGCTGGTGGCTCAACCCATCTCGTTTATTAGATATGGTCTCCAAGATGGATCTTGAACTGGAAATATGTGACTTTTTTATGCGCAACATTGACATTGAGCTAGTTGAAATCACAGAGGCTATTATGCAAATGCAGTCGGGGCATTCACCGGGATCTGATGGCCTCTCCATAGAGTTTTATAAGACATATGTAGAAATACTGGTGCCAATTCTGAAGGCGGTATTTTACGAAGCTAGGGAAGAGGGTATCCTCCCGAAAATCATGCAGGAAGCACAGATAGTCTCCACACTTAAGCCAGATAAGCCCCCCAGAACTGGGAGTCCTACCGCCCCTATCTTTAATTAATTCCGACACGATAATATTAGCAAAAGTTCTTTCTAACCTTCTCAATCTTTTAATGGAGAGGCTGGCCCTGCCAGACCAGTCGGGGTTTATCCCCAACCGCGCCACATCGCATAACCTACGGACACTGCTGGCGGTGATCCAAGACATAGACCCAAATAGATCGGCAGTGGCGGTGTTTCTCGATGCCACTAAGGCATTTGATTCGGTAGAGTGGGACTACCTACTGGTTACCCTGAAATATATCGGGGTTCCCAATGCCTTCCTAGGATGGGCGGAACTCTTGTACACGCAACCAATAGCCACAATATTATTAAATGGGGCGAGATCCAACAGTTTCACTATCACCAGGGGCATGAGGCAGGGTTGCCCCTTGTCTCCCATCCTTTTTGCCCTAGCAATAGAACCCCTTGCTGCAAAAATACGACAGCATCATAAGCTGAGAGCGTTAGCTTACCCCTCTAGACAACTTATAATATCACTTTAATGCCGATGACACGACTTTACATATAAAAAACCCTTGGGACAATTTAAACCCTGTTCTCCGGGAAATAACTAGATTCAGGGCTATCTCTGGCATACAGTTCAACTGGGCCAAATCAGCGACATTTCCACTAACAGACTTGACAGTGCAGCACTCGCTGGATTACCCCTTAGTCTAGAGGAGTGATAGGGTTTAATACTTAGGAATAAATGTTACAAGAGATAAAGAGGAGCTGATGCGGAGCAATTACGGTACCGCCATGGACAAGATGACTGATACAATCACTAGATGGCTTACGTTACCTCTTTCCATGGCGAGACGTATATCCCTTGTAAAAATGGTTCTCCTGCCTAAATTCCTTTGTCTATTTGTAAACATACCATATCATCCCAGGAGTTTTTTTTTAAAACACTAGCTACACAACTCACTCGCCTGATTTGGGGGGACGGAAGGCGAGACTAGGCCTCTCCACTTTCTGCTATGTTCTGGCTCCACCCCCCCTTCATGCCACATTTAGCAATAGAAGATGGGTATATGAATCCTATCCCACCCTATGCATATTTTTACATCCAGTGGGAATAGGCCGCGGGATCCCTCAACAGTGGACTGCACTCTGTTAGCCTGGAGAAAGATAACTGCTAATCTTGAAGCGCTGATGATGTACTCCCCCAGAATGCCATTGATCAAGTACCCAACATTGCAGGTCACATCAGAGGGAATTTGCAGGTGAATGTTAGATAATTTACAATATGAAGTGTGGGGGATCTGTATCTGGCAGGTACTTTCCGATCTAAGGAACTGTTCTTTGGCGCACGCGACCCCACTACTATGGAACTCTTTATGTACACTAGACTGCGCCAGAGTGTGAGGGCAGCTACCCCAGCATATGCCCTACAACCACCAACCTTTCCTACGCTTCATGCGCTTCTGCAGCTGAGACCCCACAAACGTGTCATTTCTCTCCTATACAGACATGTCCAGGCTGTTCCCCTGACAGGTGCCCCTAGGGGCAGATCGGAGTGGGATGGTGACTTGGAAGTGCCCCTGACAGACGAGCAGTGGGAATTCAGTTGCTCACAAACAGCTGCCATTACAGCCAATAGACAGTTGTGACTTATACATTATAAGTTCACACACAGATTGTATCATACTCCTGCAAAACTTCATAAATTTAAGTTGAAAGTTGATGATCGATGTGCCAGGTGTAGGATGGAAGGGGCAGATTGTATCCATCTGGCGTGGCAGTGCGCACAGGTACATGAATATTGGATGCAAGTGTTTTAGGGTATGTCTAGCATGGTAAATGTGCAGATACCACCGACCCCTCTCACGGAATTATTGGGCTGTATTCAGGAGATCGTCACTCCATATAAAAAGTTCTTAGCGTTGGGGTTTCTTGTTGCAAAGCGCAGACTGGCGTGCAAGTGGGGGAGAGGGAGAGCCGCCAAGTTCAAGGACTGGATGAAGGACTTGACAACCTGGCAAGAACATTCACTATGTTATGCCAAACTGCTTCCACTAAAATCACGTTCTAAGGACATATGGGGCCAGTTAAAGCAGTATCTCATAGATCAGAGTTCATCAGAAGACATGACGGAGGAGGGCCTCCGAGAGGAGGACAAGCAGAGGCGGAATCAGGGTAAGGTAGTGGGTGAAGCTGGAACCAGAGCGATGGATGGCACACCCAAGGACTAAAAGGAAAGGTGTTGCAACAGATGCTATTATGTAATGTAAAGACCATGCACTGACAAGGAGGGGTAGGGGGAGGAGGGGGGAGGTGGGGAGTTGAGGGACTTGTTACTAGCATTTAAGAAGATACTGCCACATAATGCAAAATGTACACTCACAGGCAGATATTGCTGTATTGAGGTATGTTGTAAAAACAAATCATTCCTAGCGTGAAAGGGAAACAACCCCTTGAGCCAACCTTCATGTAAGGGTACCATGGCTTACAGTGAGGAAATGGGACTAAAACCCATTCCTGCGTGAAAGGAAAACAAAGCCCTTAATAACCCAACCCTCTTGTAAGGGTACTGTGTCATAAAGTGTGGATATGGGACTAAAATTCATTCCTATCCCAAAGTAAGGGATACATAAATTGAAAAAGGCAAGCCAAAACACATCAAACATGTCACCCTCATGTAAGGCTTGTAACACCCACCTGACATGTAAAAATGGGTATAGTTAAATACAGTTGAACAACGAAACTGCTCCAAACACAGAAGCTTTACCAACATTAAACTGCATAGTCAGCTAATCAATAATTTAAGGTGTTACCAGTAGATGGCAAATGCACCACACACTGTGTGTAGCAAAAGTGCAGCAGTCTCTTGCACTAAATGTCTCCAGAATAAAATAGGCAGTTGCCTCAGCACACACAATACCTGACATTTCCAGGGAGAACAATGGAAGTCATTACCAATAGTGCTACGTGTTGATAGCATTTTGCTTCAAAGAATAGCAATACACAAAAACTGGCATCCTCTTAAGTCGCAGTGCGTGTGTCGCCATGCAGAACTAGTAGCTGCTCCACAACTGTACACTGAGTGCTTCCATGTACATGCACAAGGAATTAAAAAGGAGAAAATGCCTGTAATATCTCGCTGCTCCAATAGACTATTCACATACAAGCAAGAAGAAATTAAATGAATCTGATCTCCACACAACGACGGCCCGGGTCAGCTTCAAACTTTATTGTAATGCAAAAGAAACACAAAATGGAGGCACGCAGTATTGACGTGCGCCAGGTGGCTTACAACACGTCAGTGCTGCCAATCGTCCTCAAGCTGCTCACCGGGATCCAAGGCAGTTCTTAATTTGAGCAGGAGCTTGCCGGTGCTGAGCACCGGCACTTAATTGGTTTCCGGTGCTCAGCAACGGTACCTAATTGTCAACACCACACTTAGAGCAGTCTGCCATAAGGTGGCGCTGCTCAAGCAATTTAGAGATGAGCAGTGTAACAGTTGTTTAGGGAAACAATATACATAAAAAAAAATACCTGCCTCCCCAGCCATTCCTTTAGCTTTGGGGACCTGGAATAATCTGATCTGTTGCATTTACTTGCGATAGAGATGGTTAGTAGCTGTTTTGGCAGCGATGACTCGGGCGATGGGTGGTGCAGGCTGCAGTAGCCTCCTGTTCAGAGCCCTGGTACTTAATACTTTACAAATTAAGCACTGATCCAAGGTGACGGCAACTTTGACGCTGGAACTGCACACATGTGAAAGATGACGGTAGGTAGGTATGTGCATGCTAGATGCAACACGCGCCTCTGTTTTAAATCAGAGTAAAAGCGTTTTAACTGTCCATAATATTAGATGGCTCAAGAGACTTCATACAATGAGAGACAACAAATGTCTCACCAATAATGTCTTGATAAATGCTCCGACACCAGGGTACATTTTAAGTTTTGCATGGGTCACAGAGCCACAGGTGTGTGCATGGGACCAATTTTAAGTTTTACGCCGGTCACGAGACACAGGTGTGTGCGTGAGCCCAACAGTTATACTGGCAATTGCTGTCTCCAATGTGGGAGACTTTGTGTACATTTTCATAAACTAGGCCAAAATAAAGTCCCGTAAATAGAACCACACACAACATAAAATCTGAGCGAGACTCTCAGTGCCAGTAATTCGTCCGACGATAACACGATCCAGGGAACACACATTCAAATATAGAGAATCTGACCTTTTAAATTGGATGAATCGTTTTTCTAATGGGAAGTCCCTGATCTTTTAAACTCCGTAACGCCGATGCTCTTCACCTGATGTGTCTTATATAAACACCAAGACACACCAGGGTTTCGTGTATTTTCCAAAATGTCAGTTTTAGTTGAGCAGTTGAAATGGTTACTGTGAATGTACAACAAATTGGTGCAGCATAACACTCCAATCTCATGTCCTTGTGCAGCGTTCAAATTAGAGATGACAGAAAGAATGTCTAAAATGATGTTGCTTGCTTTCTTTAAAGGTGCAATTCTTATAATGTTGTCCAGATGAAAGAGAGTACAGCACGCTTGGGCTGGGGCTGTCCGATGTAATGGACACTGGTGGGGCTGCAAGGCTTGCTGGTCTAGTTTCTTTTGTTCACTCTGTGGACTCATAGATTTCGAAATATCCTCTTGAATGTCAACGTGCGCTGTATGTGTGACTTCTTGTTATGCAGACTTGTTGCGTTTTTTCTTGTGTGTTTTCTGCTCTTGTAGCTCTTGAAACTTCTTCCCAACATGTTGACTCTTTGTAAATATCATCTTAAGGTAGCTTCAGACCAACTCCAACTTGCCACAAATAATGTAGTAACATAGTCCACGCTGGTAGATGATGTTTAAGTAGGTTTATTGAAGTAGACAACATGTAGCATAGATCATGTACAGCAGCCCCACCAGGAGCAGCCTGCTTAGCCCATTCATTAACTGTCACCACTCATACCAGTCACCCAAGCATTCCACTCATGACCAACATTCCACACAGAACACGCACACTGGCTGAGCAGCTAGTACCAAGATAGTATAGAACATTATAACACAACATGAAGATACTACAAGTACCCCTAGACTTCATTGAAGAAATAAACATGTTTTAACTGCTAAATGTTACATTTCTGAAGAAATAAACATGTTTTAACTGCTAAATGTTACATTTCTGAAGAAATAAACATGTTTAACTGCTAAATGCTACATTTCTGAGATCAATTAAAAAAGGTACCTGGATCACTGCTGGGTACAAAAATGTATGTTTCTTGACCTCGACACTCAAGTTTATTACATTTATAGTCAGCAGGTGTTATGTCGAGTAAACTTGGCAACATTACTTCCTCGACACTGTCACTGCTGCCATTTGGGTCCTTCTGATCAGCACAAATGTGCATCCCTTCATGTAATAATTCCTAATGAAGATGAAAATAAAAGAGTTCACAGAGAACCAATGAAATATTGGAAAGACTTCCGAGTATCAAGTAAAGCGGAATAGTACATTAATTAACAGAAGAGGGAGACAATTCATAGATTAAAAAAAATTGCAGTCCTATTTCAGGAAGTCTATAGTCACCAAGTATCTGTATTATTAAGCACTGCCAATGCTCCATTTTGAAAGATGGGTCTGATTCAGTATATGCACACAAAGGCCATTGTACAAAGTACCAAGAGCTAAATGGTAATGAGCATTATAAAGGCCATATTGTCTGTTTGTAATCCTGCTATTTCTTTCAAAACCCTTCAGTATCCATACGTGTTTAGTACATGTAATATAATTAATTTTCAGTGGCTAGTGATTTGGTAATTAAGTGGAAAGCCATATTCAATTATTGTAATCCTGCAGTTACTACTAAATGTTCTCACTATTCAAAAGAGATAAAAGGGCATATGGACAATGTATATAAGAAGGGAGCCAACGAAGACTGGTGATGGTGGCCTCATGGAGAATGCTGCAATCTTCATTCCAGAGATGAGAGCCGACCAGAAAGTCAGCACACAAGTGTGACCCTGACCAGCAATGGCAGCCAGGCCTTCACCACAATTACAAGGTGGAGACAGATATAGTGCAGGGCCACACAAGGCGGCAAGTAGTGCTTAGGAGAGAATGTGCTGATCCAGCGCTCCTAATGAAAATCTGTCTCACCAACACTACCTAACTCCACAATACTCACCAATAATCATGAATCACTACCAAGGCCCATAAACTAATGAGACAATTTTTGAGCGACTGAATCATGTGACCTAATTAATCAAATCTGTTCATTAGATTTAAACATATGACATTTAATTAAGTCACATAAGGCGAATGGATCTAATAATGATAACTAGACCATGAATAAACAAGACCAGCTTGTCATTTCAAAAATTAATTTTATTAGCAAAGTGAAAGCATCATTCAAAGAAAGGCTTATTAGACTGACATTTCATAGCGAATTATTTAGCATGAACTTAAAAATAATAAAGATTCCATACCCTAAATCTGACTATTTCTCACAAATCCTGTAAAAGAAAATATCATTAAGTCAGCTATCCTTACGTGCGCCAAAGTCCATCAGCACGTCATTCAGGAATCAGGAAGCAAGAGCGCAGGCCTGTCCAAGAGGACAAGTTTTTATACCCTTCTGTCTAACTAAGTAACTAAATTCTGTATTTCTCCAAAAACCCAGCCTCATCATTGGCTGAGCTGTGTCAGTCCACCATTGTGTCACTCATTCCTGATCAAGTCCGGGGCACATCATAAGCCCTTATTGTTCTTAGATTCCATCCTTCTAGCTTCCTTAGAAAAGAAACATTTTCCCGAGAGCAAAGTCCTACTTCCTAATCTTGGCAGGCAGACCAGGCATCCTGTCCTTGGACTCATCTCCAAGAACACAAACAACTCGACCAAGTACAGCTTCTGAATTAATATTTTATTTCATCGTTCAGCAAATAAGGCTCTTTATTTCTGCACGTGAGTGAAGGCTTCACTCTGGTCAAGTCATTTTTCCAGCTCTGCCATCCAGCCATTTTCTTCAGCCCACCCGAAAACTAGTATTTAAACAAACACAAAACAGTAATTAATTAGAGAATAGAGACCCATTCTGTTACCCACCACTTGCTAATTATTAACTCGTTAATTTATGTTATCTAGCTGAAGCAACACATAGCACCATCATATTTCACCAAACTTCACAGATCTGCAGAGTCTCCATGAGCTTTTGTCACGACAAAAGATAAAACATAAGCACATGTAATATAAGCACATGCCATTAGTTAAACAGCCGCATTTAATACTGACAAAGACAATAGACAAGGTTAGTTCATTATTTTTCAGACACTTGCAATGCAACATAAAAGCACATTAGTCCCGCGTGTAATGTATGCAATTTTAAACTAAGTTGGTTAATGTTTTCAACGCATGCCAATTAATACAGTTATATTGATTATGGAAGTTTAACATTGCGATTTTATTCAACATCTCGCTCCATCAACTCCCTCATCTGGTGATTTAAAAATCACCAAACAACACCCAATTTTTTTTAGCAAAAATGTAATCCCTTAACATGTTTTGAACAATCACTGTATTAGTTTTCTAAACTTTTGATTCAGCAGTCTGCCTACAACTCTCATATTGAGCTCTACGAAACTCTTCTAATTCTATCTCCTTCTCTTGTTCCTTTCTGAGCTTATAAATTCTCTTCTTTTCTCTCACAAACTTCTTTCTCTTGTGTATCATGCAACTAATTTTTAACAAAAGTGTCACTATAACTATAACAGGATAAAGCATTTTCCCAATGATTGAACTACCAATCTCTTGCAACCAGTGTTTAATTGTTGCGAATCTTTTAGCCAGGCGCTCTGAAAAACTCTCATCTTCTAAAGGTACAGTGTCAGCATGAATTTCTGTCAAATTTCTTATATACATCTCTATATCCTTACTCTTATATGGTATGTAAGTGCAGCAATGTTGGGCATACAATGTCCCACAGACTCCTCCCTCTTTTGCAAGTAGAATGTCTAGAGCAAGACGGTTCTGCATAACCATGCTTGTCATGGCAACAAGCTCAGTGTCAACTAATTGAAATCCACTTGCTGTGTCTGTTGACAATCTGTCAACAATTGTAGACACTTTTCTGATCTTATTTGCATTCAGGGTAATTCCCACCATAGGAATTATTGCACCAAAAATATCTCCAATAATTTCTGAAAAACATTCTCTTTTAAATCTGCTCAGATGATCACCAATTTCAAATGAACCCTTTGCATTTCTATTTACTTGAGAAATCTTTGGAAAAACTAAACCAACATAGCAAGTCCAGTACCAGTGGTCCGGGAGGCTGTAATAAGCCTTATTCCCACAAATGAAATAAATTCCAGGAAAAAATGGGTCTTTGCCTCCTTTAAATCCCCAACCCCCTATAATACGATAGGTATCTTCACATTGACTTGCACCCACAAAGTAGTTATCATACAGTGTATTGTCTCTCCTTATACAGAGTTTACCACTAACAGGTTTATCTATGTTAATAGCAACATTTATATTTCTACCATTGAGCTTTTCATCCTCAACTTGCCAAAACCTAGACTTGGCATGTTTCAACATCGCATTTCTCTGGTAAATTGCCCTTCTCTCTTCTACCATGTCTAACAACAACTTTTCCTCTGATCTCAGCTTGCATGTTAGATTATTCTTAAAAGCATATTCATACGTGAGTTCACTAGTTACCAGGAAAAATTCCCTCATCTGTTTTGCAGGTTTTACTTTGTTCAAGCTATTTGCAACTTTTAGATTTGCGAAAATCTCATCGTAGTCAGAATAATAATATTCCAATCGACCAGTTTCATAAAACAAACTAGTTATTACGCTACAAGTGACACCATAAGTAAGAGGTAACATATTATAAGTCACCCCCTCTGACACTGAAGTCGGCAATTTTACGCACACATAAGCATTCATCACCTTAACATATTCAGATAAAAGTCTAGAAAAAGTATTACTAGAAAAACCACCAACAGATCTATCTTGGTGGATCTCTGGTTTGTGCTCAATGACTCTATTAGTTTTACCTATTACATCATGATTATCTTGTTTAGTCTCAACTTTAATGTGTTTATCCAGCTAACACAATTTCTTCGACCTTGTGTCACCTAACACAATTTCTTCGACCTTATGTCACAATTTTTCAACCTAACATAAAAACAAAATCAGTCATTGTCACTTGTGTCATCTATTTCTTCCTGGCAACTGCTGTTTACCTCCACTACTGGTGGGATAATTATATAAGTCCACTCATGAGACTTATATTTCTGATTAGGCTTTAACACCCTTTTTGCTCTACTGCTAATCACTTCTATCTTCTTTCCTGTTGGTTTTTTATTATCTGAATCACTTTTCTGACTCGATATTTCATTAATATGTTCCTTTGACTTGTTCACTAATTTGAATTTCAGGCCCTCATTTGGCCAATTATCTCCTTTTCTTAAGAGTTTCTTCTTTGGCTCAGTTGGATTGCATTCAGCTCTCCAGGCTCTTTTCCTAAATTCTTTTATTTTAGATTCTTCATCACTTTCATCAGATGATTCGCTTTCAGATATCTGAATTCTAGATTCAGGTACTTCTTTACTCGGCAGCTTCACTCTGTTAGGAACATCATCCTTATAGCTGGTACTTGGTAATTCGTCTTCTTCTTCGATTACTTCCAATCCACCAGTTTCAGAATTTTCGTTCCTTCTTTCAGAGCTTCCAATTTGCCTTTCAATACTCTCCTGATCTTGATTCTCTTTTTGATCAGACTCTTCTTCTGCTTCTTTTTCTAGCAGATCTTCATCATTTTCAGAGTCTAGTATCACAATTTCTGAATCTTCTTCATTCAATGCCTCATTCGCATTTGAATTTTCCAGATGTCGACTTCCTTGTCGATCTTCAGGATCTGGGTTTCTTTCAGGTTCTTCTTCAGAATCTGAATCAGTTGTTGTATCACCTTCGTCAGGATTCTCAGGTGTTGGCACTCGGATAGTATGACTAGCATGTATCCATCTTTTCAGACCTCTACACTTAACTGCATTTGTTGTAACAAGTATCACCTGTCTTGCCTTCTGCCACCTGGGTACTAGACAGTTCCTTCTTCGATGAATTTTTGTCTCTCATCCAGTCTCCTGGCAATAGATCATGGGCTTGTTCTTTTTTTTGTTGTAAGTACTTCAGTTCCCACCTGATGGAACACAGAAGTTACCACGTCAGAAAGGTTCCTACAATAGTCCATTATTGCACTGTCATTTAATACTAAGCTTAATACTAAGCACTTTATCAACAGAAACAAATGGTTGTCTCATGACTCTGCCCATAAGAATCTCATGTGGATTTAGACCTGTTTTTCTATCAGGAGTACTTCTCAAAGACATCAAAACAAGAGGAAGTGCATCAGTCCACTTCATTCCTGTAGCTAGACACATTTTAGCAAGTCTATTCTTGATTGTTCCATTGACTTGCTCAACAACACCTGATGCTTCTGGTCTGTAAGCACAGTGCATCTTTTCTTTTATACCTAGTGCTTCACAAATCGTTTGTAACAGTCTGTTTTCAAAATGTGTGCCACGATCAGTCTCGACCGTGACCGGAAATCCATACCTAGGTGTGATCTCTATTAAAAGCAATTTTGCCACAGTAACTGAGTCATTATGGCGAGTCGGGAATGCTTCCACCCATCTTGAAAACAAACAGATTATCACTAAGACATATCTCAATCTGTTATGGGGTGGCATGTCAATGAAATCCATCTGTAACCTGGTAAAAGGACCACCCTCCTGTCCTATGGTTCCCAAGCTCACAACTGTTTTTCTGTTTGGATTGATCTGTTGACAGTTCAAGCATCTCTGGCAAAAAGATTCAGCTATTATCTTGAATTTCGGATTGTACCATGTTTGCCTAAACAACCTGATCATAGAATCTCTGCCTATATGACCTGGACCATGATACATTTGTGCCATGTCAGCAATCATGCAGTTTGGCATTACTGGTCTATCATCTTTGTAAACCCAAACCTCATCTTCTTCTCGCTGTCTGCAACCTGATTTTAGCAATGAGTCTTTTTCCTCATCGTCTGCTTCATCTTGTAAATCCTTTACTCCTTGCCATGTCTCAACTACAGAAATTAGCATAAGTGAGTTCAAAACATGTTCATTGTCTTTTTCCCGATTAATGGACATATTGTTTTTCGCGCAAAACTTTGCGATTTCATCAGCATATGCATTTCCCTTAGTCATATAGTCATTACCCTTTTTGTGTGCTGTACATTTTACTACAGCAATTTTCTCTGGTAGCTGAATGCCATCAATTAGTCTTTTAATCAATTTTGCATTTCTGATTGGAGTTCCCGCAGAAGTTAAATAACCTCTTTGAGACCAAAGCTGGCCATAGTCATGGACTACGCCATACCCATACTGACTATCAGTCACTATGGTAATTTTTACTCCTTTTGCTCTTTCACATGCACGAATCAAAGCAATCAATTCTGCTATTTGAGCTGAACAAATTCCTTTGAGACAAGAGGCTTCAACCACATCTGTAACTGTACAGACAGAGTATTCTGCAACCAGAATGCCTTGATCTGTCCTCAAGCAAGAACCATCAACAAAATAAACAAAATCAGATTCTGTCAACGGAACATCTTTAATGTCCTGCCTAGGTTTGGTGCAATATTCTAAAACATCCAGGCACTCATGATCAATGTCATTCTCATTTCTGATTTCTGTTATGATTCCATCAGGCAACAAAGTGGAAGGATTTAAATTCACACATCTCGCAATCGACACATTATCTGATCCCAGAATAATTTTTTCATATTTTGTCAATCTGTTGCTTGTTAAATGCTGAGTTTTGCTTCTGGTGAGAAGAATCTCAACTGAATGGGACACATATACTTTTACAGGAAACCCCATTATTATCCCTTCACTTTGTTCCAGACTCACACTTGTTGCAGCCACTGCTTTTAAGCAACCTGGTAATGCTTTTGCAACAGGATCAAGAACAGCTGAAAAGTAAGCTATTGGCTTTCTCAGTTTTCAATGTCTCTGAATCAGAACTGATAATGCACATCCTTCCCTTTCACTGCAATACAGCTCAAATTCTTCTTCGTAGTCCGGCATTCCCAATGCTGGAGCTTCGCACAAACTTCTTTTTAACTGCTCAAAAGACTCTAACTCAGTTTCTGTTAGGGTAATCGGGTCTTTTATGTCTGCTTTTGTTAATCTCTGCAATGGTTTTTCAATTACTGAAAATCCGCTAATCCATTAACGACAATAACCCACCATTCCTAGAAACATTCTGACCTGTCTCTGTGTTGATGGAGGTTGCATTCCTTGAATCATTTTTATTCTTTCAATTGTCACTTGTCTTATTCCCTTTGCAATTATGTGACCAAGATATTTTACTTTTTGTTTAAAAAACTGTAATTTTGCAGGAGACACTTTATGTCCCTCATCAGCCAAATGGTTCAAAAGAGTAATAGTATCTGTTACACAGTTGTCTCGTGTTTTTGCAGCCACAAGGAGATCGTCAATATATTGCACTAATGTTGATCTTCCAGGCAAATCTAAATTTTCCAGGGAATTCTTTAACAACTGATTAAAAATAGATGGACTCTCTGTATTCCCTTGAGGGATACAACACCATGCTAAGATACGCTCTTGGAATCTGAACGCAAAAATTTGTTGGCTCTCTGGATGCAATGGAACAGTGAAGAATGCGTTACAAAGATCTATAACGGTATACCATTCTGCATCATGTGGAATCTGATATAGAATTACCGCTGGGCTTGGTACAACCGGGCAACATGGAACAACTATTTGATTAACTTTTCTCAGGTCTTGAACAATCCTGAAAGTTCGGTTTGGCTTTTTGATCCCCATAATCAGTGAATTACATGACCTGCTCTCAATTTCCTTTAAAACACCTTGCTTTATAAATTTTTCAATTACAGGTATGACGCCCTCAATAGTTTCAGCTTTCATTTTATACTGAGGAATGTTTGGATAATCTGCTCCTTGTTTTACTGTAATCTGCACTGGGTCTACATGTTTCATCAAACCCATTTCATCTCCAGATAAATCCTAAATTTTAGTATTGACTGTCTCTTTTAATTCTTCAAGTAAATCATTTTTGTCAAAAGCAGGAAATAATTTACTTTCTTCTGCTTCAACTTTCAACATTGTTAATTTATAAAGGCCATCCTCTTCATCCGGAGTTTGAAGCTCAATACCATCAGGTGAGCAATATATTTTGCAGTTCATTTTACAAAGAATGTCCCTTCCTAACAGGTTTACAGGACTGCTATCACAGACCACAAATCTGTGTTTTTCTTTTAATTTGCCAATTTTAACTTTAACCGCATCGCTGAGGGTGCTTTTCCCGCTGTGTGCGGCATTTTTTAAATTACCACGTTACATGACGAGCTCAGCTCGTCATCAGCACAAGGCAGGTAAGCTTGATGACGAGCTGAGCTTGTCATCAGCATCGAAGTGGTTAACTGGTTCTGTTAAGTCTGTTTTAATCTGCTGATTAGCTACGCCAACTACTTGGATGGTGTCACCAGAGAGAGGTAGGTTTTCTATTTCCACTGATCTAACAGTAGAATGGGTAGCACCTGTGTCCACTAGAAAAGTGATTTCTACATCATTCACTTTACCATTAATAAATGGACCAGACTGGTCTACCTCAATAGTGGCTCCAAGCACACACTCTTCCTCCTCTCTCAGGAACCGTCATAAGTAATCCTCAGACTCGCTTCCATCATTTTCTTTCATCCAATATTGTTGAGAAACATTTGACACATTCACTCTTGGTGATCTGTTTACCTGTTCACCTCCGCAGAATCCTGTTTCTGTACTGTATCTCTGCGTATTAACACAATTTGGAAGTGGCGGTTGTGGAATCTGACTTTGCTGGTTCACTACCTGTCGCTGTAGCTGTTGCTGTTGACTTAACTCATTTAACTGTCGCTGTAGCGGTTGCTGCTGATTTATCTCATTCTGCATCTGTGGATTTAATGATGTATTTTTAAAATTTATGGGTGGATTCTTACACTCACGCTTCCAGTGTCCAATTTCGCCGCAATTAAAACATGGGAGTTTCTGTTTTAACTCTTCAATATTACCCATTAATTTTGGCCTATTAAAATTACCCTTAAATTTCCCTTGATTCTGGTGAACATTTTTATTTTCCAAAGTTGCAATTTGTTGTTCAGCCACTTTCACCTGAGCCCACATAGCTTTTTCCTTCAACTTCTTCTGTTTTGCATCTATCTCATCACTGCAGTATTTTGCCTTTCTCAAAATGTCATCAACTGTAAGTGACTGCCAACCAACTATTCCTGATCTAATCATTTCACCAATTTCAGGTCTCAAGCCATATACAAATCTGTAGATAAAACGGCTCATATCCTTCTTACTCAATTTTTCGTAACCGCTGTATTGTTTAAATACCAGCAGTAATCTTTCATAAAAAGAATGCACTGATTCTTTCGGCTCTTGATTTGTTCTGTCTATTTTAACCCAATCTACTTCTTTTGGGGGAATCTTGTTTTTCAGCCACACAATCACTTTATCATATAGATTTGTTACATCAGGTGATGGTGCACCTGTTACTTTATCTCAAGCAGGTTCTTCTTTGGGCCAATCTATAGAAATTTTACATTCTGTCCAAAGATCTGAAGGAACAACAATGTCAAAGAATCCATCAAGATCAATCCACAAAACGTTTGAAACCTTAACAAATCTGTCTACCTGGCGATACCATTCTACAGGTTTTTCTCTCAGTCGTGGAAAATCATTTGTAAACAGTAAAATGTCCTGTCTGGCCCAAGGAACATGTACATACCCTCTGCCAGCTATTTCTCTCATAGGAAACTCAGTTGCTATTTCGATGTGTATCACTTACAACGCAACTATTACAACGTAATGCTGTTACAACGCAGCTATTACAACGCGGGATCCATTACATCGGATGCCATTACAACGCATGGCATTACATAGCAGATGGTATTACAACGCATACCATTACATCGTAAGTTTTGGTAAGTATATATATTTTTTTATTTTATTTAATATTATAAAATTGTTGTAATTATTATTAATTATAAATAAAAATATTTATTTATGTTTTTAAATATTATAAATTAAATATATTAATTTAAGTAATTTTTTAAATAAGTATGAGTATAGGAGTATATGTTTTGGGGTACTGATGTATATGTTTTGGGGTGTTTGGGTATTTTTAGGTTTTAGGGCAGGGTTTGGGTTTTGGGGTACAGGGGTGTTTTTAGGTTTTAGGGCTGGGTTTGGGTTTTGGGGTACAGGGGTGTTTTTAGGTTTTAGGGCAAGGTTTGGGTTTTGGGGTACAGGGGTGTTTTTAGGTTTTAGGGCAGGGTTTGGGTTTTGGGGTACAGGGGTGTTTTTAGGTTTTAGGGCAGGGTTTGGGTTTTGGGGTACAGGGGTGTTTTTAAGTTTTAGGGTAGGGTTTGGGTTTTGGGGTACAGAGGTGTTTTTAGGTTTTAGGGCAGGGTTTGGGTTTTGGGGTACAGGGGTATTTTTAGGTTTTAGGGCAGGGTTTGGGTTTTGGGGTACAGGGGTGTTTTTAGGTTTTAGGGCAAGGTTTGGGTTTTGGGGTACAGGGGTGTTTTTAGGTTTTAGGGCAGGGTTTGGGTTTTGGGGTACAGGGGTGTTTTTAGGTTTTAGGGCAGGGTTTGGGTTTTGGGGTACAGGGGTGTTTTTAGGTTTAGGGCAGGGTTTGGGTTTTGGGGTACAGGGGTGTTTTTAGGTTTTAGGGCAAGGTTTGGGTTTTGGGGTACAGGGGTGTTTTTAGGTTTTAGGGCAGGGTTTGGGTTTTGGGGTACAGGGGTGTTTTTAGGTTTTAGGGCAGGGTTTGGGTTTTGGGGTACAGGGGTGTTTTTAGGTTTTAGGGCAGGGTTTGGGTTTTGGGGTACAGGGGTGTTTTTAGGTTTTAGGGCAGGGTTTGGGTTTTGGGGTACAGGGGTGTTTTTAGGTTTTAGGGCAGGGTTTGGGTTTTGGGGTACAGGGGTGTTTTTAGGTTTTAGGGCAAGGTTTGGGTTTTGGGGTACAGGGGTGTTTTTTGGTTTTAGGGCAGGGTTTGGGTTTTGGGGTACAGGGGTTTGTGTTTTGGGTTAATTAAATTATATTTACCATTTTTAAATTAATTAAAATATATTTAATAAATTAAATTAATTTTATTTCATTAATTACATTTTTAAATTAAATTAATTAAATTAAATAAATTATTTCAATTAATTTAATTTATTATCAAATATAAAAATATGTACTTTAAGTTAATTTTATTACTTTAATTAAATTTAAATATTCCCATTTTTTATTAAAATTACATTTATTAAATACATATTATTTTATTAAATTAAATTAATTAAATTAACTTAATAACATTTTTAAAAAAAGGTATACTTACCTATACTTACGATGGTAATGCCATGCGTTGTAATACCATCTGCTATGTAATGCCATGCGTTGTAATGGCATCCGATGTAATGGATCCTGCGTTGTAATAATTCTGTTGTAACGGAATGCGATGTAATATTTCGCGTTGTACTGACACCAATCCGCTATTTCTCCCCTATCTCCCCTGTCTTCCTCTCTTTTCTTTGTCCATTTTTTAATCTCCATTTGCTCAATTCACCTAATCTTTTCAGAAACACTATTAATTCTTTTATATGAATTATTCTTCCTGTGGTGTTCATGTTTTCAATATCTTTTTCAGAGAAATCCACTCTGTAATGTTTCTGCCAATTTTGTTGTCTACTCAAATCTATTTCTAATTCAGCAGCCATTTCTTCTAACTGATCATATTTTGTTTTCGTTTTCCATTGTATACTTTTACAAATAAACAATAATTCATCATCCTGATATAGCTTTAAACTGTCAGGTCCAATTGTGCCAATAATCAATTTCTCCAAATCTGCTTTCAGCTTTGCCACATCAAGTAATTTAAATTCTGGAGTTCGGGGAGTTTGCGTTAAATCTATTTTATTTATGCTCTTTTCTGGAGTTCTAGAATCTGATTCTGCAACAGATGGAGTTTGATCATTTGACAAACTTTTATTAAAAGTTAAATCGGGCATCATTTTCTCTCGGTGAATTTCTGTTAAGTCTGAATAAAAATTTTCAGCTACTTTCTGAATTTCTGCATTTAATGGAACAGTCAGAGCTGAATGTCTAACTTCCCTCTGATCAAAAACTGGAAGAACAGGTCCAATTGTTACTGGTACCGTTACTGCTTCCATGCTCTTAGTTAGCTGCTGTATTAATTCATCTTTTGACCGAAAATATTCGGAGGCAATTGGTATTTCCTCACATCTTTCTGTTCTCAATGTATTTCTTGGCATTTCATTTCTCTGAACTGGAGTTTCAACATAATTTCTACTTTCTCCAGGTGTCCTAGAATTTGTTCTTGTTTCTACTCTTTCAGGAATTTTTGCATTATTCGGTTTAATCTAGGTGGAGTCTCATCATTAATTTCCCTAGAAGGAGCACTTGGACAAGTTCCTTGAGGAATTCTCGGGGTAGACCATGAACAAACTGGTTGATAAGGTGGCGGTTTTGGTTTTGAATTATAAATTTCTTCTAAAACTGCATCTTCCACTTCACTGTCTTCACTTATATTATTTTTCTTTACAGTATTCTTTTGACCCGATTCCCCACTGAATCTTGCTGGGTACAAACCATCACACATATCTGCACGTCTCCAACGACGCATTCTGTCTTCATGAGTTTCTCTATTAATATCTAATCTAGTGCCTCTTGTTACACCTCTGTTCTCTCGTTCTAATTCAAACATCTCATCCTCTCATTCAGCTAAAGCCTTAAATTGAATAGATCTAGGCTTTGGTACAAGAGTCATCATTTTTTCTCTCAAGTTTTTCAGCACCTTAATGTTAAATGACCCATCTTCTGGCCATGTCAATACACCATCATCTTTGGTATATTCTGTCCAATTCTCCATCCAAAGGCAAGTATGATAACCAAATTCACCTTCCATATAGGCTGCAGGTGTTTTGTACTTATGAAGTAACTTTCCACCTCGCGTTTCAATTTTCTTCTCCCCTTTCATGTAATAATAGTTCATGTTTTTAAACAAATCCGCCTACTTTGAAAAAGATCGTAAATATTTCCTCGTTGTTCCGCTACTCTAGCCAATCCGTGCGCGAAACTCACCAACAAGCCAATTAGGTTAAGCCGCGTCACTATTCTGTTCAGCCAATAGAATTATTGTATTTCTGAATGAGCCAATCAGTGCGCGAATACTGTGTCGTATGTTAGCCAATCACAGCGCGACTCTTATGACGTATGCTGCCGCTGCAGCTTCTGCGTCTCACTCCGTAAGCTAACCCCTCCTTTACAAAATATTTTCACAGCACCATATTTTACAATAATGGAATTCAGTTAATAACTTCACATAAACAAACCATTTGTCTGTTTCACTAAAATAAAGCGATAGTTTCTCTCAATCATTCAAGTATTCTTTCACGTGAAATAGACGACGCTATTTTCACAGAATATTTAGTTTCGCAGATAAAGTAAGCCTACTCTACCCTTCTAACACGCACAATCATACGGAAAGAATGCCTAATCACTCATACATCAAATTTTTGGTAGGACTATAACCCGCCAATAAGATCCTCAATCGCCAGTAAGAATAGACAACGCTTCCTTACCCTTCACTCAAGTTTGGATAAATTCTACTACTCTTTTCACAGTGAGTTTTAAAACAGGACAGTTGTCCCTATACTCAAAAGCTACGATTTCATAGACAATTCTCACTATATATTCTACCTAACACACCTAAGATCCCTAAACTTGTGCTGTACGTCCACAACACTAGTGATATATAACAATACCACTATTTTATAACAGAACAAATGCACTGTGTAACTTCACCTGTCACACTTAACTTTTGCCAGCAAACTAGGAATTTTCACACTGCTGGAAAAAACCTTTCGACTACATGTAACAACTAAACAAACTTAACATGTTTTAGACATGTATCCTATGTAATTAACATGTCAGTTACCATAGTAACCGTAACTCTGCTACCAAGTAATTGATCCAGCGCTCCTAATGAAAATCTGTCTCACCAACGCTACCTAACTCCACAATACTCACCAATAATCATGAATCACTACCAAGGCCCATAAACGAATGAGACAATTTTTTAGCGACTGAATCATGTGACCTAATTAATCAAATCTGTTCACAAACTATTTACAAAATTATATACAACTGCAGTTTTTCATTTCTTATCATTAGATTTAAACATATGACATTTAATTAAGTCACATAAGGTGAATGGATCTAATAATGATAACTAGACCATGAATAAACAAAACCAGCTTGTCATTTCAAAAATCTATTTTATTAGCAAAGTGAAAGCATCATTCAAGGAAAGGCTTATTAGACTGACATTTCAAAGCAAATTATTTAGCATGAATTTAAAACTAATAAAGATTCCATACCCTAAATCTGACTATTTCTCACAAATCCTGTAAAAGAAAATATCATTAAGTCAGCTATCCTTACGTGCGCCAAAGTCCATCAGCACGTCATTCAGGAATCAGGAAGCAAGAGCGCAGGCCTGTCCAAGAGGACACGTTTTTATACCCTTCTGTCTAACTAAGTAACTAAATTCTGTATTTCTCCAAAAACCCAGCCTCATCATTGGCTGAGCAATGTCAGTCCACCATCGTGTCACTCATTCCTGACCAAGTCCGGGGCACATCATAAGCCCTTATTGTTCTTAGATTCCATCCTTCTAGCTTCCTTAGAAAAGAAACATTTTCCCGAGAGCAAAGTCCTACATCCTAATCTTGGCAGGCAGACCAGGCATCCTGTCCTTGGACTCATCTCCAAGAACACGAACAACTCGACCAAGTACAGCTTCTGAATTAATATTTTATTTCATCGTTCAGCAAATAAGGCTCTTTTTTCTGCACGTGAGTGAAGGCTTCACTCTGGTCAAGTCATTTTTCCAGCTCTGCCAGCCAGCCATTTTCTTAGGCCCACTCGAAAACTAGTATTTAAACAAACACAAAACAGTAATTAATTAGAGAAGAGAGACCCATTCTGTTACCAACCCCTTGCTAATTATTAACTCGTTAATTTATGTTATCTAGCTTAAACGCGGCCGGCCCACAGTGGTTGTAGGCGACTTGCTGTGCACTTCACCAACTGTTGTTTGTAATACTTGCTCACTTTCTTTCGATGCAACAGCACGCTGCCGGCCTATTCATGGTTGTGGGCACTAAGCTGTGTATACTATGCGCATACCAACAATAAAGGTCTTGGAACAAAAAAAAATGTATGTTATCTAGCTGAAGCAACACATAGCACCATCATATTTTACCAAACTTCACAGATCTGCAGAGTCTCCATTAGCTTTTGTCACGACAAAAGCCAAAACATAAGCACATGTAATATAAGCACATGCCATTAGTTAAACAGCCGCATTTAATACTGACAAAGACAATAGACAAGGTTAGTTCATTATTTTTCACACACTTGCAATGCAACATAAAAGCACATTAGTCCCGCGTGTATTGTATGCAATTTTAAACTAAGTTGGTTAATGTTTTCAACTCATGCCAATTAATACAGTTATATTGAATATGGAAGTTTAACTTTGCTTTTTTATTCAACATCTCGCTCCATCAGTGCTAACCAGGTTGACACCAAAGCACCCCTCAGTGAGTGTGTCGCCTACAACCACAAGGTCATGACAACTGAAGACCCATCCTAGAAGACCAGCTAGAAGGGAACACCATGATGGCAACCATACCAGCTATTGAGCATTTCCTCATCTTAAGGGCCGCCATTGGTGCACGCACCCAAATGAAAGTTGGAAGTGGAGCGACTGGAAATGTACTTCACTGCTACCACAGTAGAAGACAACCAGAAGTGCCCCTTTCTGTTAGACCTTGCAGGGGAAGACATCTACAAGTGATCAAGCAATCTCCTAGAGGCAGGTTCCCCATTTATCTATGTCAGAATTGTTACAGCACTTATAAACCCATCACCAACCCGAACTAGGAGCGATTCTTACTACATCAGGCTCAACAGGGGCCAAAGGAGTCTGTCAATACTTTTTACAACCGGCTGAAGAAGTTTCTCAGGGCATACACCCTGCAGGATAAAACAGAGTGCAGTTTGTCCAGGTGTGTGCCTAAGTGAAACTAAGAAAACAGATACTTCAAGAGCCTGGCAAATCCTTAAAGGACATTCTCATGGCACTCAAGAGACCTTTCAAAGACAAAGGCATCCCACATTGAGTCCAACCTGCACAGACCTATCAAAACTGAGCAGATAAATCAGATGACCATGGGCGAGCACCCACTAAAGGGAGAAGAGAGTCAAAGACTTTGACCCCAAGTGAACACAATGGACACAATGTGGACAGAATGGACCGTTTTCTCATCCAGAAGCCTGCTTGGCCAGTGGAAAACCGTGCTCCGCATGAGGAATGATGAACCACATTTCAAAAGTGTGTGTGTAAACTCAACCCATGAAGGTGCCTTCCAAGGAGATGGTGAATGCTGTCATGCACCAGGCAAGTGGTCCCAGGAAAAGTGACATGGATGAGGATGAAGGAGAAGGGACAGTGTACATCGTACATGCTGTAGAACAATTCCCCATCAAGTCACACTCACATCCAAAATGGTAGGTATTGACTGGCAACAGGTCGGTGGTGGCCATCATCGATAATGGTGTGTCCATCAGCGTAATGGCTAAGAAATCATATAATATCCAGGGCAGCCAGCCGATGATAAGGCCCATGAAGGCAGTGTGTATGCCTCCGGATATTCCAGCTCCCTACCCCTAGTGGGTATGTTCCTTACCAACATCAATGTTGTATCTTTGAGATTTACATTACCATGATAATCAGCCTAGGTCTTCCTAGCTGCTCAGCCAGAGCAAGAGATAGTGATGGCATGTTGGTTTGCCTGTGATGAATGGAATGCCTGGGTGATTGTGTGTATGAGTGTGTGACAGTTGGAGATGGGCTGAACAGCTAGGCAGGCTGCTCCTGGTGGGGCTGGCAGCGGCTGGCATAGGAGTCATTAGAGTTGGATTTAGAGTTTGTCTTGACCGGTTTTTTGGCTCTATTTCGGAGTGATGAAGACTTTAAGCTTGCTCACATCCATCATCTGTATTCTTACCTTGTGTTGACCCTTTTAAGCCCTTTTTCCAGACCTAGAAGAGGATAGCTGCTTTATATGATGATAGATCCCTTATTCTTGACTCTAATCCATCTATTGCCTATTGGCTTTGACATAATTGTGTGTCATTTCATTATCCTGCCTATAGTAGAGGGTGGATCCTGTGGTCCTGACTTTATATTACATATTGGTATGGTTTGTGTAGGTACTCTGACAGAGCTAAGGGTTATTTCATCCTTCTCAGGCCTACAAGGCCCAGAACCAGAGAGACTCCATTTTGTCTCGTGCAGAGGCAGAGTGGGATGCTTGTAGGTGAGAGGCAATGTTTAGCTTTGAGGTGTTATGGGCTTGGAGAGAACCAGCCTTAGCCGGCCCTTATCGGTAGACTGTATTTTTCTCTGTGTCGAAGACACCACAAAAGGCTGGCCAGCTGGGAGTGTGTCCTTGATGCGGAGTGGTGCAGAGATCTGGTGGGCGGCAGGCTGCTGACTGGAACTTTCCACTAGGAAAGAGCATTCGATATTAGTGAAGTGCAGAAGCGGAGTTAGTGAGTTGAGTTGGAGTTGCAGAAAGAGCTTGAGCTGGAGAGAGTTCGAGCGAGAAGGAGTTGAGCTGGAGCTGCAGAGTTAGTTGAGTTGGAGGAGCGGAGAGAGTTGAGTTGGAGGAGCGGAGAGAGTTGAGTTGGAGGAGCGGAGAGAGTTGAGCTGGAGTTGCAGAAGGAGTGGAGAATCAGAAAGAGTTTATGTTGAATTGGAGCAGAGGAGAGGAGTGGAGTTGCAGGAGGAGAAGAGACAGAAGATGCTTGGAACAGAGAGAAGACAGGCAGACAGTCAGTGAGCTGGAACTGAAGGAAGCAGTCAGAAGCAGTTACTTATCAGGAGGAGTTGTGAATAGCTGGAGTCTGAAGTAATGCCTTTTAGAAGAGACTGAAGTTATATCGTGGATTAATCTGTGGGAGCAGCTGGAGTGAATTGGACATTGGCATGGAGACAATCAGATAGAGTGAAGAAGCTAGTGGAACGAACGATTATCAGAGCGGCAGAAACCATTAGACTGAAGTTGGAAGGTGGAGAGAGTCCGTGGGGGAGAGGAGTCCAGTGCAGAGTGATCAGCGCAGATGTGTGTCCAAGAGTGTAGGAGAGGATCTAAGACGAGCTAAAGCACAGACGAGAGAGGAGCCCAGATGACAGCTAGAGCAAGACCCCACACTCCCTAGGTGATATCCTTCTGTATTTCCAAACATTAACCTTGTCCTTACATTGTATGTCTAATCCTTTTCTTTCAGCGGTGTGTTATAGTTCCTGTTAGTTACAGAGACCCCGCAGATAACCTTGTCCTTATACTGTATGTCTAATCCCTTTCCTTTCAGTGGTGTGTTACAGTTCCTGTTAGTTACAGAGACCCCGCAGATCTGTGTATGAATCAATTTCAATTTTCAATTTGTAATCTTTATTCGGTTCTTAAAAAGACACCATAAAAGCACATATACAATATACACACAAATGTTATAAAAATGAATTTCCGTTAAAAAGATGATAAAAGATAAATTTAGCTAAAACCATAATTCATTAGGCCAATGGGGCAAGGAGTTCATTTTTTTTAAGGGGTCAGGTAATGTTAGAGTCCTCGTTCTCTGGTGTTCCTTAGCCGTAATGCTATCCGGCTAAAGTTTATAGTGCAGAATAGAGTATGCGCGTCTTCAGCTTCCTGTAGGAACTTCAGGGCCAATTTCGCTTGTCTGAACTTTGAGTCTTTCAGAATCCCCACCAGGAACTTACGTCTTGGTACTGTATAAAATGGGCACAATAAAACAAAGTGAAGGGTATCCTGCGGAGACCTGTTGTCGCAGCCGCAGGTACCCTTCTCTTCCACTGTGTGAGTGAACCCAGCCGGAACCGCGAATAGATGGTGGAGCATGTTAAGTCTAAAGCGAGTCATGAAATAACGATCCTGAGCATTATACATGACCCTCAAGTATGGTTCCATTCCTTGCTTTGCTGTAAGTTTACAATAAGATAAAACAGTGGGTTTGTGACTTTCATTCTCAGCCCTGATCATCCGTAACCGTTCAGGAAACAGTTTTTTTATCATAGTTTTGCTCTCGGCAGTTAGAGATTCTGGGGATGTGAAGAAGTTTATACAGTCAATCTCTACTAATGAGTTCTTAACTTACTTCAGCCAAGGTATATTGTGTCCTTTATCACGTTTGAGGCAATCCAATATAATTTGTCTTGTTAAGGCCGCCTCAGGGTTGGTCCATATTTTGACCCATGGCAGGAGAGGTTTGACTTTAATCAGGTCTTCTATAAAAGGTTCTCCCACTTCCTCATGAATAATGTAGGCCGGGACACTCTGGGGCACTTTCAGAATTCTTCTCAGAAATGTATTTTCTTCTATCTGTATTTGCTGTGCTTTGTTGTCTATGAAGCCCCATACTTCTGCACCATAGGTTACCTTCGCACAGCAAATTTACCTATACAGGTTTAGTATTTGCTCTGGGGACCACCTTCCCAGTCTTTGTCCGTACCCCATGATGGCTCCTACTGACGCTGCCAATTTCGTTGCGTGTTTCTCCGCCAGAGGTTTGAAATTAAGATGGTTATCGAACAGTACCCCCAGGTTTGAAAAAGTCTTAACCTGATCAATTTTATGTGACCCAATGTGGTAGGTAAAGTTCCCTTTTTTCATTTGCCTTGATGACATAATGTAGGATTTTTCCAAGTTTGTCGCTAAATCCAGCTTGTCCATAAACTCGACAAAGCCATCAATCAGCTTTTGTAATCCTAGGGGGGTTCTGGCTAGCAGTACCGCGTCATCGGCGTAAAGTAGTACCGGCACTGCACGATGACCAATTTGGGGTAAGTCCACCTTTAATTTCAGGAGATCTTTTTCCAGGGAGTTGATATATATGGAGAAGAGGAAGGGCGCGAGGATACAACCCTACCTCACTCCACTGGTACAAGCAAAGGGGTCGGTCTTTTTTCCCTCTTGGTTATACCTCACGCTTGCAGATGTATTCCAGTGTAAAGATTGCAGGGTATCCACAAGGGGTTGATCCACTCCTAGTTCTGTCAGCAAGGACCAGAGCTTTCTTCTGTTTACGCGGTCAAAAGCAGCGGAAAGGTCCATAAACCCCATGTAAATGGACCCCTGGCCAGCGATGGTGTATTTTGCTGTCAGAAGATATAAGTTCAAACATTGGTCAGTGGTGGATCTGCCCTCCCTGAAACCATATTGGATATCCGAAAAGACCTGGTGCTCCTCTACCCAGTCTTGCAAACGATGTAGGATAACTCGCCCCAATACTTTTGCAGTCACATCAATGAGTGAAATGGGGCGATAGCATTGAGGGTCGTCGCGATTCCCTTTTTTGTAAATCGGAACTATGGTTGCCGTTGACCAAGAACGAGGTAATCCTGCCACCACTGCCTCGTTCAAAACCCTAGTGAGCAACGGGGCCCATAGCTTGGGTTTACTTAGGAATAGGTCGGGTGGAATTCCATCCGGGCCGGGTGCTTTGTTTTTGCTGAGCCCTGCTATTCCCGTTTCAACTTCTTTCAGGGAAAAGTCCAGTTTAGCCGGCTGTATCCTCCTTGGTTCGTCCCCCTGAGTTGAATGTCTTGTATGGTTGTAAAGACTCTGAAAGTGGTTCTGCCATTGATCTGGCAAGATGATGTTCATTATTTTTGGTGCTCCTTGGTCCTGGAGACATGGGGAATTAATAACTTTCCAGAAGCTTGAAGTGTCTTTCCTTTCTGCAGCGTCCCTTAGGTCCTCCCAGGCTTGAATTTGTAGACTTTGTTTGCGTGTTTTCAGAGCTTTTTTGTATTCGGATCTGTTCTGTGCTACTGTGAACTTATCCGTTGGTTTAGCATGGAGGCTAAGTTTCAATTTTTTATGCGCCTTGGTACAAAGAGAGTCAAACCAACGGGGAGTCGAGGGCAGTTTGCTAATTCCAGAAGTCTTCAAGAGATTATTTACGTGGGTCGCAATTTCTTCAAATGCCCTGACCACCAGGACTCCTTCAGCCCTGGGATCAAGGCATGTATTTATTGCTTTTAAGCCCTCTGTTATCAGTCTTTTGTAAAATCTGTCCCCATCAATCCTGGCCCATTTAATTCTCCTTCCTTGATCCACTGCCTTTTCTATTATGTCAGTTCTCTTTGGGCCTAATTTAAAATCAAACCCTTTTGTTGTAAGTATCACCGGGTTATGATCACTAAAGATGCTTGCATCAATTATGATTTTACTGATGTTTCTTTTTAGTATGGGCAAGACTAGGATATAGTCAATGTAAGAATGGCAGCCTCTGCCTCTGTATGTTGGGTTTAGTTCTCCTTTTTCGCCCAACTCTGCGAGGTCTAAAGTTTGGACCAGATTGTGCCTTTTCGTTAGTCTCTCAAGGTCCCATCCCTCTTTTGCGTGAGTGAAATGTGGCCCTTTCACTATGGTACATCTTGACCAGTCTTTATTAAAGGGTTTTAATTTATCGCAAAGGTGACAATTAAAATCCCCCAAAAGTATTAGACTTGGAGGGTTTGGTGTCTTATTTAAGGAGTTCAGATTTTCTAGACAAGAGTCCAGTTCATTTACAGCTGTTCCCTTTTCCATCGTACCAACAGCGTTATACCAGTTAACTAGAAAAAGGTTTAGTCTTTTGGAGAGAAACCTTACTACTTGTAAGTTGTGTGAGTCCCAGTTAAGGTTTGACCAAGTGCCCTGGATGTGAAGGTCAACATATGTTACTAGTCCCCCGCTAGCTCTCCCTGAGGATACCTTTCTGGCCGGGACAAAAAAACTTTTGTAGCCCTCTAGGCTATAGTCATTTGGTTCAGTAACCCATGTTTCTTGCAGGCATATGATTTGAAATTTATTTATATAGCTGAGCCATTCTTGGGATTCGAATTTGGCCGCTAATGCTGCTGTGTTCCAGGATACAATTTGTAGATTTTCGTAAGTATCCTCCTTGGGGTGTCCTGTTAGACCTCTTGATGGGAACACTGCCTGGTCTTCTTCTTTAGTTGGCGTATTAAGACTGGGTTGTAGGCTACAGTGGGTAGCTAATCTACTCTGTTCAGTAGTTATCCTGTGCTCTGGGATTTTTGTCAGGTCGCCTCTTCCCCTGCTTGTTTTAGGAGGCTTATTACCGTCTCCCTTGCTATGAACGGGTTCTGGCCTGTTCACAACCCCCATTCCCGATCCTATTGTCAACAGTCCTACCTCCCTCGGCCTTATATGTTTAGGAGTTTGCTTTCCCCGTGCATGTCAGTCGACCTCTTTAAGTACGCTAAACCTGTTGCAGTGTGCGTGCTGCATTAAGAAGGGATCGTAATTTGGGGTCACATAATATGGCCTTTGCCACTGGGTCGGTCTGTATTGGGGATCCAATTGGGGGATTGTAATCATCGGAGGTCTATTGCTCTGCATAGGTCTCTGAGGTGCGAAGGGGTAGAAGTAGGATAAGTGTACAGGGTGAATTTGTGAGTGGGTACAGCTAGGGGGAGCATTGCAAATGAAGTTAACTGCTGCAATGTCTCTAAAGTTCACCGTAATTATATCCCCTGCTATTGTCTTTGTACCTTTACCGATCCACTCCCCCCTTCTTACTGAGAGAATATCTCAGTGAATGTTGGGGGGTAGTGGTCTATGTATTTGTAGCCACTGGGCACATTTGTTTTTTAACTCTACTTGTGTTTCCCTTTTGCCCTCTCTTAAAGGTGGAACTCCTGTTAATACAACTACGAAGGGTAAAGCTTCAGGCGGGAGATTAATTGTCCTGAAACGGGTTGCTGTTTTATTTTCTTTAGTATTTGCAGATGGGGTCGGATTAGTCTTGGGGTTCACTTTAGAAGTTTGAACGTTATTTCCAAGTGGTGTTTTAGCAGATCCGTGGGATGGTTTATTTGTTTGGGAGATTGTTTGTTTGTTGGTCTTGCCTGTGTTCGGTGTAGTAATGACCTTTTGTGTGTCTTTTGTGCTTTTTTGTGGGGCGCTGGGGGGGGTTATTTGATGCCAAATCCGTTGGTTGGTTTTTTGGATAAGACCCCGTCCTGTTTTGTTGTCATTAAGGCGCCGTCTTGTGCTGATTGGCCTTTAGGGCCAACACCCTTGTTGTTTACGAGAGATGTTAGCCTATCGATCTTGGCTATAAGAGGTTTTATCAGTGCAGTGATGGAGTGTTCTAGATCCGTTTTAAGGTCAGCCACCATCTTGGTGATCCAGCAGGGTATTCCTGGTGTGGGTGGGTTTATAGGCGTCACCAAGTTGTGGTTTCTGGTTTTAGTTTGGTCTTTTTTTCCTCCACATTTCGAGCCTTCCCTAGGCCAAATATTTTCCATGGTGTTTGATTTCCTCTTATTGTTATTTGTTTGTGAGTCCGTTCGCTCCCTACTGATTTCGGTGGGAGCCTGGGCACACATGAGATCGACCAAAGAGGAGGGGGTAATAGCCAAGCTAATGTCAGGGTCATCTGCGGAGTCTATGGAGACTGCAGATAGATTGATAAGAGCTTCCTGTGTGTCTTGGACGATAGTCACGGGTGGTAGAGACAACCTTCTCTCCGTGTTTGCAATGGCATTAGATACCGCCCCTATAGTTTGCTTCAGCATCTTATCAATGGCAGTTAAAGTTGGTAATGGTTGTGGGGGCTCCGCTTTCGGTTTTGTGCTTGATCTTAGTGTGGGCATCTTAGGCTTTTTAACTGGCTTCCTCATAGTATGTCATAAGAGGGTGCAATGGCAATAGGTTGATTTAGCTGATTAATTTAGAGCACAGGTAGTTACCTCATTAGCGAGATGCCTTGGGTGACTTTGGGGGGTGGCCCAGCCCAGCCTCTTCTGGCTGATGAGGGCCACAGAGGGCCCGCCCTTTGCCCGGGCTTAGCCCCGGGCTTCCCGCTCGCGTCCCGTGGAGCTGAGGGCTTGCTGAATTTAAAGCCCCTCCTGGCGCCTTGATCGCGCGTCAGGGAACGTGCCGCCGCCGCAAAGGCTGCCAGGATTTGGAGTCCCGGAGCGGCGGTGGCGTGCCTGGTGATGGCGGTCGCTAGAGGCGATGCTGTCTGGCGTGGCGTAGGTCGTCAGGACTCCTCCTGCACCTTGTTCGTGAAGTGTCCGTGAAGTGTCTCCGCCAGGTATGGAAAAAGGTTTAACTCCCCCCGCTCCACCGAGGGCTTGCTGAATTTAAAGCCCCTCCTGGCGCCTTGATCGCGCGTCAGGGAACGCGCCGCCGCCGCAAAGGCTGCCAGGATTTGGAGTCCCGGAGCGGCGGTGGCGTGCCTGGTGATGGCGGTCGCTGGAGGCGATGCTGTCTGGCGTGGCGTAGGTCGTCAGGACTCCTCCTGCACCTTGTTCGTGAAGTGTCCGTGAAGTGTCTCCGCCAGGTATGGAAAAAGGTTTAACTTCCCCCGCTCCACCGAGGGCTTGCTGAATTTAAAGCCCCTCCTGGCGCCTTGATCGCGCGTCAGGGTACGCGCCGCCGCCGCAAAGGCTGCCGGGATTTGGAGTCCCGGAGCGGCGATGGCGTGCCTGGTGATGGCGGTCGCTGGAGGCGATGCTGTCTGGCGTGGCGTAGGTCGTCAGGACTCCTCCTGCACCTTGTTCGTGAAGTGTCCGTGAAGTGTCTCCGCCAGGTATGGAAAAAGGTTTAACTCCCCCCGCTCCACCGAGGGCTTGCTGAATTTAAAGCCCCTCCTGGCGCCTTGATCGCGCGTCAGGGAACGCGCCGCCGCCGCAAAGGCTGCCGGGATTTGGAATCCCGGAGCGGCGGTGGCGTGCCTGGTGATGGCGGTCGCTGGAGGCAATGCTTTCTGGCGTGGCGTAGGTCGTCAGGACTCCTCCTGCACCTTGTTCGTGAAGTGTCCATGAAGTGTCTCCGCCAGGTATGGAAAAAGGTTTACCTCCCCCTGTGTATGAATCCTTTTCTATTGTTATTGTAATAAAGATACCCCAGTTCTTAGTGAACCAGTGTGCATGTGTTGTTCTTATGATAGAGAGCGTTTAAATAACTCTTGCATACAGTGTGTGTCTCTTGTTCTTAAAGCACAGGTAACCTTTCCTTCTAGTCAGGTGTTACAGCCAGAACAGGTGCTGCCCCTGATCCGGTAAGTAGCCACTGAATAATTAGAGAGAGAGAGGAGCACTTGAGCTAAGAAAATAGATAGACACTAAGTGATTCGGCCATCCCATAGTATTATTGTAGTAGCGAACCCTTAGTGAATAGTGAGAGAGACTTCCCAACATAGAGAGAGAGAGAGCTGAAGGTATTCATAGGAAAGTGATCGTCGTTGTGTAGCGGCGTTAGTGAGAGCACTGATTGTGGTCAGTGTGTATACCCGCAAGATTGCGGCTTGAGAGAGAGCACTGGGGGGATACGGTGTGTAATGAGATCGCCTCTAGGGAAAGTGACATTAGTGAGAGCATCAGGTGGAAGCCTGATGTGTAGGTCCGCCGGATTGTGGACGAACTGGAAGGAAGAGAGCACTAGGGCTGCAGCCTAGTGTGTAGACACGCCGGATTGCGTGTCGAGTGAGCACTGATGGTGATCAGTGTGTAATGGTAAATAATCAGAACTGCCCCAGGGTAGATTAGTCTGGACCCATGTGGTCGCGAGACTATGAGGTATGAGTGTGGTGTAGGGCATGGACGTCCTTAGTAATCAGTGAGTATTCCTAGTAATCCCTATAGATTTAGTGGTGTTTCTAATGATATGAGCTTGTATATTGCGAGTTCCCCATCCTCAGGTAGGTACCCAGGTGCCTGGATAGATGGGTCCTGAGGAGGGAGGTGGTTACGTTTTGGCCAGGTTGGTGTTGCTCAGTGAGCTGGTTCTATCTGGTCTGAGAATCTGGTCATAACATCTGGCGTCACGAATTGTTTACGTTGCCTGTGTCCGCTGTATTGTTTTTCTAATGTTGGTTGGCACTCGGCACGAAAATTGGCCTATGGGCTTGAACAGTTGCAGTGTAAGGAGATGGCAGTACATCATGGCATTTGACTTATGCAGGGTGGAAGAAATGCTTTTCATCTTGGTGTTTGAACTGTCAGGCTTGAAGGGTGACATTACATGAGGGAGTCAATTCCATCTTTGTGATGATGCAATTATACATATGTGTGTGAAAAATGCTTTTAAATTGCCCATTAAATTGCTTGCTGCATTTGCTTATGCTGTGCAATGTGAAATGTATTCAGTGTAATATGACTTGTGGAGTTCCTTGTAAATAGCGCCTTGTAAATATGGCTTGTGAATAGTGCCATGTAAATGTGACTTGTGAGAAGCATGTTCTCATTTTGACTTGCTGTGTTCCTTGTGAATTGTGCCTTGTTTATATGCCTTGTGAAGAGCATGTCATTTTTTGGATTTGTTGACTTTCTTGTAAATATGGCTTGTGAATAGCGCCATGTGGATATGGCTTGTACAGAGCATGTTATTGTTGCGTTAGGCAGGAGAGAGCTGGATCTCTTTTAAATGCTCGGGGAAATTGTTTTGTAGATGTGCGCGCGTGTTATTTGAAAACGTGGAGTGATAAGTTCTTGAATTTCCCATGTACTGCAGACATTGGGGAATGATTGTGTTTGAGCTGCCAGAGGGTTAACATCTTGAATTGAGACGGCAGTATTTATTTTAACATGCTGTTTAACATGCATGGTTATGTGAGCTGACACTAAAAGTCAGTGAGTGTTTAGATGTATGATGGTTTGATTTGACTTTTTCATTGGTTCCTGAGTCTGCCTATGTGCTTTGTCAGCTTGCTGACAGAATGGTAACATCTTGCATGGAGAGAAAAGCAGTGTTCATTCAACATTCTATTTGAAATGCGTCCACGAATTTGTGTGGGTTTGCCTTGGAACACATGATTTAATGTGTCTGACTCGGAGGTCGGTAAGTTATAAATCAACCAGTCGGATTGTGATAAGGGTTTTCAGCTGTGGATGGTACACAAACCAGTGTTTTAGAATTAGTGCATTACCGGTGGTGAAGAACGTAATTATAGACCAGACCCATCATGGAATGTGCTTTTAATTAGTGAAATGCAACCGTGTGCTTTTAAAACGAATGTGTTCTAGAAAATATACATGATTATTTTTTCCAATGCAAGCTGCCCTTTAGAATAGCGTGTGAAAGTTAACCCACTCAGTTAGATAAAATGGCTATTTTAAACAAAAAATGAATCTGGCCCTTTTTAATAGGTAGAATAGAAAAGCTTGCACACTAAATTATGAATTCTTGGTTATGCAATGCAAAATTACATGTTGCCCCTTGTTTAATTTGAAAAAAATGTAATGTGTTTGCATGCAATGTTGGTCTAATATTTTTCCCTTTCAGCCAGTAGCAGTATTTTATATTAGAATTATTTTAAAATGCTAGCATGTGTGACTTAGTTACAAAAAATATGTCTTTATTAATTTGCTTTTTACCACGTTTAAATCTGCTTCAGTTAGTTAGAAAATAATGGTCAGTGCTTCTGCCCTGGGAAAGGCTGTAATGTTTTCAGTTTCAAGGCATCTGCTTTGACCTTGACTGATATGAGCCCTGCATCTGTTCGCGCTCTGAATTTTGAAAGGGTGGAGGCTGGGTAACTTCTGAGAGCAGAGAGAGCTAGCTTGTTATTCTTGGCTATGTTTCAATTTCTTTCCGCGGAGAAATGTTTATGTAAGGGGGGGGTCAAGTCGCTCTTCCTTGCTGTCGGCGCAGACAGCTTCATTGACTTCAGATAAGGGATCCTTGCACATGCAGAATAATTGGCAGACGCTTGGCCCTTGGAGTTAGATAAATACAGTAGGCCTAGTAAGCTTCCCTGACTAGAGATTAGAGATGCTTGGACAGAATGGTTGGCAGTAGCCTTGCTTCTGCAATGAGATCAGCATTTGGCAGTGATTCAAAATTACATCGCACTGTAGCCCGGCTCCAGCTTATTTTGATTGGAGTGGATTCAAAACTCTGAGCGCGAACATCTTTCTGAAGGGAGGGGCTGTTTCTCAGATGAGTTAGGAGTAGCTAGGCCCCAGCCCTTCTGGCTGTGTATGACAAGATTGGATTTTGCCCAAACAAATTTAAAAGAATATGATTTAAATTATTCCTTGAATTTAGAAGAATTCCTTTTATAAATTAGGAGGTTTCTTTCGACAATAAAAAGCACTTGGGGTGCTTTTTAAATGGAAAATGTATTTTTGCTAGATTAATGATACTTGTTTTTTCGTTTCAGGTTGTTGGGTTGTGGTGTTTGGTGTGTGCGTCGGCCCACCCCCCTCCCACTCCCTTTGTTATTTTACTTTATTGTTTTTATTTTTATGTTAGTTTGTTGTTTTTGGAATATGGAACCAGACCAGACCGGATGGTGGCGGATGAACGGCGGAAGCTGGTGACTAATGACCAGATCGGAGGAAGTGCTTCCTTGGCACAGGATACAGATGAAGATGAAGGGTGGTGACCTACACTGATGAATCAACAGACTGCCTTTCCACAGTTGACTGCCTTGGCAGATACATTTATACCTCTTCATTACAATTTCGATGATCTGGATTTCCTGAACTTTTTTGACAAAGCCAAAAGTTATATCTTTTAAAAAGTGAACTGAATTTTTGAAAAAAAAAATATATATTTTTGAACCCTAAATTACAGTATTGCACGAGTCATGTGCTATGATCCCTAATGATGACATACTGATCTAAAAGAACCCATTTTTCAATGTAATTCCTTGGCCTGCATTCTTGAGCCTTGCATTTTTCCCATGTTTCTATTTCAGATGGACATTATGCCTCTTTTGCAGTTACCATATACAGGCCCCACTTAAAAAAAGTCTCACAGTCCTGTTCATGGTTTTGATGTTTATGCAGTGCCACATGAATGAAGTAGTTCATATATAGTTTGCTTTTAGTATGCTATGCCATTTCATTATTGATACACTTGTTTATCTTTCACCTATTTCATAGTTTTCCTGTTTTCTGCAAAACAGTCTTGCCAATGGAAGAGAAAGAAATGATGGTGCACACATGTGTTCCACATTGTGATACAGGGAGGAACTAGGTGCTAACTGTTTTACCTTTACCTATTGCCTTTGGCATGGTTCAAATTTATCTTTTAGACAATATATGCACCACACTTAGATAATTTTCTTTGACTTATTGCCTGATATGCATAGTGCTACACCAGCTATTTTGTAGGAATGTGGTTATCCTTATTTTCCTGTTATTACACTTTCACTTTGATTCATCAACTCTTAATTAGAACAGTGGGATTAGTTCCAAGGGTGGTCACCCTAAACTTTAAGTTGTCCTGGGAGGTGTGTCTTTTAGTTAGGTTATGTCCTACATCTATTAGTAATGTTTGCCTAGACCTTGAGGACCCTTTGTCATGTTTATTTGTCAGATTTCACCAAATTCTTTCTTAAGTTGACCGGAGTAGGTAGGCCTCATTTAGGCCCATTGTTATTTTTATTCCACACACATGGCCCTTCACCAATAGATTTCATGAGTTATCATTAGAAGTTGAGGCACATTTAGTTCTTAAGTTGACCGAAGTAGGTAGGCCACATTTAGGCCCCTTGCTGTTTTCATTCCACAAACATGTCCCTACATCAATAGATTTCATCAGTTATCACTAGAAGTTGAGGCACATTTAGTTCGAGGGTGCTTTGGTTGGTTCCTGTTGTTGTCAGATCAATCTTAGTTATGTTTCAGCATTCAGGTCAAGGGTGCTTTGATTTGTTTTCAGTTGGTTGTTAGATTTGTATTCCCTACATTAAGTTTCAGGTGGAATTTCCTTAAGTTGTCATTTATTTTAGAGAATCTTTTGGTTTTTGGTTTTGTTGATAGATTATGTTGATGTTTGTTTATTATTTTGTTGTTGTTTATAGATGTTCGCAAGATAAAGTCTAGGGTGGAATGTCTTGACCAGTTTTTTGGCTCTATTTCGGAGTGATGAAGACTTTAAGCTTGCTCACATCCATCATCTGTAGTCTTACCTTGTGTTGGCCCTTTTAAGCCCTTTTTCCAGACCTAGAAGAGGATAGCTGCTTTATATGATGATAGATCCCTTATTCTTGACTCTAATCCATCTATTGCCTATTGGCTTTGACATAATTGTGTGTCATTTCATTATCCTGCCTATAGTAGAGGGTGGATCCTGTGGTCCTGACTTTATATTACATATTGGTATGGTTTGTGTAGGTACTCTGACAGAGCTAAGGGTTATTTCATCCTTCTCAGGTCTACAAGGCCCAGAACCAGAGAGACTCCATTTTGTCTCGTGCAGAGGCAGAGTGGGATGCTTGTAGGTGAGAGGCAATGTTTAGCTTTGAGGTGTTATTTGCTTGGAGAGAACCAGCCTTAGCCGGCCCTTATCGGTAGACTGTATTTTTCTCTGTGTCGAAGACACCACAAAAGGCTGGCCAGCTGGGAGTGTGTCCTTGATGCGGAGTGGTGCAGAGATCTGGTGGGCGGCAGGCTGCTGACTGGAACTTTCCACTAGGAAAGAGCATTCTATATTAGTGAAGTGCAGAGGCGGAGTTAGTGAGTTGAGTTAGAGTTGCAGAAAGAGCTTGAGCTGGAGAGAGTTCGAGCGAGAAGGAGTTGAGCTGGAGCTGCAGAGTTAGTTGAGTTGGAGGAGCGGAGAGAGTTGAGTTGGAGGAGCGGAGAGAGTTGAGTTGGAGGAGCAGAGAGAGTTGAGCTGGAGTTGCAGAAGGAGTGGAGAATCAGAAAGAGTTTATGTTGAATTGGAGCAGAGGAGAGGAGTGGAGTTGCAGGAGGAGAAGAGACAGAAGATGCTTGGAACAGAGAGAAGACAGACAGACAGTCAGTGAGCTGGAACTGAAGGAAGCAGTCAGAAGCAGTTACTTATCAGGAGGAGTTGTGAATAGCTGGAGTCTGAAGTAATGCCTTTTAGAAGAGACTGAAGTTATATCGTGGATTAATCTGTGGGAGCAGCTGGAGTGAATTGGACATTGGCATGGAGACAATCAGATAGAGTGAAGAAGCTAGTGGAACGAACGATTATCAGAGCGGCAGAAACCATTAGACTGAAGTTGGAAGGTGGAGAGAGTCCGTGGGGGAGAGGAGTCCAGTGCAGAGTGATCAGCGCAGATGTGTGTCCAAGATTGCAGGAGAGGATCTAAGACGAGCTAAGGCACAGATGAGAGAGGAGCCCAGATGACAGCTAGAGCAAGACCCCACACTCCCTAGGTGATATCCTTCTGTATTTCCAAACATTAACCTTGTCCTTATATTGTATGTCTAATCCTTTTCTTTCAGCGGTGTGTTATAGTTCCTGTTAGTTACAGAGACCCCGCAGATAACCTTGTCCTTATACTGTATGTCTAATCCCTTTCCTTTCAGTGGTGTGTTACAGTTCCTGTTAGTTACAGAGACCCCGCAGATCTGTGTATGAATCCTTTTCTATTGTTATTGTAATAAAGATACCCCAGTTCTTAGTGAACCAGTGTGCATGTGTTGTTCTTATGATAGAGAGCGTTTAAATAACTCTTGCATACAGTGTGTGTCTCTTGTTCTTAAAGCACAGGTAACCTTTTCTTCTAGTCAGGTGTTACAGCCAGAACAGATGCTGCCCCTGATCCGGTAAGTAGCCACTGAATAATTAGGGAGAGAGAGGAGCCCTTGAGCTAAGAAAATAGATAGACACTAAGTGATTCGGCCATCCCATAATATTATTGTAGTAGCGAACCCTTAGTGAATAGTGAGAGAGACTTCCCAACATAGAGAGAGAGAGAGCTGAAGGTATTCATAGGAAAGTGATCGTCGTTGTGTAGCAGCGTTAGTGAGAGCACTGATTGTGGTCAGTGTGTATACCCGCAAGATTGTGGCTTGAGAGAGAGCACCGGGGGGATACGGTGTGTAATGAGATCGCCTCTAGGGAAAGTGGCGTTAGTGAGAGCATCAGGTGGAAGCCGGATTGTGGACCGGACTGGAAGGAAGAGAGCACTAGGGCTGCAGCCTAGTGTGTAGACACGCCGGATTGCGTGTCGAGTGAGCACTGATGGTGATCAGTGTGTAATGGTAAATAATCAGAACTGCCCCAGGGTAGATTAGTCTGGACCCATGTGGTCGCGAGACTATGAGGTATGAGTGTGGTGTAGGGCATGGACGTCCTTAGTAATCAGTGAGTATTCCTAGTAATCCCTATAGATTTAGTGGTGTTTCTAATGATATGAGCTTGTATATTGCGAGTTCCCCATCCTCAGGTAGGTACCCAGGTGCCTGGATAGATGGGTCCTGAGGAGGGAGGTGGTTACGTTTTGGCCAGGTTGGTGTTGCTCAGTGAGCTGGTTCTATCTGGTCTGAGAATCTGGTCATAACAGAGTTGTACTAAGATGATCCCTGTTTGACATTGCTAGACTTGGATTATTAAAGAAAGACTTTAAGAAATCTACAACCTGACTACAAGTGTCTTCTTATGCAAAGTACAACAATCAACCAAGACAGCATCACCAAAGCGAAGTTGTACGCCATGCACGGAGGCACCATCATGCTCTTAAGCTGCCAGACCGCTGAGAGACTATGAGTCATTCAGTCTGCATTCAGGGTGCACTTTACTGAGTTGGACAGACCCCTGGAAGAATTCAGGGAATTATTCCATTGAATCCGATGTCTGAAAAGGAAATTGTTACAACACACTAACCACACTGTCCAGTCAACGGCAATGCTGCATCGCTGGGCTGCGTTTGATTTCTGGACAAAAGTTGAGGAAGAACTTAGGAAGCTGGAAGAGGCCAAACTCATCAAAACAGTAAAAGCCCCCAACATGGCGATATTGGTAGCTTTTTGTTTTAATATTCACAGCGAATGTGATCTCATCGCAGTCATGTTTTAAAGCATCAGCCATTTCAACGTGGCATTCAGACTTTCGAAGAATCACAATCATGTTGCTTCTCTGGGTGGTATAGTGCCAGGTATTGCTAATCATTCATAGTTCTTTGGCCTGCGGCTGTAGTTTGCGAAGTTTGTGAAGTTTAAAACATTTCCAAAGTTGCGAGTCGGGAGACTTTGCAACATTGTGAACCCTAGTGTAGATGGGCATTTTCTGGACGAGAGGCTGTTAGTGTAGGGGTGATTGGGTAAAACAGCATTCCAAGACGGATGCTTACTGTTTGAGATTTGACCATTCTGGAAGGTTTAGGTGGGCCTCATGCCCATGAAAAATTTCCGCTTTGACCATTGGTCAGATGAATGAGCCACACCTATTTCAACTTGTACCCCAAATAAAACATATGGCAGACATTGAAGTACGTTTGTGGCTAATAAAAATATTGAAAGACTACATCCTGTGATGATGGAGGCATTAGAAAATGAGCGCGAAAGGGGCACTGCATGACCTCCACGGGGCAATATCACCAGTTCCTGCTTAGACATATTGAGGTAGCCACTCAGTTGTTACATCCGCAGGTTACTTCGTGTCCCATAGTCGTCATTCACTGGGGCAAACAAAGAGGTATAAAGGAGGGTACACCATAATAGACAGCATGAATTGAGAGAAGGCAGAAGAAATGGAATGAAGAATTGATAGAGCCAGACTACACAACTGGAAAGTCGTTTTCTTCTCATTTAACACACAAGTCGACAATCATCCAATATTATTCTGCAACTCAAAAAGGAGCCACAAAAGCATCCCCTTTGGAGAGAACACCACCAGTTGTAAGCTGACTATTAACATTACCTCAGACTTACCGGAAAAACGTGTTTGTCCTAAAATCCACTAGGAAACTAGAATCTCACGCCCTCCTCATGGACTGGACACCTTACTGCATACAGCATGCCACCTTTGTTTGAGAAGATCATATTGCTCCTTATTTGTTTGGGGTCTACATAGTGTTTTAGGAATGAAAAACTATTACCTCATCAAGCTGTTGAAAAGCAATGGATTGTGAAGCTTGGAACTCAGGAGAGCATTCACCAGCATCCGAAACAAAAAATGAATATGCATCATCTTCTTCCTTTAGATTGAAACAGCAAAACAAAAAAAGCATCAAGACTGGTAGCCCCCGTCATTATCCAATACTTTCTCTGCCATTATTAGCCCTGTATGATTGCTTCCACCCCACTCATTTTTGCAACATTATGAATGGGCATCATTATGATAGTAGTGCTATACACAATTTTCTCTCCGCAGTACGCTTCCTCCAGGCCTACAATTGCTACATAATACTGTCAGGGATCTAAATACGTAGAAGCGCAGTATCATCTTCAAAAGAACCCTCCAATTTCGCAAAAGGGGGCACACTAGTCCAGCAATGCAACCCCACAGCAGAGAAAGCCCCCCTGCTTTACGAGGCAACTATCCTTTTATGTATAAGTTCTACCCCTCGGGTTGTGAGGCAGAATTTCCATCAATAATAAGCATCTATCCAGTGTTCAGTTTAGTAATACTTTATTCGGCTTAAAACAACCATAAAGGCATACAAATAAAACAATTACAATTTCATAACATAAGCACTGTTGATCTTAGGAGATATACAATGAATCCATCTTAAAATACAAACCCAAATAAACTGTTATTAATCTGCCTGGTCCGATGGCTAGGCAGAAGACTAATCAATTGCAACCAGGCCATGAATTCCTGTGGGCATGGAACTAATCTTTGAACACATAACAATCCCTGTTGTGAGATTTCCAGACAATTCTTGCAGGGATAGGATAGGTACGGAATTTGCTCACCCATCAACATTTTCGAGATGTCAGGCCCACGGTAAAGCATTGAAAGGGTTGTACTACTGAATATCGGCACCAACTTGTGATACTCTAATACCAAGGACAGAATATTATGCGGCAACATATTGAAAGGTAAGTGCCTATAGGAAGTTATAGATTTACAATTCCAAACTCCATGTTTACATACCTTGAAAATATATGTACCACCTAGACATCTATATTTGGAGTTAGTTATGGAAAATCTAGACTTGCTCGCATTGTATCCAATCAATATTTAGGTTTCAATGTTCATGGAGCACACCCATTCAAAATACCCTATTGCTTCAGCCTCCAACTAAGCAACATCCCAAGATGGCACCTGAAGTCCTTTCACACAGTTACTTACCTGTACTCTTGGTTTTCTATCATGTGTATATTCTTTGAATTAATAACCAATGAATACCCCAACCACTGCGCTGAATCCTGAACCCATTGGCACTTATTATGAGTGGCTGGACTGGAAAGCTACAAATTCCAGACATGCACCAAAGTACACTGTGAGTTGTGTAAAAAAAGTATTGTGCTGAGTCCAAAGCTATATCTGTACTGCTTATGGGTCATCCAGATATGTCATATTCCTCTGACTCAGCTCATAACCAAGCCCGGCCGGGTGTGATCCTCCCAGGCTGGATTAATTACCTTTCTCCCCATGCTGTAGCATCAGAGGCCTAGCCCTTCACTTCATGCATTGCGAAGGGCGAAGGTCTTCTCTCCAGGAGGGAGGGATGGGGCTTAGGTTGTGGAGTATCAATCAATATCTGTCACCCAGTGCCAGGCACCAGGCTTGCTCCAGGCCCAGGCCTTGAAGTCAACAAGGGGGAAGCTGGCTTTTCAGATACCATGTGGCATGAGATCCCTGGATGATGCCATTTTGAAGTATCCCTGAGGTCTGTGCAGGAGGGGAGCAGGGGCAGAGAGGTGATGTGTCGCTGCAGGATCAGGCAGAAGTGACTTCTGCCAGCCCCTCCAAGTTCTCTTAAAAGGTCTTGCACAGGAAGAGGTGCTCTCTTTGTGGTGTGGTCTTGCTGAGGAAGAAAGGTGCTGGAACCAGGCACCTTGGCAGTTGAAAGGAGGCACCCCCTGACTGTCCAAGGACTCTAGACTGCACCTCTGAGGGAGTCCAAGGCCAGTGAGGAGAAGCCTGGGCCTCTGCACAAGGAGAAGAGAGGCCCAAAAGGAGAGCCAGTTGAAAAGCTGGCACAGGGAGCCAGGGAAGACAGCTCCTTCAGTCAATCAATCAGGAGTTTGTTAAAGCGCAACTACTCACTCGTAAGGGTCTCAAGGTGCTAGGGGTGGGGGGGTGCAGGTTCCATTCCATCAAGGAGGGGGTCTGTCGAAGAGTCAGGTTTTGAGGTTTCTTGCGAAGATGGGGAGCGATGTTGTCTGTCTGAGGTGGAGCGGAAGGGCGTTCCATGCTTTGGCCGCGAGGAAGGAGAAGGAGCGGCCTCCCGATCTGGTCTTTCTGGTGCGGGGGACCTTGGCGTAGGAGAGCTGGGCTGATCTTAGGGTCCTTTGGGGTGCGTGGAATTTGAGCCGGCTGTTCAGGTATGCTGGTCCGGTGCCGTGGAGGGCCTTGTGTGAGTGGGTGAGCATCTTAAAGGTGATTCTCGCCTCGACGGGGAGCCAGTGGAGCGTGCGCAGGTGATGGGAGATGTGGCAGTGTTTTGGCAGGTTGAGGACCAGTCTTGCGGCGGCGTTCTGGATGTTCTGTAGCTTGCGGATGAGGTTTTTGTTTATTCCGGCGTAGAGTGCATTGCCGTAGTCGAGTCTGCTGGTGACCAGGGCGTGAGTGACTGTCTTTCGGTGTTCGAGGGGGATCCATTTGAAGGTCTTACGAAGGAGGTGGAGGGTGTGGAAGCAGGAAGATGAGACAGAGTTGATCTGGCGGTTCATTTTGAGCTCGGAGTCCAGGATGATTCCCAGGTTGCGTGCGTGGTCTGTGGGGGTTGGCGGGTTTCCGAGGGCGGTGGGCTTTCAGGTGTCGCTCCAGGCGTCGGGGTTTGGGCCCATGATGAGTACTTGTTTTGTTGGTGTTTAGTTGTAGGCAGCTGTTTTTCATCCATTTGGCGACGGCTTCCATGCATTCTCTAAAGTTGCGTCTGGTGGTGTTGGGCTCGTTGGATAGGGAGAGGATGAGCTAGGTGTCGTCTGCGTATGACACGATGTTGAGTCCGTAGGTTCTGACGATGGGGGCAAGTTGAGCCATGTAGACGTTGAAGAGCGTCGGGCTGAGAGAGGAGCCCTGGGGTACTTCGCAGGTGGTAGGTGTGGGGTCTGAGAGGAAAGGGGGGAGTCTGACCCATTGCGTCCTGCCAGAGAGGAAGGAGCAGATCCAGTCGAGGGCCTTGTCCTGGATTTCTGCGTCGTAGAGTCTGCGTATTAGGGTGCGGTGGGAGACTGTGTCGAACGCCGCTGATAGGTCTAGGAGGATGAGGGCTACTGTTTCTCCTTTGTCCAGTAGGGTGCAGATGTCGTCTGTTGCGGCGAGAAGGGCGGTTTCCGTACTGTGGATTGGGAGGAGTGGAGGATGTTATGTTCTTCAATGAATGTGGCGAGTTGGCTGTTGATGGCTTTCTCGATGACTTTCACTGGGAAAGGGAGCAGGGAGATGGGTCTGTAGTTTTTGAGGTCGGTGGGGTCCGCTGAGGGTTTCTTCAGGAGGGCGTTGACCTCGGCGTGTTTCCATTCATCGGGGAATGAGGCGGTCGGCAGGGAGCGGTTGATGGTGTGGCAGAGCATGGGTGCGATGGTGTCAGCGGCTCTGTTGAAGATGTGGTGGGGGCAGGGGCCCCTGAGTGGATTGACTTCATTGTCTTCAGTGTGTCTTTGGTGGTGAAGGCTGTCCAGTCATCAATCGCTGGTTTACGGGTGTCGGGGGTGGTTGGTGAGGGTTCAGTGTGTTGGTTGTCTTCGTCGAAGTTGTCGTAGATGCTCTTGATTTTGTGGTGGAAAAAGGTGCTAAGTGTGTCGCAGAGGTCTTGTGAGGGAGGGATGTCGGTAGACTCGCTGGTGGGTTGGGCGAACTCCTTGATGATGCTGAAGAGTTCCTTGCTGTTGTGTGCGTGGGTGGAGATTCTGTCTTCAATCGCTTTTTTCCTCTTTTCTCTGATGAGTTGATGGTGAGCGTTGATGGCGGCTCTGAAGTTGTTGTGGGCTTCTGTGGATTTGGTGTTTCTCCAGGCCTTTTCGAGGCGGCGGCATGTGCGCCTGTTCTCTCGAAGTTCGATGGTAAACCATCTGGCTTTCTTGGCACGGGTATTGTTGTTTTTCTTGAGGGGGGCTATGGTGTTGGTGCTGTCTGAGATCCATCTATGCAGGGTTCGGGCTGCGGTGTTGGGGGTCGTCGTTTTCCGCGATGGTTGGGGTGGAGTTGTTGAGTGAGGAGATGAGCTGGTCGTCGGTGATTTTGGTCCAGTTTCTTTGTGGAAGCAAGTGCTGGTGTCTGTGGATGGTGGGTGTTCTGAAGGTGAAGTGGGCGCAACGATGGTCGGTCCATGGGAGTTCGGTGGTGTGGCTGAAGGAGATGGAGTTTTCCGTAGTGAAGAGGGGGTCGAGGGTGTGTCCTGCTGAGAGCGTGGGCTCGGTCACGATCTGGCAGAGTCCAATGTTGTGGAGGTTGTCCAGGAGGCATGTGGTGTTTGGGTCCAGTTGATTGTCGAGGTGGAAGTTGAGGTCTCCCAGCAGGGTGTAGTTGGTGGATGCGATGGCCTGCGGAGAGATAATGTCCGTGATGGAGTTGGCGAAGGGTCTGTGGGGTCCAGGGGGTTGATAGATGAGGGTTCCTCGGAGGGCGGCAGTGGGGCTGGCCAGTATCTTGAAGTGAAGGTGTTCCATCAGTTCTGTGGACTCGTGGACTCCTTGCTGAGTTCACCCTCTTGGAGGCCAGGAGGGTGGCGAAAAGTGCTTGAGGTGGCTAGGGCTGAGGCCAAGATTATGAAAATCGGCTGCATGGGGGCCGAGGTATGCCCCCATAGAAGGTAGGCGACCTTTGACCCCTCATCAGATGAGTGACGAAGTGTGTGGAGCTCCGCTGCCGGTCTTCGATGTGCCCCCGGGGAGGGGTCACGTCCCAGGGGCTGCCCTCAGAAGAAGAAGATGCCGGGGAGTGCCGTCGTGCCCCCCGGAAAGATACATACAAAACCCAGGCTCTTTATCCTGTGCCTTGAGAAAAAAGTCTGGGAGCCCATCACACTCTCCGTGAAATGGCCCCCGGGGGTACCAGGAGCCTACCCTGGCCCGACAAAAACGGAAGTCAGGGAGCGCTGTTGCGCCCTGTGAAGTAGTGCCAGGGGCCCGGGACCATGTCATTATAAATGTGATGCCTTTTAGGGGCTTTGATTGACTTGCATTATACCTGTTATCAGATATGATCAGTACCTATCATTCTAAGGGATTCCTAGACATGTATTCTTGCTGCTGCGTTAGTGAACAACCTGACTGTCAGCCACTGTGATCTGAGTGTGTATACGGTATGGTCAGTATGAGATGCTCAGTCAGAGTAATGTGTCACTATGGCAGGTGTTCCGATTATAAATGCTGGCTGAGAAAATGGGGTGGGCCGCCCCTGGATGGTGCCAGTGGGAAGGGTCCTCGCTCCAGGTGATCGTCAACCCACTGCATTTGAGGGCAAGATGATGTTCATACATGTGGATGGTGGTACTAGACCCCCCCCTGCAAGAGGGGTGGGAATGTTACACAATGTCAAGATCTATTTCCAACAGCTTATGTATGTATGTAAAGTGATGCATAGTATTGAGTAGTGTGTGTGTAAAAAATATCCTCTTCCTTTTTATAAAGAAAAATACAGACTGGACAATCAATTATTGAGTGTTATTTCTAAATCCCTGTAAATTTTGATTACTAGCCCACACCACCTCCCTTGAGTAAGCCTTAGACTGCTCTGCAACGCTACCCTCTGAGAGTCAAGTGCTACAATGGGGTGTTTGGTTCCCAGTGAAAGACTAATGTAAACATATTGTTTGTGCAGGCCTCACAAATAATGCCTCATTTTCCAACAATCCGACACCACAGGTTTGGAATTTAAAAGGCGCACTAATTATCACCTATTACATTGTGCAGTGTAGAATAGTGCTTGACAGAGACAAATCTGCACGTACCAGTAGTTACCAGACATTTTTCCATGGTAAAATGCGTCTGATTTCACCTGCCAAACTTTACCGGGAGAAAATCTGCGAGGCATGTGGTAACACCACAAAACTTCTAATATCTATTCCTGTGCAAACAGGGATTGGAAAAGAACCGACCACTCGTGATGAGGGCCATATACAAGAGATGAACTCTATATTTAAATAATTAGAATTATTGTGATCTGGCTTGAATCCATCATCGTTCTATCATCATGATATGTACTTTACTCAGAGAAAAACAAAACCAAATTAACTCAAAAAAGGTCTCAGAGGCAATGCACTTAGTTTATATTTCCAAACTTTAAAAGCCACTGAAGAATAACATTAGTTCTTAAACTTAAACAAAATGGGAGAAAAAAACGGAAGAACATTGAACATCTCTTCTGTGCATATATTTGCTTAAATAGTACATGCGCTCTTAACATCGTTTGTTTTCCAGATATTCCCTTTTTTCCACAAGGAAGATTCGTTGAAGGTTATTCTCCCTCTGTAGCGTACAATATTCACACCTATGGCTGCTGCTAGAATTACGCGCCGGTGCTGAACATTCCGATCGCGGGCGTGGTCATGACGGCTCCCAGCCGTCATCAGCACACGCCCACCATGACTCATGACGGCTGGGAGCCATCATGAGCACCAAAGGGGTTAAGTCTGGCTTGATAGCGTAACTGTCAGGAAGATGTATTGTTACCAATTCTATAAAAAATACAGAGTACGCTTTGGTTTTCATGTGTATCACTCCTCCTATTATCCAGTGCTTGCATTGCAATGCAGAAAGGACTATTTTAGATCTAAAAAATCTGATGAATCATTTTGCATTCAGTGTACACAGAAAGTAATCCTTTTTTATTTATTTTAAATGCAGTTGGGTTTTTGATGTTTTATCTGAATTTAAATAGGAAATATTACCTTGACCACCTACATGACCACATTTACCTCCCCTACCACATCATTAGAGCATCATTTAGTTTGCTTGCTTTAGCACATGAACACCAGACTATTGGTTTTGCTAGTGCTCGTCATTAAGTGCATTTATTCAGTCACTTGCTTGTATCATATAGTCAATGCAGGTTATATAAATTGCAACCTTCCTTAAATTCAATTAATTTTGCAGATAAAATTGTGTTGGTAGTGCTAAAAAAGCAGGTCTCAAGACTGATCAAATTGAATAGATCCAGGTTTTTTTTGTTTCCTGAAGAAACTCTAATTATGCTTCTAAACGGGAAGATTTTTCACTTGTTCCCAATAACTCTTTTTAAATTAATGTACCCATTACTTAAGAAAAAATTCAGTTGCATTGTGTTTAGGAAGTGTATATTGTACAGAATCTTCCCTTATGTGCTTTTTATTAACATCATTTGATTTACTAGTAACACTTGCTATTAACTTCTTTCCCACTAAGGCAAATGGTAAAAATATCTTTTTAAATATATTTTAATTGCTAGTTTTATGACAGGTCCTGAGTTGCTTGTGTTCAGGGAGGACCTGGCTTGGAAGATCAGGCTGGACTGTACTCATGGGGAGCAGGGTCAAGACTCAATTGCATGTGGCTTGGTCTAAACTGAGGTGGCATAGTGAGAAAAAGATCGATGGGTTGGAGTGCTACCCTGATGAATGCCAGTGTTAGACTTATTGCAAGAAGCCTCCCATCACCTTTTGTGTATTTCAAAAGGTTTATTTTGCCAGGTTGAGATGGCAGGTTAAAAAAACACACATAGGCTGCAGTGGCAGACCTGAGACATGTTTTAAAGGTCTACCTAAGTGATTGGCACAATCAATGCAAGATATTCAAGATAGGGCACCAGTCTCCAGACTTTTACATGACCAGGAAGAAACAGGAGTAAAACCAGATGCCCCTCTGAGACTTCAGGACCTTCTCTATCGCACTTTTTTGTGACATGATAGCAACCTCCTTCAGCAATTGTTTTAGATGGGGAAAAAAACGTTCTTTTTGGTGGTATATTCGGTGGCTTGCTGATGAATTCAAGGGTATGCACTGAGCTATGATGTTCAGTACCCACTTGTCCAATGTTATCATGGACCATTGGTGGATGTAATGAGAAAGACAGTCCCCTAGCTGCTCCCTGGGATTGTGGTAAGTAGCCGGCACAAGAAAAAGATCACTGATTTCTAGTGACATCTCGTGCCCTGGTGGGCTGTTTTACTCTTGTTGGTTGTTTGTGATCGCTGCAGGTGGTTGTCTGTACTGTTGTGCATATTGTGGCTTATATTGACCTTGATAAGATTGGTAATGCTGTCTATAATTTTGGTATCCTTCTCTGTAACAGTAGAAACTTTTTCCTCCAGCCCCACGAAAAGGTTGTTTGTGGAATTGTAATGATCCTAGGGTGGTGTCGGTATCCGCTTTAATATTTTGCAGAGCTTCGTCAATGTGTTTTCCGAATAATGCTTCTCCGTCACAGGGCATATACAACATTATTATCTGGACTTCTGGCCTGAATATTGTTGCTTTAAGCCAGACCTGTCTGCAAAGTACTGCTGCACCAGCTAGTTGCCGGAAACCGGTTGAACGGTCGACGGCACAGTCAATTATCTCAGAAGAAGCTTGTTTACCTTCCAAGAGAATCTTCGTCACGTCAGGGTTAATATCCTCTGGAAGTAGTTTGACATATTGTGCCATTTCCAACCACATTTGTCTGTCAAATCTACCTAGAATTGGTAAAGTATTTTCTGCTTTTACTGTTACTGCCGCCATGCTGGAAAAATGTTTAGGAATAGTGTCAAGGAGACGTCAATCCCTATCTAGTGGTGGTGTCTTAGTTCTAATATCACAACGAAATAGTGCCCCGAGTAGGGGATGAATAAGTCCAAATGATAGTAAATTAAAGTTCTATGTAATAAATGTCCAACAGGAATTCGGAAAAATATTTGGTCAGAGCGATGGTGAAGAATTGGCAAAACACGTGTGTGTGTGTTCCCCATGTCTTTTTGAGAAGAAAAACGATTGTTCATCCTGGCGGCACCCATTCTACAGAAGGCCTACCTGCATTTCTAATGGAACCGTGGGCCTCCTGCTCCACTTCACTGATTAGGCATAGCTTCAGGCATGTCGTCAATACACTTCCACTGTCTGGGAAAACAACCTCACCTCCATTTATCTTGTGCACAGGAATAGGCAAGTGGCTCCCGATAGGCCTTCGTTAGTTTGCCTCACTCACACACACAATGAATGTAGGTCACTGGCCAAGAACATACACATATAAAACGTGCTGTTGGAATATTAGTGCCAGGATGTGGGATAGCACATAGAAGCAGTATTTTGTGCAAGTGGCCCACAAGGCGTCCACCCTAGTGACACAGGTAAACAAGCATTTACAATGGAATAGGTCTCGCAATGACATTATTTTGAGCTATTGACATTGTAAATGGCAATGCCTTTAAAAAAAAACAAAAGGCATTTTTTTATTTACAATACCAAAAGCTCCATTGAACATTAAATAAAACCAAGATTATGGTTATTTGAGGGCAACTGCTTGGAAAAGCAAGAGTACAGAGGGTCAGATTATGAGGTAAAAGAAAACAACCTGTAAACACTGTTAAATGCACGTCAAATAGTCCAACCTGCCTGCACACTGGGGTGAGAGGAGTAAAATCTGGTCCTCAGAGGGCACCAGAAAAAAATTATCCATTGAAAATGGGGGTACCAAGTAAACATCTTACCGTGTTCTGCAGAGACAAGATTGTTTTTCACCCTTGTGAGCCACAGACTTCAAACCGGTTTATTTTATTATATCACTTGGTTCAACTGAAGTCGCTTTAAGTCTACTGGCGCCAAGAAGCTTCAGTGTAAGTGTGCTTTTTAAGTAAATAAATGCAATGAACTGGCTCTGCCCTATATGGAATCAGTTTTTCACGTACAAGTCACACAGATCTCTGTTGCTTAACCCCCTTGAGTTACATCAAGGTAGTAAGGAATTGTCGGCCACAAATGCCAAACTCTGCTACGGCAGACACATCAACTCCTGAACTAGGATTTTAAGATCAGAACCTGTAACCTGCAGAAAACACAGCGTTAGGCACTTCATGTGAACTACCTTAGAGAAAATGGGAACGGGTGATTTTCAAGTTGCACATGTAACAAGGACATTATGCTCTTGAACTACATTTAATGAGTGTGCAAACTTCAAACTAAAGGTTACATACATACACATTCAGCAGCAGAATCATTCTACATTAACAGATTACAGATGCACACACAACCACAGAATTGCAGGCAATTAACCCACTGAGCTACCTTACCGAGACAGCAACATGTGATGTGCAGGTTTCACATACATCAGCAGTTAACTCTCAGAGTTATCTTACTGAGATAGGAAATTATGAGCTGTTGATATATGATATACATTTCAGACACACTGCAGCAAGTACAATAACCCCTTGAACTAACTAACTGAATAGTGATCCTTTGATCTGCAGGTTATACTTCCTCGATCAGGCATGTTTCCACTTCAGAGCAATCTTACTAAGACTGGGAGCTGTGGCGTGTAGGCATACAAAACCACACAAGAAGAGGTTAGAACCCGCACCATGTAGCTGATGCACACAGCAAGCACCTATTTGTTTTACAAATGAACCACTGTCTGTGTCTTTCCCCTGCTGCAGGACCCTATTGTCGTTCCTGAGGAGGTTCCGGCTCAGACCCCATCTTGTCTTGGCTCCAGTAGACCTACCAATGGGTCTGTGCGGCTGCGCAGCACCCAGGCCGGACCTGCTGAGCACACGGTGCACACACTAGCGATATTACAGAAAGTTACAGCAGTCATATGGCTAGAGACCCTCTAAGCGATCTCCCTGCCTAGAGCCCCTCTGCATGTTTAATTTCAGGTAGTAATCATTTTCTTTCTTCTCATAAACAATTTTTTAGTCCATTAATGTCACATAAAAAGCACAAAAAACAGCAAGTTGTCTTTAACAGATTAAATGGACTCCAGGCATCAATAGTGAATGAGCATACAATGTCACGATCCTTAGACTATTAAAGCCCAGGCCCGGTACTCGGTGCCCCCCTTGCAACACTTCTGGTCACCCCATACAGTGTGTGGGTTTCCTCGCGCTGGATTGCTGGACTCGACAAACCAGCAGTTAGCAGCGAGCCCCGCAGCCTCAGCTCGGCGATCCGCAAATGCAGAGCCATGTGCAAGGGCGGGGGCGCGCACATGAACTGAAAGCTAAATCAAGCACGCTGTGGGAGCCTGTGAGGTAGAGAGGAGACCCCATGCATGTGCACATCACCTGTCGAGGCGCGCACATGTTTTGTCCCCTTCGCGCACCAAACCGACAATAATAGTCTTGCCAAGGGGAAGTAGCACAGGCGCTGCGTTCGCTATGCGAGACCTATAAAGGTCTGGCGTTAGCAATGAATACACAAAATATGATTTGCTATCACAACTAATCTACATGCTACAGCCACGACACACAAGGTTGTCCACTGTCAGGAAATGAGGGCACGTTTTGTGTGCCACTCCTGGTCCCAGGACAGATCGAGGACCTTGCTCATGTCAAGAAACAGACCTGCGGCTCTGCCTACATACTATATTAGAGGGATACTAGGGCCAACAACTAAAACCTTGTGCTTCATGTAAGAGTTTAGTGTTTGAATGCTAAAACCCATTTTAAATGTACAAAACCCATTTAACGATTCAGAAAGGGTTTTCCAAATCGTTAAATGCATTTATGCAACTATTGACAGTGGCTATTTGAAAGGGGCATGTTAGGAGTACCCCTTCAAAATACAGACTCCTTTTGGTATGTAGTAATGATTTGTGAGCAAAATCTGGTCGCAAAACATTAATATTTTACCACCACCTCAAAGGAGGAGGTAAGCTATTCGCAAACCGAATGCCGACAGCTAGAAATGGTTTGCGTAACTTTTCATTTTTTTAATGCATCCTGTTTTCCTTTGAGCAAAACGGGCTGCCATTAAAAAACAACAAATTGCTTTAGTTAAAAGCAGTCACAGATATGATGGTCTGCTGACCCCAGTAGGCCACCATCCCTGTGATTGCGGTCAATCATAGTGGTGACAATTTTTGACCTACCTAATGAAAATTGATGAGGTAGGTATAATTGCAACCCACTACGATCCTATAATATATAAGCCAACCTTTAAATAGAGTGGCTAGCAATATACCAATGCATTTGTTAGAAGTCGAGATCTAAATTGCGACCACTTTTACCAAGCTCATTTAAGTACACTCCAATTAAGAAATCGCAAATTGACAATCGTTATTAGTCACAATTTACGACTTCTTTTTGGAACCTTTGTACATGCGTCACAAGGATACCAGATACTTGCAGTTGGGCAGATGAACACAACTGTACACTTTCCTAGTCTGTTTTTCTAAAGAAGGAAAAAATCAGGTCCACACACAACAAATACAATTGCAGAAACTAGCTTTGAAATACCACAGCCTGCCAAAGATTAATTAACGTACCTCTGCTTTAGTTTCTAAAGTTGGTTCTTTACTTTTTAAAGGGTGGAAAAGATTGTGATGTACAACGAATGGGTCTCCAGTTTGATATGAAGCTTCAGCCTTTGACTTGAAAGAAAACAATGGTTAGTACTTACCATACACAAAAAGTTAATGTATCCAGTAAAGAAAAATACAGAAGTCATACCTTAACAGGCTTAACATCTTTCAGTTTTCCTCTCATTTTCTCTCTCACTGCCTTAGTTTTATTTTGGCTTTCAAATGCAGATCCATCTAAAAACATCACAACACAAAGAGATACAACATGAATGAGGCTTGGAGAGGCGATTAAGAAATATTACTACTACTCTTATCTCCAGTGTAAATGTTAATTTTAACAGGGTCCAGAGAAGTTATTTCCTAAGCCAACATGAATTCAACTTCGCCAGAAGCCAGAACAGTCTCACTTTACCTAGCCCAACACATTCTCTACAGCTCAGCTGTATTTCCTGCCAATATGGACTTCAGGATGGAGGCCATTGTGTTTCCCTGATGTCATCTGAATTGAGTGGGAAACATGATACCAGCATAATCTTTCACAGTAGCAGGGAAATGAGATGAGGGGTGTCTTTGCTTCCAGCACTGTACAGCAGTGGAACAGTTTGCACTTCAGCACAGGGCCCCTTTCTTACCCCCAATTTATTTTCTTTTTAAACCATTCCAACTTCATGATTCTAAAACTGGCAGAGTTTACATGCAAGGTAACAAAGTTGCGAAGTCCAGGACATCACAACTTCACCATCCTCTAAACATCTATAAGTATTATTCACAACATTTTACTCAAAGGGAGAGTATCTGGGAAAGGAAACTGGGACTCATTCAAAATGGCTACTTGAGAAATGTTCACATTAAATAAAAAAAAAGCCATATGGAGTTAATCCTTGTTATATAGAGAATACGTAACAGGTAAATGTCATGCAGTCATTGAGGGGTAAATGTCATGCAGTCATTCAGGGGTTCTGGTGACATTTACAAACCATGAGGTCGAAGGCCAACTGGTTTATAAATGTCACTGGAACACCGAGATGGCAATATAGGGCCATATTACATGTTACTCATTATGTACCTTCCATGGTTTCGTAACAGGTTTGACTATTCTTTATAAAGATTTAGAGCACCGGTTCTTAACTTTTTGACTTTTTTGAACACCCACTTAGTAAATATCTAAAAAAATTCAAAAGCCCATGTGTACTTATTGCAGGAAACCCATTTAGAGGCCAAATCATGCGAACATGTCTTTGGTAAATAGGGTTGGTTACAGGAGATACTATGTTCAAGGCAGAAGGGGTGCACAAGGAACGTAGCAATAATCATTAGGGCAAACAAGGGGGTTAAGGTCCAGAACTGGGACACAGATCAGTCTGGCACATGGCTAGTGGCAGCCCTCTCCATAGGCAGCTTACCTTTCACGTGCGCAGTGTTCTATGGCCCGAATGAGGACAATTCTGGTCCTCTTTTGAAACTGGGGGCAAGTTTGTTACAGTACACTGCTCCGGTCATATTAGGGGGAGATTTTAATCTGGTCTTTGATAAGCAGCTGGACTGAACCTCCAGGGCCAAATATTCTGCTCCAACGAGTACATTAGTAGCCCTTAGGAATATTATGAAAGATTTTAACATGCAGGATGTGTGGAGAGCTAAATATGGTGCTATAAGAGAGTACTCATTCTATAGCAAAAAATATAAGCAATACTCGAGAATAGACTATTTTTTTGGCTGACCAGGCATTGCTTGCGGATATTGTACTGGTTTCTCATATTCCAGTGGGTATTTCGGATCCTTCAGTGGTTGAACTGCTAGTGAACCTAAGGGCTAGGACTATAGAGTACAGATGGACACTTGATAGAACACTTTTTCTGGATGAAGGTGTAAAGGCTGAGGTAAACGAAAGAATACTCGATTTCTTTAATTTTAATATAGGTTCATCCACCGAGCAATTAGTCTGGGAATCTTTTAAGGCCTACCTACGAGGTCTACTGAGTTCCCAGATGTGTTATCGGAGGAAAATCATTAAGAAAAAAGAAACTGACGACCTTATGGCCAGAAAGAAGAAAGAACTGGAACTACAGCTGGTGACTCTGACAGTTAGGGAGAGCATCCCGAAGTTGGAGAAAGAACTGCTGGAATTACAAGCAGCATTTAAAGCCAGGAATAATAAGATCATTAAGGAAAGGTGGGAGGTCAGTAGATTAAAGAATTTTGAGTAGGGTGTGAAATGCGGTGCTCTCCTGGCTTGGAAGTCAAGGACTGAGAGGGTTAGAAATAATATTAAGTCGTTAACGCAGAGGGAATCCAGTATGCTGATAGCAGAGGACAAGCTGATTAGGGAAGAGGCTAGGGGGTTTATGCAGGGTTTATATCAAGAAGACACTAGCCTTGGAGCAGAGGTGGTCAATGGTTAAATTTGAGAGACCTCCCCCAATTGTCGGAATCAGACAAGATTTACCTTGCCAGTGAAATCACGGAGGGGGAAATAAGACAGCAATTCAAGAAGATGAGCCGAGGCAAAGCCGCCAGCCCTGATGGCCTGCCGGTCGAGGTATATTCTGAAAATATAGAGATAGTGGTGCCGGTGCTCAGGATACTTTTTCATAGAATCTTTCTACAAGGGGATACCATCCCCCCTTCTTGGTTGGAAGCCACTATTACATTGATAGCCAAACAAAACAAAGACCCACAAAAAATTGAGTCTTATAGACCAATTTCATTATTAAACTCCGACCTGAAGATCTTTTCTAGGATACTGGCCACTAGGCTAGCAAAAATTATTATAAAGATCATACACCCTGATCAGAGAGGGTTTATACGAGGGAGGCAGCTCAATGAGCTTACGTTTCAGGTAATAGAGGTAATAGATTTTGCGGAGGAGAGAGGGCTGCCACTTACCATTTTAGCAATCGACACAGCTAAAGCTTTCAACCAGGTTAACTGGGCGTACCTCTGGGCTACCATAACTAGGTTTGGGTTTCCTTCGGTCTTTATTGAAGGAGTTAAATCCCTAAATAAGAGCCCTCGAGCTAAAGTCCTAGTAAATGGCGGTTTATCGGAATGGTTTAACATCTCCAGAGGTACCAGGCAGGGGTGTCCCCGGTCCCCTTTATTGTTTGATGTTTATATCGAGCCCTTCGTTTGTCTTCTTAGAACTGACAGTATTATTTCACCTTTTAAAATTGGAGAGTTGGAACTTAAAACGGCCCTATATACGGACGACCTCCTCTTATATACCTCAAATCATGTCGAGGCAATTCCCCGGTTATTTGAACTGGCCGAGGAATTTGGAAGGGTATCCCGTTATACAATCAATAAAGAGAAAACAGACATAATGGGGTGGAACAACGTAATCCCTGTACAGGGGGCTAAACAAAAAATTAGGTACCTGGGAACATACCTTACTCAAAAACTGCTGGATACCCCTAAAACCAGCTGGCATACAGTAGTGAAGGAAGTGAGTAAGTTACTTTTAAGATGGGGAAGCTTGCCCTTGAACATATACCAGAGAGTAAATCTGGTCAAAATGACTATCCTCCCTAAAATAACTTTCCTGTTTAATACCATCCCGCTCTCATTTAATCCGAAGGATATCGCTAGCCTCCAAGGGAAGATTGTTTCGTTCATATTTGCTACAAAATCACCCAGGATCGCCTGGAAGAAACTGAGGAGAAGGCTGAAGATGGGAGGTCTGGCCTTACCCGATCTATTCCTATACTGCCATGCCTTTCATTTTAAGAATTTCAGAATACTTGCAAATAAGTTAGATTCCTCTTCACAGGGCCGTCTCTTTCAGGCTATGCTATATGATCAGCCACAGGCTTTGGAATTTTTTCTTTTTAAATTCGGGGACCAAAGATTTTACAAAAAAGTCCACCTTAAGACCTTACAGATGTCACTTAAAAACTGTGGATATATCCTGCGAGCCCTGGGGATACCTTATTACAACTTACAGGCCCCAATATGGGACTCTCCTGGCACCCCGGAATGTCTTTTAGATCAATTGTCGCAGCCACTCAAAGGAGCCGGTTTTAGAACGTGGGGCGACCTTTGTGTTAATACTAGGCTGATGGACGGGGAGTCCTTTGTGAATTTAACTGACGGGTCCCTTATCAGTAGTCTGCATGGTGGGCAAGACAAGTGTGGGGGACTGGAGAGGATACCCTGATCCTAGATTTTATCAGTAGAGGGAGAGTCTGGAAACGGGAGGTCTGCTTCTGGTACACGACACTTGCGGGAGTAAATGACAGCTTGGATTCCGAATTGGCAAATCTTTGAGGCAATGTTTTAACCGGGAGTGCAGAAGAGGTACAGAGAATCTGGACTGATGCATTTGCTATGTCTCAGAAGATAATCAAACCAGCAAATCTCAGAAGAAATCATCTGTACACAGCCTACAGGATATATTGGACACCGGCCAAATTATCCAGGATAACAGCTGAGAACTATTATTGTCCAAGATGCAAATTCCCGGCAGCGGATGATCAACACATGTTTTTAGACTGCCCAGAGATCACTAGTTATTGGACTGCAGTTTGCAGGTTTTTAGAGAAGGTTTTATTAACGCCAATCACATGTTGTCCTAGATTGGTCTTTTTTGGCTTGCCACCGGGGTATCTGATGAATGATATGGCTTTACAATTTTTGTTCTATGTGATTGTCATCGCCAGGAGAAAAATATGTAGAGAGTGGAAGGCGGAGGGCCCACCTAGATTCGCTGATTGTCCAAAAAATATCATGATGATCAGCCAGTCAGATATGGCTTGTGGCGGTGCGAGTGCTAATAAAATCTGGTCTGCACTAGAGGTCTGGTCAAGGAAATAACTGCGGTCCAATGATTATGCCAGAGGTTTGTGGTACGGTCCTCCCTGGTATCTATGACGGTCCATCGAGGTAAATGGGAGTTTGAAAGGAGACAGCCTACCTCTGGGTGAACCCTTTATGCCGCACACATACTCCAGGGGCGGAAACCAAGTTTTTTGTGTGTGAAAGGAACAGGGAGATCCCATCTAGAGCAAGTATTTCTTGGTGGCATGTATGAGGACAGAAAAAAAAGAACACCCACTTAATCATTATTGGAATCCAGGAAGCCCACTGAAAAATTATTGGAATTCAGGGACTACCACTGAGTCTTTAGCTGGAGAACCCAATTTCGATGATTTGAACTGCAAATCATAACACAAAAATACAGAAATAAGCATTCATCAAACAAATATATAAATATTTAAATATTTTCTTTAAGTTACGAATATAAAAATTAACATTCTAACAGAAAGGTTGGAGTTTTGCTAAAAATAAAAATTATTAAACAAAAACCATGTTATTTATTACTTTCACACTGAGAATATATTACAATATGACATATAGATATTGGCCTGGCTGCCATTACAGTAATACAGTGCTTGTAAAACAAGCAACAACAGCTACATTGAGAGTCAGGGGAGTTAACCTTCTAACACAATCTCACATCTATGCTAAGCAGCAGAGGCAGGGCAGTTGCTACGTTCTATATCTGCCCCATCCGGGCCATTCTCAGCAGCCCGATTGACCGGCAGGGGGTTTTATAAATGAGCTGGGGCAATGATTACTCAAGCTCTTCTACCCAGAAGGAAAATGTAATGCAACACACAGCAAGGGTATCTACATAATCAGGATTGTCTACCAACTCTATACAGCTTCCCTCTCTGTCTCTGCTTCCAGGATCCCAGTCAAGTAAGTCTGGTAAGGACCCCAAGTATCCCTGGGACAACTCAGAGTGGTAAGGAACTCTCTGTAAGTATCAGATTGTGTGTTTCAGTAGCCCAGCGTTGCTAAATTTAATCAAGGCCACCCATTGCACATACTATATTCTGTTTGATGCACTTTTTAATGCTCCCATGAACCAGGCTGAGAATGACAACTTAATTTTTAGTCTTCATTTTCAAATTCCTATCAGTTACAGAGCATTTAAAAATTTCAATTTTACATTTTGTGTCTTTATTTATATACACTTTGTGAATCTGTTCATAATATTTAATTTTCTAAGCAGTTGTGGAAACCTCAGGAGTCGTCACAAAACCTGATTGGACTCCGAACCAGAGGATAAGAATACCTGATTTAGAGCTTTTGAGCATCATCTGATTAGTATTCATTGTTTGTCAGAAATTACAGATATACCTGACAATGTTTTGAGAAATGTAGGCTTTAATTGGGGATAATGTGATAATATTTAAAATCATCTGTGTTATGGAACGTGTTTTATTATGAATCAAATTTTAAATGGAAAGTGCTTTGAAAGGAAATTAAAAACATGCTTTGTAAAATGTGCTCTTCTTTTGTAGTACTTTGACACTATAGAGTAGGTTTAACAAAACATATTTATATAAAGAAAGAAAACAAAGTGCAATGTGCGACTGTGTAAACTATTACTGACTAGGTTCTGTGTTCACAATGTTTATTTTAACACACTGGGGAGGATTCATTGGCAGAAGCTAGCATCAAGGGTGGGGCTGTAATGGTAAGCTTGTCAGCTGTAATGATTGACATGATGTAATATGTGACATCCTCACCAGTGGATTGCGGGCGCGAGAGTTACAGTTAGTACAACTAACTATAACAGAGGAATTTCAATGGTTGTGTATGAGTGAAATGTCCAGCTAACTGTAACACCCCTAAAACCTATGTTTTTTTCAGTGAATTGCTAAGGTTTTTTAAATGTTGATTCCTAACTATAACCTACCTACATATATATATATATATATATATATTCACTGAAAAAACCATAGGTTATAGACCATATATAGTTAGGAATTCGCATTTACAAAACCTTATTTTACTCACACAAAACCATTGAAATTCCATATATAGTTAGTTGCACTAACTATATATCGCGCACCCGCAATCCACTGCTGATGATGTCACATATTACATAATTCATGACATGGTCAGTGACATCACTGATGACATCACTGATGACATCTCAAATGACATCACTGATGACATCTCAAATGACATCACTGATGACATCACTGATGACATCTCATTTGACATTCCTGATCACATCACTGATGATATCATTCATGTGATAATACGATGAACCTCTTCAGACTCTAATATAACCTTAGATACAATCAGTGTAAACAGACACTCACAGACTGTCACTCATCCATGGAGTTACTCACACACCTAGTCAGTCATGCAAAGAATCAATCACCCCTCCATTTCCTCAACTATACAGTTATACAAACTTTACTTATTCAAACATATACTAACACATATTTACTCTCTTATACAATCCCTGATACAAGTTCACAATGATCCATACAGCCACTCACACATTCACTGGCTCTTATGCACAGTTATTTATATATGTCAACTCTCACATGTACTGTGTTTTACATATGTACTTACTTTGACATGTAGCACTGAGATATCCATTCACTCACCAATACACTCATGCACACAGTCAACCGCCCATACAGCTGTTTCCACATGCACTTTTGAAACCATACATCTAGTGAATCAACTGCTCACACATCTATGCACAGAGTCATACACCTCCCAGCCACCCACACACACACTCAGTCTCCCATACAAATACTTGGGCAACCAATCAATAACCCATATAGTTACTCATATAGCTACTTATCAACACATGCAACAGTTTACAGAACAACAGACATAATGATGCACAAATTAAGACAGTTTAGTCACTAACCCATGCACTCAGTGAGACACATTTAATCACTCACTCATACAGTCAGTCATGCACCTACTAAATCCTTCATCCAGACACTTATACATCCACTCATTCTTCAATATGTAAGACATATTTTAACTTTACAGAAACATACAGTCACTGGATGTTGTCATCAGTGATGTCATCAGTGATGTCATTTGAGATGTCATCAGTGATGTCATCAGTGATGTCACTGACCATGTCATGAATGATGTAATATGTGACATCATCAGCAGTGGATTGTGGGTGCGCGATATATAGTTAGTGCAACTAACTATATATGGAATTTCAATGGTTTTGTGTGAGTAAAATAAGGTTTTGTAAATGCGAATTCCTAACTATATATGGTCTATAACCTATGGTTTTTTCAGTGAATTTTCAAGGTTTTGTAAATGCTAATTCCTAACTATATATGGTCTATAACCTATGGTTTTTTCAGTGAATTTTCAAGGTTTTGTAAATGCTAATTCCTAACTATATATGGTCTATAGCCTATGGTTTTTTCAGTGAATATATATATATATACATACATATATAAACATATATCATCTGTATATCTATATAAATACAAACATAAATGCATGCATACATATACTTATATGCATACAGATGCATGTTATTTACATGAAAGTTGAAAACACACTAATAAAAGCAAAGCTAAAAAGCCACCTCATTACAAACAGAATGGCTTTAACTTAAACGAGGGCGAGATCTATTGCATTTTCAATGCTTGTTTACTTTGGTTCCATCAAGAAGGCATTCAGATGTGTCACACATTTGCCATAAATTCTGAATGTTAGCACTCTAGTTGCACATTAGATCACTGTAGTAAAGCTACTGCTCACCAGGGACGTCTGCTGCTGGTATTCAAAGTGCATGTTTCAGTCTGCATGTCAGAATTTTTTTAATGAAATAGAAGAGGATTTGAGAAGTCACTCAAAATGATCCCTAATTTTTCTTTCTGAAGCACTAATCATACTTTCTATGGCAAAATTAACCCCCTCATGTTGTTCCTTTTTAAATTGAGTGTTTTCAGACTTACCACTTCATTCCAATCAAGATGGCTTCTGGTGTGCCATACTTTTGTCATAAGTAAGACTGTTAGCGCTCTAGTTGTTCTTTAGAACACTCTGGGACATTCTGTCATTGGGCTATACTTGGGGTACATCTGGGTGATATTTGGGCTACATTTAGGCTCTTTTGTCTCTGGTGGCCATCTTAGGAGACTGTATGTCAGAATTTTTTAATGAAATTGAAGAGGGTTTGAGAAGTCACTCAAAATGTGCCCTAATTTTTCTTTCTGCAGCACTAATCATAATTCATATGGCAAAATATACCTCCTCATTTTGTTCCTTTTTAAATTAAATGTTTTAAGAGTTACCACTTTATTCCAATCAAGATGGCTTCAGGTGTGCCATACCTTTGTAATAAGTAGGACTGTTAGCGCTCTAGTTGTTCTTTAGAACACTCTGGGACATTATGTCATTGGGCTATACTTGGGCTACATCTGGGTGATATTTGGGCTACATTTGGGCTCTTTTGTCTCTGGTGGCCATTTTGGCAGACTGCATGTCAGAATTTTTTAATGAAATAGAAGAGGATTTGAAAAGTCACTCAAAATGTGCCCTAATTTTTCTTTCTGCTGCACTAATAATACCTTCTATTGCATAATATACCCCCTCATTTTGTTCCTTTTTAAATTAAATGTTTTAAGAGTTACCACTTTATTCCCATCACGACGGCTCCAGGTGTGCTATACCTTTGTAATAAGTAGGACTGTTAGCGCTCTAGTTGTTCTTTTGAACACTCTGGGACATTCTGTCATTGGGCTATACTTGGGCTACATCTGGGTGATATTTGGGCTACATTTGGGCTCTTTTGTCTCTGGTGGCCATTTTGGGAGACTGCATGTCAGAATGTTTTAATGAAATAGAAAAGGATTTGAGAAGTCACTCAAAATGTGCCCTAATTTTTCATTCTGCAGCACTAATCATACTTTCTATGGCAAAATATACCCCCTCATGTTGTTTCTTTTTATATTAAATGTTTTAAGAGTTACCACTTTATTCCAATCAAGATGGCTTCAGGTGTGCCATACCTTTGTAATAAGTAGGACTGTTAGCGCTCTAGTTGTTCTTTAGAACACTCTGGGACATTCTGTCATTGGGCTATACTTGGGCTACATCTGGGTGATATTTGGGCTACATTTGGGCTCTTTTGTCTCTGGTGGCCATTTTGGGAGACTGCATGTCAGAATGTTTTAATGAAATAGAAAAGGATTTGAGAAGTCACTCAAAATGTGCCCTAATTGTTCATTCTGCAGCACTAATCATACTTTCTATGGCAAAATATACCCCTCATGTTGTTTCTTTTTAAGTTAAATGTTTTAAGAGTTACCACTTTATTCCAATCAAGATGGCTTCAGGTGTGCCATACCTTTGTAATAAGTAGGACTGTTAGCGCTCTAGTTGTTCTTTAGAACACTCTAGGAGGCTGCAGTAGAACACAAAGGAATCAACTGACAGTCTCTGTCCTTGTTGGATGTACATGTTTTACTGAGAATGTCAGACTTCATTTTCACATGACTGAGAAAGATAATGTGAATTTACAGAAAATATGCTTTCAGTTTAGCTTATAGATCCCCTTCCAAACCACTGTGGGAAAATCATGAGATATTAGTTTTCTTTCAAACAATATTCATGATATCACAGCAGAAGTTTTTTTCACATGGTAAAATCACCTTAGAACCCACCACAATTCCTAAAACGAGTATGGTACCATCAACAAATGATTTATAATGTAACTAAAGTCCTAAAACACTCTATTAACTACAATGCTTTTTAATGAGGTGCTATCATGTATATTGGTCCCAAGATGGCTGCCAACACTTCTTGGATGAAGTGCTGACAGCCAATCAGATCAGATGTGTGGTTAGGCTCCGCCCAGATATATATCTTTTTTTGAACCTAAATTACTCAAAATCCACTGGAGCACATATACTGAGACCTAGCAAAGGCACATCGGGCTAACAGTCCCTACAATTTTGCCAAGTTTGGTGCAAATCCATTCAGCCGTTCGAGCTAAAAGTGAGGCCAACCGCCCTATGGAAATTAACATGGGAAAAACGCGTTTTGGGACCCCCCTTTTTTCTCAGCCCCCCCCTTGATGAAACCCCCCCAAATTGTCAGGGGCCGCTCATGAACAAAATGTTCCATTTTCCTGAAAATTTCAGCCAATTCCGTCCACAAACGCCAAAGTTATTAGACATAGAATTTTCAAAAATCCCATAGAGAGAAAATCCTAACTATATATACCTACTGGCGACCGCCAGTAGGTAATATATATATATATATATATATATATATATATATATATATATATCCAAACCACGTTCCCTTCCAACGGAAAGAACAAGCCACACCAGTTCAGCAGGTCAAAAACGCGCTTTATTGAGCATTTCCAGGCATGACGCGTTTCGTCGTTAGACTTTCTCAAATGCCCTAATGTTAGGGAAGTGCTTTCCAAGTCCACCTTTTAACCCAGCTGGCCTCACTACGATTGGTTGACGCCTGCTGGCAAGCGCCAGGGAGCATAGCGAAACTCCGTGCTCCGAGTTTCACAGAAAGCAGTCACGATGTCAGTACTCCCCCAAGTGGGCGGTGACTGCCTCCTCTCACCTGGCGCTTGAATCCCGGTGGAAAAAGCGGCTGACCAGGAACCATCACCCACCCGCAGGGCACACTCTGTTTCCCAGGAGCGACATCCAAGTGAGAGGCGCTCCCTCGTGTGATCACGATCCAAACAGTGGGCAGGTCACAGACGCGCCATGCGGTGGTTCGGCAGCATTCCCAGTCTGTGAGGTAATACCAAAGTTTGTTTGCCACTACTGCCGCCGAACAGTCTTTGTTGAGTGGGGGGCCCTCTGTGTGCTGTGGCCGCACACAAACATCTCCAAACCACGTTCCCTTCCAACGGAAAGAACAAGCCACACCAGTTCAGCAGGTCAAAAACGCGCTTTATTGAGCATTTCCAGGCATGACGCGTTTCGTCGTTAGACTTTCTCAAATGCCCTATACATATATATATATATATATATATATATATATATATATATATATATATATGTATATATGTATATATATATATGAATATGTATATGTATATATGTATATGTATATATATATATATTTTTTTTTTTTTCACTGAAAAAACCATAGGTTTCTCACCAGTTATAGTTAGCTGGAAATTTTACTGACATAAAACCATTGAAATTCCCACGTTATAGTTAGTTGGGCTATATATGATGATGTCACATATTACATCACTCATGACATGGTCAGTGACATCACTGATGACATCACTGATGACACCATCCAGTGAATGTGTGTCTTTCTGAAAAATACATTTGTTTTATATATGTATTTGTAAAGGTCGATGGAAGAATAAATGTTTAAATAAGTGTCTAAATGGATGTTTTTTTTTAAAAAAAGGATTGATTAACTGGCTTATTAAGTGTATCTTAGTGAATACATATATTACCGAGTAACGTTTAAATATTTTAATGTTTTTACCAGTGTTTCACTTTGTGTATAAGTGGCTGCATGGGTTGGTGACTGACTTACTGTTTGTATGTGTTTTGAAGACAGCATATGTGCAGGACTGTATGGATGGATGAGTCCAACAGCGGACCCCACCGACCTCAAGAACTACCGCCCCATCTCGCTCCTCCCGTTTCCAGCCAAAGTCATCGAGAAGACCGTCAACAAGCAGATGGCCGCCTTCCTCGAGACAAACGGATCCCTCGACCCCTCACAGTCCGGCTTCCGAGCCAATCACAGCACCGAGACCGCCCTCATCGCCGCCACCGACGACATCCGAGCCCTGATGGACAATGGAGAAACAGCGGCCCTCATCCTCCTAGACCTCTCCGCGGCTTTCGACACGGTCTGCCACCGCACCCTAGTACGGCGCCTCAGCAACATCGGAATCCAGGACAAGGCGCTGGAATGGATCATCTCCTTCCTCGACGGAAGAACACAGAGAGTCCGCCTACCACCGTACAAGTCAGAGGCCTCCGAAGTCATCTGCGGCGTCCCTCAAGGATCATCTCTGAGCCCCACCCTCTTCAACGTCTACATGAGCCCCCTCGCGGCCATCGTACGCAAACACAACCTCAGCATAATCTCCTACGCCGACGACACCCAGCTGATCCTCTCCCTGACCAACGACCCCACCGCCGCCAGAGCCAACCTGCACGAAGGGATGAAAGAGGTAGCCGAGTGGATGACGACCAGCCGCCTAAAACTGAACTCAGACAAGACGGAGGTCCTCATCCTGGGCCCCTCACCCTCCGCCTGGGACGACTCCTGGTGGCCTCCCGCCCTGGGCACCGCACCCAAACCGACAGACCATGCACGCAACCTGGGCTTCATCCTGGACTCCTCCCTTTCCATGACCAGGCAAGTCAACAACGTCTCCTCGACGTGCTTCAACATCCTACGCATGCTACGGAAGATCTTCTGGTGGATCCCCACCGAGACCAGGAAGACCGTCACCCAGGCCCTCGTCACCAGCCGACTGGACTACGGCAACGCCCTCTACGCCGGTACCACCGCCAAGCTCCAGAAGAGACTCCAGCGGATCCAGAACGCCTCAGCCAGACTCATCCTCGACATCCCACGAACCAGTCACATCTCCGGACACCTGAGAGACCTTCACTGGCTCCCCGTTAACAAAAGAATCACCTTCCGCCTCCTCACCCACGCACACAAAGCCCTACACGACCAAGGCCCGAGCTACCTCAACAGCAGAGTCAACTTCTACGCTCCCAAACGCCACCTCCGATCAGCCAACCACGCCCTCGCCGCCGTCCCCCGCATCCAAAGAGCGACTACAGGAGGAAGGTCCTTCTCCTACCTGGCAGCCAAGACCTGGAACTCCCTCCCTCCCGACCTGCGCCTGACCCAAGACCACCTCTCCTTCAGGAAGAAGCTGAAGACCTGGCTGTTCGAGCAGCCCCCCCCAGCGCCTTGAGACCCTACGGGTATGTAGCGCGCTTTACAAGTGTCATTGATTGATTGATTGATTGATTGATTGTGTATGTGTGTGTGTTAGTGAGTGAATGACTGTCTCACTAGTGTCTTTATCAGTAACTACATATGTTTTAATCTATTATATGTGAGTATTGATGTATATAAGTGAGTATATGTCAGAGCGAGAGATTGTAAGAGTTCCTGTTTAAATAAGTATGTGTTTCTATAAGTGATTGTTTAAGAGAGTAAGTATGTGTAAATTTCCATAGAAGTAAAGTGGTAGTGTGTGTATAGTTCTATATGCAAATAAATGGATGTTCAATAGTTTATTTGCATGTGTGAGTATGTGTGTGAGTAACTTTTGGATGACTGTCGGTGTGTAACAGGATGTATAGGTGTATCACTACATATGATGAGTGAGTATATGTATGAGTGACTATATAGAACTGTTGGTGAATGAGTGGATGTGTATATAGATGGCGGAATTACTGAATTGGTTGTTGTACCTGGTATGGGTATCTCCATGTTTTTGAAAATGTTAGTTTCTATTTTTGAATATGTGTTTCAAGGGTTACATTACACTGAAAGGAGGTCTGTCACTCTGTCACAAGGATGGTGTCATCAGTGATGTCATGAGTGATGTCACTGACCATGTCATGAGTGATGTAATATGTGACATCATCAGCAGTGCATTGCAGGCGCGCAAGTTATAGTGAGTCCAACTAACTATAATGTGGGAATTTCAATGGTTTTATGTCAGTAGAATTTCCAGCTAACTATAACTGGTGTGAAACCTATGGTTTTTTCAGTGAATTTAATAGGTTTTTTAAATGCTAATTCCTAACTATAACTGGTGTGAAACCTATGTTTTTTTCAGTGAATTTCATAGGTTTTTTAAATGCTAATTCCTAACTATAACTGGTGTGAAACATATGGTTTTTTCAGTGAATTTCAAAGGTTTTTTAAAAGCGAATTCCTTTCTATATCGAGTTTCTAACCTATGATTTTTTTTATAAATTTGCTGTTTTGTGTAAGTATTAATTATTATGATTTTTTTTTATAATATTTTTTTTTAAATCATTTTTTCCTGGGGCGCTCTGGGTGCGTGCACCGGTAAGCTCTCCGGAGAGCGCATCCCAGAGCGCTACTTGCGTTTGTGTAAAAAAATATGAATGAAAAGTAAATAATAACGCAAGACATTTAGTACCATACATATAAAAGCAGTTTTTTTGAATAAGGAAATGAAAATAATTTTGCATTTCCGTGAAACTAAGAAAAAACGTCACTTCGGCGCGCCGCGTAAGCGCCCCTGGAAGCACCTACGTTCGCGCCGCGTATGCGCCCCGGAAGCGCCTACGTTCGCGCCGCGTATGCGCCCTGGAAGCGCCTACTTTCGCGCTGCGTATGCGCACCTGGGAGCGCTCCGGTGCGCGCAGCGTCAGCGCGTCAAGTCATGTGACCTTAAAGTAACACTTTTGATTGGTTGCTAACAGTTTTTTTTACAAAGAATTAAATCCCCACCCATTTCCTTCACTTCTTCTTTCACTTTTGTGACTGAAAGACCTGCCTTTTTGCTCTTGCATCTTTCTTGGTTAATCATGGCTGCCAGACCATCCAGCAGTGAAGATGAGCCTGATTTCATCGATGAAGAGCCTCCTCAGCCAAAGGTGAAAGAGCATTTCATCTGGAAATTTTTTTCCATAGCAGAAGGACTGAAAAAGGTGAATGCTCCAAAAGTGGAGTGCAGGATCTGCAAAAAAGTCCTGTCACGGGGTGACCCCAAAAATAAATTTTCTTTTGGGAACTTCACAATGATACGCCATGTGGAGAGGAGGCACCCCCAGAATTTTGCCCGGGAAAGTGTCAGGGCTCTGGCACAAGAGGTTCCCAGTGATGGGGCCTCTACATCCACCGGAGGAGCAACTACTTCTGTGAGGGGGCGATCGCAGGAGCTGGTTCCAAATATTTACCCTGCATTCAACAAAGGTGTCCTGAAATGCAGATACTGCGATCAACTCCTTACCTATGGGGAGCAAAGTGTCCTGCTCATGGTTCGAGCATTGGAGAACCATCGCTGCCGTTCCCAGCCCTAATTTTATTTGTTTTTTTTGCTCCTGTTGAGCAGTTTCCATTCCCTGTTTTTGTTTCTGTTCTTAAAAAAGAAAAAAGAAGAAAAAAAAGTTCTTTTCAGAACTACCTCCAATTCTCATCAAAGAGCTATATTCTTAAAAAAATGAAAAAGAGTAAGTGAAGTGGAGTGCATTGATAATGGAAAGGAAAATGAGTAAGAAAGAACAGAAAGGTATGAGAGGAGAAAGGAAGTGAAGTAGGGGGACTGAAAGAAGGTGATTGTTGGGAAGGAAAGTAAGGAGAAGGAGAGTGAATATGGGGAATGTGGATATTCAAAGAAAATGTTGAAAAAGAACGGGGGTGTGGAAGGGTAAGAAAAGATGCATTGCTGGAGTTGCATCATTTTTGTGACACACTCCAGCAATGCATCTATTTGCGCTTACCGATACGTCTGAAATACTGACGTATCTGTAAGTACTTCCGACATAATATGTCATATATTTAATATGACGCATGAGTAGAAGACTGAAGGCCTCATTTATTAGGCCATGCGTCACTTTAATGCCACCGGTGCGTCACTTTTTGTGACGCACCAGTGCTGTAAAAAATGCACCTTATTCAGTCATATTTACAAAGTGACCCATCTAGGTAGATGAGTCACTTTGTTAGCCCCTGCGCCACATTATACCTACGTCAGGTGTAATGTATGCAAAAGGGACGTATTGAAAAGAAAGGGTCGTAGAGGTGACGCAGTGAAATCTATGAGATATCACTGCATCACTTTTATGACGCTGTTGCGTCCAAATCTTACGCCTGTTTCACAGCAGGCGTGCAGGCCCTTTCACATGGAGAAAATTACAAAAAACAATTTGATGGACAGAATGTAGATCAATGTCTTACATTCACCCCAGTACAAGGATCTGGGCCTAAATCCATTGTTTTTTGCACTCCACACCACCCTTGGTCAGATAATGGCTTTATGCAAATCAGCTCTGACCCTGTGCCCCATGGGAACAGTCCAGTCCGAACTACAACAGCCATATCTTTCCCAGACCGGAATCAAGCATCCGAAGACCGGACCGGTTTCGAGGTAACACCTCTCATCAGCCCGGCTAGCTTGACTCCAGTGGTGTGGAGGCTCTGGGACCCACGTCTGAGCTACCCCAGTACACTCAGGGAGAAAATTACAAAAAACAATTAGGTCCGGTCCTCGGATGCTTGATTCCGTTCTGGGAAAGACATGGCTTTTGTAGTTCGGACTGGACTGTTCCCATGGGGCAACAGGGTCAGAGCTGATTTGCATATCGCCTTGTCTAACCCAGGGTGGTGTGGAGTGCAAAAAAACGATGGATTTGGGCCCAGATCTTTTGACTGGGGGAGTGTGTGACATTGATCCACATTCAGTCCATCACTTGTTGTTTTTGCAATTGCCGCCCTAAGTGCCCTGGGGATGCCCAGACGTGGGTCCCAGGCACTCCACACCACTTGGAGTCAAGCTAGCCGGGCTGATGAGAGGTGTTACCTCGAAACCGGTCCGGTCCTCGGATGCTTGATTCCGTTCTGGGAAGGACATGGCTTTTGTAGTTCGGACTGGACTGTTCCCATGGGGCAACAGGGTCAGAGCTGATTTGCATATCGCCATTGTCTAACCCAGGGTGGTGTGGAGTGCAAAAAAACGATGGATTTGGGCCCAGATCTTTTGACTGGGGGAGTGTGTGACATTGATCCACATTCAGTCCATCACTTGTTGTTTTTGCAATTGCCGCCCTAAGTGCACTGGGGATGCCCAGACGTGGGTCCCAGGCACTCCACACCACTTGGAGTCAAGCTAGCCGGGCTGATGAGAGGTGTTACCTCGAAACCGGTCCGGTCCTCGGATGCTTGATTCCGTTCTGGGAAGGACATGGCTTTTGTAGTTCGGACTGGACTGTTCCCATGGGGCAACAGGGTCAGAGCTGATTTGCATATCGCCATTGTCTAACCCAGGGTGGTGTGGAGTGCAAAAAAACGATGGATTTGGGCCCAGATCTTTTGACTGGGGGAGTGTGTGACATTGATCCACATTCAGTCCATCACTTGTTGTTTTTGCAATTGCCGCCCTAAGTGCGCTGGGGATGCCCAGACGTGGGTCCCAGGCACTCCACACCACTTGGAGTCAAGCTAGCCGGGCTGATGAGAGGTGTTACCTCGAAACCGGTCCGGTCCTCGGATGCTTGATTCCGTTCTGGGAAGGACATGGCTTTTGTAGTTCGGACTGGACTGTTCCCATGGGGCAACAGGGTCAGAGCTGATTTGCATATCGCCATTGTCTAACCCAGGGTGGTGTGGAGTGCACGAAAACGATGGATTTGGGCCCAGATCTTTTGACTGGGGGAGTGTGTGACATTGATCCACATTCAGTCCATCACTTGTTGTTTTTGCAATTGCCGCCCTAAGTGCGCTGGGGATGCCCAGACGTGGGTCCCAGGCACTCCACACCACTTGGAGTCAAGCTAGCCGGGCTGATGAGAGGTGTTACCTCGAAACCGGTCCGGTCCTCGGATGCTTGATTCCGTTCTGGGAAGGACATGGCTTTTGTAGTTCGGACTGGACTGTTCCCATGGGGCAACAGGGTCAGAGCTGATTTGCATATCGCCATTGTCTAACCCAGGGTGGTGTGGAGTGCAAAAAAACGATGGATTTGGGCCCAGATCTTTTGACTGGGGGAGTGTGTGACATTGATCCACATTCAGTCCATCACTTGTTGTTTTTGCAATTGCCGCCCTAAGTGCGCTGGGGATGCCCAGACGTGGGTCCCAGGCACTCCACACCACTTAGAGTCAAGCTAGCCGGGCTGATGAGAGGTGTTACCTCGAAACCGGTCCGGTCCTCGGATGCTTGATTCCGTTCTGGGAAGGACATGGCTTTTGTAGTTCGGACTGGACTGTTCCCATGGGGCAACAGGGTCAGAGCTGATTTGCATATCGCCATTATCTAACCCAGGGTGGTGTGGAGTGCAAAAAAACGATGGATTTGGGCCCAGATCTTTTGACTGGGGGAGTGTGTGACATTGATCCACATTCAGTCCATCACTTGTTGTTTTTGCAATTGCCGCCCTAAGTGCGCTGGGGATGCCCAGACGTGGGTCCCAGGCACTCCACACCACTTGGAGTCAAGCTAGCCGGGCTGATGAGAGGTGTTACCTCAAAACCGGTCCGGTCCTCGGATGCTTGATTCCGTTCTGGGAAGGACATGGCTTTTGTAGTTCGGACTGGACTGTTCCCATGGGGCAACAGGGTCAGAGCTGATTTGCATATCGCCATTGTCTAACCCAGGGTGGTGTGGAGTGCAAAAAAACGATGGATTTGGGCCCAGATCTTTTGACTGGGGGAGTGTGTGACATTGATCCACATTCAGTCCATCACTTGTTGTTTTTGCAATTGCCGCCCTAAGTGCGCTGGGGATGGCCAGACGTGGGTCCCAGGCACTCCACACCACTTGGAGTCAAGCTAGCCGGGCTGATGAGAGGTGTTACCTCGAAACCGGTCGGGTCCTCGGATGCTTGATTCCGTTCTGGGAAGGACATGGCTTTTGTAGTTCGGACTGGACTGTTCCCATGGGGCAACAGGGTCAGAGCTGATTTGCATATCGCCATTGTCTAACCCAGGGTGGTGTGGAGTGCAAAAAAACGATGGATTTGGGCCCAGATCTTTTGACTGGGGGAGTGTGTGACATTGATCCACATTCAGTCCATCACTTGTTGTTTTTGCAATTGCCGCCCTAAGTGCGCTGGGGATGCCCAGACGTGGGTCCTAGGCACTCCACACCACTTGGAGTCAAGCTAGCCGGGCTGATGAGAGGTGTTACCTCGAAACCGGTCCGGTCCTTGGATGCTTGATTCCGTTCTGGGAAGGACATGGCTTTTGTAGTTCGGACTGGACTGTTCCCATGGGGCAACAGGGTCAGAGCTGATTTGCATATCGCCATTGTCTAACCCAGGGTGGTGTGGAGTGCAAAAAAACGATGGATTTGGGCCCAGATCTTTTGACTGGGGGAGTGTGAGACATTGATCCACATTCAGTCCATCACTTGTTGTTTTTGCAATTGCCGCCCTAAGTGCGCTGGGGATGCCCAGACGTGGGTCCCAGGCACTCCACACCACTTGGAGTCAAGCTAGCCGGGCTGATGAGAGGTGTTACCTCGAAACCGGTCGGGTCCTCGGATGCTTGATTCCGTTCTGGGAAGGACATGGCTTTTGTAGTTCGGACTGGACTGTTCCCATGGGGCAACAGGGTCAGAGCTGATTTGCATATCGCCATTGTCTAACCCAGGGTGGTGTGGAGTGCAAAAAAACGATGGATTTGGGCCCAGATCTTTTGACTGGGGGAGTGTGTGACATTGATCCACATTCAGTCCATCACTTGTTGTTTTTGCAATTGCCGCCCTAAGTGCGCTGGGGATGCCCAGACGTGGGTCCTAGGCACTCCACACCACTTGGAGTCAAGCTAGCCGGGCTGATGAGAGGTGTTACCTCGAAACCGGTCCGGTCCTTGGATGCTTGATTCCGTTCTGGGAAGGACATGGCTTTTGTAGTTCGGACTGGACTGTTCCCATGGGGCAACAGGGTCAGAGCTGATTTGCATATCGCCATTGTCTAACCCAGGGTGGTGTGGAGTGCAAAAAAACGATGGATTTGGGCCCAGATCTTTTGACTGGGGGAGTGTGAGACATTGATCCACATTCAGTCCATCACTTGTTGTTTTTGCAATTGCCGCCCTAAGTGCGCTGGGGATGCCCAGACGTGGGTCCCAGGCACTCCACACCACTTGGAGTCAAGCTAGCCGGGCTGATGAGAGGTGTTACCTCGAAACCGGTCCGGTCCTCGGATGCTTGATTCTGTTCTGGGAAGGACATGGCTTTTGTAGTTCGGACTGGACTGTTCCCATGGGGCAACAGGGTCAGAGCTGATTTGCATATCGCCATTGTCTAACCCAGGGTGGTGTGGAGTGCAAAAAAACGATGGATTTGAGCCCAGATCTTTTGACTGGGGGAGTGTGTGACATTGATCCACATTCAGTCCATCACTTGTTGTTTTTGCAATTGCCGCCCTAAGTGCGCTGGGGATGCCCAGACGTGGGTCCCAGGCACTCCACACCACTTGGAGTCAAGCTAGCCGGGCTGATGAGAGGTGTTACCTCGAAACCGGTCCGGTCCTCGGATGCTTGATTCCGTTCTGGGAAGGACATGGCTTTTGTAGTTCGGACTGGACTGTTCCCATGGGGCAACAGGGTCAGAGCTGATTTGCATATCGCCATTGTCTAACCCAGGGTGGTGTGGAGTGCAAAAAAACGATGGATTTGGGCCCAGATCTTTTGACTGGGGGAGTGTGTGACATTGATCCACATTCAGTCCATCACTTGTTGTTTTTGCAATTGCCGCCCTAAGTGCGCTGGGGATGCCCAGACGTGGGTCCCAGGCACTCCACACCACTTGGAGTCAAGCTAGCCGGGCTGATGAGAGGTGTTACCTCGAAACCGGTCCGGTCCTCGGATGCTTGATTCCGTTCTGGGAAGGACATGGCTTTTGTAGTTCGGACTGGACTGTTCCCATGGGGCAACAGGGTCAGAGCTGATTTGCATATCGCCATTGTCTAACCCAGGGTGGTGTGGAGTGCAAAAAAACGATGGATTTGGGCCCAGATCTTTTGACTGGGGGAGTGTGTGACATTGATCCACATTCAGTCCATCACTTGTTGTTTTTGCAATTGCCGCCCTAAGTGCGCTGGGGATGCCCAGACGTGGGTCCTAGGCACTCCACACCACTTGGAGTCAAGCTAGCCGGGCTGATGAGAGGTGTTACCTCAAAACCGGTCCGGTCCTTGGATGCTTGCTTCCGTTCTGGGAAGGACATGGCTTTTGTAGTTCGGACTGGACTGTTTCCATGGGGCAACAGGGTCAGAGCTGATTTGCATATCGCCATTGTCTAACCCAGGGTGGTGTGGAGTGCAAAAAAACGATGGATTTGGGCCCAGATCTTTTGACTGGGGGAGTGTGAGACATTGATCCACATTCAGTCCATCACTTGTTGTTTTTGCAATTGCCGCCCTAAGTGCGCTGGGGATGCCCAGACATGGGTCCCAGGCACTCCACACCACTTGGAGTCAAGCTAGCCGGGCTGATGAGAGGTGTTACCTCGAAACCGGTCCGGTCCTCGGATGCTTGATTCCGTTCTGGGAAGGACATGGCTTTTGTAGTTCGGACTGGACTATTCCCATGGGGCAACAGGGTCAGAGCTGATTTGCATATCTCCATTGTCTAACCCAGGGTGGTGTGGAGTGCAAAAAAACGATGGATTTGGGCCCAGATCTTTTGCCTGGGGGAGTGTGTGACATTGATCCACATTCAGTCCATCACTTGTTGTTTTTGCAATTGCCGCCCTAAGTGCGCTGGGGATGCCCAGACGTTGGTCCCAGGCACTCCACACCACTTGGAGTCAAGCTAGCCGGGCTGATGAGAGGTGTTACCTCGAAACCGGTCCGGTCCTCGGATGCTTGATTCCGTTCTAGGAAGGACATGGCTTTTGTAGTTCGGACTGGACTGTTCCCATGGGGCAACAGGGTCAGAACTGATTTGCATATCGCCATTGTCTAACCCAGGGTGGTGTGGAGTGCAAAAAAACGATGGATTTGAGCCCAGATCTTTTGACTGGGGGAGTGTGTGACATTGATCCACATTCAGTCCATCACCTGTTGTTTTTGCAATTGCCGCCCTAAGTGCGCTGGGGATGCCCAGACGTGGGTCCCAGGCACTCCACACCACTTGGAGTCAAGCTAGCCGGGCTGATGAGAGGTGTTACCTTGAAACCGGTCCGGTCCTCGGATGCTTGATTCCGTTCTGGGAAGGACATGGCTTTTGTAGTTCGGACTGGACTGTTCCCATGGGGCAACAGGGTCAGAGCTGATTTGCATATCGCCATTGTCTAACCCAGGGTGGTGTGGAGTGCAAAAAAACAATGGATTTGGGCCCAGATCTTTTGACTGGGGGAGTGTGTGACATTGATCCACATTCAGTCCATCACTTGTTGTTTTTGCAATTGCCGCCCTAAGTGCGCTGGGGATGCCCAGACGTGGGTCCCAGGCACTCCACACCACTTGGAGTCAAGCTAGCCGGGCTCATGAGAGGTGTTACCTCGAAACCGGTCCGGTCCTCGGATGCTTGATTCCGTTCTGGGAAGGACATGGCTTTTGTAGTTTGGACTGGACTGTTCCCATGGGGCAACAGGGTCAGAGCTGATTTGCATATCGCCATTGTCTAACCCAGGGTGGTGTGGAGTGCAAAAAAACGATGGATTTGGGCCCAGATCTTTTGACTGGGGAAGTGTGTGACATTGATCCACATTCAGTCCATCACTTGTTGTTTTTGCAATTGCCGCCCTAAGTGCGCTGGGGATGCCCAGACGTGGGTCCCAGGCACTCCACACCACTTGGAGTCAAGCTAGCCGGGCTGATGAGAGGTGTTACCTCGAAACCGGTCCGGTCCTCGGATGCTTGATTCCATTCTGGGAAGGACATGGCTTTTGTAGTTCGGACTGGACTGTTCCCATGGGGCAACAGGGTCAGAGCTGATTTGCATATCGCCATTGTCTAACCCAGGGTGGTGTGGAGTGCAAAAAAACGATGGATTTGGGCCCAGATCTTTTGACTGGGGGAGTGTAAGACATTGATCCACATTCAGTCCATCACTTGTTGTTTTTGCAATTGCCGCCCTAAGTGCGCTGGGGATGCCCAGACATGGGTCCCAGGCACTCCACACCACTTGGAGTCAAGCTAGCCGGGCTGATGAGAGGTGTTACCTCGAAACCGGTCCGGTCCTCGGATGCTTGATTCCGTTCTGGGAAGGACATGGCTTTTGTAGTTCGGACTGGACTGTTCCCATGGGGCAACAGGGTCAGAGCTGATTTGCATATCGCCATTGTCTAACCCAGGGTGGTGTGGAGTGCAAAAAAACGATGGATTTGGGCCCAGATCTTTTGACTGGGGGAGTGTGTGACATTGATCCACATTCAGTCCATCACTTGTTGTTTTTGAAATTGCCGCCCTAAGTGCGCTGGGGATGCCAGACGTGGGTCCCAGGCACTCCACACCACTTGGAGTCAAGCTAGCCGGGCTGATGAGAGGTTTTACCTCGAAACCGGTCCGGTCCTTGGATGCTTGATTCCGTTCTGGGAAGGACATGGCTTTTGTAGTTCGGACTGGACTGTTCCCATGGGGCAACAGGGTCAGAGCTGATTTGCATATCGCCATTGTCTAACCCAGGGTGGTGTGGAGTGCAAAAAAACGATGGATTTGGGCCCAGATCTTTTGACTGGGGGAGTGTGAGACATTGATCCACATTCAGTCCATCACTTGTTGTTTTTGCAATTGCCGCCCTAAGTGCGCTGGGGATGCCCAGACGTGGGTCCCAGGCACTCCACACCACTTGGAGTCAAGCTAGCCGGGCTGATGAGAGGTGTTACCTCGAAACCGGTCCGGTCCTCGGATGCTTGATTCCGTTCTGGGAAGGACATGGCTTTTGTAGTTCGGACTGGACTGTTCCCATGGGGCAACAGGGTCAGAGCTGATTTGCATATCACCATTGTCTAACCCAGGGTGGTGTGGAGTGCAAAAAAACGATGGATTTGGGCCCAGATCTTTTGACTGGGGGAGTGTGTGACATTGATCCACATTCAGTCCATCACTTGTTGTTTTTGCAATTGCCGCCCTAAGTGCGCTGGGGATGCCCAGACGTGGGTCCCAGGCACTCCACACCACTTGGAGTCAAGCTAGCCGGGCTGATGAGAGGTGTTACCTCGAAACCGGTCCGGTCCTCGGATGCTTGATTCCGTTCTGGGAAGGACATGGCTTTTGTAGTTCGGACTGGACTGTTCCCATGGGGCAACAGGGTCAGAGCTGATTTGCATATCGCCATTGTCTAACCCAGGGTGGTGTGGAGTGCAAAAAAACGATGGATTTGGGCCCAGATCTTTTGACTGGGGGAGTGTGTGACATTGATCCACATTCAGTCCATCACTTGTTGTTTTTGCAATTGCCGCCCTAAGTGCGCTGGGGATGCCCAGACGTGGGTCCTAGGCACTCCACACCACTTGGAGTCAAGCTAGCCGGGCTGATGAGAGGTGTTACCTCAAAACCGGTCCGGTCCTTGGATGCTTGCTTCCGTTCTGGGAAGGACATGGCTTTTGTAGTTCGGACTGGACTGTTTCCATGGGGCAACAGGGTCAGAGCTGATTTGCATATCGCCATTGTCTAACCCAGGGTGGTGTGGAGTGCAAAAAAACGATGGATTTGGGCCCAGATCTTTTGACTGGGGGAGTGTGAGACATTGATCCACATTCAGTCCATCACTTGTTGTTTTTGCAATTGCCGCCCTAAGTGCGCTGGGGATGCCCAGACATGGGTCCCAGGCACTCCACACCACTTGGAGTCAAGCTAGCCGGGCTGATGAGAGGTGTTACCTCGAAACCGGTCCGGTCCTCGGATGCTTGATTCCGTTCTGGGAAGGACATGGCTTTTGTAGTTCGGACTGGACTATTCCCATGGGGCAACAGGGTCAGAGCTGATTTGCATATCTCCATTGTCTAACCCAGGGTGGTGTGGAGTGCAAAAAAACGATGGATTTGGGCCCAGATCTTTTGCCTGGGGGAGTGTGTGACATTGATCCACATTCAGTCCATCACTTGTTGTTTTTGCAATTGCCGCCCTAAGTGCGCTGGGGATGCCCAGACGTTGGTCCCAGGCACTCCACACCACTTGGAGTCAAGCTAGCCGGGCTGATGAGAGGTGTTACCTCGAAACCGGTCCGGTCCTCGGATGCTTGATTCCGTTCTAGGAAGGACATGGCTTTTGTAGTTCGGACTGGACTGTTCCCATGGGGCAACAGGGTCAGAGCTGATTTGCATATCGCCATTGTCTAACCCAGGGTGGTGTGGAGTGCAAAAAAACGATGGATTTGAGCCCAGATCTTTTGACTGGGGGAGTGTGTGACATTGATCCACATTCAGTCCATCACCTGTTGTTTTTGCAATTGCCGCCCTAAGTGCGCTGGGGATGCCCAGACGTGGGTCCCAGGCACTCCACACCACTTGGAGTCAAGCTAGCCGGGCTGATGAGAGGTGTTACCTCGAAACCGGTCCGGTCCTCGGATGCTTGATTCCGTTCTGGGAAGGACATGGCTTTTGTAGTTCGGACTGGACTGTTCCCATGGGGCAACAGGGTCAGAGCTGATTTGCATATCGCCATTGTCTAACCCAGGGTGGTGTGGAGTGCAAAAAAACGATGGATTTGGGCCCAGATCTTTTGACTGGGGGAGTGTGTGACATTGATCCACATTCAGTCCATCACTTGTTGTTTTTGCAATTGCCGCTCTAAGTGCGCTGGGGATGCCCAGACGTGGGTCCCAGGCACTCCACACCACTTGGAGTCAAGCTAGCCGGGCTGATGAGAGGTGTTACCTCGAAACCGGTCCGGTCCTCGGATGCTTGATTCCGTTCTGGGAAAGACATGGCTTTTGTAGTTTGGACTGGACTGTTCCCATGGGGCAACAGGGTCAGAGCTGATTTGCATATCGCCATTGTCTAACCCAGGGTGGTGTGGAGTGCAAAAAAACGATGGATTTGGGCCCAGATCTTTTGACTGGGGAAGTGTGTGACATTGATCCACATTCAGTCCATCACTTGTTGTTTTTGCAATTGCCGCCCTAAGTGCGCTGGGGATGCCCAGACGTGGGTCCCAGGCACTCCACACCACTTGGAGTCAAGCTAGCCGGGCTGATGAGAGGTGTTACCTCGAAACCGGTCCGGTCCTCGGATGCTTGATTCCGTTCTGGGAAGGACATGGCTTTTGTAGTTCGGACTGGACTGTTCCCATGGGGCAACAGGGTCAGAGCTGATTTGCATATCGCCATTGTCTAACCCAGGGTGGTGTGGAGTGCAAAAAAACGATGGATTTGGGCCCAGATCTTTTGACTGGGGGAGTGTAAGACATTGATCCACATTCAGTCCATCACTTGTTGTTTTTGCAATTGCCGCCCTAAGTGCGCTGGGGATGCCCAGACGTGGGTCCCAGGCACTCCACACCACTTGGAGTCAAGCTAGCCGGGCTGATGAGAGGTGTTACCTCGAAACCGGTCCGGTCCTCGGATGCTTGATTCCGTTCTGGGAAGGACATGGCTTTTGTAGTTCGGACTGGACTGTTCCCATGGGGCAACAGGGTCAGAGCTGATTTGCATATCGCCATTGTCTAACCCAGGGTGGTGTGGAGTGCAAAAAAACGATGGATTTGGGCCCAGATCTTTTGACTGGGGGAGTGTGTGACATTGATCCACATTCAGTCCATCACTTGTTGTTTTTGAAATTGCCGCCCTAAGTGCGCTGGGGATGCCAGACGTGGGTCCCAGGCACTCCACACCACTTGGAGTCAAGCTAGCCGGGCTGATGAGAGGTGTTACCTCGAAACCGGTCCGGTCCTCGGATGCTTGATTCCGTTCTGGGAAGGACATGGCTTTTGTAGTTCGGACTGGACTGTTCCCATGGGGCAACAGGGTCAGAGCTGATTTGTATATCGCCATTGTCTAACCCAGGGTGGTGTGGAGTGCAAAAAAACGATGGATTTGGGCCCAGATCTTTTGACTGGGGGAGTGTGTGACATTGATCCACATTCAGTCCATCACTTGTTGTTTTTGCAATTGCCGCCCTAAGTGCGCTGGGGATGCCCAGACGTGGGTCCCAGGCACTCCACACCACTTGGAGTCAAGCTAGCCGGGCTGATGAGAGGTGTTACCTCGAAACCGGTCCGGTCCTCGGATGCTTGATTCCGTTCTGGGAAGGACATGGCTTTTGTAGTTCGGACTGGACTGTTCCCATGGGGCAACAGGGTCAGAGCTGATTTGCATATCGCCATTGTCTAACCCAGGGTGGTGTGGAGTGCAAAAAAACGATGGATTTGGGCCCAGATCTTTTGACTGGGGGAGTGTGTGACATTGATCCACATTCAGTCCATCACTTGTTGTTTTTGCAATTGCCGCCCTAAGTGCGCTGGGGATGCCCAGACGTGGGTCCTAGGCACTCCACACCACTTGGAGTCAAGCTAGCCGGGCTGATGAGAGGTGTTACCTCGAAACCGGTCCGGTCCTCGGATGCTTGATTCCGTTCTGGGAAGGACATGGCTTTTGTAGTTCGGACTGGACTGTTCCCATGGGGCAACAGGGTCAGAGCTGATTTGCATATCGCCATTGTCTAACCCAGGGTGGTGTGGAGTGCAAAAAAACGATGGATTTGGGCCCAGATCTTTTGACTGGGGGAGTGTGTGACATTGATCCACATTCAGTCCATCACTTGTTGTTTTTGCAATTGCCGCCCTAAGTGCGCTGGGGATGCCCAGACGTGGGTCCCAGGCACTCCACACCACTTGGAGTCAATCTAGCCGGGCTGATGAGAGGTGTTACCTCGAAACCGGTCCGGTCCTCGGATGCTTGATTCCGTTCTGGGAAAGACATGGCTTTTGTAGTTTGGACTGGACTGTTCCCATGGGGCAACAGGGTCAGAGCTGATTTGCATATCGCCATTGTCTAACCCAGGGTGGTGTGGAGTGCAAAAAAACGATGGATTTGGGCCCAGATCTTTTGACTGGGGAAGTGTGTGACATTGATCCACATTCAGTCCATCACTTGTTGTTTTTGCAATTGCCGCCCTAAGTGCGCTGGGGATGCCCAGACGTGGGTCCCAGGCACTCCACACCACTTGGAGTCAAGCTAGCCGGGCTGATGAGAGGTGTTACCTCGAAACCGGTCCGGTCCTCGGATGCTTGATTCCGTTCTGGGAAGGACATGGCTTTTGTAGTTCGGACTGGACTGTTCCCATGGGGCAACAGGGTCAGAGCTGATTTGCATATCGCCATTGTCTAACCCAGGGTGGTGTGGAGTGCAAAAAAACGATGGATTTGGGCCCAGATCTTTTGACTGGGGGAGTGTAAGACATTGATCCACATTCAGTCCATCACTTGTTGTTTTTGCAATTGCCGCCCTAAGTGCGCTGGGGATGCCCAGACGTGGGTCCCAGGCACTCCACACCACTTGGAGTCAATCTAGCCGGGCTGATGAGAGGTGTTACCTCGAAACCGGTCCGGTCCTCGGATGCTTGATTCCGTTCTGGGAAAGACATGGCTTTTGTAGTTTGGACTGGACTGTTCCCATGGGGCAACAGGGTCAGAGCTGATTTGCATATCGCCATTGTCTAACCCAGGGTGGTGTGGAGTGCAAAAAAACGATGGATTTGGGCCCAGATCTTTTGACTGGGGAAGTGTGTGACATTGATCCACATTCAGTCCATCACTTGTTGTTTTTGCAATTGCCGCCCTAAGTGCGCTGGGGATGCCCAGACGTGGGTCCCAGGCACTCCACACCACTTGGAGTCAAGCTAGCCGGGCTGATGAGAGGTGTTACCTCGAAACCGGTCCGGTCCTCGGATGCTTGATTCCGTTCTGGGAAGGACATGGCTTTTGTAGTTCGGACTGGACTGTTCCCATGGGGCAACAGGGTCAGAGCTGATTTGCATATCGCCATTGTCTAACCCAGGGTGGTGTGGAGTGCAAAAAAACGATGGATTTGGGCCCAGATCTTTTGACTGGGGGAGTGTAAGACATTGATCCACATTCAGTCCATCACTTGTTGTTTTTGCAATTGCCGCCCTAAGTGCGCTGGGGATGCCCAGACGTGGGTCCCAGGCACTCCACACCACTTGGAGTCAAGCTAGCCGGGCTGATGAGAGGTGTTACCTCGAAACCGGTCCGGTCCTCGGATGCTTGATTCCGTTCTGGGAAGGACATGGCTTTTGTAGTTCGGACTGGACTGTTCCCATGGGGCAACAGGGTCAGAGCTGATTTGCATATCGCCATTGTCTAACCCAGGGTGGTGTGGAGTGCAAAAAAACGATGGATTTGGGCCCAGATCTTTTGACTGGGGGAGTGTGTGACATTGATCCACATTCAGTCCATCACTTGTTGTTTTTGAAATTGCCGCCCTAAGTGCGCTGGGGATGCCAGACGTGGGTCCCAGGCACTCCACACCACTTGGAGTCAAGCTAGCCGGGCTGATGAGAGGTGTTACCTCGAAACCGGTCCGGTCCTCGGATGCTTGATTCCGTTCTGGGAAGGACATGGCTTTTGTAGTTCGGACTGGACTGTTCCCATGGGGCAACAGGGTCAGAGCTGATTTGTATATCGCCATTGTCTAACCCAGGGTGGTGTGGAGTGCAAAAAAACGATGGATTTGGGCCCAGATCTTTTGACTGGGGGAGTGTGTGACATTGATCCACATTCAGTCCATCACTTGTTGTTTTTGCAATTGCCGCCCTAAGTGCGCTGGGGATGCCCAGACGTGGGTCCCAGGCACTCCACACCACTTGGAGTCAAGCTAGCCGGGCTGATGAGAGGTGTTACCTCGAAACCGGTCCGGTCCTCGGATGCTTGATTCCGTTCTGGGAAGGACATGGCTTTTGTAGTTCGGACTGGGCTGTTCCCATGGGGCAACAGGGTCAGAGCTGATTTGCATATCGCCATTGTCTAACCCAGGGTGGTGTGGAGTGCAAAAAAACGATGGATTTGGGCCCAGATCTTTTGACTGGGGGAGTGTGTGACATTGATCCACATTCAGTCCATCACTTGTTGTTTTTGCAATTGCCGCCCTAAGTGCGCTGGGGATGCCCAGACGTGGGTCCTAGGCACTCCACACCACTTGGAGTCAAGCTAGCCGGGCTGATGAGAGGTGTTACCTCGAAACCGGTCCGGTCCTTGGATGCTTGATTCCGTTCTGGGAAGGACATGGCTTTTGTAGTTCGGACTGGACTGTTCCCATGGGGCAACAGGGTCAGAGCTGATTTGCATATCGCCATTGTCTAACCCAGGGTGGTGTGGAGTGCAAAAAAATGATGGATTTGGGCCCAGATCTTTTGACTGGGGGAGTGTGAGACATTGATCCACATTCAGTCCATCACTTGTTGTTTTTGCAATTGCCGCCCTAAGTGCGCTGGGGATGCCCAGACGTGGGTCCCAGGCACTCCACACCACTTGGAGTCAAGCTAGCCGGGCTGATGAGAGGTGTTACCTCGAAACCGGTCCGGTCCTCGGATGCTTGATTCCGTTCTGGGAAGGACATGGCTTTTGTAGTTCGGACTGGACTGTTCCCATGGGGCAACAGGGTCAGAGCTGATTTGCATATCGCCATTGTCTAACCCAGGGTGGTGTGGAGTGCAAAAAAACGATGGATTTGAGCCCAGATCTTTTGACTGGGGGAGTGTGTGACATTGATCCACATTCAGTCCATCACTTGTTGTTTTTGCAATTGCCGCCCTAAGTGCGCTGGGGATGCCCAGACGTGGGTCCCAGGCACTCCACACCACTTGGAGTCAAGCTAGCCGGGCTGATGAGAGGTGTTACCTCGAAACCGGTCCGGTCCTCGGATGCTTGATTCCGTTCTGAGAAGGACATGGCTTTTGTAGTTCGGACTGGACTGTTCCCATGGGGCAACAGGGTCAGAGCTGATTTGCATATCGCCATTGTCTAACCCAGGGTGGTGTGGAGTGCAAAAAAACGATGGATTTGGGCCCAGATCTTTTGACTGGGGGAGTGTAAGACATTGATCCACATTCAGTCCATCACTTGTTGTTTTTGCAATTGCCGCCCTAAGTGCGCTGGGGATGCCCAGACATGGGTCCCAGGCACTCCACACCACTTGGAGTCAAGCTAGCCGGGCTGATGAGAGGTGTTACCTCGAAACCGGTCCGGTCCTCGGATGCTTGATTCCGTTCTGGGAAGGACATGGCTTTTGTAGTTCGGACTGGACTGTTCCCATGGGGCAACAGGGTCAGAGCTGATTTGCATATCGCCATTGTCTAACCCAGGGTGGTGTGGAGTGCAAAAAAACGATGGATTTGGGCCCAGATCTTTTGACTGGGGGAGTGTGTGACATTGATCCACATTCAGTCCATCACTTGTTGTTTTTGAAATTGCCGCCCTAAGTGCGCTGGGGATGCCAGACGTGGGTCCCAGGCACTCCACACCACTTGGAGTCAAGCTAGCCGGGCTGATGAGAGGTGTTACCTCGAAACCGGTCCGGTCCTCGGATGCTTGATTCCGTTCTGGGAAGGACATGGCTTTTGTAGTTCGGACTGGACTGTTCCCATGGGGCAACAGGGTCAGAGCTGATTTGTATATCGCCATTGTCTAACCCAGGGTGGTGTGGAGTGCAAAAAAACGATGGATTTGGGCCCAGATCTTTTGACTGGGGGAGTGTGTGACATTGATCCACATTCAGTCCATCACTTGTTGTTTTTGCAATTGCCGCCCTAAGTGCGCTGGGGATGCCCAGACGTGGGTCCCAGGCACTCCACACCACTTGGAGTCAAGCTAGCCGGGCTGATGAGAGGTGTTACCTCGAAACCGGTCCGGTCCTCGGATGCTTGATTCCGTTCTGGGAAGGACATGGCTTTTGTAGTTCGGACTGGACTGTCCCCATGGGGCAACAGGGTCAGAGCTGATTTGCATATCGCCATTGTCTAACCCAGGGTGGTGTGGAGTGCAAAAAAACGATGGATTTGGGCCCAGATCTTTTGACTGGGGGAATGTGTGACATTGATCCACAATCAGTCCATCACTTGTTGTTTTTGCAATTGCGGCCCTTTCACATGGGGCCTGGCCCCATGTGAATGGATGCATTGCTGGAGTTGCATCATTTTTGAGACACACTCCAGCAATGCATCACTTTTGCGCTTACAGATACGTCTGAAATACTGACGTATCTGTAAGAACTTCTGACATAATACGTCATAAATTTAATATGACGCATGAGTAGAAGACTGAAGGCCTCATTTATGAGGCCATGCGTCACTTTAACGCCACTGGTGCGTCACTTTTTGCGACGCACCAGTGCTGTAAATAATGCACCTTATTCAGTCATATTTACAAAGTGACGCATCTAGGTAGATGTGTCACTTTGTTAGCCCCTGCGCAACGTTATACCTACGTCAGGTGTAATGTATGCAAAAGGGACGTATTGACGCAAGAAAGGGTCGTAGAGGTGATGCAGTGAAATCTGTGAGATATCACTGCGTCACTTTTATGACGCTGTTGCGTCCAAATCTTACGCCTGTATCACAGCAGGCGTAAGACTGATGCAAGCCCTTTCACATGGGGCCTGGCCCCATGTGAAAGGATGCATTGCTGGAGTTGCATCATTTTTGAGACACACTCCAGCAATGCATCACTTTTGCGCTTACAGATACGTCTGAAATACTGACGTATCTGTAAGTACTTCCGACATAATACGTCATAAATTTAATATGACGCATGAGTAGAAGACTGAAGGCCTCATTTGTGAGGCCATGCGTCACTTTAACGCCACCGGAGCGTCACTTTTTGTGACGCACCAGTGCTGAAAAAAATGCACCTTATTCAGTCATATTTACAAAGTGACGCATCTAGGTAGATGTGTCACTTTGTTAGCCCCTGCGCCACATTATACCTAGGTCAGGTGTAATGTATGCAAAAGGGACGTATTGACGCAAGAAAGGGTCGTAGAGGTGACACAGTGAAATCTATGAGATATCACTGCGTCACTTTTATGACGCTGTTGCGTCCAAATCTTACACCTGTTTCACAGCAGGCATGCAGGCCCTTTCACATGGGGCCTGGCCCCATGTGAAAGGATGCATTGCTGGAGGTGCATCATTTTGAGGCACACTCCAGTAATGCATCACTTTTGCGCTTACAGATACGTCTGAAATACTGACCTATCTGTAAGAACTTCCGACATAATACGTCATAAATTTAATATGACGCATGAGTAGAAGACTGAAGGCCCCATTTTTGAGGCCATGCGTCACTTTAACGCCACCGGAGCGTCACTTTTTGTGACGCACCAGTGCTGTAAAAAATGCACCTTATTCAGTCATATTTACAAAGTGACGCATCTAGGTAGATGCGTCACTTTGTAAGCCCCTGCGCCACATTATTCCTACATCAGGTGTAATGTATGCAAAAGGAACGTATTGACGCAAGAAAGGGTCGTAGAGGTGACACAGTGAATAAACTGGGTTTTCCCCATGCTACGCTCCCCGGTCCGCTCCCCGGAGCGCGTACCGGGCGCTCCCCACGAGCAAATCAAATTTTTTATTTTTTTTTGCCCCGCGGGACCCTATTATAGCCCCCACATCAAACCTAGGGGGTCAGGGGGGGTCTACCCTGCCCCCTTATGGTCATTTCCCCCTTTTTTTTTCCAACCTCTTGTGTCTCGATCCTACCGAGACACAAGATGGCGGCCGCTCCGGACTGTTTTGAATGTTTACAGACACCCGTGAGCCAATCAGCTTTCAGTGCGCAAGTCGCGTAGAACGCGCCTATAGATATATATATTTTTTTAACCTAAGTTACTCAAAATCCACTGCAGCACATATCTTGAGACATAGCAAAGGCCCATCGGGCTACCAGTCCCTACAATTTTGCCAAGTTTGGTGGAAAACCATTCAGCCGTTCGGTCTAAAAGTGAGTTCGACCGCCCTATGGAAATTAACATGGGGAAAACACATTTTGGGACCCCCCTTTTATCTTGGCCCCCGCTTGACGAATCCCGCCGAAACTTTCAAGGAAGAACGGGAGCTCCGCGAGGCAAATTTGAGGATTTTGAGATTTTGCATTGAAAAAAATCCTAACTATAACTACCTACTGGCAACCGCCAGTAGGTAATATATATATATATATATATATATATATATATATATATATATATATATATATATATGTATATATATATATATATCAAACCAACGAGTTGCCTCCAAAGATGAAGCCACTTCCAGCGTGTAAACTCTGTTTATTACAAGGGCAAGAAAACAACAGCAGAGCAGTCTTGTGGGCACGATTAAATATCCCGCCCATGTGGGCGTGTGCCTAAGGGAATTGTGGTTCTTGAAGTCCGCTCTTTAAATAAAACCATAAATGGGCGCCGTTATTCCCCAAAATGTTAATCTTACCCAAGTGGGTATGTGCACTGAAGCCCGGCTTGCACACAATGTCACCCTCCTTGAAATGGACACGCTGTCCCTCACGTGCTTCTTTGTATCCTGCATGAAGGTCCTGCATGTTTGCGCAGTGGGGCTTCATCGCGGCCGGGCCAGCCGCTATACACCAAACCAACGAGTTGCCTCCAAAGATGAAGCCACGCCCAGCGTGTAAACTCCGTTTATTACAAGGGTTGCACAAGCCAGGCAAATGCACACAAATGTCAGCCAAACGCGTTTCGGGCGTGAAGCGCCCTTGATCACTGGCAAGAAAACAACAGCAGAGCAGTCTTGTGGGCACGATTAAATATCCCGCCCATGTGGGCGTTTGCCTAAGAGAATTGTGGTTCTTGAAGTCCGCTCTTTAAATAAAACCATAAATGGGCGCCGTTATTCCCCAAAATGGTAATCTTAGCCAAGTGGGTATGTGCACTGCAGCCCGGCTTGCACACAATGTCACCCTCCTTGAAATGGGCACGCTGTCCCTCACGTGCTTCTTGGTATCCTGCACGGAAGTCCTGCATGTTTGCGCAGTGGGGCTTCATCGCGGCCGGGCCAGCTGCTATACACCAAACCAACGAGTTGCCTCCAAAGATGAAGCCTCTCCCAGCGTGTAAACTCCGTTTATTACAAGGGCAAGAAAACAACAGCAGAGCAGTGTTGTGGGCACGATTAAATATCCCGCCCATGTGGGCGTGTGCCTAAGGGAATTGTGGTTCTTGAAGTCCGCTCTTTAAATAAAACCATAAATGGGCGCCGTTATTCCCCAAAATGTTAATCTTACCCAAGTGGGTATGTGCACTGCAGCCCGGCTTGCACACAATGTCACCCTCCTTGAAATGGACACGCTGTCCCTCACATGCTTCTTTGTATCCTGCATGAAGGTCCTGCATGTTTGCGCAGTGGGGCTTCATCGCGGCCGGGCCAGCCGCTATACACCAAACCAACGAGTTGCCTCCAAAGATGAAGCCTCTCCCAGCGTGTAAACTCCGTTTATTACAAGGGTTGCACAAGCCAGGCAAATGCTCACAAATGTAAGCCAAACGCGTTTCGGGCGTGAAGCGCCCTTGATCACTGGCAAGAAAACAACAGCAGAGCAGTCTTGTGGGCACGATTAAATATCCCACTCATGTGGGCGTGTGCCTAAGGGAATTGTGGTTCTTGAAGTCCGCTCTTTAAATAAAACCTTAAATGGGCGCCGCCATTCCCCAAAATATGTATATATATGTATCTACATGTGTGTATGCATATATCTATATATATCTATATATACATATATATTCACTGAAAAAAACATAGATTTTCAGGTACTTTATAGTTAGAAATTATTATTTAAAAAACCTTAGTAATTCACTTAAAAAAACGGAGAAATTCAGCCATTATAGTTAGTTGAGCTAACTATAACTTGCGCCCCCGCAATGCACTGCCGATGACATCACATATTACATCATTCATGACATGGTCAGTGATATCACTGATGACATCTCAAATGACATCACTGATGACATAACTGATAACTGATGACATCATCCAGTGAATGTGGTTTGCTTTGATATTTAAATAAGTATTATATATATATATATATATATATATATATATATATATATATATATATATATATATATATATATATATATATATTCACTGATGTCAGTGATGTCATCAGTGATGTCACTGACCATGTCATGAATGATGTAATATGTGACATCATCAGCAGTGGATTGCGGGTGCGCGATATATAGTTATTGCAACTAACTATATATGCGAATTTCTATGGTTTTGTGCGAGTAAATTAAGGTTTTGTAAATGCTAATCCTTAACTATATATGGTCTATAGCCAATGGTTTTTCAGTGAATTTTCATGGTTTTGTAAATGCAAATTCCTAACTATATATGGTCTATAACCTATTGTTTTTTCAGTGAATTTCATTGGTTTTTTAAAAGCTAATATCGATAGCTGTAAAATATATTCTTTATTACTTGACGTATCACGTAGCCACGTGAGACGCCTCATGACGCGTGGCATAAACGTGACGTATCGTCTCTGCAGTGCAAACAAAACCCGTAACGTAAGCTCGCCAGAGCACGCTTACAGATATATATATATTTTTTTAACCTTAATTAGACAAAATCCACACGTGCACATATCTTGAGGCCTTGCAAAGGCACATCAAACAAACAGTCCCTACAATTTTGCCAAGTTTGGTGGAAATCTATTCCTTTAAATTTTATTTTACTGTTTCTCTTGGTTTTCCCCTTGTTACGCTTACCGGAACGCTACCCGGTACGCAAACCGGACGCTCCAAAAACACAAGATGTCGGACTCCTGTTACGCTGCCGGTTAGCTGCCCGGTTGGCGTACCGGGAAGCGCCTCTACCGCGAAAAATCGCAATTTTCTTTTGCCCCGCGGGCACTTTAATATCCCCCTCATCAATCCTAGGGGGTCAGGAGGGGTCTACCTTGCCCCCTTTCCTTCATTTCCCCCTTCGTTTTTCACCACCTCTTGTCTCTCGATCCTACCGAGAGACAAGATGGCGGCCGCTCCGGACTGTTTACAATGTTGACAGCCAATCAGCTTCTCCTCTGACTCCCGTTACGCTGCCGGTTAGCTGCCCAGTTAGCTGCCCGGTTCGCGTACCGGGACGCGCCTCTACGGCGAAAAATCGCAAATTTTTTTTTTGCCCCGCGGACCACTTTAATATCCCCCTAATCAATCCTAGGGGGTCAGAAGAGGTCCACCTTGCCCCCTTTCCTTCATTTCCCCCTTCGTTTTGGCCTCCTCTTGTCTCTCGATCCTACCAAGAGACAAGATGGCGGCCGCTCCGGACTGTTTAGAATGTTGACAGACACCGGAGAGCCAATCAGCTTCGCTTCGCAAAGCTCCATTACGCGAAAAGTACGCGAACTGGTGCGCTATCCAGGACGCTGTCACAGATATATACATTTTTTTAAACGTTAATTTCTCAAAATCCACTGGAGCACATATATTGAGACCCAGCAAAGGCACATCGGGCTAACAGTCCCTACAATTTTGCCAAGTTTCGTGCAAATCCATTCAGCCGTTCGAGCTAAAAGTGAGGCCAAACGCCCTATGGAAAAATTAATGGGAAAAACGCGTTTTGGGACTCCCCTTTTTTCTCGGCCCCCCCTTGACGAAACCCCCCACAAATTTTCAGGGGCTGCTTAGAAACAAAATGTGCCATTTTCCTGAAAATTTCAGCCGATTCCGTCCACAAACGCCAAAGTTATTAGACATAGAATTTTCAAAAGTTCCATAGAGAAAAAATCCTAACTATATATACCTACTGGCGACCGCCAGTAGGTAATATATATATATATACTGGCTGGTGAAACAATTGAATAAATCACCGAAAATATTGCACCTAATCTGGGCTCACTCTCGTTATTCCATTTGACTGTAGAAAGGAATGGCGTTTTGTTCATATATATATATATATATATATATATATATATATATATATATATATATATATATATATATATATATATATTCACTGAAAAAACCATAGGTTTCACACCAGTTATAGTTAGCTGGAAATTTTACTGACATAAACCCAATTAAATTCCACGTTATAGTTAGTTGGACTCACTATAACTTGCGCGCCTGCAATGCACTGCTGATGACGTCACATATTACATCACTCATGACATGGTCAGTGACATCACTCATGACAACACTGATGACACCATCCAGTGAATGTGTGTCTTTCTAAAAAATAAATATGTTTTATATATGTATTTGTAAAGGACGATGGAAGAATAAATGGTTAAATAAATGTGTAAATTGATTTTTTTTAAAAGAATTGATTGATAACTGCCTTATTAAGTGTATCTTAGTGAATACATATATTTGCGAGTAACTTTTAAATATTTTAATATATGTATTAGTGTTTCACTTTGTGTATAAGTGGCTGCATGTGTTGGTGACTGACTCACTGTTTGTATGTGTTTTGAAGACGGCATATGTGCAGCACTGTATGGGTGGATGAGTGTGTATATATGTGTGTGTTAGTGAGTGAATGACTGTCTCACTAGTGTTTTTATCAGTAACGACATATGTTTTAATCTAGTATATGTGAGTATTGATATATATAAGTGAGTATATGTGAGAGATTGTAAGTTCCTGTTTAAATAAGTATGTGTTTCTATAAGTGATTGTTTAACCCCTTCGATGCTCATGACGAGCTCAGCTCGTCATGAGGCACGGTTGAGCTGTGCTGATGACGAGCTGAGCTCGTCATGAAACTATAGGGTTCTAGATCTATCAGCATAGGAGGGGAAAACCATTAGCAGCCAAGGTGTTAAGAGAGTAAGTATGTGTACGTTTCCTTAGAAGTAAAGTGGTAGTGTGTGTATAGCTGTATATGCAAATAAATGGATGTTCAATAGTTTTTTGGCATGTGTAAATATGTGTGTGAGTAACTTTTGGATGACTGTCGGTGTGTAACTGGATGTATAGGTCTATCACTACATATGATGAGTGAATATATGTATAAGTGACTATATTGAACTGTTGGTGAATGAGTGGATGTGTATTAGGTGGTGGTATTACTGATTTGGTTGTTGTAACTGGTATGGGTATCTCCACTTTTTTGAAAATGTTAGTTACTATTTTTGAATATGTGTTTCAAGGGTTACTTTACAGTGAAAGGTGGTCTGTCACTCTATCACAAGGATGGTGTCATCAGTGATGTCATGAGTGATGTCACTGACCATGTCATGAGTGATGTAATATGTGACGTCATCAGCAGTGCATTGCAGGCGCGCAAGTTATAGTGAGTCCAACTAACTATAATGTGGAATTTCATTGGTTTTATGTCAGTAAAATTTCCAGCTAACTATAACTGGTGTGAAACCTATGGTTTTTTCAGTAAATTTAATAGGTTTTTAAATGCTAATTCCTAACTATAACTGGTGTGAAACCTATGGCTTTTTCAGTGAATTTCAAAGGTTTTTTAAATGCTAATACCTAACTATAACTGGTGTGAAACCTATGTTTTTTTCTGTGAATTTCATAGGTTTTTTAAATGCTAATTCCTAACTATAACTGGTGTGAAACCTATGTTTTTTCAGTGAATTTCATAGTTTTTTTTAATGCTAATTCCTAACTATAAGTCTCACTTTATAAGTAAGACTGTTAGCGCTCTAGTTGTTCTTTAGAACACTCTGGTACATTCTGTCATTGGGCTACAGTTGGGCTACATCTGGCTGATATTTGTGCTACATTTGGTTTTTTTTGTCTCTGGTGGCCATCTTTGGGCTACATTGGGCTACATTGGGCTACATTTGGGCTACATTTGGGCTCTAACATATATATAGCCCAATGTAGCACAATACATGTTTTTTTCAAAGTTAATTTACGTAAACACCACTTGAGAATAGGGCTACCAGTCCCTACAATTTTTCCCAATTTTTTATTAATTTAAAAAAATATATTTTTTTTGCTTTGGAGCGCTCCCGGTGCGCGCCCCGGGGTGCGCCCCGAAAAGCGTACTTTTATAAAGCGCCCCGAGGCGCGGTCCGGGGAGCGTCCCGTAAGCGCCAATATCGCGAACAAAAACATGATTGTGTCGTATCGCGTAGCCACGTCCGCGTGATACTCACGGCGTAAGCGCACCCGGAAACACTCGAGCGAATACGATCGCGCAACGTAAACATCCGACGCGCTTACGTGACGCAACCCGGGGCGCGTAGCGTAAGAGCGTCGGGTCATGTGACCTGAAAATAACAATTTTTATTGGTTCATAACAGTTTTGGTTTCATAATGATGAAGCCCCTGGTCATGTGACCTGAAAATAATACTTTTCATTGGTTCAATAAAATTTTTTTTTCAAAAGGATGAAAGAACCCACCTTTTTTCCTTATTCTGACTTTGTCCTTTGACTTAGGAAGACCTGTTTGTAGCTCTCTCTACCTTTTTGCTCAATATAATGGCTTCAGTAGTAGCAGCAGCTGGTGCATCTGCACCACCACCACAACCACCAAAAGGACCTCCTCAATATATCATTGGTGGTCTTCAAGAAGAGGAAGAGGAGGAGGAGGAGGAGGAGGAGGGGAGTTCAAGATGGCTGGAAGAACACAATACCCCATACCAGCCAAGACCACACATTATTTGGGAGTTTTTTTCTCTCCCAGAGGGGAAGAAAAAAGTAAATGCAGCCAAGGTCAGTTGCAAAATCTGTGGCATGGAACTTTCCAGGGGAAACCCAAATAAAAAATATTCATTTGGGAACCACACAATGATACGCCACATGCAGCGCAAACATCCTATAAACTATTCTGCTGCAGAGATGAGGGAACTGGCCAGTAACCCTCCCCAATCAACAAGAACCAGCTCAACAAGGAAGCAACCCACTGCGTCTGCACCAGAGGAAAGTGAGACAATGCTGTGCATTCAGCCCCGATTTGCAGATATCAGAATTATCTGTAAATATTGTGGGAAGACCATCTCCTATAGAGAACAGAGCATAAAGCTCATCGTCCTTGCTGGGGGCAACCATAAATGCCCCAATCAACCCTATTTTTTTCTTTTCTTTTTGTTTTTTGCTCCAGTTGAGCCATTTTCAATTCCCTGTTTTTTCGTTTTTCCCCATGAAAAATACAAAAAAAATCTAAAACTGTTCAGAAAACCCAAAAAAAGTACAAAATGTTCAAGAAAACAATATAAAAAATATAAAACAACAAAAAGAAGAAAAAAAACAGTTCTTTTTAGAACTACCTCCAATTTCTAAAAAAGGCTACATTTTTTAAAAACTCTATCATTCATTTTTCCCCATGGGACGCTCCCCGGTCCGCTCCCCGGTGCGCGTACCGGACACTACCCCCGCGCTAGACATAAAAAAAATAATAATTTGCCCCGCGGGGCCCTTTTAAAGCCCCCACCTCAAACCTAGGGGGTCAGGGGGGGTCTACCCTGCCCCCTTATGGTAGTTTCCCCCTTTGTTTTGGCCACCTCTTGTGTCTCGATACTACCGAGACACAAGATGGCGGCCGCTCCGGACTGTTTCGAATGTTTACAGACACCCAAGAGCCAATCAGATTTCCGTGCGCACCTCGCGTGTCGCGCCCGGGGCGCTCCCCGAAGCGCGTACCGGGGCGCTGCCATAGATGTATATATTGTTTTTAACCTAAATTACTCAAAATCCACTGGAGCACATATCTTGAGACATAGCAAAGGCACATCGGGCTACCAGTCCCTACAATGTTTCCAAGTTTGGTGTAAATCCATTCAGCCGTTCGGGCTAAAAGTGAGGTCGACCGCCCAATGGAAATTAACATGGGGAAAACGCGTTTTGGGACCCCCCTTTTATCTCAGCCCCCGTTTGACAAATCCCCCCCAAACTTTAAGGGAAGGACCGGAGCTCGAAGAGGCCATTTTGAGGAAATTTTCAGGCAGATTTGTCAACCGGCGCCAAAGTTATTCCAAATAGAATTTTGAGATTTAACATTGAAAAAAATCCTAACTATAACTACCTACTGGTGACCGACAGTAGGATATATATATATATATATATATATATATATATATATATATATATATATATATATATATATATATATATATATATATATATATATATATATATATATATATATATATATCAATCTGTCTTGAAGACTGAGTGGATGTAGGATTTAGTAGCAATGTGATTGACTGTCTAAGTGACAAATTTAAAGTGTCTCACTAAATATATGGGATAGTAATTAAACTGTGTGAATACCTGCATCACTCTATCTCTTGTTGTGTAAACTACTACATAAGGTGGTTACTAGCTATGCGAAAGTCTATATTAGTTATTAATTAGTTAAGTGAGTATTTGTATGAGATAGTGAATGAATGTCTGTGGTTGGGTGGGAGGTGTGTGACTGTCCAAAAATGTGTAAATAGTTGATTTAGTAGGTATATGAGGTTAAGACTGTATGTGGAAACAGTTGTTTGGGTGAGTGAATCTCTTTATGGGTGTGATGAGTAAATATATTTCTCAATGATACATGTCCAACAAACTAGAAATATAAAAGGCAGTGTATGTGACAGTTGTTGTATATAAATAAGTATACATAAGACTCAGTGATTCTATGAGTGACGTAAGGATAACTGTATACTTGTAATAGTGATTGTTGTTTCTATTACATATTTCTATATTGCTATGAAACGTTATGTTACACTTTCATATTTGGTATTATGGTATGCACTGTGAACAACGTAAGAAAAGTAATAAAAGATATTCAACCAAAAAATGAATAAATAAAGTGGTGTTTGTGTAAGTATGTAGCTTAGTAAATATAAGTATGATCAATTGTTTGCATAAGTGAGTAGAATGTCTGCATAAGTGAATAGGATGTGTGCTGGTGTGTAATGTTGATGTAGGTGTATAAGTATATTTAATAGTGTTCTATTGATCGTTGTTAGCATATATGAGTGAATCTATAGTTAAGTGTTTAGATGTTTGTGTAGATTTAGGAATCACTGAGTGGGTTTTTAGAAACTTGTATTGGTGTGTCAATGGTTTCAAATATGGTATTCCATATTTTACAATGAGTGATGAAAGATTATACTAGTGTATGATAAGATGTATCAGATTGTCACGTGGATGATGTCATCAGTGATGTCATTAGTGATATCACTGACCATGTCTTGAATTATGTAATATGTGACATCATCAGCAGTGGATTGCGGGCGCGCGAGTTATAGTTAGTATAACTAACTATAACGCGGGAATTTCAATGGTTTTGTACGAGTAAAATGTCAAACTAACTATAACACCGCTAAAACCTATGGTTTTTGCTGTGAATTTCTAAGGTTTTTTAGATGCTAATTCCTAAGTATAACGTCTGAAACCTATGGTTTTTTCAGTGAATTTCAAAGGTTTTGTAAATGACAATTTTTAAATGTATTTATTCTTATTTTTTTTATACTGATTTACTACATTTTTTAAAACTATTTATTTTTAGATATTTTATTTTTTAAATTACATTATAATTACATTATACATTACATTACAAAATATACTTTCACAAAATGAATTACTTTAATTTAAATACTTCAATCAATCAATGCATTTATAAAGCGCACTACATACTTGCGAGGGTCTCAAGGCCTTGGGGGGTGGGGGGCCGCTACTGATCGATGAGCCAGGTCTTGAGAAGTTTTCTGAAGGCCAGCAGGTCCTGAGTGTGTCGTAGGCAGGTGGGGAGAGCGTTCCAGGTCTTGGCTGTGAGGTAGGAGAAGGATCTGCCGCCTGCGTTGGTTTTCCGGATACGAGGAACTGAGGCGAGGGCGAGGTTGGCTGAGCGGAGGCTTCGGGTGGGGGTGTGGAAGCTGAGCCGGCTGTTGAGGTATGTAGGTCCGGTGTTGTGTAGTGCTTTGTGTGCGTGGATGAGGAGTTTGAAGGTGATCCTCTTGTTTACGGGGAGCCAGTGCAGGCCTCTCAGGTGGGGTGTGATGTGGCTACGTCGGGGGACGTTAAGGATCAGTCATGCCGGGGCGTTACTTTGCAAATAGGCAATAGAAGTACAGTAATTACAGTTGTTGCAATGGACAACACAATTTCAAACACAATGCAACATTGAGCCAAATGGGAATTTCTAGTTAAATGCAATTAGTTAATTAATGGATTACTTTTCTGGCCACAGGACTGGATCCTAGATTCAGTCCTGGGCCATCTCCTGTAAACAGTTAATTAAAAGCGTTTTGGTTACAGTAATGATTTTTAAGGAATATTATTGTATTTTAAAAGTTGACAACTTTTTCACATAGAATCACCAATGTTATCCAATTGGAGGAAATTTACTTAGCAAGTAAGTAGTGTTATTGTTACTTTTTCTTACTCAGTGGTAGATCCTTGATCCAGCACTGGTGCATCTCCTGTAAACAGTTGGAAGACTGTGTTTAAATCATTACTTTTCAGGGTCAGTGCTAAAGAATTACCAAGTGAAACTAGTCAATGTTAGTCTACAGAAGGAAATTCAGGTTACTTGTAAGTATGTTTAGAATTACTTTTCAGGATCAGTACTGGGCTCAAAGATGCAGCACTGAAGTCTCTCTCCTGATAACAGGTGAGTAAATCTGAATTCGTTGTTCGGCTGATTTTAGGTGAATATTTTAAAGTTCCAAAACTCCACACTTAGAAGAATTTCCAAGTGAAACCAGTCAATGTTACCCTATGGAAGGAAATTCACTTAGCAGGTAAGTAGTTTTATTGTTACTTTTTTTTACTCAGTGGTGGATCCTGGATCCAGCACTGGTGCATCTCCTGTAAACAGTTAAAAGAATGGGTTTAAGTCATATAGGCGATTTATTAGGAATATTTGTAGTTTCTGAAAATAGACAGAAACTTTTCTGGTGAAAACCAGACAATGGATTCCTATGGAAGGAAATACAAGTTACTGGTAAGTATGGTTAGAATTACTTTTCAGGGTCAGTGCTGGAATAAAAGAAGCAGTACTGAGGTCACTCCTGATAACAGGTGTGTAAATCGGAATTCGTATTTCGGCTGATTTTAGAGGAATATTTGTACGTTTCAAAAATCAACACTTAGAAACTTTTCTGCTGAAAACCACACAATGGATTCCTATGGAAGGAAATAAAAATTACTGTAAGTACGCTTAGAATTACTTTTCAGGGTCAGTGCTGGGCTAAAAGAAGCAGCATTGAGGTCACTCCTGATAACAGGTGAGTAAATCGGAATTCGTAGTTTGGCTGATTTTAGAGGAATATTTGTACGTTTCAAAAATCAACACTTTAAAACTTTTCTGCTGAAAACCACACAATGGATTCCTATGGAAGGAAATAAAAATTACTGTAAGTACGCTTAGAATTACTTTTCAGGGTCAGTGCTGGGCTAAAAGAAGCAGCACTGAGGTCACTCCTGATAACAGGTGAGTAAATCGGAATTTGTAGTTCGGCTGATTTTAGAGGAATATTTGTACGTTTCAAAAATCAACACTTGGAAACTTTTCTGCTGAAAACCAAAGAATGGATTCCTGTGGAAGGAAATACAAGTTACTGTAAGTACGCTTAGAATTACTTTTTAGGGTCAGTGCTGGGCTAAAAGATGCCACACTGGGTTCTCTCCTGATAACAGGTGAGTAAATTGGAATTCATAGTTCAGCTGATTTTAGAGGAATATTTGTGCAATGGTGAAGGAAGGGGGCGGGGCCTGAGGTGACATGTGTGCAAACACGCCATGTGGCGCATTTTAAGTTGCAGGATTATATGCCCTTGAATCCTGAGGTCCCCTGGGGGCCAAGTAGCCCACCAGTTACTCTAGTATGCGCCAGGGGACTGCGTTGCAGAGAGGTGTTCAGAGGCCACGCCCCTTTTTAAAACACTCTGCAACGCAGCTCTGTAGTGCTTACTAGAGGTACCTGGTGGGCTAGTTAGCCCCCAGGGTCCCTCAGTATTGACAAGGAATTAATTCCCCAACTTGAACCGCGCCACAGGGCGTGTTTGCACACATGTGAACTCAGGCCCCGCCCCCTCCCTTCACCACTGTGCAAACGCGCCAGTGGTGCTTTTAAAGTTGGGGGATTAAGTCCCCTTGAATACTGAGGGTCCTTGGGGTGCAACTATCCCACCAGCTACCTCCAGTAAGCGCCACAGAGCTGCGTTGCACAGAGGTGTAAATAGGGGCGTGGCCTCAGAACAACTCTCTGCAACGGAGCTCCCTGGGGCATACTGGAGGTACCTGGTGGGCTAGTTGGGCCCCAGGGACCCCCAGTATTCAAGGGGAATTTGTTCACCCTCTGCAAACGCGCCAGGGGTCACGTTTGCAGAGTGGTGCAATAAGGGGGTGTGGCCTCCGGCTGCGATCCCGTTTTTTTCTTTTTCTTAAAGTAGGGGGGCTGTGTAGCCCCCCCTTCTTTTTCAAATTTTTTTAGCCCTGGGGACCCCATTCCCCAAGGCCTGCCCCCAATTTTTAATTTATAAAAAAAAATCGGGAAGGGGGCAGCGTGGCCCTCCCTCCCAAGGCCATAGTTTGTTCCGGGGAGCCCATTTTTTTTAATTATTATTTTTGAGGGGGCTACCTTGCCCCCTCCTATGGCCAGTTGGGGCCTGGGGACCCCATCCTCTAGGGCCTTTTATTTATTTTATTTTTGGGGGGGGAGGGGGGCCACGTGGTCTCCCCTACTGGGCCACTACTAGCCCCGGGGACCCCATCCCCCGGGACTGGCCCACTCCGTTGGGGACCATGGGGGGGTCCCCAATCCCCCCACTGCCCCAGCCGGCTCCCCGCCTCCTGCGGGAGCCGGCATTGCTTTTCCATATGGGGAGCAGCTAACATGCTGCTCCCCATATGAAAAAGCAATCTGCTTTACTATTTGGAAGAGAGAACAGGTTTCCTGCTCTCTCTTCCAAATAGGAAAGCAGTTTGCAATAGCAGGGTGGGAGCCGCGAGGCTCCCGCCCTGCCATTGCAAATGGCAGTGTCCCGGGGGTGGGCACCCCGGGACACTGAAGGAGCCGGCCCTGGGGGGTGGCGGTCCCCAGGGCCCTCAAGAGCTTTAGGAGGGGGGCCACATAGCCCCCCTCCCATCATTTGAAAAGCCCCGGGGGGTGGTGGTCCCGGGGCTTGGGGGCCTGAGAGCACCCCCGCCCATTTCAAAAAAGCCCCAGGGGTGGTGGTACCCGGGGCTGCGGGGGGCCCCGTGAGCCCCCCGCATACATTAAATTAGAGCCCCATGGGGTGGCGGTCCCCGGGGCTGGGGTGGCCTCAGAGCCCCCATCTAAAGTTTTAAAGCCCCAGGGGGTGACGGTCCCTGGGGCTGGGGGGCCTGAGAGCCCCCCACCCATTTTGTACAAGCCCCAGTGTGGCGGTCCCCGGGGCTGCAGGGGGCCTGTGAGCCCCCCACATACATTAAGAGCCCCGGGGGTGGTGGTCCCTGGGGCAGTGTGGGGGGGATTGGGACCCCCCACACTTTATTAATGCCCCCAGGATATTAGCCATCGGGGGCAAGTTAAATGTTTTACCGCAGGAGACCGCGTTTCTTTTTTTTTGTATCGCTAGAATGCGCGGATCCTATGCGCATCCCACGATTTTAAAAACAATTTTGTTGGACCTCCTGAGCAGGCCTAGGGGGTCAGGGTGTGTCTACCCTGCCCCCTTTTCGTGTTTTGCGGCGTTTGTTTTTGGTTTCTTGTGCCTCAGTTCTACCGAGACACAAGATGGCTGCCAACACTTCCTGATTTTGACAGTTGTGAGCCAATTATCATTCAGCTTGTGCTCAGCAGGGTGCTTGTAGGCTGCGTGTAGGGTACGCGAATAGTGCGCTGATCCTCCACGCCCATAGATATATATGTACTTTTAACTGTCATTTTCTCAGGAACTATTGAACAGATTTACACCAAATAAGCGAAAGGCACAAGTCTGAACCAAGGACTACCTCTTTGCCAAATTTGGTGTAATTCCGTTCAGCAGTTTCGGCTGTAGCTGCGGCTAAAGTTCCTATGGGGAATTGCATGGTGAAAATGCGTTTTGAGACCCCCCTTTTTTCTCAGCCCCCACTTGATGAATCATCATGAAAGTTTCGGGATAGGAGCAGACCGGAGCTGGCCAAAAGTTTGGCAAATTTCACCCAGATTCGTCAACCGGCGCCAAAGTTATTCCAAATAGAATGTTGCGGATTTCCTATGGATAATAGGTCCTAACTACATATAAATATATATATATAAATATATATATACAGCTCAAATTCCTTGAGAATCCATCAGGAAAACAGCACTCGTAGACTTGCTGATGCTCACACTCGTGTTTACTTGTCACAGAGTCAACAGACGCGTTTCGGCTTCAAGCCTTCGTCAGTATATATATATATATATATATATATATATATATATATATATATATATATATATGAAAAGCTCCAAAAATGAAAGCCAGCACTCGCGGGGAGGGGGTTAAATTAAAGTAGGATATATTAGGCACAAAAGAAATTGGTACAAACACGTTTCAGCGGTACTCCTTCGTCAGTATAAGGCGGCCGCCATGACGCTACTCCTTAAATAAACAAAACAAACATCATGCAGTCACGTGGGATACGTCACTACGAAACGCCATCTTAATGTCAGGCATGGCGTGTGTTTAGCACAAAGAATTAAAAAAAGCATTGTTGTAAATGAAGAAATGGTGTAATGCATCAGCGTTCCTACACAGCCTAAGCCAAAATTTATTTTGCATAATCAAGGCACAGGAATGAATTATTGCCACAATGCAGGTAAATTATTGTCTGTTATAGTCATAATTTTAAGCTGATTTCAAAATTTCATTTTTTCAAAATAAAACATAACGTGATTCAGTCTGGGTGCTCTAACCAAATTATTAATTCTCCCAGCAGGTCTATTACTTCCTTTCATTATATAGCCCTGAATGGACACAACTTCTCACAGGGATGACAGGTAGCCCCCCTAGGTAAGACCGAACATTCAATAGAGCCCTTAGATGGGCAATGTTTCGAAAAAGAAAAAAAGGAAAGAAAAACACATAATTCTAAAGCATCACACGCTGGGACTATACAGGCATGACAATATTAAGTTGGAGACGCTGACAAAAATCAGTCACATGGTGACCTAGAATCCCACAACTGAATACAAAACCCAAATGTGATATATACAATATTTACAAGTGTACTCTGAATTCCTCCCCCATGTTCAGTCCCAAAGGAGTTTTCGTGGCTAAGTCTATAATGTAACAAGACTCTAGTCTTCTCAGGCGTTTTTCCCTATCACCGCCTCTCGCATCTCGAGCCAAGTGATCTAAACAGAAATATCTCAGAAGTTTGCGGTTGCTGTTATGATAAGCTTGAAAATGGCGTGCTACGGATAATTACTGTTGTTATTTTGGATGGCCCTCTGATGTTCCAATATGCGTATTTTGGCTGGGTGAATCATGCTGCCTACGTACCTGAGGCCAAATGGGCAGCTTAGGTAGTAAACAACATAGGGTGTCAGGCCATTCATGAACTTATTGATAGTTATAGGATCTGTTCTCCCTGGTATGGAATGGGAGGTGGTTTTTTTTGCTGTCGGCACACGCCTTGCATTTGCTGCATGGATAAAATCCTGTTAGCCCCTGTATGCCTCTACTTGTGGTTGTTAAGTGGCTTTGTACCAGAAGGACTTTAAGTGATCGGGTTTTTGCGGAAGGTCATGGATGGATGTGCAGGAATATCCCGGCCAATGATTGGATCGGATATCAATATACTGCAATTGGAATACATTATTTTCTTTAAACTTTTGGCTGCATTGGAGAAATTCGTAATGAGTCTAAGATTACTGGTACTTGTACTTTTCTCCTTGGGGACATCCTTTATCAACTCAGTTCTATTTTTTGATTCAGTCTTTTTCCATGCCTCACTCAAGACCTTTTCTTTGTACCCACACTCCCGGAATCTATTGAGACACTCTGTACCGGCCTCCAAGAAATATTCAGATCTAGAGCTATTGCGTTTTATACGCAAGAGTTCCCAATACGGGATACTATTCTTGAGGCTAATTGGGTGGCTGCTACATGCATGAAGCACTGAGTTGCCTGCTGTGGGTTTCCTAAATAATGATGTTTGCATCCTGCCATCGGCTACAAAGACCCTGACATCCAGATAGGTGACCTCAACAGCACTTATGTTGCCAGAAAACCTTAGATTCAGGTTGTTGCTATTCAGATGTATGATGTATTCTAAGACTAACTCCTTGTTGCCTCGCCAGACAAGAAAGAGATTGTCCATGTACCGTCTCCAAATAATGGTTTTCTCAACCCAATGGTCACAGGAGTCCGACCATGCCGCCCGCTTCTCCCACCAGCCAACGAACAAGTTCGCATAGCTGGGGGCGAAGCAGGCTCCCATGGCCGTCCCCCATTTTTGTCTATAGATCTGATCCTGAAAAATAAAGATATTATTAAACAGCAGAAAAATAAAAAATCAATCAACATCTCACTGTGGTCAGTGAGTCTCGACGGTTGTTGTTGCAAAATCTGTTGAATAGCATCAATGCCTTGTTCATGAGAAATGCTAGTATTTAGACTAGCTATATCTAGAGTCACCATAAGGAAGTCAGACTCCCATGGGCTTCCTTCAATGTACCGTAGAAAATCTTTCGTGTCCCTGGTATAAGAGGGCAATTCTTCGAAGAACGGTAAGAGATAAAAGTCAATGAATCTGGACATGTTCTCCAATAAGCCACAAAAGGAAGAGATTATCAGACGCCCTGGCGGTTTCTCCGCATCCTTATGCACCTTGGGCAGGTGATAAAAGGTGGGTAATCTTGGGTGGGAAATTTGGAGAAATCTGCACTCCTCCACAGAAAGCATTCCTTTGTTGTGCCATTTTAAGATCAATGCCTCATACTTGGTGATGCCTTCCAGATAGTCTTTCATAGTGATTGGCACATAATTGTCCTGGTTGCTTAGTTGGGAAAGGGCTTCATTGCAGTAATTGGTGCGTGTCTGCAATACCACATTTCTACCCTTATCGGAGGGTTTGATTATTATACTCTTGTCCGCTTCAAGGTCTTTCCCTGCCTTCCTTTGCTCATATGAAAGATTCCACATAGGTTTATTGTTGCCTCTCTCATTCTCTCTGAGTTGACGAAGATCTAGCATCACTTTTTCATGGAAAACATTTATCGTGTCCAGTGGTGTCTGCGGTCCAAATTTGGACACTGGTCTAAATGGACTAGCCTCTCTGATTTGTGGACTCGTGGGACTCATTCCAGTAGCTGTAGTTCCTGGATCGTTGGTATTGACTGTGGAACCTTCCATATTGAGGTACTCTAGTATTGCTAGTAGCTCCGTTTGTTGATCATTAATTGGACTACTGTCTGGTGGCTGAGGAGGAAAATCCGAACTGCTACCTTTCAATTCGAAGCACTTGAAGTGTTTGATTTTTCGTACAAGTTTGAAGACGTCAATACGCGTCTGAACAGATTCAAAGTTACTAGTTGGGCAAAAAGTTAGTCCTAACTGTAGGACTGATTTCTCAGATGGTGTCAGTGTTTTAGGTGTCAGGTTTATGATTGTTCGATTTTCTGTGTTGGTATCCTGTGTGGTCAGCATTACTTTTAGTGCGTGGTTCTCTTTAATCTGGTGTAGGTACCTGCCCTTCTTTTTGGGAGGGTGCCCCCACCTCTCCTGGTGCGTCTGTGGCTGATGGTTCCGGCGGTCTTCCCTTCCCCCCTTGTAGCCACGACTGTCTGATGAGATCGAATTCCTTGTGAAAATGGGGAGGCATTGGTCCACTTGCTCCTGCCCCTCCACCTGTTTCTCCCTCTGACAGTTCTGCCCCTGAGACCTCGGATTCTGAGGTGTCCAGAGATGCTGCCGGTTGCTGGGATCTATTTCTCCTCAAGTCTCATCTCGGGGCGTCGTATTTTCGTGCGAATGTAAGGATTCGGCCTTGCTCGTAGTCTCTGGTATACACCTCAAACTTCTGCTGTTTACGCTGTCTAATTGCGCCTTCATATGCTTCCAGTCTTTTCTTCATTTGCGCACGTAGTGCATCATGTTCAGATTTGTCCCCTTCTTCAGCGATCTTCTTTTCAAGTTCACTGATACTTTCCAGTGTCTCTTGTCTGTCAGTCCAGGCGAACTTTACCAGAATCACCAGCATTCCCTTGGATGATGTGGCGGTATATTCAGCCCATTCATCCAGAAGTTTGGGGTTCGGGCTCTCATAGGCTGGTATGGAATGGATTCTAAGCCCTCTGGGCACTCTGTCTACATCGATATAGTGTTGCAGGAAGGTAGCCTCCCACCACTTCCTGGTTTCTTGTTCGTACAGCCTTTCCAACTGCTGGTATTTCGTTTTGAGACCTTGCTGGGGTTGACCTTGGGTCACTGCATCTCCTGCAAGGCAAGATCCAAGTCTTGTCTTGAAAACATTTGAGGCCGCGTCACGGCGGTTTGCCTCACTGTACATTAAGTTAATTTACCTGTTACGTTCAACGTATACATTCTAGGATTTTAGCCAAACGCCATGTGCCTGCCCCCTACTGCTGGTGCCTACCGTGGCGGACAAACAATCAGATCCCGTAATTGGTCATGTAGTTGGTCATTCTCCCACAATAACATACAAGAGAGCGCCCTCTCTTAAGGATAAATTGGTCAATAGTTACTATCAAACGGAGGACCCCCCTACCTGGCTAAAAAGTAGTAGAGGCGTCTTTAGGTGCAACACCTGTAAGGCGTGCTCGAATAGCCGTAGCTGCAAAACCTTTACAACATCTAATGGGAAAGAGAGATCGATATCCAAATGTATCACTTGTACGACCAATTTTGTCGTCTATTGCCTACAATGGCCATGTGGCTTTCGTTATATAGGCAGTACAGAGCTGCCTGTAAAAAAACTGATTTTTGAGCATCTAAGAGCTATAAATAATCATGATTTTAACTATTCAGTTGCGAGACACTTTTATAATGTCCACAACAGCAACAGTCAGCTCTTAAGCTACATGGGACTCGATCGCATCATGAAAAATATTAGAGGGGGCTACCAAGAGAACAAACTGCGCATCCTGGATTCAGGGTACATCATTGACCTGAACACAAGGGCTCCTTTTGGTATGATTAGAGAAGAAGAATTGGCCACACATATAGGGGTGTAAACCCTCCGTTTTTTCTATCTACCTCTAGCTGCTAATCTGTCTCCACAGTTGCATTTTGTATATCCATTAGTTAGTTTGTTATTTGGTAAATTGAGGATTGAAGTAAGGTGTTTTCACATACACTTTCCAGTCCATTAATATTGGCAGAAATTGGCGTAATCCGGGGTATTGGCCCGCTATCAATCTATAAATAGTCCCCACTTGTGGCAGTTAATTTTCTTTGTGCTTTTGCAATAGCACAAGGGGAATGGGGCCAGCTGGTCCCCCTCACATTATTGGAACTGGCTATTTATTGTTTACTCTTGACTTGTGGCACCAGTACACCTTACACTCCATTCATGTACTTTATTGGTTTATTCTCACACTTTGTATATATGGTATATATGGTCTAGCTCGCTGCTGTATCCCTCTTCATTTACACGTGCCCGTGTTTACAATGATTGATATTAGGTCAAGTGGATTATATATTTATGATTCATTTCGCTTTATACACACAGAAACATTGACTACTCCTTATTGATTCATTGACTAACTATTGCTCGCTATAACCTGCCAATTTAGGCCACTCAGCGGAGGGTATATGTTCCTTTCAATATATGAAGATGAATTAGTGATGTATATAGGTGTACATATTGATTATATATATTGCACGTATTTCACGTGCAATTGTATGCTGTTGCAATTTTGGTCTAATTGAATTAATTTCAATTTGCTTTATTGACACGGGTAAACGTTGTTCACAAGAACCCGTCATTTATGCAGTTTTGCTGCTGGTGTAAAGTTGCTTTCAGTACATTACTGTGAATAAGCTAAGTGTGCAAATATCTGCACATTACTGTGTACAGTGTGTGACCTTCTTGCCCGATCCATGTGGGCGTAGCACTCCCTTCAGAGGCGGGACCGGTGCCTTCTTAGGCACTGTATCTCCCCACGCGCAGCGGACACGCCAAAGGCGAGCCCGTCTGCGCCCGTCTGTGCTGGTCCGTCGCTAGTGGCTAGGACCCCTGTCCTGATAGTCGTTATAAATGGCCCCGTATGCCCATGGGGAGTTGCTGGCGCTTCAACATCATACGACATGTGCAGCTCATCACTGGCATCCAGGTTCACAATGTCTGCGGTGTGATCACTGTGGCTTTGAGGCCTCGGAAGCTGTTTCTCATCCTGTGGTGGCCTCAGTAGGGGGAAAAACTGCTACTCTACAGATACTGAGTCTCAACTGTAGGTCCTTAGTGAAACATCATGAGGGTGTTTTTGAGCTCCTCACTGACCGCTCTCCTGACTTGCTGGGTCTAACGGAGACGTGGTTAACAAGTGACTCTGTGGCCATTCCAGCTTTGGCTCTCCCCTCTGGCTACTCTATTCTAACTAAAAACAGACCCAAAGGGAGGGGTGGGGGTTTTGCGGTGATCTTTAAAACTATCTATTCCTGCACTCTCTCCCCCTCAAATATTACCAACTGCGAAAGTACTCTGTTTAAGTTAAGGGTTTCTGACATCTACATCCTGACCGGGCTTTTGATATACCGCCCTCCTGGCCCTGGGAGTGCCTTTCAGGAGTCACTGGTTTCAACTGCCTCTTCACTTATCCTGCAGTCAGCCAACTTCACGGTACTCGGAGACCTCTATTTACATCTTGAGTCCCGTGAGTCTCCAGCTACACTGAAGTTTCTTGACAATCTGGAAGCCTGCCAGCTATGTCAGCTGGTTGAAGGGCCTTCACATCTGGCAGGCCATCTGTTGGACCCGGTGTTCTCGAATATCCAGGGAATCACGGTTTATCCCCCCTGTCCCCTTAGTTGGACAGATCATTTTCTGGTACAAATTGACATTAAGACCCAAGGTAGCCCCAGGATGAAACCCTCTCCCTCTCTCTGGAGACGCCCCTGGCATAAACTTGACGGTATCTCATTTGAGGCCAGGCTAAAAAACTCCCGTCCAGACTGATCTGGTGATATGGAGGAGGCGGATCTAGCCTATAGAGAGTGGATTAATGAGTCCCTAGATTTTTTCATCCCTAAGAAACTATTAAGGCCTAAACGTGAACAATCTCATCCCCGGTACTGTGAGGCGCTTTCAGCCAAAAAAAATAATGCAAAGTACTTGAGCGCATTTGGAGGCGGTCTTATGACTCCAGTGCTAAGACTAATTTTAGAACTGCAACCAAGGCATATCATAGGCTGATAAAAAAGACCAAAGCTGGCTATTATGCTGAGCTGATCAACTCCAGCACGAATTGCGTGAAAACCATCTTTGCGCTAGTGAAGGAGATGACTAAGTCACCTTGAGGGGAGCAACTCCATAATTGTGTCTGATCTACAATGCGAAGAACTGGCCTGTTTCTTTGTTAATAAAGTTCAAGGAATTTATAATTCTCTCAACTCTGGTGGTACTCTGATGAGTCCTAAAGCCAACATAGACCCGTTGAACCTTCCCTATTCACTCCATACCCTTCCATCCATTTCACAAACAGATATGGAAATCTTGGCTCAAAAAATCAAGTCTGGGGGGCGTGGCTTGGCGGGCGAAGATGGCGGTCGCAGCCTTGTAGAGCTCCCGCCGGCCCGGACTTAATCCGATCATTTATCCTGACCCCCGAGCCCGCTGCTGGTACCCAGTGATTGCTTTCGATCTGGTGGGATCTCCTGCCTACTTTGGTGTGCCGATCCTGCATTTCTGCCCTTCCTGTGATCGGAGGGAAGCGGCGACGAAGTGCGGCCTGGTGGCCGGCCGGAGGCCGGGGTCCTCGAGTTTCGCGACGCCTGGCGGTGGTAGCGATCTGGCGAGTGTGGGTGGCATCTGCCGCGCCGGCCTTGGCTCGTCTCATTGACTGCACTCACCCGAAGGATCGAGACGGTGCCATCGGATCCTACCCATCGGTTCCTTCCCTGTGTGACCGACGAGCGGAGGCGGCGAGGTGTGGCCCCGCGACGGTCTAGAGGCGGAGATCCCTGAGCCCCGAGGCGGCCGGCGACGACCTGGCGGACGACAGTGGCATCGGATCTGCTCATCCTGGCCTGGCCCATAGCTGCGGCGGCCCACAGACCACGGACCCACAGCTTCTTCATTTGGTACTTTGGACAGCTGCCCGTGGGGACGGGCGCGGGTGCGGCCTGTCCCGCCTGGGTGACGCCGGGACCTTGATTTTCGTGACGCCCGATTGCTGTGGCCGGCCCGCGTTTCTCTCTGGGGCCTCATCTGGGCCGTCCCGCTAGGGACTTGTGACAGTATCCGAAGGTTCGGGGGTGGTGTCCGCCCTGCCTGGCGTGTGCCATGACCAGAGACAGAGGAGGTGGCCCGCCTAAACATGGCCCTATCGACAAATTCACTGGGCCGAGTGGTGGCGCCGGGGCGGCCGGTGGCAGCGGTGGCCCTGGGCCGGACAATGCAGCTCTACTGGCGGCCATCACCCAGTCCCGAGACACGCTCGATGCCAAGATTGGGGCGGTTGGGGCGGATGTCACGCTCCTGCGCCAAGACCTCCGCAACGCAGTGGAGCGGATTGCTGGGGCTGAGACCCGTATAACGGAGACCGAGGCGGACATTAGTGGCCTAAAGAAGCGACTGGCGGAGGTGGAGTGCGTTCAAAAGACACTGGCGGCCCGCGTGGAAGATGCGGAAGGGCGCGCGCGGCGCAACAACCTCCGCTTCATCGGTTTTCCTGAACGATGCGAGAAGGACAACATGGAGCGGTTCCTGACCGGGTGGTTGGAGAGCTGGCTCCCCGAAGGGGCACTGTCTACGTGCTTCGTAGTCGAGAGGGCACACAGGGCTCTGACCCAGCGACCACCGGAAGGCGAGCGCCCACGGCCTGTTATCGCTCGGCTGTTGAACTACCATGACCGAGATGTTATCCTCCGGGAGGCAAGGAACAAGGGCTCCCTTGCCTTCGAGAATCACAATATCATGATTTTCCCGGACTACACGAAGATGGTTCAGCAACAGCGGCAATCTTTCATGGACGCTAAGGCCAAGCTTAGGGGCCTCAAGATTCAATACTCGCTTCTGTATCCAGCTCGCCTGCGAGTCATATATCAATCTCGAACCCATTTCTTCGATTCGCCGGAGGAGGTGTTCCGCTGGACAGATGAATCGGTGCGGGTCAGGCCCCATGCCCAGCCGGGGCTGGATCCAGGCAGGTCCCAGGGTTCGTCGCCGGAGCGAACAGATCGCCCGAACAGGAAGGGCCGCCATCGGAGGTCCCGCTCCAAGAAGAGATCGGCCTCTGCCAGCACGACGCGGCCGGGCGATGCCCGGGACTCGGAGCACTCCGACGCGGGCAGCTGAACATTGCTGGTTCTACACGCACTTTGTATGCTGCATACTGAACTGCCCTGCTTTGGCCGGTGAGACTGCTTCATACTGTCCTTGATGTGCCGGTCAGTTCCCCTGTGAAGACTTCAGTTGTTGTCATGGGGATGCAGTGGGGCTCGGGGGGTACCACTTGTGGGCCTCAGACCCTCACAGATGTGAGTGTTGTTGGGGGGGGGTGTGTGTGTCATTGTGGGGTTGTTGGGATCCATTGGTATGGTGGGTCCTAGGTCCTCTGTTTGGGGCCCGGGTCTCTCCATGCCGCGACAGGTACTTCAATGTTTTCTGAGGTATTGGGGTGGTGGGTGTGGGGCGCGGGGGGGTGTTTTGGAGTTGTACTTGTTGGGGGGGTTCTGGGTCGGGAAGGGAGCGCTGTGTTTGCGGGTTGGGGGGGGGGGTCCACACATGTCTGAGGCTTTGATTTTTGTCGGTTTGCGGGTTGCACCAGGGTGGGAGGGAGGGCCGGATGTTGGGCTAGGTATTGATAATGGCTGACACTGCGCTTATGTCTCCTTTGAAAACACTGCGGGTAGTGACATGGAACGTGCGGGGCATTCTGGATAAGATCAAGCGTGGGGCTGTGCTGCGGTGGGGGAAGAGGGAGATGGTGGATGTACTCCTGCTCCAGGAGACTCATATGCTGGGCTCCAAGGCCCTCAGCCTCCAAAGGTTTGGTTATCAACAGGTTTACCATGCTGGATTTGCGAGGGGTTCACGTGGGGTGGCCATATTGGTGCATCGTAGGGTGGCCTATGTCCATGAGAAACAGTGGATTGATCCTCAGGGTAGGTTTGTCTTTATTCAAGGCCTGCTGGGTTCCGAGCCGGTGGTTTTTGGAAGTGTTTACGCCCCTCCCCCCCTGCAGTGGGCACTGTCTGAGCGGTTGTTTGCGCTGTGGGAAGACATTCCCGAGGTCCTGACCATGGTTGGGGGCGACTGGAATGAAGTCATGGATGTGAGCCTGGACCGCCGGCGACGAGTGCATGTGGTGCCTGACCCCCCCCCCCGCGGCTGCTCCCACCCGGTTGTGTGCGACAGTGCGTAGTCTGGGCTGGATTGATGTGTGGCGGCATTTCCACCCCGCGGAGCGGGCCTACACGTATGTATCGGCGGTGCATGGGTCCTTCTCTAGGCTCGACTACTTGTTTGTGCCGGGTGCCTGTCTGAGCCGTGTCAGGGATGCAGCGATCCTCCCCAGGGGCCTCTCGGATCATTCCCCTGTCCTGGCCACCGTGACCCTCCCCTCTAAACGGCAGCCATTTCGATGGCGCATGTCCGCCTGGCAGCTACAGCGGCCGGAATACGTGACGCATATACGCCAAACGATCGATCATTTTTGGCGCGAGAACTTGGTGGGGGGTGTCGATGCCATTGTTGTGTGGGAAGCGCTCAAGCCTACGATACGGGGCATCGATATAGCCTGGTGTGCGGCCGCTCGGCGGGAGCGTCGGGAGGCCATTGTGACCGCCGCGGCCCGAGTGGAGGACCTGGAGCAGCGTAGCCGACTCGGGGGCGACGAGGGCGTCGTGCAACGGCTCCTGCAGGCCCAGCAGACGTATGCCTCGGTTCTATACGAGGAGGCCCGGCAGGCGTGGCTCGCCACGCGTAGCAGGGTGTACCAGTGGGGCGACAAGTCCTGCACCATGTTGCATAGGCTTTGTCAGGCGACCTTCCAACCCCTAGAACTGCCCGGCCTTGCGGCGGATGACGGGTCGGTCATGTCCGACCCGGGTTTGCTGGCGGCGAGCTTTGCCCGCTACTACGCGGCACAATATGCTCCTCGGGACCCAGTAGTGGAGAGCGACATAGCCTCATATTTGGATGACCTACTCCCACGAGCAGTCCCGGATGAGACTAGAACGGCCCTGGAGGCCCCTCTCACTTCCGAGGAACTTGGGGAGGCCCTCGGCCAGCTGAACACGGGGAAGGTACCCGGCCCGAGCGGTTATCCTGCCGAATTCTATAAGAAGTTCCACGTTCAACTGGGACCCCATTTCCGCAACGCCCTGGAGGCGGCGAGGTCTCGGGGCGAGCTGCCACCTGACTGGCGCCACGCCGAGATTGTGGTCTTTTTGAAACCGGGCAGGGCGCCGGATCGGCACGACTCTTACAGGCCGATCTCCCTCCTCAACATTGAGGCCAAGGTCTTGGCGAAAGCCCTTGCGAACCGCTTGCTACCCCACATCGCCGACCTGGTCCACCCTGATCAGGCCGGGTTCATGCCACGCAGGGCTACCCGGCATAATATCCGGCGGGCACAGGCAGCGATCGACGCCATGGGAGCCAGGGACGAACAGGCTGCACTCCTTCTTGCGGACATGGACCGGGCCTTCGACTCGGTGAGCTGGACATATCTGTTCACCCTGCTGGCCCGCCTCAATCTAGGGCCGGTCTTCCTGTCCTATATTCGCCTCCTGTACACCAATGTCACGGCCTCGGTCCGTGTCGCCGGTGCGGTCTCTGGGCGCTTCCGGATTGGCCGTGGTACCCGGCAGGGCTGTCCACTTTCCCCCTACTTGTTTGCCCTGGCCATGGAGCCCCTGGCGGCGCGGGTCCGGATGGATGCCCATCTACGTGGCTTTGTCTGGAACGACCACCTAACTGATAGGATCGCACTCTATGCTGACGACGTCCTCCTGTTCCTTACTGATTTGCGGCGCTCGGGTCCCCGAGTCTTGGAGATCATGCGGGGGTTTGGCGAGGTCTCGGGGCTCCATCTTAATTTGTCTAAATCGACCCTGTGGGTTCTGCGTGGCGGAATGGTCGCCGACCCTTGGGCCGCAGACTTGCGCGTGGCGACAGACGGCCTGAAATACCTGGGCGTCTTCCTCTCGACCTCGCGGGCCGTGGCCTGGACACGTAGCATCTTACCGGTATGGGACCGGGTCCAGACCGATGTCAAAACATGGTCCAGGATGCCCCTTACAATCTTTGGGAGGTCGGCAATCTTTAAGATGGTGGCGCTGCCGAGACTGCTGTACCAACTCCAGAACTTCCCACACCCTATTGGCATGGAATGGTTCCGTCAGGTGAACTCTGTGCTGAGCCGCTTCCTGTGGGATGGCAGAGCAGCCAGGGTAGCCCTGAGAACGTGCTTTCTGTCCACATACTGTGGGGGCTTGGCCACGTCCGACCTCCTCTCCTACTATCAGGCGTCACACCTCCTTGTCCTCAATGATTGGTGGTATGGAGATAGGAGTGATCCGGCCTATGCCCTGGAGAGACACCTAATGGGAGACCGTACACTTCACACCATTCTCTACTCAGCTTGTATACGCCGTGGGTTGCCGTCGGTAACTAAAGTGGTCTTTGCCGTGTGGCGGCAGTCTCTGCGCCGTATGGGTTGGTGGGGCAAACTGACAGCCGAGACACCGCTGTGGCACAATGGCATGCTCCCGGAATTGGCGGCTTTGGCCGGGTTTGAGGGCTGGGAGGCTATTGGAATTACACAACTGGGCCAGGTCGTATCGGGCACCACCCTCAAGTCCTTTGAGGACCTCCGTGCGGAGTTCCAGATGTCTCACTCCCAGTTCTTCCGCTACCTCCAGCTGAGGCATGCCCTAGCCCCGAGCATCGCCGGCCTCGGCTCCCTGCCCGAGTTCAGGCCCATTGAGGCGAAAGTGTTTATGGGAGACTTGGGAGACAAGAAGGTTTCTAGGATCTATCAGTCCCTCGTTACACACTGCTCCTCCACTCTCAGCTCCCTTCGGGAGGCGTGGGAGGTGGATGTGGGCGCCCTGGACGAGGACGATTGGAGGGAGGCACTGGAGTCCCCACGTGGCACTGCTGTTGCGGTTCGGCTCCGCCTGATACAATTCAAATACCTGCATCGTGCCTATTACACACGTGAACGCCTGTGGAAGGCTGGTTTGATTGCGTCCTCGGAGTGCCTGCGTTGTGGGGAGGTGCCTGGCTCCCTGCTGCATACAGTGTGGTCGTGTGGTCGCCTGGCTGGATTCTGGCGGGGAGTATGGAGCTGCCTGGCTGAGGTCCTGGGTTGGGATCTTCCCCTTACCCACCGGTTAGGCCTGCTGCACATTATGGAAGGGGTTGGGGGTAACGTGTATAAGCGCCACCTGTTGCTCCTGGGCCTGGTCGTGGCCAAACGTGACCTGGCTCGGGCTTGGAAATCTGTAAGGGCTCCCCCCCTGTCTGCATGGAAGGCTGGGCTGGACTACTTCATGGGCCTTGAGAAACCAGTCTTTGAGGCGCGGGGTTGCCCGCGCAAACATTTCAAGATTTGGAAGCGGTGGGCCGACTACCGCGGCCTGTCCTTGGAACCCCCAGCGGAACAAGAGGAGGACATTTGATCGCAGTGACATTCCTGGCCTGAATGGCAAAACCCTGGTTGCATCATACCTGATTCTTATATGTATACCGTCTTTATGTTGCCTCTGTACATGTGTGGGGGGGGGGGGGTTGGGTAAGGGGGGGGGGGTAGTTGGGGTTGGGGTGGGCAGTTAGGGCGTCCTTAAAGCTGAGCTTCATCATTTGATTCATGGATTGCCGAGTATATCACTGTTGCATTAATACTGTTGTGGGGATCTTGGTATGTGAAGGTACCACATTCTTGATACTCTTCTGCTCAATAAAATTGGTTATGAAAAAAAAAAATCAAGTCTGGTTCTCCAGAAGATCCGGTCAAACAAGAGCTATTTAAACTTTTCCAGGACTCCATCATGACAGAAGGACGGGAGCTGATTAACAGATCTTTCCAGTCAGCTACAATCCCCAAAACTTGGAAACATGCCAAAGTTGTCCCCTTGTTAAAAAAAAACACTCTGGACCCCTCTAAGCCAGAAAATTTCCGACCTATCTCCTTGCTCCCGTACTTGGCTAAAGTGGCGGAGAGACATGTGAATTCCATCTTGCTAGACTTTCTGGAGACTAATGGGATCTTGGAGGAGTCTCAGAATGGATTCCGTGCTAAACATAGCACCGAATCGGCCTTATTGGCCGTTACGGAACAGCTAAGGGAGACACAGGATATGGCCAACACCGCGGCCGTGGTTCTGCTGGATTTGAGTGCGGCGTTTGACACAGTCTCTCATGGGATCCTTCTTAGGAGACTACGGGAGATCTGTGTTGGGGACAGAGCCTTGGATTGGTTCGTGTCATTTCTATCCGACCGCTCCTTCCAGGTTCATGCCCCGCCGTACTCATCCAGCATTTTTCCCTTAGGCTGTGGTGTCCCCCAGGGCTCCGCTCTCAGCCCCACGTTGTTTAACGTATACGTCCGCCCCTTGGCCGTACTGGCCAGGGAACGTAACATCAAATTAATTTCCTTACCGGACGATACGCAATTAATTTTTACTTTTTCTAATGACACCGTGGGTGACCGAGCCAAATTCCAGGAAGACATCCTGGCCATCTCTAGTTGGCTTACAGAGAATCGCCTCCAGTTGAACTAATCTAAAACTGAGGTTCTCCTTATTGGAAGTGACACTCAGAAGTGGGATGAGCAGTGGTGGCCCCCTACATTGGGCGCGCCTCCTATTCCTAAGAAAGAAGTGAAAAATCTAGGCGTTATTGTGGATGATTCACTTACTCTTGAATCCCATGCCAAAAGAGTGGCTGGCACTTGCTATGGCCGCCTCCGATCCCTTAAACCCATCCTAGGGTTTTTTGAACCTCCCATACGTCAGACAATTGTCCAGGCTATGGTTTTGTCCCACCTGGACTATTGCAATGTTCTCATGCTTGGTTTTAATTTGACAGTCACCAACAGGCTGCATAGGGCTCAGAATGCCGCTGCTCGCACTCTGTTCGGAATGCCAAAACGTTGCCATACCTCCCAAGTTCTACGCAGGCTGCATTGGCTGCCCGTCAAACAACACATGCACTTCAAAACCCTCTGCTTAATTCATAAAATACTTTATTGCCTTGGCCCCCAAATTTTACAGGGCCGATGTTCCTTCTACATTCCAGCGCGGACTCTCCGCTCTGCGGACCTCTCTCTGGCATGTAATATCAAGATTCGGAGGTGTAGAGCAGGTGGCCGGTCCTTCAGGTATCTCGCCCCAAAACTTTGGAATTCTATTCCCCTAAACATACGTACTATCTCCAACCATCTTCTCTTCCGAAAACACATCAAAACCTGGTTGTTTTCTTCTGTTTAGGATTTCCTGGTGATCTGGCACCTACACTTCCATTTGGCCGTATTATAATTAGGTATGTCCGCAAGCGCTGGCACGCCCTGTTGCTGGGGTAGCCATGCGCGATATAAATAAACATAACATAACATATAGCTGTACATATTGTATATATATTATGCGCATTGACTGTGTCTACTATCATTGATGTCAGGTCAAGTGGTTTACATATTTATGATTCATTTGTCTATACACATGCACAGACATTGGCCGTTCAGATATATTGCGCGTATTTTATGTACATTTGTACGCTGTTGTGGTTTTTGGTCTATTTGAAACAATTTCAATTTGCTTTATTGAAACACACCAAAAAACATTGCTCACAAGAACTTGCTATTTTAGCAGTTTTGCGGTGGGTATAACGTTTCTTTCGGCACATTACTGTGAATAAGTGCTGTATATTTATACCTGTATATTGCAGTGAAGAAGCAAAGTGTGTATATAGTTGTATATAGTGTGTATACATTATGCGCTTTCATTTTCAATTGACTACAAACTCAACTAAATTTTCGTCACGTGAGGTATTGACCATAAAATGCTGAATTTATTTATATATTTTCTGGCAATCATTGTTAGTTTTACAAATCATGTATTTTTGTAAATAACGTTGATTGATTGAATTAATTTCGAAAAATATATGATGCAAAGCAGTATATTTTTTCAGTATGTATGGATGACATAGAATGTTCTTAACAGTGACGCCGTGTTATGACCTTTGAACTTGACGAAGGCCGACAGGCTGAAACGCGTCTTTCTTTTTTTGCACAATAAAACCTTCTGGATATAACTTTGGTGTGCCGCTTTTTTTGCATTGAAAGGACTGTTCTGATATATATATTTATCAGCATACTCCTTTCATTCCTTTGAACTTCACACGTTGCAGCAGGAAACAGAGGAGCCCAGACCACAGGTATGTGCAAGAGAGATTTATTTCAGCCTTCGTACACCCTCAGCATGACGCATTTCGATCTCGTGGGATCTTGTTCAAATGACGCGCTACATGGTGGTTGTTTGGATTTTATAGGACTTTTTTTGTTTTTCAAAGTGATACACACCATAAAGTGACCAAATGCCTTGTTATACAAGTCTATTGGCAAACCATGCTTAATCATTATAACTGTTGTACCGATACATTAAAGGTAAAAAGATTAGTCATATATACATACTAAATGGATGATACATCTCATGCAATAGTAAGAAATCTTAAAAATCTTAAACATATTGACCTTTGATTGTCTAGTTGATGCATTTTTTGCCAATTAAATTAATTTAAGTCCAGGTTTAAATACCAGGGAGTGGGGTTGCCACCCTTCTCCATAATGCATGACAAATCATGAATAGAGTACTGTGATTGTAAACTTGCAATTTCTATAGCTTTGTAAACAAGGATATGTGCAAATGTTTCTTGATAAAAGTGCTAAGTGCTAATATACCTAAAGAACACTATTACTATAAAATTACCATAAAACCATGTGTAAAATGTTTAAAGAGTATTAATGCGGCGGTTGCTTAAAAAAACAAGGGCCAGATGTAGGTAATCTCAATTTACCTATTCTTAAATACCAAATTTTACCGATTCGGTATTTAAGAATATGTAAATGGGATGTAGGTAATTTTTCGTTGAAAATTACCGAATCGGTAAGATTTGGTAATTACCTAACCGGTATTTACCGATTCAGTAATTGCCATTCATTCCTATGGGCCTGGAGGCCCATAGGAATGAATGGCAATTACCGAATCGGTAAATATCGATTCGGTAAAAGGGGGAAAACATAGAAGGGTGGCAGGGTGTCACTTTGACACCCTGTTGCACCTCTCAATTGTGCATGGGTGCACATGTTGCAGACAGACATGCCCTTAGGGCATGTATGTCTGCAACATGGCACTGTTTTAAAAGCAAAAAAATGCTTTTTAAAGGGTTTTCATTATTTACCACCAACTTCTAGTTGGTGGTAAATAATGAATTTTTAAACCCATGTAGCACTGATTACAGTGCTAGCTACATGTCAAAATACAGATTCGGTAATTTTACCGAATCGGTAAAATTACCGATTTGTAAAATTACCGAATCTGTATTTTAACATGCCCCTACATCCCAAACTCCAAATACCGGTCGGTAACGGCCGAAATCGGCCGTTACCGACCGATATTTGCCTTCCTACATCTGGCCCCTGAAGTGTAGCCACTTACATATGAAAAGCCTAATTCCGGTCGGTAACGGCCGAAATTCGGTAATTTCGGCCGTTACCGACCGGAATTAGGCTCCCTACATCTGGCCCCAAGTGTTTTAATTTTATTGACGTCTGGCTCACTGCTTAACACTCACGTTATTATGTTAATTCCTATTGATTCTGCAAGGTTTCTTAGGTTAGAGGCAAGTGTAGAGGTCTTCAGTAATGTTGAGGCCCCCTGGGGATCTGGAATCAAGTTCTAAAATATATTTTGTTTCCAGTCGTCTTAACGCTTTTACCCTCTTCTATGCATCGCTACACTGTCAATTAAAAAGTACCGAAGGTATTGAGGGACTGCCTTGTGTTTCTCGCCAAAATGGCGAGCCACTGGGTATAGGGGGTCTTGGTTTTTAATCACCCTAATGTGCTGGAGTACCCTCCTATGTCCCTGCAGTATAGTACTGCCGACATATTTGAGATTGCAAGGGCACTCCAGTACATAAACCGTGTGGTCTGTTTTACATGTTAGGGCATTTGTGATAGGATATTTCTGTTCTCCAAAAGGTGTTTTGTATTTGGTGGTATTGACCCCATGTATACAGGCTTTGCATGACCCACATTTAAAGAATCCCTTGCGTTGATTTAGCCAGGTAGTGTTGCTGTTTCCCCCAGGGTCGTTATGGACTAATGTTTCCCTCATAGAGGGAGCCCTGCTGTATGTGATGGCTGCTTTCTTGGGCAGTAAGTGACCTATTATAGGGTCCCCTAAAATGATAGGCCAATTTCTGTCAATAATCTTTTTGATGGCTTTGCTCTGTTTGTTGTAGCTCAGAATAAACCTGAACATGTCCAGGTATTGTCTGGAAATGTTTCCATTCCAATACTGTTTGCGCGTGACAAGTGAAAATGTGTTTTGCAAAATCAACTGCTGTAGGATGCATATTGCATAGTATGTCGTTTATGTTTATTGTTTTGAGACATATAAACGCAACACCAAAATTGAGTTTTTCAGATTGAGAAAGTCTGGTAATCGCCGAAACGCGTCTCTATTCCGTGATACCAGGCAGAGGGAGGCCCAAATTAATAAATGCTGTGATCCTGCCGTCTTTGTGTGCATGTTCTCTTCTTGAAGTGGGAGGAGGTTGATTTGATATATATCTATAGCTAGATAGATATATAGATAGATAGATAGATAGATAGATAGATAGATAGATAGATAGATAGATAGATAGATAGATAGATAGATAGATAGATAGATAGATAGATTGATTGATTCACTGAAGAAAACAAAGGTTAAAGGGACATTATACCTAGGTGAAAATTTCAGTGACAACATAACATTTTACACGTGCATCACCACTAAAATTCAACAATTATAGTTAGATCTGGTAACTATAACTCGTGCCCTAATATAACTATAACTTTGCGTCCCTGACATGAACAGTTTTCTCATCAATAATTTAATTGTAAATGGTGAAGAGATATTATCAATGGTTTCATATAAAATGTCATGTGTGGTGTGATATGTGGAGTAATTAGCAGTGCATGGCAGGCGCACGAGTTACTTACAATTACCCTATGAGTTATAGTTACCATAGCTAACTATAACAGATGAATTTTCAGTGATTTTGTACATTTAAAACATTACGTTGTCACTGAAATTCTCACAAAACTTTAACGTCCTTTTAACCTTTTTTCAGGCCCTGCATCCAACCCCCCTAGGCAGCTATCCCAGCTGCGCACGGTCTTCAGCTCTGCGCAGTGGGGGGTTGACAGCAGGGCCTGGCCTGCATCCATCCCCTAGCGAGCAGCTACCCCCAGCTGTGGTTTGGCTGCCGTGATGAATCCCATCCAACCCTGCAACCAACTTTCCCTCCCCTAACCCCTCCCCACAATCCCTGCAGGTAGCCATCCCCATCAGGCAGCAAATCCAACCCAACCAAAGCATCAATCTTCTATACAGCAGATCGATCATCTTTCTCCAAAAATCACCAATAATTTATCAATATTGATTACTTAAAAACGTATTTAATAATTTTTTATTATAACAAAATGTCTGTGACTTTTTCTTTTCATTAATTTTATCATTACATTTTGTGAGTGAAAAAGTTGACACAGCACCAAAAATAAGGGCATTGTGGTGCACTCTTTGAAGGAGCAGTGAATAATTATTATGGATATCCTGATCCCACCCGTGACACCCACTGCTTTTTTTCACTAAGGGGCCAAGGGGTGGAACCCAGGATCCTCATGGGCCCGCTGGTACCCTTCTACCAGCCCCATTCAAGCATTTATTTTTATTTAAGAGGTGCCCCTGTGCCCACCAGAGACACCTCTCACATTATTATACTTGTTGAGGGCCGTGGAGGTAAACCCCAGAGACCCTGCATCCCTGGCGGCTCCCTGCTTTTTATAAAAATAAAGTGGCGTGCCCCGTTTTATTTTAGTGTTTGTGCTCCCACCAGGTGGAAGAACATTACTCTTTCGCGTCCCACGCCTCTGGGCAGGGAAACAGAGTGCAGCCTGGGAGTTGAAGACACCTTACCTGAGCTGCCCCCCATGGAACGGGTCTCCAGGGCATGAAATGGCTCTGGGAGGGGGCTCATGTGGCCTGTCCCCTTTACTTAAATAATAGCCCAGGGGATGGGACCCCGTGCCCTCTTAGAGGTTTGGAGAGGGGGGCCACGCACTACCTCTCTTTAATTGTATATGCAGCACCAGGTAATGGGGTTCCAGGGGCCTTTTCAGGCTTAGGGAAGGTATGCACCCTTTACTAGGATGTCAGCCCCAGGGGATGGTGTCTCTGGGGCCTATTTGAGGCTTGGGGAGGCGGGCTATGCACCCCCCTCCGCCTTAATTTTCAATGCACCACACCCCTGGGTCTTGGGCCTCCCTGAGGAGTGATTTCTTTAAAGGCTCCTCCACAAACTCGCTGAAAATTTTCTAAAAAACATTTTTTACCCCAGGCAGGATCTCTTTGGGACCCCACCAATTTATTTATTTAAGTAGCTTATATAGCGCGCAGCTACCCCCGGAGGGGTGTCCCGGCGCTAAAACAGAAACTCAGGAATGAAGGAGAGAATCAGGCCGATAGTAGGACTAGAATCATAATCTGGAGAACAGCCAAGTTTTGAATTTACTACGGAAGATGGATTCAGACGGGCAGAACCTGAGGTCGAGTGCGAGGTAGTTCCATAGTTTAGCAGTCATTACGCTGAACCCTCTGCCGCCCATTCTGGATCGTCGAAAGCGAGGTGCAATCAAGAGGCGTAACTTGTTAGATCTCAATGATCTGACAGATTGAGATATTACCACTCGCTTTTTCAGGTATCCTGGCCCAAGGCCGTTGATAGCCCGAAAGGCAACGGTGAGGATCTTGAATTGAATGCGGCTTGCAATGGGAAGCCAGTGTAGCTCTTTGCAATAAGAGGCAACCGACTGACGATAGGGGATATTTCCAATCAGTCTGGCTGCTGCATTCTGAACAATCTGAAGACGATCGATCAGATATTGAGGGGCACCGGCATATAAGCTGTTGGCGTAGTCTAGATGAGATGTGATGAGGGCCTGAGTGATCGTTCTGCGGGCGTCCACAGGGAGGTAAGGAAAGATCTTTTTAATCATGCGAAGTTTCGCGAAGCAAGCTGAGGTGACCTTGTTAATTTGCGCATTGCAAGATAGTGAGTCATCGAATTGAAAGCCAAGGTTACGTGCTGATTGAACAGGGGTGGGCGCAGGGTTAAGTACTGTGGGCCACCACAGGCTGGGGGATATTGGAGTTTTCTGGTTAAAAAACAGGACTTCTGTCTTGTCAGCATTAAGCCTAAGGTGGTTGCTGGTCATCCAGGCACAGATGTTGTCCAAACATTGGTGGAAGTTGGCAAAGGTGGAGTCAGAGTGGTCTCTAAAAGAGAATATCAGCTGAGTATCATCAGCGTAGGAGACCACTCTGACCCCACAAGACTCCACCACTGCGGCCAAGGGTGCGAGATAAACGTTAAAAAACAGAGGGCTCAGGGCAGAGCCCTGCGGGACACCACACAGCAGGGGTTTACCCTCTGATTTGAAAGGTTTGAGCGCCACCTTCTGAGTTCTGCCAGTGAGGAAGGACTCAATCCAGGCGAGAGCAGAGCCACCGATTCCGACCTGCTTTAGACGGTTTAACAGACCTCGTGTGTCAGTGTACCCATACCCGGCCCCCTTTCGTCTTTTTCAAAGGTTTTTGCTAGCATTTGGGATTCAATTAGCCTTTGTACCCAACAAACTACAGACAATGGAACAAATTCAACATAAAGGAATTTGGAGCTTACTGTGCAACAAGCTGAACAGATATTCATGGCAGAACATTGTACAACAGGACAAAGTAAACTTCACAGAAAATTTCCCTGACAACTTCTACACAACAAAAAAGAAAAAGGAAGGCACATAGGGTGAATGGTGATATAAAAAAAGGTTAAAAAAACAACTGTGCCAGCTTCGATGCCAAAGAATAGTAGACAAAATATGTGTTCATAGGTGCTTCATAAATCTTCCATCAAAAAATCTAAAAGTGCCCACTATTCAGACATTTCAAACACCAATTACCCGCCCACCAAAGGACTTCCACAAAATACTGTCAGAATTTCTCAATTTGGAATGCACCTTTTGCTCAACCCTTTAATCACAAGACACCTCTGATCTAATAGCTGGTTGGTGAGAACACAAATCAATCAAAGGCAATGCGATATACATGCTAAGGGCCGCTCGGAGGGGCCCTCTACCACAACAATCCACATACTGGACCCCGCTCTACTTCCCTGAAAGATACCCTGCCCAATTAGGGAGTGTCTCAATATTTCCCCCTGACCATTTATATACGGCAGATCACCTTATTACCAAAGCAAAAGCATAATAATGATATCCATAAAACAAAATAATCACTTCCTAATCCATCACCAGTACAAAGGAATCAAACCAAAGAAAAAAGCTCCTTACAATAACTTCCTTCAAGGAATTTCTTGACCTGGTGTTAACCAAAGTGGCAACTAGCTCACCAACAGACACATGTCCCTCACAAACATACAAAAACATAAAAACATTAATACTATCAGCTTTGGTTGCAATTCAAGCAATAAATGTAGTTAATAACTGTGGGAAAGTGGCAATAGGGCCACTAACACAGTCTAGGGCTCAGAATAGGTCTCAGAAAATAATTCCCATGCTCAACCCTTGGTAGCTTGGCTGCAAGCAGGCCGGCTTAACTCCAGAGGCAGGTATGTAAAGCATTTAAAATCACCAATTCTCTCTGGGATTAAATTTGGTGGGGATGTCCATACCATCAGCTTTTATGCAGACGACATCCTGCTTTCTCTTTCGAACTCGATTCAGACGCTGAGGGCTCTTTTCATTGAAATATATAGCTTTGCACAGGCTTCGGGGTTCAAGATTAACATGGACAAATTGACCGCCCTTGATATTTCCCTCACTCCACATACACTGGCTCATATCCGGGAAGAACACTCGATACAGTGGTCTACCTCCACAATACCATACTTGGGAGTGCAATTAGGCGCTACTATCTCAGCCACTATTACTGCTAACTACGACAGACTCCGCGCCCACATCCGCAAAGAACTAGATCAATGGAAGCACCATACCCTCTCCTGGTTAGGCAGTATAGCAACCACCAAGATGACCATACAGCCCCAGATGCTATATCTCTTCCAAACATTTCCTCTGCGTCCCCCAGCTGGTTGGATTCAGCAAACTCAATCAGACCTAGCACGCTTCATATGGCAGGGCCGTAAACCTAGATTTAAGCATGCCATAGAAATTCTGCCATAGGAGCGGGGTGGGGTAGGGGTCCCTGACCAACAGCTTTACTTTTACGCCTCGCAGCTTCGCTATCTAGTAGAGTGGAGCTGTTTCAAGATCAAGCAGTTGCCAGTACACCCTTGCAGGGTATCCCTTCCTCCCCAAAGCACATAGGCCACCTAACCTCTATGCATCTTACATCACAAGCACGACGATGGAAGCCTGGGACCGCACTGCCACTGCTGACGACATTCCCCTCCCCACTCACGTCATTATTTAATAACCCAGAGTTCCACCCAGGTACGGATGTTAAAGCCTTTTCAAACTGGCGCCCCACTACTTGTCGATCTCTTGGTCATTTATTTGACCTAGAGGGCATCATTCCGTTCCAACAACTCCAGACAAAGTATGGTATTCCGGAAGCCAAAAGACTGCCCTGTTTGCAGCTCAGACACTGGGCTCTCCAGCCTCAAGTTAAGCCCTGGGCCCAGCGACTGCTGACCGCATACGAGAAGTGGGTTGTCACCCGAACTTCTTAAAAAAGCTCATCTCAGATCTCTATAAGCAGCTACTAACCACCACTATTCATACCTATAATGCAGGGCAGGCACGTTGGGAGCGAGATTTAGGCCGCACTCTCACCCACAAGGAATGGGACAATATTTATTAAAGGGGTCGACATTCAGCGTACCACACAGGCCTAACTGAAAGACTGACTAAAGTGGTAACTTACTGGTACTACACGCTGGAGCATCTCTATCACTTTGATCCCTGTCAAAGCGATCTGTGCTGGAGAGGCTGTGGGGAGGTGGGTAACCTGGAACACCTTCTATGGAGCCTCAACCGAATCCAATCATACTGGTCCCAAATCCTGGACGAAATAGACTCTCATCTTTACACACAACTCCCACGCTTCCTAGCCTACATCCTCTTAGGCTTACTCAACCCGTTAATGTACTCGATAAAATCCCGAAGAAGACAACTGATCGCAATCGCCCTGGGGGCAGCAACTCAGAATATACTTGCGCATTGGCGATCTCCTCAGCCCCTGCCACATTCCAGATGGCTGCAGAGACTCTGGCTAGTGTTGGGGATGGAGAAACTGACTCTCACCTTGGCGGGAAGGGGGTCTGAGTTCCCGGATCTATGGCGCCCCTTCCTAACGTTACTCATAACTGACTTCAGGGAACTGACCTGCCCCCGATATCTCAGATTATTACGCCTGGCTGACACACAAATTCCACAGGAGGGCTCTTCCCGCAAAACTCATAGACCGAGATGGGGGGGGGGGGGGGGGGGGGGGGGGGGTTGGAGGTTTTTTTGTGGGTTTTTTTGTTTTGCTCTTTCTGCTCTGTTAATTACTTATCTTAGCAGACCCGCTGCATGCATTTTACCATGGTAGTAACGCTCATTGAGACACTTGGTGTCTGTATTACGATGTTTTTGGGAGCAGGGGGTCTTGTTCCTTATTCCTCTAAGTGTTCTGAAAATCAATAAAAGATTTAAACCATAAAATCACCAATTCAGTATATAATTAATACACAACACACAATAAAAATCCAACACCAATTTATAAACATAGGAAACATTGTTATCTTCAAAATGACACCAAAATGAAAAACACCCAACGTAGGGAACCGGAGAAAGACCAGTGGTGGGAGTTTATTTTATGTGGAGCATTCTCCAGGCTATTGTGGACCCGCTTTAGCTTCTTTTTTACTTCCTCCCATGGCGCTTTTGATCTGTTTTTTGCGTTTGCTTTTATATGTACTTGTATGAATTTGAACTGTTTGTTATTAGCTTAAACGCTCATTGCACATATTGAAGTTTATCTAGTGCCTACTTGATTCTCTTAAAAATAAACTTTACATACTTATTACTTGATATGCCGGGGACTGACTGGACCGCTAGTGGGGTGCAGTTAGAGTTGCTTTGACCGCCCGTCTCGTGTTACGCTGAGACGGCGGGCATTTTTCCTCCTGGGACTGCTAGAGCGGCCATCTTAGTGCAGCTCTAGCTCTCCAAAACACTTATGTACTTAAACCGGGCCGCTGTGTGGACGCACCGCCAGCGTGCTGAAGGCGCATCAAAGGCAAGCCCGTCTACACCCGTCAGCGTCCCGTAAGCACCCTGTGCCCGCCACTATGCCCAATTGAGCACTATGGGTAAGTCCTGCTATACCTATCGCTCAGCACAACTCCTCGCGTTTAACAGCTCCTTGTGTTGTACTCCTTTGAACCTTGACACTCATGGCCAGTCAGGAGACTTATGCACATCTTGTAATTTTACTCTTAAGACTAACAAACCTGTCCTCCGAGGTCACTGTTATCAGCTCCCTTCATTTAAAGAGGCACTGATTAATGCAAGCTCCCTCCCTAAGGATGCGATGAATATCCATGACTTTTTAGGAGAAGAAGACTTTGACGACCTGTTTTTAACCGAGACCTGTCTCTCGGATACCTCAGGTCCGTACATTTGAGTGGCTATTCCTAAGGGCTATAAAATTGTATATAAGGATAGGAGTGGAGGTACAGGTGGAGCGATAGCTATAATTTTTAAAGATAGCTATACTTTGACTCTTCTGCCCCAGGGGAATATGGAGGAGGCAGAGATTCTGGTGTTTACCCTCTCTCTATCTCCCAAACAATCTCTTTCCGTGGGGCCTTTTATACAGACCCCCGGATACGTCTAAAGGATTTATATCAGCACTTTGTGAAACAATATCCCCTCTGACTCTTAGTACAAACACTGCTCCCTTTTAGTGGATTTTAACTTACACATGGACTGTGCCAAGCTAAAGGACAGCCACATTATTGTAGAGAGTTGTACAGCCATGGGCCTTATACACACCATCATGGCCGACACATATGGCTGGGCACACACTTGACCAAATTTTTACTTCAACTCCCCTCAGTGCTGACCTGTCTTTTCCTTTTATCTGGTCCCACCATTTCATGCTCGGGTTCAGATGGCCTAAGCTTTGCAGCTTCCCCATCAAGGAGGGCATTTTGCCCCATACAGTTACAGCCCTCAGTAAAATCAAATCCAATGCACTAAATGCCATGCTTAATGCTTCGAGACCCTGCTTAACTGGCATTATTAGCGAGGATGTGGATCGGGTTGAAAGTTGGATTGAGTCCACCTGTCTGGCACTGGCCCCAGAAAATAGTATTAAACAGCAGTGTTCCAGAGCTCCTAGTCCATGGTTTACATCATCACTGAAAGCATCTAAATTATTATGCAAACAGAAAGAGAGACTGTGGAGGATGAACTACTGTTCAGTGGCCAAAATGGCCTATAAATCTGTGCTTAGATGCTACCACAAAGAGATTAAGCTTGCTGAAAAAACTACTTTGAGGCCAAAATTTCAAAGGCTGGTAATCATTCGAAAAAAATGTTTTAAATTTTAAAATCCTTCTCCACGCCCGAAGCGGGCTCTATCATGATACCGCCTTCAGAGGAAGGGTGTGAGACGCTGGCCTCTTTTTTTCAAGACAAAATAGCCTCTATCCAGGCCAGCCTTCCTCCACCTGTGTTGGAAGACATTACTTCAGGTCCTGCCTCTGAAGGGGGCAATGATCAGGCCACTCCTTATCATTGCATTCCCCCCTCCCAGGGACCTGTTCCTTGAATTTGTTTAACCGTATTACCCTGTAAGACTCTCTTAGGGCCTTAAAGTCCCCACTTCGATTCTCGCCCTGTGAGCAGAAGCCATAAATCCACCTATGAACTAGCTTTTGAATCACTCCCTTTCATCGGCCACGGTTCCAGCTAAATGGAAACAAGCAAAAGTTTGTTAAAAAAGGCGCAAGCTAATCCTTCCGATCCTGCCAATTACAGGCCCATCTCCCTTCTCACAGCCTTTTCTAAAATTTTGGAGAAACACTTTAATCAGCAGCTATCCTCCTTTCTTGAAATAAATGGCCTATTTCATCCTAGCCAGACTGGTTCGGACCTAACCATAGTACGGAAATGGCTCTTTTGGAGATAGCTGACTCCATTCGGCTGAGCCTGGAGGAAAGTGAAAGAGCGCTGTTGATCTTGTTCGACCTATCGGCTGCTTTTGACGTGGTCTCACACCATATGCTTCTGTCTCTACTCCATTTGGTTGGCATCAGGGAACATGCCTGGAAATGGATGGTATCCTTCCTTTAGGCGCCATCCTTACTCTGCTGCCTTGTGCCAGTTGAAGATTGGGGTCCCACAGGGTTCGGCCTTGAGCCTGACCCTGTTCAACATTTATCTCACACAGCTTGCCATGATGGCGGAATTGCTTGGGGCTAAAATTGTGTCCTACGCCGATCACACGCAGCTGTTGTTCACAAGGAAGAACGAGCCATGTTCTGGGTTGTCTATCAGGGCCTGCCTAGCGTCAGTCTTTGGGTGGCTGGCTACGGATCAGTTGAAATGCAATGCAGGAAAGACTGAGCTACTCATCTTTGGCAAGGGTGCTGAGACACCACTGCAAGGCTTTTGGCCAGCTGACACACCTGCCCCCATGGCAAATAACAATGCAGCAGTGAAAAATCTGGGGTTCTTAATGGACAGGCAGCTGCTTTTACGCGCCCAAGTCAATGCGGTGGTGAGCACCTGTTTTTCCCTGTTACATCTTTTGCAGATATTTTTATTCTTTCTATCAAGAGTGGCCAGACAACAGGTGGGCCAAGCCCTAATCATATCCCAGTTGGATTACAGGAATGGTCTCTATTTGGGCATGCCTAGCTATTTGCTGGACAGACTTCAGCTTGTCCAGAATGCAGCTTCCCGCACCATCTTTAAACACCCCCAGAATGCACATGTATCTTATCTTTTGAAAAGCCTTCATTGGCTCCCAGTAAAGAAGAGAGTGATTTTCAAGACCTTACTTGTTAACCAGAAAGCCCTACATGGGACCAGACCAGAGTACCTCAATCAGAAATTCACCTTCTATACCCCACGTAGAACTCTCCGTTCATCTGGCTTGCTGTGAGCAAACATCCCCTGTGTTAGAAAGTCAAGGACAGGGGGCAAGGCTCTCTCCTACCTTGTTCCTGTCCTCTGGAATAAATTGCCATTTCACCTAAGCAACAGTGAATCAACTTGTCTGTTTCGAAAGAAACTGTAAACCTGTCTTTATTCTTGTTAATTACTTTCTCCTCTCCACCGCTCTCCTTTCAACCATTAGCGCCAGGCCACTCCTGGGAGTAACAGTGCGCTCTACAAATACCCCTACATAGACCTAGATATAGATATGAATTTTTAAAGATTTAGCACTATATAGCAGATAGAAATCTATAATGACTATTGGGGCGGCTGGTCACGCTAGACCGAGACAAAGTCAAAGTTTTAGGACCTACTGCAATGGAGTCCTGCGTGGCTACCCCTCGTGGTAGATCAAAGTTTTTACCTTCTGACTTAGAAACTTTTCTGGAGCTTTTTCTCCCGGTGCCCCTTGAAGCTCTCCAGGAGTCCTGATTTGGTGAGGGTTCGCCGGCTTGCCTTGCGACAAGCTCCCGGTCAAACCTATGGAAGTCAGACCTCCAGAGCTTTCCAGTGGGATAAAAGAGAGATCCAGGCTGGCTCACGGTTGAAGGCGGGCAGCTTGACTCTCCCGGTCACTTCTTCTACGTTTGGACTTAGAAACTTTTATAGAGCTTTTTCTCCCATGCTCTTCACCAGGCCGGATTGGGTGAAGGTTCGCTGGCTTGGGTTTTGACCAGCTCCTGTACAAACTCTGGAAGTGGAACCTCAGGAGCTTTTAGCGGGGCGAACCTGGAGGACAGGCCGAGATGCGGTTGATTGTTACCGGCTTGGCTAACCACGTCAGGTCGTCCACTTATGGAGCTTGTTTCCAAAGTTCTCCAAACTTCTGGAACTTCTTCCTGAAGTTTATTTGAGGGTCTCAAAGTGTCCAAAACTTAGTCCGAGAGTCTGGAAGCTCCAAGATGGTCCTTGAAAGTTTGGGACTTCAATTCCCACAATCCACTTGGACAAAACCCTCACAAATCTACTGGAGTCACTCCGGGCTGGGGATTCTTGGTGGTGAAGATCCAGGTCAGCTCTGTTAACCTGTAGCTTGCAGGGCGACCATGTTTTAGTCCTTTTGAATCTGGTTTGATCCACAAGGTTGTAGTTCCAGATTGTGCAGCAGGCATAGTCAGTCAGAGTGAGAGGAGCGAGAGGAGCGAGCAGGAGGTGTGGAGCTGAGCAGCTCTGCTGACAGCATACAAGAGTACCCAGGAGCCAGGTGCCTGCCCGCCCCTCACACTCACACTCCCTCCTCCAACCTCCTTAAGCTTGCAGCTTGTAGGTGTTCCTGTGTGGCTGGGCTCACTTCATGCCACAGCCAGACGGCCAGACCTACCAGACCTGCTGTCACTGCTCCCTCGCCCCCTGTTCGAGCTCCTGCTCCTTCACTCCCATGCTCAAGCCCTGCAGATGACCAGCGGTAGGATTTACATCAGGACCCGGATCCTGCTCCCGGAAATTTGGACCTGGGAGTAGTGAGGTGGGTGTCACCGGGGGTGGAGCTTCAAGACGGTTCTTGCTAAGTCTGTGAGACGGAGCCTCGGAAGGCACAAGGGGCAGGGGCAAGGGGTAAACGCTGTGCCTCAGCCCCATCACAGCTTCCACCACATCCCCTCCTGTACCTCTGCCAGTAGACCACGCCATAATAACACCACAATGCTACCACAAGACAGTGAGGCCCTGTGGCGTCCTAGCGACTCTCCTGGCAGCAACACACTGCCCTCCCCAACCCTCTGCCTCCTGCCTCTCTCATTATCATCTGCCGTTCTGTGACCTACAGCTTTCCAGCTCCAAGCTCTCAGTTTGGATTAAGCTCGGTTTTAGCCAATGCTTAAGCCTACTCCTTCGCCTGTGTCCAAGCATGGTTGCCTTGCTACCCTGCCTGGCTGACGTTTCCACCCTAGGACCAGCCAGCAGCAGAGCGGCACTTCCATCTTCAACCTGACCCCAACCTGACCTCTCGCGGGAAAAGACCACACTAAGGCCCAGGAGGGCAAGGGCTCTCACCACAGACTGCAGACGCTAAGAGCAAGAAACACCGGAGCGACGAAAATCAAGATTTGGATCAGGAGCTACTCTCAACTCAACCAGAAATCCACCGTTTTCCACTGCTAGTCAACAGGACTCCCAGGCAACCCTAAAATGTCACATAACAGGTGAGCCCCTGTCTACCACTCCAACCCTGATCACTGACTTTTTCCAAAGATCTACAGCACAGATAGCCACAGCGGCCCTAGAGGCTGGCACCTTGGCTCCTTCCCCTGGGCTTGTTGAGACCGTTACCTTGTCACCAGCTCAACCAACTCCTGACTGTACTTCAGTCAGTACATCGAGCCTACCTAGAGCCACACCTGCCTGCTTTGCGTGGTGTGACCACAGTTTGGTGCAGACAGAGCAGACATAGTCTCCAGCCTTCCCACCCCAACAGGAAGGACTGCAGCTAGCCCTAGTTTTTACTATAACCTCAGCAATCACAGAGCCACATGGCAACCTTTAGCCGCACATCAGCTTCCCTGAACACTCAGTCCCTCTGGTGCCTCCTGACTTGGCCCACTCAGAACTGGGTGTGGGCAACAACGAACATAGCACGTGCAAGACAACCCTCACCAGTTTGAGGTGGATCTGAAAGCAGACTCTAAAGCAGCCCCAGAATAGGAGCCCATTGCTCTAATCTCACTCCTTTCCTCACTGGGATTTCTACTATCTACATCTAATCTCTTTGATCAATCCATGTTGGAGCCAGGGCCCTAGGGCCATGCCCAGTGCTCCTCCCAGTCCAACATCTACTCAGGCTCCCCGGTATACGGCTATCAACACCTGTTCCCTACCAAGTCTCCGGCTCTATCCGCGCAAGCAGCTACACAAGCAACCAAAGTGTGGCCAATCCTACTGAGCACAATTCACGCCATGGCAGCAGCTATATCACAACACTCTGACAAACTAGATGCCCAAGTGGGCATCTTGGGATCTCTCGCTACCCTCATGACGGGCATTGACAACACACTGGACACTGTCAACAACTTGATCAAACATGTGCAATCTGCAGCTGAACTAGTTGACCCCTTTACACGCCAGAAGGGCTCCTGCCCATGTTCTCCGATCCTAAATAAACTGCCTACTCTACCGCAAGCCATGGAAATCCCCCTGCAGGAGCTAAAGACTCACCTGCCCCTTCCTCGACAATCAGCAAAAAAGCCTGTCTCACAGTCATCTCCCAGGGGATCCAACAAGCTTCAATGTTTTCCCAATGCTTGCCTATGCACCCAGGTCTTGTCAACGGCTTAGGTATGGGATCTACCTCAGCCCAACAACCAGGGAGTGACACTCATCTTGCAGCCCAGGAGCGATCTTCACAGCAGCCCAAAACTCCACAGCTGCCCCAGCAGCCTAAAGGTGTCTCCCAACAGTCCAGATTCTCTGGCACCTCTTCCACAGCAAGACAAAGCAAACACTCCAGCAAACAACAAAGGAAGCAGAGGAACAAAATCGGCAAGGTACCCCTTACAAAAAAGCAGGAGTTGATTTATCCCATCTTCAACAAGATCAAACTCAACAATCCTACTCCCCATCCGATGTAACAGTGCTGTCTCTGGATACCTCTTCATTAGACCTGGCATCATCTGAACAACAAGCAGGCCAAATATGGCTCAAACCAGCAGCAAGCACTAGCACCTCCTGGCCCCCAAGGCAGGACAACAGCCAGGGCGTGGGCCAAGGCTCCTTGATCTTCCGAGCAGGGTTGTCGCAAATCATTCTATGCGCACCAAAACCCCCCACTCGGCCAAGCAACCTAAGCAGTCGGTCCGAGGAAAACATCATTTTCAGCAACTCAAAAATGAAATCACATCCACGCCTTGGGCACTCTAAAAGGGTACACCATAGCAATACGCACCAGGACCCGAAAAAGTATACGATCCTTCGTTGCAAACCTTGAACAAGCAAGGGCCCTATAGCTGTCAGCCAGCTCCACCCGGGCCACACCAACTGGTCTTCATCACAGAATACCAATCATGGGGGGCACATGACATCCTCAACAGGGGCAATATAATTCTCCTGTTACAAATATTCCTGACTTATAACGCATAAGCTCAGTTGAAATTCAGGCAATTGAATTCTTAGAACCAAGAAGAAAGCACGAACCAGAACCTACACAAGCCACATTTATATCTCCCACTTCGGTGTATCTGATCATGGCAAACTCTACAGCTCCTTGGAAGCTGAGGCATAAAAACTGAGAGAGTGAGGGCCAAATGGTATCCCACAGTGCTGATGCACCAATCCAGCACTGCAACTCAATCCATACTAAAAGGTGCTCAAGGAGCCCACAGCCCCAAATCAACCTCCATGCTCCCCCATACAATTCCTCTGGGGAATCCCCAGGTTGGGAAGGGGAGACACCAAGGAAAACACGATCTCAGCAAAACGAAGACAATCTATCATAGCTGGGGCTGGCTCCTAACCGCCCTTCAAATAAGAGGCAAACGGTGACAAAGCAATTCAATTCAAGTCAGGAAGCTCCCACGTAGGGACAGCGTTAGCCTCTGTTCCTGGAACATACACAGCTCCTGTGAAAATTCAAAGACAACGACACTGCAACTTTTGGCAGGACTTCGATGTCCTCATGATACAAGAGACCTGGGCTCCACTTTCCCATTAAAAGGCTTTGTAGAGTTTCGGAAACCAGGCATTAAAGTCAACAGGTGTGGTCGTCCAATGGGTAGCCTATCGATCTACATCTCCTCAGCTCTGTACCACACAGAGGAAAGAAATTAGCTGAAAGTGCCCTGGGCTCAAGCAATCCACCTCACTCTCTTCCAAACGCCTAAGACCATTCACTCATGATTATTAACATCTACATTAACTAAGCATAGGAAAAGGGAGATATTGAAGAACCTGGTATTAATAACAACCAACCTCAAGTTGAAATATCCCTTCTCTAATATCCTGCTATCTGGTGACTTTAACATTAACCTATTTGGGGGGCTAATTGACTGTGAGGCCAAAAGCTTAGATATTGAGTAAGACCTTCCAGTTCAAAATCTACCTCAGGCCACACATCAGAACAACACAGCTGATTTCTTGCTAATCCAGTGTGACTCTCTGGGCCTCAGGCTCCTCAACGGGTGCTTTAGTGGTGAAACCCCACCCAGCTTGACAATATTTGTGTGTAAGTCTATTTCCTACATAGATTTTACCCTCAGCATGGTGGGACTTTTTGATCACATCGGAGATTTCTCCCTGGGGCTATGCCACAAAAGTAGTCGTAGGCCACAGCACATTAAGTTCACCTTCGGCCCTTTAAGACTGGAGCCGCTCCACCCACTAGCACCGTGATGCCGGCAGAAAACCTAAAGCGACTGAGATGGGATAAGAATATCAACCAGGCAGCAATGCCATGGGTCAGAGCTCAACGCACTGAAGTCGTAGCCCAAAACAACTCCCCTATCAGGCAGTGGTTTCTCCTAATTGAACAAATCATGCAGGAACTCCTTGTCAAACTCTCACCACGAGCAAAGCCATGCTAACCTGCCCTCTTCTAAACTCAAACTAACAGAAGATCCGAAGTTGCTGAAAAGTCAAGTGAACCGTAACACTCGAGCTGTTATTAAGCAACCTTCTTCTATGACCACACGAAACAGCCTGAATCTATCAGTGAGGTAGTGTGGCTCACTGGTTAGAGGCAAAAATGACTACACCCCGAAAACAGCAGCTACGCCGTTTAAGCCACCTTCCTCCTTCACTCCTGGTGCCCATTGTATGAGCCAACGCATACTGGCGTTTGAACAAATAGTCATGCACGAAGTGATGATGAGCCTAGAAGAAAGACACTACATCAAATTTAATATCACGAAGGAAGAGAACCTTGCATTGAAAGCCCTCTGCAGCAACACATCTATCATTGTCAAAGCAGCGGACAAAGGAGGAGCAGTGGTACTACAAAACACTGAGGACTATGTGGCTGAAATCAGACGTCAACTGGATGTAAAAGAAAGTTACCAGCCAGCAGCGAGGGATCCGACATCTGACATCAGAACCCTAATCGAGACCTTGGCAAACGATGGCGTCAACAAAGGTTTTTTGAGTCCCCCTGAAAGAGATTTCCTAATCAAAAAGGAACCCCGCATTCCCACAATCTACACCTTGCCAAAGGTACACAAGAGGTTGGACAAACCACCCGGAAGACCCATAATTTCTGGATGTGGATCCATATTGGAACCGGTGAATCAATTCATTGACCATTTCCTCCAGCCATTGGTAGCGGAAACCAAATCTTATGTGAGAGATTCGATGCACATCATCCAATTACTTGAAGGTCAACCCTACGATGAAGTCACCCAACTCATGGTAACACTGGATGTTGCTTCGCTTTATACAGCCATACCCCAAGATGAAGCAATTAACATCATACAGGGTGTACTGGAAAAACGACCGTCACCACATTGGATACCTTCTGACTTCCTCACCAACCTTCTTGAGATCGCGATGAAACGCAATTTCTTTGTCTTCCAGCAACAATTCTACATCCAATGCAAGGGAGTGGCTATGGGGGCCACTTATGCCCCTAGCCTGGCTAATCTATACATGGCCCAGTATGAGGAACAACATCTATACTCAGAAGGAAATCCATACGTCGATTCAATCTCAATATGGAAAAGATATATTGATGACGTGATTATGATGTGGACAGGCACAGAAGCTGATCTAAAAGACTTCTTCCTTTGGCTAAACTCCAGATGCAACGACATCCAGTTCACAATGACTTATGATAAATCAAACATTGCATTTCTTGATCTCCTGTTCAAGGCTGAAGATGGCCTAATCATCTGTGATCTTTACAGAAAACTAACGGAAAGAAACACCCTCTTGAAGTATGATTCCCACCACCCACGTAATCTACGTGATAATTTGCCCTTTGGGCAATATCTACGGTTGAGACGCAACTGCACTAAAAAAACCAGACTTCTTCAAGGAGTGTGAGACACTCACCAACCGCCTACGTGAACGAGGTTACCCGATGGGGTTACTTAAACGTGCCAAGAAAAGAGCCTGGTACAGTCCAAGAGAGGAGTTACTTGCCCCAAAAGAGAAGAAAGATGCTTGTCCCAATCTGGTCTGTGTCACCACATTTAATTCCAGGAGTAATATCATGAAGAAGACTATAAAGAAGTACTGGAACCTGGTTGCTTCAGAGCTCGACACCAAAGAAAGTCCATTATTTGCCTTTAAAAGAGGACGGAACATAAAGGACAGTGTGGTAAAGGCATTTCTAGAACCCCCAAAACCGGCCACACTCAGAGACCACCTGGGTTTGCCCCCAGTTAAAGGACACTTCAAATGCAGCACATGCAAAGCTTGCCCGTTGTGCATTGATGGACCATCTTTCACTCATGACAATAAAACATACATATTACCTTCCCTGACAAATTGCAACACCTCGAATGTCATATACATCATTCTGTGTCCATGTGACAAACCATATGTAGGCCAGACAACACAGAAAGTTAAGGTACGCATATTACAGCACATGAGTAGAATCCGCTGCAAGGTTCAGGGAGCCCCTATGATTGACCACTTTGTTAGCCAGAATCGTGATCCAAACAGTATACGCTGGCGCATACTTGAAAAAATCAATGCAAACCCACGTGGTGGCTCCATCACCTCTGCACTTAACAGAAAGGAGTGCAAATGGATCCACATTCTTAACTCTGTGGGTCAAGGTTTAAATGAACATGAGGAGATCTCCAGGCAGATGGGTTTGCTATGAATATGAATGCATTTCTCTAACCATGAACATGTGATTTGGTTTCCCCCTTGACAAGCTCTTCTGCCTTTTGAGTATGAATCACATGTTGTCATAGACATGCTGGACTTGACCTTCAACATGTTGCATTAGTTCAGCGTCATATGAATACACCAATTGTCTATTTTTAAATGTTTAAATGTTTCATTTTGACCAGTTAGTATTGTGATAATCCATATGGTGCATCATTTAAGCGCCACATGATTACAACCATTGTTGTTCTTTTAAATGTTTTATTTTGAAATGTTTCTTTTGCACTTGTTGATACTGTATTTATGCCCTTTTCCGCTAATATAGGCGGTTGCCAATCACGTCTCCTGTGAATCTCCCCAACGCGCTGCTTTGTTCGCGCAAGTCGTCATTTGACGCCGTCCTAAACGCGATAGTTATTCCCTTCGCGTTGCTTAGCTACCCGGGGGCTCGCACTCCTCAGCCAATGAGGTTGGGAACACGACTGTTCGTTGTTGCCACGGCGTTGCTACGCGACTGACGTGCATAACGTCCTCGCGCCCCGCACCTTTCCAATCGAGTCTCTGTGACTGATGCCAGACGGTACTCGAGGTGTCGAGAGTGAGCAGCGCTACCCTCTCGGTTCTACTTGTATTTGCGGTAAGCTTCCCCACACGGCGTGCATTTTTCAATAGACGAGTGCCTTTGGCAGTCCCCGGCACCGTTTAATCTTTAATATCGGCACCATGACCAGCCCCGTTTTATAAATAGCACTCTGTTTTTTAGAAAATGCTACACGCACCTGGTGTTTGACTGAGGCATCACGTAACCCTTTACTCCCGGCACTACGATCGCCTTGTTTTAATAAATAGAACTGTGTTTTTCATAATGGCCACACACACCTGGTGGTTAACCGAGGCACTCCACCATATTAAACCATGAGCTCTGCTGAGGGGGTTACTCACTTTTGCCCCTTAAGCGTGTCTATTTATACCATACATTCCATGGAGTTCCTAGGTGCCTTTACACGCAATTAGGCACACAAATCTATTATTTACGCCCATTTTATGTGTAGTTAATGCATGAGCACTTTTGGTTATGCATGATTCCATAGAGCCATGATTAATTGAACATGTCTTTTACATAGAGACTTACTCTAGCTACCTTTCCCCCTGATTGACCTTCTGGCAATCCAGACCAGGGTGTGAATTACTTGTCGCCTGTGAATTCAAATAACCCCCCGTGTCGCCCCCCTCCCCTGTCTTGATAAAGACCCGCCGTGACCACCAACTGGGGCACATTAGGGTCGAAACGTCGACGCATAATACTGGTCAAGATACCTCCAGGAACGGGCACAATAATCATCTGCCTCCTTGGAGCTTTAACTAAGATCTCTGACCGCCAATTCAAAATTGTTCTTTCCCCCGACCTTTTTCAATGTGTAGTACTGTATATAATTGTATATAAGTGTCACTCAATTTTTGCACTAGTCACTTCATTCACTTACAGTCACTTTTCACTTGTCCTTAGAATTTGTATAAAATGGAATGAATTAATTCCGGTGTTTTACATACGTAACGTTTTTTCCTATATAAATACCTTGAACTATATTTGTCTTCAGAGAGGTTTCATTCAATTTAACTGCACTTGAGTTATTACGTTGTGTGTTGAGCTAACCTAGCCTTTCTTAAAAGCAATATATTCGGTTACCCGACAGAACCTATTTTGTCTTTAATCACTGGTTAGAGGCGGCAGACCCGAGAGCAGAGGACGACCAGGGATCAGGGTTCGATTCCCGGCGTGGCAGGTTTCTGGACCAGGGTCAGCGGACTCGATAATTCTCTCGCCTCGGTGCCCACTCTGATCAGCGATCACACTCGGCAACTCTGGCATTAGCTTGCCTCATCTTCACTAACGGCCCGCCCAGACCGCTGGGGATGCCTGGTCTCACCCTGGAGATACCCATTAAGGGACCATCTCTCAGGGAAGCCAGGAAGGGTTTCGCAGCGGTCGAAGCGCCTTGGGACCCTCCGAGTAAGTAGTGCGCTATATAAATGCCTATACATTTACATTTACATTTACATCAAGATCCTTATTCAGGAGAGCACTCTGGCATGCCAAAAGGGAAAGAAATAAGGACTTTTGGCTTCACCTGCTAGCAGCCATTTAGGGAAGGAACCCAAGAAAAGTCTGGTTCCTGATTAATCAAGCCACAATTGGAACCAGGAGGGAGACCAACGCCAACATTCTAGAACCAGAGCAAGTTGCTTTTCTGTCGGCCCACTTTTCATCAGGGCCTAAATGCTCAATCCATCCCAGCAGCCCAAAAGGTGCCCACCGCGCCAGACTTGTGCCAGCAAAATGCCTGGCCCCGCAAATCCTCCAGGTGCTTGTAGAAGTCTTAAGGTACGCTGCACACAAAAACTGGCAACTCTACCCAAAGACGGAGCTCCTAGCCCTAATGGGTTACCCACTGCTTTCCTCACTTCCTACCCAGCTCTCTGGTCTGAGGTACTAACTCCTCTGTTCAAACACTGCCTGGCAAGAAATTTCATCCCTGAGTCTTGGAAAGGATCTATAATCCAACCGATTTTTTAAAGGGGGCTCGAAATCTAACCCTAGCCACTACCATCTCATAGCTCTATTTTACAACGATGCCAAACTATGCCAGATTGCTACTTGATGACCTCAAAGCCTGGGCAGAATTTTATCATATAATACCCAATAATCAATGCGGACCCACGGACAAGTGTAGCACCTCCTCAAAGCTAATGGCTCTGGCACTCATGTGCATCAAGGCATTCAAAGGCAAAAGTGCGCTTCACTCCTGCTTTGTGGACTTTAAAGCCACCATCGACAGCATTCTAAGACGGCCCCTCTAGGGTAAACTGCAGGACCGGGGGCTGCCAGACGACCTACTGAGAGCAATAATACAGCTCCACACCAATACATGGGTTCCAATTAAACTAGAAGACGGCTCCTGCATCTCAAGGGCGATCCCCATGAGCTCTTAATTGAAGCAAGACTGCATGCTGACCCCCTGCTATTTGATTTATACATAGTTGACATGCTGCAGCAACATGACGAAACAAATTACCACATCCTAAGCTAGGAGGTCAAAGCATGTCACATCTGGTCTATGCGGATGACCTGGTGCTCTCCAGTCAGACAAAGGTCGGCCCCCAAAGGACCTGAACCAACTTACACAACTACACAAGCAAGAACATGCTGGAAATTAATCAAGAAAAGATGAAAACATTTATATTTAGCCAAAATTCATACCAGGCTCATCGTATTTTTCACCCCGGGCACATTTCTTTCCACCTTAGTCCAAGCACAGAACTTTGAAATCAGTGTTAGCAAAAAGGCGTTCCAGTCCATTCATTAACATTGTTTGTATTGTCTTTCCATGTGTGTTTGTCATTTCTTTCAGACCACAGGTTCACTAGTTTTGTTCGAACCCCCTTTTTTCTGGTTTGTTCTTTTGCACCTTTTTTGACACATAATTCAGTTTTAACTTTCACGTCCTCTGGCTAGGGTGGGCCTTAGCGCGCCTACACCACCGAGGTACACAATTACATGGTCCTGACGAATGCCCAGTAATATCCATACACCTAAAGGGCAGAAACATGTTGACCCCGTTGTAATTTAAAAGGGGAAAACACCCAACACATTAGTTGGTATATTTCCCTGCACATACTTTTTAACTAATACCCAGCTAACCACGGAATAAAGTTTTTTGTTTGGTAAAGCTGTTTGGTATTTTTTAGACTCACTTTTTTGCACACTTTGTCACACAAAATCCCGCTCCGCAGTAACCTGGCGTTGCAGCACACCAGGGAGGCATTCGGCTTCTCCTGGTGGGCCCAATGATGAAGCATGTCACCACCCAGGGTGGTGAGTGAGGGCTTACAGAAATCCCTGGGAAATTCCTATTCAGGTTGATTTGACTCTTCTGTCTCTGTGCTGGACACTACTACCCCTGTGTGAACATTCATATTTAGCCAAAACTCATACCAGGCTCATCGTGGCTGCTCAAGGACACTAGGCTCCAGCACAGTAAGCACCACAAATACTTAGGAATAGTGCTAGACGACAAATGGTCACTCATGTGTCACATATCCACTATAAAGAACAAGGGCTCAAGCCTAATGTTTTCCCTGTCATCTATTGTGCCAAAGCTACAAGGCCTTAGCCTTGACCCTCTTCTCCAGATGATGAAAGTAATAATCACACCAACTCTAACATATGGGAGCGAAGTCACCGTGGGCAAAGAAGCAGGGACCGTAGACAAACTGGTCACCAAATCCACTCTGCGTCTCCCTAAAAGAGCATCACTGGTGCAAGTGAGATTTGAGTTCAACATCACAAGACAGCACTGGGCCAGAGGCAGCTACTTCCTCAACTTCTGCCACAGGCTCATACAGGCACCACTTAACACCATGCAAGGCCTAATCTGGTGTGAGCTTGAGCATTATGACTCAAGATCATCTTCATACAATCAACACTTCGAGGCCAAAATGTCTGAATTCTCTCTAGCCGAAACTTGGAACAAACACCTCTCACAACAGGTCTTCAAGAGCCTAGCAGCCCAAATGGCCACAATATTGTCAAAATTAGAAGACATGACTACTCTTTGCAAGCGATCTAATGAGTGGTCAGTAATAAACTCATATTCCTAACCCAAGCAGCTGAACTACATCACCTGCACCTACCCTTTATGGATCGAACTGCAGCTTGTGGCATTAAGAATGGGCAAGGGGAACTTCTGGGCCTACTTCCCGCTCTGGCACCACCCAGCTACGGATGACACCAGCTGCCGCCTATGAGGACAAGGTAAAGAAACCCTAAGCCACATCTTATGCACCTGTCCTCTACTCATTGAGCAAAGGAGAACTCTTCTCCGAGTTGACTTTATCCGGCTAGGGGTGTGTACATGCCAGCAAGCAGTGATCCCCAGCCTTAACCCAGCAAATACATCACTAAACATTAAAACTGTCAAATTTCTTGAAAATGAAGGAAGTAAACTGGACTCAGCCAACTGTACTAACACTTCTTCTCAAACACCAAAAACCTGCCCCCGTGTTGGCTGCCACTACCATCTATACAAAAGAAGCAGGCTGACCTAGTCACATTTTTTAAATGCATCACACCTTACCTCTTGGACTGCACAAAGCATACCTTGAGCAAGAGAACTGGCCAGCTGTCTGCTACAGCTCAGCCGATTATCACACTTTAAGTACTGTGCTATGCGACATTTGCACATTGATTTCAGCGTCTTGTTAAGTTGGTCCTCCTTGGTGCCATGTTTGCTGCCCAAACTAATTTTAAAGAACTTTGTCTATTGCTTTTAATTATTTACAAAACCACGCTCACCCTCCTGAGTCACTTTGTATGTCCTATCCTGCACTAGCGCATGGCCTGGTTGGTGCAAATCAAACTTCCAGCATGGACCCTTATTCTTCCTTTAGTTTCAAGCATCAGATATAAGTGGCTCTGTGTTCTCTGGGTCAAGCAGGAGGGCACTCCTGTCCAATGAGGTGCAGGGCAACAACCCAGAGCATGACAATTTCCTCGAATGTGTGGCACAATGGTCTCCCAGAAAGCACTATTTCTCCAAAATTTAATATGGCTGAAGTCTGAGCAGAGAGGCAAGAGCTGGCTAAACCAACCTCCAGAATGGCTCATATCCATAGTCTCCCTCCCCCTGGCATCTGCACATTCCATCCTTAAGCCTGCCATCTGGCTGGGTTCGGAGGGGGTTTTCTCTGCTTGTCCCCTGGGCCTTTGAAACTCATGGTTTACGACCCCTCCCTCTTGCTCTGGCATTCCTATGCAGCAGAGCCCTCTCCTCCCACAATGGCTCTTCACCCCAGGTTCCACTTATCACTTTATCAAAGCAGCCTGACTAATCCACTTATCTCTGACCAATCAGGACAGAGCACTGGAAGGCTGAATTTTGTCTTACAACCAAGAAAGTCTTATAACTTATTTTCTATACATTTCAGGAAATATTCAACAACAGCATATTGTTGGATTTATCAATACAATTCTCGTAAGTCCTTGAATTATATTTTTCTGTACAGCCTAGCATTGGTTATTATTAATAACTGATTGGCAGGCTAACCTATGTGGCTGGGGATCTACAGAGGGGAAAATGAACTGGGCGATTTCTCCAACACCAGGGGTTATAAAAACACTGATATAAGGACCCTGCTTATATCTACAGGACCCCTCTACCCTTGACGCACTTACGGGAGACTGTTGGGGTTCTGAATATGTAAAAATATTGCAGATCCTCACTCCACATGGCTCTTAGCTCAAAAGTCGATTTTGGGAAGCACTTTACTACCTATGAGGGAAGTGAAATGTGCGATTTCACTATCCCCAGGGCACATAAAACCTATTTTATAAGGGTCTTCCTTGTAAGTACCTGACCCCCTACCGCAGGGAGATTTAGGGGAGACCCTGGGGTTACCTAATATTCCCAAATATTGTAGGTTATTAATTTGTAAGTGCCCCAAACACCAAAGTCGAGTTCTTGCATAATTTACATTTTAAAAGTAGTTATGCAACACATGGCTGCTTTTGAACTGACCTCAGGCGTCAACAGTGCGCACATGTCATTGCAGAAGGGCTGCTGGCCTCTAAACTGGCATGACCCCCTCATACAATTAACTACGCCCCAGCTAATTAATTAGGCATCGCCCCTGGGACCTGGCCCACCCGAGGCTTATAGAAAACGAAGTGTGAAAGCTCGTGCTTTGTTTTTGGGCGGGGGGGGGTGGGGGTGGCTTCGTCCGGATTTCAGATTCGTCCGGATTTCGGAATCCAGCACGAATTCGGCCATTTAAAAAAAAAAAGCACATTTTTTTGCCTGAGGGGCCTTGTAGGTCCTGAGCAGGACTAGGGAGTAAGGCTATTTCTACCCTGCCCCCTTTTCTTGTTTTTCTCCTTTTTTTGTACTGATGGCTGCCAACACATTTTATTTGGAATGCTGGCAGCCAATCAGAATTGAGCTCGTGCTCGGGAGGGTTCGGTGCTCAGACGTTTTCTGCTATGCTTTATTAACATGCTAGCCCTTCAATGGGCGTGTGCTGATGAGCTTTCACTGTTGCATGCTGGGCTATGAAGTTCCCAAATGCGTGTCACAATTCAAAATGTGTCCAGTTTTTAAAAGCAATTGTTGTTTTGTACCTTTAGTAAGGGTCGGGGCATAACTGCAAGCTTATGTGCAAATTTTGAGCAGTGTGCTGTCGTTCTCGAAAAGTTCGAAATCTCCGCCTCAGTCAGCTGGAATCCTGTTCTTCCAGCTGGTGATGGTTCCCTCTCCGCGGCAGGGAGGCCGCGTGAATAGTTTTTCAACAAAGTTCCCAGGAGCAGCCCATGAAGAAGCGGCGTAGGACCGCGAAACGCATTGGCATGGCATGGGGGTTATACAATTCATCCCTTTCTGGTCTTCAAAGGGTAGCCTGGGGTGGTTGTACACTGGCCCTTCTTGACTTCTGAAGATGCCTACCCTGTTCTGGCCAATACAGCCCACACCTGGGCCTATCTGCCCTTTGTTTCTTTAGACAGACTGGTACCATGCCCAGGGAAGAGGGGAGATCTGACCAGAATTAGTTTAGGGGTATACAAAGTGGGTGTCTAAGACAGACAGGCTGGCACTGGATATAAAGTGTTTCCCTTAAAACTTCTCATCAGAACTCCTGGACTTGTGGAGACTCAAAGGAAGGGCTTGCCTGGTGGCTGAAGCCTGTAGGAAGACTAGACCTACTTTCCTTGAACCCAGGACCCCAGAAGTGACTCCAAAGGCCAGTTTGCCGACCTCCTGTTTGAGCTACAAGGACACAACAAGCTCCTAGATCCCTTCCCTGCAACTGCCTAGCTGACCATTACAAAGTGGACCTGCCTAAATCCTGCTGCTAGCCTTTGCTGGAGTGAGTCCAGACCCGATAAGGTGCCCCCAGGTCCAGGACACTTGGCTGATGAGAGTACTCCTCGAACACTAAAACATCAAGAACTGGGCTCCAAGTGGATAACCAGAGGTTCTGGGCTCATTGGTAGAAAAGAACAGTTAAATAGTTTCCATGCACACGCAAACAGACTTCACCAAGGCCAACGCGAGAAATGCATTGGACTGCTGGTGAGGCCTTCCCGGACACAGATCCCGAACTTCACCACCCAAAGCTCTCCACATCGACAACAACTGCCCATGGCTGAACTGGGTACTCAAAGCAGCCCTGGCATGTTTTGTCAACCCATCCCCCGTAGGTCGCGTAGTGAACAATCCAGACCACTACAAGGAGGGTTTAGGGGGTTATCCCCCCAAGAAAATTTGGGGGAAAATAGAAACAATAATGCATTCTACAACACATTTGTCATTATATATTTAATTGTATTAGCTTTTAAAGCATATTTAATGACAATGACAATCTTTATAGGGGACCTTTAATGATTCCCTCACTAGCACCCTACAACAGTGCCCCTCATCGCGCCATAGTCCCTCTCTCATGTATTTCATTTGTTTTATAGCACTTCTTATACCAGATCATGGTGTTGGAGCACTTTACATCACATAGAGACAACAAATAATATATGTGTAAGTCAGTGTATAGAATATGTTATATAAGACCAAGGGCACTACAGGTGTAGGCATTTTTTAAGAGTGCTTGGGCTGGAGAAATACAAACTCAGGATTCAAAGCATAACACAGTGGTTAGGGTTACATTTACTAATACGAATGTATTTCTACCAAAACAAACCCTTTATGGAAAAAACATAACTTTCTAACCTTTACCATGAAGTTTGCATGCATCTCTTTGATTGTAGTTCATAGCTCACTGTGCTAGACTACTATTGAAATGTATGAAGTGCACAGTAACAAAAGGATCTTTGTGACAAACGCAGTACCCCACAGAGCTATGTACCTAACATACATTTATGTGAAATTCTTTGCAGCAGGCATATTAGCCCTCTGTGCTACCTTAGATGGGTTAAAACTGCCATTAGATAAAATTCCAGCACACTCCAGCAGGAAGATTAATCACTAGGGATATCTTGACATGATCATTGTCACTTGATATATAAAGAATTCTGCAGCCAGTGTTTTTAAAACTATACCATATTTTAAAACCCAGGGAGGCTGGAAACGAAAGTGAGTGCCATGTGGATTATGCTGGCATGATGATTTTGTTACTGGGGAACAGCAGCACTGCAAAACCGGCCCCCTAGTGACAAAACCGAGCTCCCACCCTTCCATTCTCCAGGGGAAACACTCAATGCCCGGTACAGCCAGTCGGAATTTGCAAATCCCGTATCCTTTGCCAACTTGACGTACTGATTGTTGACCACTTTTGTGCTCTGACAACGACCTCACTGCCAACAGGAAGTTCAGACCAAGGCCTGAATCTTCAGCAACCACCATCCATGAGCCCCTCTCCAGATCCAGCCTGCAGCCCGGCCACTGATGACCTTGTGAATGAGTGCTTGTCGCTTGAAACTGGACTCATTTTGAAGGCAAACCTTTCACCGGGGCAAAGCTGGTCCCTTTATTTGAACCGTGCTCCATCGCGGTTGGCCTTAACTTTTGGCTATCACCTGGTCCTGCACGACCAGATAACCACAATTGTCACTTTGGGCTTGATTTCAATCTTGGTGGACAGGGTAACACCTTCACAAACAAAGACTGATATCCGGTCCGCCGTATTAGAATTCCATTATATCCTATGGAACAAGTAATACAGTGGACGGGATATCCACCACGTTTATGACAGAGTATCCCATTCGCCAAGACCGTAATCAGGCTCTTTGTGTTTTATTGGTGATATTTCTATTGAGAACTTTTAAAAATCCTATCTCTTGTTTTACTTATTGGATTTTTGGCTTTTTGGATTAATTTTATGTATTAAAATTTAGTCTATTTTTGTAAATTGGTTTAGGAATTTCTTGTGTTGCGTCTTCACCTAATTGCTGTTTGAGTACTGCATAAATACTTTACACATTGTCTCTAAGTTAAGCCGAACTACTTTTGTGCCGAGCTACCAGACGGTTAAGGACAGGTTTATTTGGTGATTTTTGAGGTTCAGCCTGACAAGGATAGGGTTTATTAATTGAGTGGGCACTATACCCTCCATTAATAACCCTGGGGCATATTAGCAAGGGCAATATCGCCACTTTAGCGGGACTTTTTCCCGCTAAAGCAGCAATATTTTTGTCACCCTATAAGCAAGCTGTCACTAACAGCAGTTAGCGACAGCTTTTAGGCAATAGCGACCGGTTTTTGGCCCGCTTTGCATGTCAGCGATATTTATTACTAATGATATGCAAAGTGGTCGTACCCAAACTGTTAGCGATTGAAAGCAGTCGCTAACACAGCTATCGCCTATTAGCAACGCAGGCTTAGCGATAAGGAAGTTTTGCTAAGTGCGATTATCGCTAGAATCTAAGGCCTGCTAATAGGATGACTTACCTGTGTATTCAATGGGAGGTGGATTGTCAGGTTAAGCCCTTATTGGCGTTCATGCGTGACTATCGCTGGATTTCCAGCGATATTCACGCATTTCGCCGCTATCGCTGGATATTTTAGCACAATGGAGAAAAACGGTGGTAATAGCATGTTTTCTCCGCTAACATATCCAGCGATAGGTAGCGATAAAAAAAAACACGCTAAGCGTGTTTTGCAATAAATATCGCAATTCCTTGCTAATATGCCCCCCAATTTTTTAGAGTGATGCGACATTCACAAACTGAGAATAAAAATAGAATAGGTAAGAGCCTATGTGTGTCCCAACATATAAGTGAAATGGAACACCCTTTGTTTACATGCTAGCTCTGTGTGAGAGTGCACCTTATCAATAAATGGAGAACATCCACATAGCGCTCTCTTCTTCATAAACAGTGATATTTATTATGACTTCAGTGAAGAAGATAAGAGAGGACATCCGACAACATCCAGAACTCCCCACTCCCAGTCACCAGCCAGAATCAGAACCACAAGAGGCCAGAAGCACACATACACGAGACAACAGTGCCAAATTTAATAAAGATGCAAACCATGAAAACAAATGTAAAAATATCTTCTATACAGCAATCTGAAATTTAAAGAGGCGCTCTCTTGGGAGAATAGTTCTGTGGAGTTCGCCCAGGCAAGAGGGATTATTGAGGCAAGTGAGAATTCAGGTCATTTTGTCACAGTGAGGAATAGTTGGATTTCAACTAAATATATGAGCTACAGCAAATAAGTTAGTTATTTGTGCTCCAGTCTGTTGTGTATAGTGCGGCCAAAGGAGTGCAGCGAGCTAGAAGTGATTACACGGACACAGATGTTCCAGCGTGGCTCTTACCACGAGGTCCAGGCCGGTCCTTTTTATTAAGTCTCCCCACACATCACGAGCTCAGCCCATCGACTTGTGCATGACAGGGAGCTTAACAACCCCCCCACCCTCACAGGACTAAGTGGGATGTCGCACATCCCCAAACATAACATTCCTTCTTTATTCAAATTAAACACAACACAACCAAATAAACACTAAAAAAACACCCTGGGATGTTCCATTTTATGATCAAACGACAAACAACAAATTATTATTATTTAGTATTATTTAACATTTATTGAGCGCGTAGCTACCCTCAGGCATCCCAGTGCTAATGACAACAGGCAGACGGCAGCAAGATTTCTAGATTGTATTCTGGAACAACCAGGTCTTCAGTAGCTTCTGAAAAGAGAAGTGATGGGCAGTTAAGTGAAGATGAAAAGGAAGGGTGTTCCATAATCTGGCAGTGTTATAGGAAAAAGAGCGGCCTCTGGAACGTGCCCTTTTGATTTTTGGGACTGATGCTAAGAACAGATTGGCTGATCGAAGACATCTCAAGGGGCAATGGAAGGTGATGAGAGAGTGCTTGATTGTGGGACCTTTCCCCCAGAGGATCTTGTGAGCTAAACATATGATTTGAATAGTATGCATTTGTTTATTGCCAGCCAATGAAGCGTTTTAAGGGTAGGCTTGGCAGGATGAGTTTTAGGGGTGTTAAGTAGCAACCTGGCTGCGCAGTTCTGATTGGCTTGCAATTTCCTTATGGTGGATTTAGGGGCACCAAGGTAGAGGGAATTCGCATAGTCCAGGCGGGAAAGAACCAGCGCCTGAACCATGACTCTCCTAGCTGGCAACAGAAGAAGTGGTAACATTTTCCGGATCAATCTAATGATGCCAAAGCAACCCTGCTAGCTTTACTGCTTGGTGGTCGAATTTGAGAGACTTATCCAACCAGATCCCCAGGGTTTTAATTTTGTGCTTAGGGGCTGGAGGAGGACCAAGACAGTTAGGCCAGCCCAGTCCAAGAGTGGAACTAGACTGATTGCCCAAGATCATTAACTCAGCCTTATCTCCATTGAGCTTGAGGCACGAATGGTTCATCCATTTGTCCTCTATCACCAGGCAGATTTCCAGGTTGGCTGGAAGGTTGTTGGGGTGTTTTAGAGCTACCACCAGCAGTGTATTGTCCACATATGTGACAATTCCGATCCCATGTGGCAGGACAAGCTCAGCAAGGGGTTTCATGTAAACATTAAACAATGTGGGGCTCAGTGAGGAGCCCTGAGGAACTCCACATGTGAGTGGCACTCTCTTACAGATGTTGCTTCCTTCAAATACCTGGAATGAGCTGTCAAGTAAGAAGGAATTGATCAAACCTATGACGTCACCTGAGACTTAAACCATTCTAAGTCTGTTAAGAAGAATGTTATACCTGACAGTGTCGAAGGCAGAGCTCAGGTCGAGTAGAATAATGGCAACAGCTTCTCACTGGTCGAGGATTTTCCTAGATTCCTCCACTACTGCGAGAAGAGCAAGTTTCTGTGCCATGTTGCGATCGGGGTCCAGTCTGTGAGGATTGATGTAGAACATGAGTTTCTAGGAACTCGGAGAGGATTCCCTGCACATATTTCTCTAAAATTTTGCTTATCCTAAGGAGGAGCGAGACGGGCGATAATTACCCAATACTTCGGGGTTTAGATTGGGTTTTTTTTAGGAGAGCTCTTATCATGGCATGTTTCCATGACAAAGGAACTTGGCAAGTGGGAATAGATAGAGTTAGCACTTCCAGTAAAACTGGGAGTATGGTTTCCTCTGCCTTATGAAGAATATGAAGAGGTGCCGGATCGCAAGGGGAGTCAGATTTGGCCTGGGCAAAGATTTGGGAGAGGGTGACCAGATTCATCGTAGGGAGTTCCTCCAGTCGTTGTTTAATGTCAGGTGGGGGGTCATCTTTTAAGGCAGTGTTGTGGGAGCAGGGGACCTGAGGAAAAGCATTGTATTAAGCATGGGCGGAAAATCCGTTTCGCTCGCCGATTTTGCGGATTTTCGGTAAATTCGCAATCCGCGAGATTCGCGAATCTCCCGCAAAATCCGCAAATCCGCGAGCAGCGGATTTTGCTCGCACTGTTCGCACTGTTCGCGTGAGTTCGCGGCTTCCCAGTACAACTTCGCGCCCCGCGAATAAGTGCAAAATTGCAGAAATACGATCTTAGCAAAACTGAAACTACTTACCAGGTTCAAAAGTTCAGGCTCATCATTAGTAGCCATTTCCTGTAGTGCTTCCTGAGGGGCCCCTCCAGAGTTCAGTTGCCAGTTGCAACTATTATGTGACCCTGCTCTGAACCTCAGAATAGTTACACATATGCCACAAAGGTCCTGAATTACAGCTAAGGGAGACAAGCAGGAGCCAGGCTGGAAGTTCAAATCCATTAATCAGCCCCTAATTCATTATTGTCAGTTGGGGCAGGGCAGGTGTTGTAACTAATTTTGCAACAATGAAAGCACTTAGCAAGTGCAAAAGATCACTAATCAGGAAGCACTAAGGAAGCAGGTGCCAGCTAAAAAAATATTCTGTGACACATTAATCAGCCCCAAATTAATTCAGGTCACTTGAGGCAGGGAAGGTGTGCTTGCGTTGCCACAATAATGTACACTGACTGGACAACCAGAGGGTGCTGTGATGAAACAGAGGGTGGCATGGGTGGGCCAGAGGGTGGCATGAGTAGTCAGAGAGTGGCAGTGGTGACAGAGAGTGGCAGTGATGAAGAAGAGTGTCCCAAACAGGCTGGACACGTAGAAACAACAAGTTCGCGAAACTTGCGACCCGACAGGTAAGTTCGCAATTTGCGACATTGTACAAAACCCTCGCGAACTGGCAGAAACCTGCGCAAACACAAAAAAAAATCAGCAAATTCGCGAGAATTCACGGATTTTGCGGATTGCGAGTTCGCAAATCCGCAAAATTCGCGAACGCGAGATTCGCAAAATTCGCCCATACTTACATTGTATATATCTAGGATTTTATTATTACAAAATTCTGCAAGTTCGTTAAAGCGGCATTGGGTAGAGTCAGGAGGTGTCTCAAGCTGAGGACATTTCATGAGACCTTTTGCATGAAAGATTTCCCTGTGGGCGTTGGCTGCCGAAGTAATTTTTCCTTCAAAGTGCTAAGCTTGTGCTTTCTTTATTTCTGTTTGGTAGATTTTGATAGACTCTCTGTATTTCTGTTTATTTAAGGTATCGCAATCTTTCCTCCAAGCTCTTTCTAGTCTTTTGCAAGTTTTTTTCAAGTTCAGAGTTTGGGGGAGTACCAGGGTGACGTTTTCTCTTTAGCCCTTTTGTAGCCCGATTTGAATGGTATGGTGGCATACAATGATGATTCAAACCAATGATTAAATATTTTGGTGGCTGCATTGGAGTTGGGATCCAACGAAGGTCTAGTGTTCATCAGGGTTGTAGTCCATGATTCTAACAAGAGTTTCACCCAAGGGCATTCCCAACTATTGGATGATTGAGATATAGTGGACTGTATCGGAATGTTCCATTAGATCGGAATTAGGGAGTGGTCCGACCAAGGCACAGGGGCGGGATTGCCTACTGAGCGCTTTTGATAGTCTGAGAAAACAGGATCTAAAATATGGCCTTTACAGTATGTCGGGCTGGTCAGTTGGATAGCCGATAAGTCTTGGATAAGTTCCAAGGCTTCAGACTTTAAAGGGCCCTCTAAATGCTAGTTAAAATCGCCTAATAGGGTGACTTTGGGGGGGGTGCTTGCTAGTGTGGCAGCGGTATCTATGAGAGATTTAAGAAATTGTACGCAGGGACCAGGGGGTGATAGATGAGGATTCCCAAGAGGGTGAGTGTGGCAGAGAATGAGATTGCAAAGAGCAAGCTTTCGCAGTCTTGAATGAGGTCAGGCTCAATGCGACACTTGAGGCAGTCCTTGAGAATAATAGCAAAGCCTCCCCCTTTCCTCAGTTCCCAGTCTTTCCTCAGGATATAATAGCCAGGAGGAAGTGCTTGCACAAGGTCAGGTTCAGATTCCTTGTGGAGCCATGTTTCCGTTAAAAACATCACATCAGGTTGTACCCCGTCAAGAAATATATTGATTTCAGCAGAGTGATTGGGTAGAGACCTGCAATTAAGGAGAAATATTTCATATACATTGGGGGTATGCTCAAAACTCCAAAAGTGGCGTAGCCAACAGCGCACAAAATAACAAAGATACATGAGCCGATACATTGCGCTTTATTTTACCCCAACACAAAATCTTTTAACCTCAGGAAGGCTATGGGTCAAGGGCGCAGATCATATCTTCCCAATCCCTGTCGGCTAGGACCACACACCCTGCTCTCCTGCTTGACATGAGATGGAGAAAAACCCAGAGAATGATCTGCACCACTGGGACTTCTCCCACCACCTTCCTGGAACTCAAACAAATCTATCAGACTATGTTGACGGTCAAGTTCACACTCTGCTGGCAAAGAAGAGGAGGAAGCATCACAATGTGGTAGAGTGTCCACATCACCATCAGCACCTCCACGCTCCACCATGGGAAATGCACTGTGAGGACTGTCTGGACCAGACTCTGGCTGCTGGTACAGTTTAAAATGGAACACATTCCTTGTAATGGTTTTCACTCTTCTCCGGGCAATGACCAATGTTCCTTTAATAGAACTGACTCGCCACAGCTCAATCTCAAAAGACAACAGAAACTTGCTGCCCAGACGTCGGTTTTTGACAAGCACCAAGTTACCAACTTGAAACCGATGCATTTTACCTGTCTTCTCCTTGACATACTGTCATTCTGCACCTGGTGCTGATGCAATGCTTCAGCAGCTTTCTCTTGGAGTGCAGATGATTCCCCAACGTGAGGAATAGTGTCTCCCACCATTCGATTCATGCACAAAGCACTGGCCGGCACTCCGGTTGTGGCATGTGGAGTGAGACGATACTCTCGAAGGAAAGTGCACAGTGAGCACTCCATGTTCTAACTGTTGGAGAGCGCTATTCTCAAATTCATATTCAAAGTTTGCATGAAAAGCTCTGCTTCACCATTGGCTTTTTCCCGGTGGTGCACGCTTTGTGAGGCGAGATAGTCAGCAGAGTCTTGGCTCGAAAGGGGAGGACCGTTCTTAGTCCTAAGTTCCTTAAATAATCCATGAGTTGCCAATACTTTCTCCAACCGAGGTACAGTCTGGTCAGCAGTTAGGACTCCAGTATCTCAACCTTGGGATATTTTGAAAAATCGTCTATTACAACCAACATATGTCATCTATCAGGTAGACTGCCAAATTCCACACTCGCTCAGCCAGGCCAGCAGCTTGGCACATAGAACACTACTTCACTGTACATTCAACCAGGTCATCCAAACCAGGGAACCAGACATTACATAGTAGCCTGGACTTCGTCTTCACTACACCTTGATTAGCAGAGTGAGCAAGATCAACCACCTGTTTTTGAAATGATAACGGAATTACCAAAAGAAGATCCCTTAACAGACACCCTTCCGGAGAGATAGCAAGCTCCTGTCTGACATGATGCAATGATGATAGCATCATACGCGCTCCATCTGTACGCCAAGACGCATTTTGGGTAAGGGTGCGCCAGTTTCCAGATGCCACCACAGAGATTGCTAACTGAAGATATCAGACTGAGTGGAGGCTACAATATCTTCCAGTGATATGGGCAGAGGTCTTGACTCTTGACCTCTCTACTACCAGTCACACATACTCATCAACAACCTCAGCTTCTGACTCTTTGCCAACAGCGGTGGGCCTGGCATGGCTGGAGAGAGAGCCTGCAGGAATCTGCAACCCTTGTCGGTATACCACTGTGAAGCAGTATTCTCATAACTGAAGGATCCACTTTTCAATCCTATTGAGTGGCTTTGATGAGGATCCAGTGAACAATGGTATCAGTGGTTAGTGGTCTGTGTGCACTACAAATGGGTCACCATAAAGATAGAGATGAAAGTGGCGACATCCCCAATGACCGCAATGGCTTCTTTCTCGATGTGGGAATATCTCTACTCAGTATCTGTAAGAGCTAGACTGGCATAAGCTACTGGAGTCCATTCACCATTGTACTTTTTTGGGAGAGTACTGCCAACAGGCCAGAGGGACAAGCATCGACCGACAACTCAGACATGGCGAGGATCAAAGTAGGCCAATGTGGTTTGCGTCAACAATACTTGTTTAGTAGCTTCAAAAGCTTCCTCCTGGGCAGGCCCACATTCCCACACTGCTTGCATTTTTGTCAGTTCTCGAAGTGGATCTGTGAGAGTGGTCACATTTTGAATGAATTGGCTGCAGTATCTGACCATCCCCAGAAGCTGCGGACTCCAGTGCCCCTGGTCAGTGCTGGCGCTGACTGAATGTCTCAAAGCTTTGCAGAGACTGGCATGACTTGCTCTCTGCCAAACGATATCCAAAGAAGGAGATCTTCCTCTGGAGAAACGCAAACTTTTCACGGTGAAGAGTGAGACCATTGTCTGCAATCGTTGGAATGTCGCCTTTAGCCTGTCAAGGTGTTGGTTGATGGATAAAGCATGCACCAGAATGTCATTGCTGATGTTAATTACTCCCTCAAGACCAGCCAACACACGCCTGAAGGTATCCTGAAAAACTTCAGTTGCACTAGAAACTCCTAAACTCAGGTGTTTGTATCCCCGAAGACCCACATGGGTGGAGAAGGTAGTAATGGCTCTCGATTCCAGAGCCCACAGAAGTTGATGGTATCCTGCCCTAAGATCCATCTTCGAGAACCATCTTGAATCAATCATTTCTGCCACAATATCATCCACTGTAGTTGTGAGGTGACGTTAACTTCGGATGGCCAAATTTGGTATGTGTATGTCAACACAGATCCTGATTTCACCCGTCTGTTTGGGCTTGTAGGCTACCATGATTGGGGAGACCCATGACGTAGGGCCCCCACCCTCTCAATGATGTCTTCCTGCTCCAATTTTCGCAAATCCTCCTCCACCTTTGGGCGCAGATGGAATGCCACCCGGCGATGTCGCAGACTGACCGGCTGTAATGACTCATCTATGTGGAGGTGAATGAGACAGTCCTTTAAACACCGAATGCCTTGGAATAGTATTGAGAATTCAGCCACCAGATCATCCACACTTCCTAAATGTATGCTGTAAGCAAACAAGACCAAGTGAAGTTGTTCCACTGTCTGGCAACTCAGCAGCATCCCTGAACCATTTTTGGTGACATAGACCTTGACCCGCATTGAGTAGGAGTCATGCGTAATCTCCGCAGTGAAAACCCCAGCCAGTGGAAGCGGTGTGAACGACTCATATGCGAACACTTATGTGGCCTTGGGGAGCAGGACAGGCGTGTTGGGAGAGTCTTCAGGACGGACTGCATAAGAATGTTTATGGACCCTCCCATGTCGATTAGGGCCGGGATCTGGTGACCCGACAAAAGGACTGTGCATTTTGGTATACGACATCGGGGACGTTCTCGGGACATGTATTGTCCCCTTCACGTCATCGTCATCCATGTCCTCTTCATCATCTTGGGTCGCAGGGGTCCGCATGATATTTTGTGCCTTAGATTTATGTGGATTTGGCGGTGCAGCGGAACGCACACTTTGGAAAAATGGTTTTGTGTGTTGCAGGCAGAGCATAGTTTCCCCTGAACAGGGCATGACCCTAGATGAGGAGTGAGGATAGGGACCCCCACACGTGTAACACACTCTGGTGCTCATAGCCGGCTTGGGACGGGCCTTTTTTACAGGCTCAGTTTTTACTTGTTACTGTAGAGCTGATTTCATGTGCATGAGCATATCTACCATGGAAATACCTAGGACCTAGAGAATGTGTTTTCCTTCAGTTTGACAGATATGCAGCCCTATATAAACTGGGTGCAAATGTCATTATCTGCGTCAGGTAATGTGCAGGTACTTGCAAATTCTTTTAGGTGAGCATAGAAAGTGTTTACTGACTCTACGGGGTGCTGTCTGGCTTGGTGTAGGATGAACCGCTTTTAGCGTTTCAAAATATGCAGGGAGGGATCGTTTCAGAGTAGCATATGTAAATGGTGGACAATCATCCACTACTAGTTTTGTCAGTTTGTGAATGGTAGCAATACCTAAGTGCAGGAGCATGGGACGTCTATTATTTCCTAAAGCAACTGCAGCAAAATAGTTCTCGAGTCTCTCGACCCAGTCTTTCCAGCGTGCCGCCTGCACAGACAGGGGACCCTTCACAACAAAAGGTTCAAGTGCTAGTACTGAAGCCATCGCCACTGCCACAGGTATCCGCTAGGCAAGGGAATGAAAACAGCACGGAGGCCTCCCTAACCCTTCAAAACTGTAATGAGAAGGCAAACCACCCACAGCAGAGAGCACGCACTTTCAGTGGTGGGTGGTATCTAGCGCAGGAATGCTAGTAACCACCATGTTACGCATCCTGTGTAGTGGAGAGGTGGTGCAGCCCACAGCAGGTCTATTGTCTCTTACTTCAGGAAGTAGGCAGCAGGGGACCCACCATGTAGCAGGCAACCTCCTATGCGTCACAGGACCAAGTATAGTAGAACAGTCACCACGGTGGACCCCTCAGCATGGAGTGTTCTGTGGTGACTTATATGCTGGTTCTTGGGTTGTAGTAACAGTAACCCTGCCCTCTGAGAGGCGCAGGGAGATTGAGCAGCCTGCCTGAATAGGCAGAGGAGCTGCCCCAGTCCACACGACAGGGAGAGACAGCAAGAGGGAGCTACCAAGCAGACTCATGGGAAAAAAGAGCCAGGACACCCCCCTAACTCAACCGGTAGCCCGATGGACAGCCCACCACACAGGCAAGAGCAGCAGTTAGGTTGCGGGAGCCGCGATGGCCGGAGCAGCAGGAGGGGGCTCCCCAGAGGCCCACAAACACCATCGCGGCACCCTCCAACGAGGCACCGCAACAGCAGAGGACGAGGTATGCACCGGGTGTGCGGGCGGGACAATATATCTCCTGCTCGCCACCAATTTGCTGTGTATAGTGAGGCCTAATAAGCGCAGCGGGCTAGAAGTAATTACACGGACACTGATACTCCGGTGTGGGTCTGAACACGAGATCCGGGCCCACTCATTTTTAGGTATCACCTAAGCCAATGCGCTTGCGCATTGCTCAGGCGAGATTATAGTAAGGGAAAAAGAACTGTGTACCAAAATGGCGGATTAGACACAGTTCATGTGATCTATGTGCGTGCACAACGCCACCCACGTCACACACCACCATTGGTCTGTTCATCGCATCAGACTTCAAAGGCTGCCGCTCCCCCCCCCAATCAGACTTCAAAGCCTGCCGCTCCCCCGCCCCCCACATCAGACTTCAAAGGAATGCGCTCCTGCTCCCCTGCCCCCCCGCCACAGCAATGCAGAGAGCTTGTTTTGCATGTGTGCTTGCATCTTCCTTCCTTGGCCCTGGGTGTTTTCTGTGTTCTCCCATTCAGTGCCTTCTCGATCCCGTACTTGATTGCTGTCCAAGCCCCAGCCCTCGCTGCCTCTATCATTATACACTCTCCCTGTGTTTTCCTGTTTCCCCTTGCTTTTTCCCGGTTCCATCATTCTGTGCTTTGATGAACTGAATGCGCTTTGTAGCACTCAACCCTGCGTATTCTTAGCTTCAGTCTCTGTGCTGCTGCACCACATCACTCAGGGACACCACCACATCACTCAGGGGCACCGCCACATCCCTCAGGGGCACCACCACATCACTCAGGGACACCACCACATCACTCATAGGCACCACCACATCACTCAGGGACACCCCCACATCACTCAGGGACAACACCACATCAATCACAGACACCACCACAATCACTCAGGGGCACCACTCACGGGCACCACCACATGACTCAGGGACACCACCACATCACTCAGGGACAGCGCCACATCACTCAGCAACACCACCACATCACTCAGGGGCACCACCACATCATGCAGGGACACCACCACATCACTCAGGGACACCACCACATCACTCAAGGACACCACCACATCACAAAACACCACCACATCACTGAGGGACACCACTGCATCACTCAGGGACACCACCACATCACTCAGGGACACCACCACATAACTCGGGGACACAACCACATCACTCTGGGACACCACCACATCACTCTAATACACCACCACATCACTCTGGGACTCCACCACATCACTCTACTACACCACCACATCATTCTAATACACCACCACATTACTCAGCCCAACCACATCATCACTCAGCACCACAACAGCACTAATAACTCTCCCCACACATCATGAGCTCAGCCGATCCCGCTCATGCGTGACGGGGTGCTTAGCAAACCCCCCTTCCTCACAGGACTAAGTGGGATGTTCCACATCTCCAAACATAACACAGTCCTGGCTTCAGATAATATTTACAATCTGCGGCCCCTTCTGTGATAGCACCAAAGGCCTCCAACTGCACTGTCAGTTTTAATCCACAGGAAAGGTTTTTCATTTTTTACATTGTTCCTATTTAAATGAAAATGTTCTGTCATAAGCAATGTAATTCCCAGGATTTTATTGCTTTTAGTAATGGTTGCCTCAGGCAGATGTGAGGGGAGTTTGTGAGGATCACTAGTATTTTTGGGTATCGAGGAATAATATTTGGTTAGGCAAGTAGATGATTCCACAATGAAATAGTAGTAGTGATTATATAACAGTATTTATAATAATGACTCTTTAATTGAGAGCTTGTACCTTTTCCATGGTTCACTTCTAGTACATGCATCAATGTGACTTGCTCATCAGCATCAGAAAGCTAGATAAAAAACAGATCTATGTTTTAGGATTTAGTCAAAATAAATCTCAAACAAAAAATCAATGTAAGTGTTCTGGGTTAAATTTCTTACAAACAGAGAGTATTAATTTGGATTTCTGATGTCAGTAAAAGTAAAATGTAAGGCAACACAACCACACCCTAAAGAGTGAAATATTCATTCTGGAAATAAAAGGGTCATGAAAACAAAGGGCACTAGACTACACTTCACAATGGACACTTAACCATGTTAAATGCGAATACAATGCGTGTTGTGTAAATTGATAGTTTCATTTATGGACAAGGGAACACATTTTCTATGTTTTTGAACTTTATACCCTGCAAACCTCTCTGATTTTCACAATAAAACACTGACATTGACAAGGAGCAACCTGTGCATCATTTTTTGTATTCCATTAAAGGTAAGATCATGATTGTAATGTAAATGTAATGTAAATGTAAATGTAAATGTATAGGCATTTATATAGCGCACTACTTACCCGTAGGGTCCCAAGGCGCTTCGACCGCTGCGAAACCCTTCCTGGCTTCCCTAAGAGATGGTCCCTTAATGGGTATCTCCAGTGTGAGACCAGGCATCCCCGGCGGTCTGGTGGGGCCGTTAGTGAAGATGAGGCAAGCTAATGCCCAGAGTTGCCGAGTGTGATCGCTGATCAGAGTGGGCACCGAGGCGAGAGAATTATCGAGTCCGCTGACCCTGGTCCAGAAACCTGCCGCGCCGGGAATCGAACCCTGGTCCCGGGCCGTCCTCTGCTCTCGGGTCTGCCGCCTCTAACCAGTGAGCCACACTACTACAAGATGGCTAAACGTAATGATAAACGGACTTTGTGATGTGCTCAGTAGCACAGACTGGATCAAGAAATAAATCTAAAACTAGACCTGATAAAGAAAGTTTCCGCTATCATTTACACAAATAATAATATTATTATTGCAATGCAGGCAGAAAGCAATATATTATCACGCACACAAGCTGAATGTCTCAAAAGGATTCTGACGAGCCAAAATCAAAGACAACCTTATGCTAGAAGTTCATTGCACTTTCTCAGGAAATGCCCCCAAAGTTTGAATGCTCACCTCAAACAAATGCTGAAAAATCACCTTCTTCTCAGATGCCAAGCATAGGAAGGTGCCTTTTTATATGATTAGCCCCACCACACTGAAAATAGTACCTTCATGGAGGAAGCGTTGATGTCAAGGAGCAACTGCGAGGAGCCGTCGACAGTGATGTATCATCATCGATCCGTCAATTGTAGGCAATGCTTTGCTTCCGAGTTGCTCAGTTGGGCAATGAGTTGTCATTGAACTGTCGTGATGAAGGCAATGCCTCATCATCAAGCCATGCAGCCGGCGCTGTGATGTCCTGAAGCGGCGATGCATCAGTGTCAAGCAGAATGCATCGGGTCTGACTGGTGCAAAGTAGGCACTACGTAGATGTTGATGCTGAACCACAGGACAACCCACTTCCAATGGCCCAGGACTGAATTGCCACCACTTGGCAGGTTAGGACTCACAGTTGGCAGAGTCGCATACGATCTTTGATGTCTCTGAGACTGCAGAGCAGGAGGTAAGTAGAAGAGCCCTTGGAGTCACTCTGGGCTCAAGTGATGTATGTCCAGTCCTTCTTACCCACCTTGGCACAGTGAGCAACAGGCAGGTCAGCACAGCAGGAAAGCATTTCTTCCAGAGCAGCAGTCTGGCACAGTGGTTGTTCTTTAACAGAACAGCAGTCCTTCTTCCTGGCAGAGTATCCACAGGTCCAGACCAGACGTGCACTGATGTGGTGGGGTCATAAGTCTAGTTCTTATTACCAGTGGTGCTTTTGAAGTGAGGAAGACTTCAAAGATGGGCTTAGAAGTGCAAACGGGTCCTCATGTTCCCGCCCTGGCTCCAGACAGACTACAGGGGGTATGCAGCTCTTTGTGTGGAGACCGGCACAGCCTTATTCAGGTGCAAACATCAGCCCGTCTTCCCAATCCTGCCCTGGATACCCATCAAGATGTTAATGGCCCACCAGAATGCGAATGGCCCATCAGCAACATCTAAACTTACTTTGCGAGTGACTGTCTAGAGGAATGAACAAAGCCCAGCTGTTACCCAACCCAGACAAGTATTGGAGACAGACAAAAGCAGCTTTACCATTAAAGAGGATTTATCATCACAAGACCATAGGAACCAAACATGATTGTTCTTAGTCATCTCAATCAGGAATTACACTTAATACATGTATTAAGGAATCCCCAAAGTTAACCTATGAGTGGGGTAGGCCTCACAGTAGTGAAAAACGAATTTGTAAGTTTTTCACTACCAGGACATGTAAAACTATAAAGCATTAGTCCTGCCTTTTACTTACACTCACCCTGCCCTATGAGCTACCTACGGCCTACCTTAGGGGTGACTTATATGTAATAGAAGGGGCGTTTAAGGCTTGGCAAAGGGTTTTACATGGCAAGTCAACATGGCAGTCAAACTGCACAAGCAGGCTCTGCAGCAGCAGGACGGAGACATGCTTAAAGGGCTACTTAAGTGGGTGGCACCAACAGTGCTGCAGGCCCACTAGTAGCATTTAATTTACTGGTTCTGGTCACTTATAGTTCACTTTGCTAAGGACTTACAAGTAAATTAAATATGCCAATTGTAGATACGCCAATGTTGCCATGTTTAGGGGAGTGAGCACATACACTCTAGCATTGGTTAGTAGTGGTAACGTGCCCAGAGTCCTCAGGCCAACAAAAATAGATCAGCAAAAAATGAGCCAAACAGGTAAAAAGTTTGGGGGAAGACCACCTTAAGGCTGACAGGTCTAACACACATACACACACATACATACACACATACATGCACACACAGAAACATATTCACCCATACAAACCCACACACGCAGATTCTCAGAGATAAGCAAAGACAGACAAAACCCCACACACATCCACTCAATCCCACAGACATATACACACACAGACACAACCCTACTCACACACAACCCCACACACATATACAAAACAACCCCTACACATACACGTACACTCTGCACCCACACACTTATACACACCCCATTCAACCCCATAAACACATACATACACAACTCCACACACACACATCAATAAAAACCCCCACACACTTACACACAATTCCACAAACACCCAACTATTCCCCACTCACAGACATAGAAACGCCCCACACAAATACACCTACAAGACTCCCCACACAGACACAACATCCCCACACACAGAGAGAACCTAACGCACACACATTCACATCCACACAACTGCACACACACACATACACACAAACTCACACACATATACACCTACACCTACACAAACTCACACATACCCACCCAACCCCAGACAGGCACACTCACAAAATCCCATACACAGATACACATACATACACTTGTGGATGAGATAGCGAAGGCCCAAGGATTTCAAGGCTTTAGACAACACTTGAGTAAGCGTAGTTATTCGGTGGGTGGAGACACTCTCGAAGCTCTGGACCTCTTGGGCTTCAGGGTTGTGGAAACAGTTTTGAAAGTACATACACTTATACAATCCGACACATATACTCACACAATGCCACACATGCACACACCCTCACACAAAGCCACACAGTCACACACACCCACACACGCACACAGTGACACACAAACACAACTGCATTGACACACTAATACACCCACACAACCCTACAGACATGCACACACACCCACACAATTCAATACACACATACATACACACACTCACATGCCTGCCCACACACACTCACATATGCACCCACATAACCCCACAGACATACACTCACACAAAGCCATGCAATCACACATGTGCAGCCCCCCACACAACCTTATAGACACACTAACACACCCACACCCACACAGCCTTATACACAGACACACACAGATATAACATCACAGACACACTACACACACATCCACACAACAACACACACACACAGATTGCAAACAGACAAACCCCTGCTACACACACATTTCTCCATAGAGACATGCAGACTCACACAATCCTGCACACTCACATGCATGCACACACTCACTTAACCCCAAACTTGCATACACACTCAAACATAGACACCTATAGTGACAAATATGCACAACTATACAGATATCCTCAAATGTTTACTGGGAAACATGTAAACATGCACACACACACCTAGTCAGACAAACACACACATAAAGATACAGTCCAACATACATACACATAGTCACATATATACCCACACATACACCAACACAAACCTCCACTCAAATTCTCTCGTACACATAGGTATACACATGCTACTTATTCCACACAACAGGCACAGTCTCACACAAAGAGACACAACCAAGTACATGAACTTATGCACACACTTCTACACACACAGCCACAAAAAGATACTTACACATTCAGTCACACACACACACACACTCACACAAACTGCAACACACATTCTCTTGCACACACACACATACTTACACACTCATCCAGACACACTTGGAATATGATATATATTTTTTTATAAAGTGTGATTGAATCTGCGGAGCCACTGTGATGCTTTATAGCCAGAACAAAGGTTAGTGCACCGGTTATGGGCATCACAGTGGATCTGCAAATCCAGTAAATACATACATAAGTAAAATATTTTTGAAAAAATTAAATGGTGTAAATTATTTAGTGGGTGGCTCTAAAAAGAACCTTTGTGCTTATTGTGTGTTATATACTCTTATAACAAGAGCTGGACACATTCCTTAATGTTGTTAAGAAAGATCCAGTTACCTTCTACTGTGAAATGGACTCAGTCATTACGGTACACCCCAGACATGTCAATACAGATATTATTGTTGTCATTTTACCATACTTTATGGTCAGGGAGAAATGCTGAAGTTGTTTTGTTGACATGTCTTAGATTTATCCATCTTTGGAAAAAACTGAGATGATCACTGCCACTACTGCCTTTCACATATGTTGGAATATACAAAGGCAGTGTGAGGAAAGAGAATCATCAATGTTGCCAATGTCTCCTTTATTGGATTTCTAGTCAAACCCTTGTGATATTGCCAGATTGTTGACACCACAATGCACAATCATGAGGCCTGGGTGCTCACAATCCAAAATGCCCTTAACCATAGGCAACAAGTGATACCAGTCGCCAATTCAAATAAAGTCCACTTGGGGAAACCCCAGATTTCTGTTAATGCCAGAATTTTCGGCATTCTCTCTTACCCAAACGACAAAGATGTGACCCACAATTCAGACATTAAACATGATGCTGGTGTGCAGGAGTTGGATACATCAAAGGCCAGTAGCAGAATGAGAAATGTTCACTAACAGTTTTGATAGTAAAGATAATTAAAAAAAGCCCTTGCAAAGGTTGTCGTTGGCTGAGGTAGGAGTAGTGTAGTCAATAAATGCTATCTAACTATGTTCTCTGATTGAGGGAAAAATATTATTACTGTTATGGTAGCTCTAATAGGTTTATATTTTTAAACTGTGAAGGGTGACTTCAATGAGGTTCTTATCAAGGCATGCTGAGGAATCAAAGCTTTCCGAACTTTTGACCTGAAGTTTCCTTACAAGGATTTTCAAATCAGTTGCCATGGAAACTGTGCTTGCAAAAAGGACTATGGGAAGAGTGTAATGGAGAGAGCACATTTATATTGTAAATTAAGCAAGTAAATGGTTTGACCAAGTAAGCTGGTCAATTAAGTTGCAGGGGGAGAATAGGAATGGATAAAAATAACTTATCTCTCCCTTTCCTTTAGTGTTGTACTCTTTTTAAGGGTGTTCAGCGGATGTGCTGATCCATCGCAAAGTTATACCGGAGGGGCAAACTTACCACCAGCCATATAAGCTTCACATAGTGAAGCCTGCAGATTGAACTTTGCAGTGGCTCTGTGAAATCCAGTCCAAGAAGTAAAGAGAGGTTATATGAGGTTCAACCAATAGTGACTATTCCCAGTAAAAAATTACAAAAATGTGTTCTGTGATTCAGTGATGGGTTCAATGCTACGGGTACAGATATATATACCCCATGCATAACCTTTTCTTCTTGAGTTTATCTATGGCTGGTGAGGAGGTGCAGTAGGTGAATTTGCTGTTGCTTCTGGTCTACAGAAGTGTGCTTTTTTAATGTAGGCCAATACTCTTCAGTTAACTACATTAAACGAACAACTTCTTCAGATATTTGCATTGGGGATACATTCTCTACACTTGCAAAACATACAATAAGGGGAATATGGGCTAAATGTTTTATGCACTTGAAAGATGCAGGGAGAAACCATAGGTCAATATAGATCTGTAATTCTCTCATTGTAGAAGTGGTTGCACATTCAGAACATTGTGTAGCACCTTAGAGGAACTATTATGAGCTAACATGTTTACAACCGTAGTGTATATTAATGCTTTTGATTTCCATTGCTCCTGATGAATGAAATGTATAGAAAAAATATGTTTCTTCGGTATTTCCCATTGATTCCTATGCTAGGCTAGGGCTGCTAGGCGTTCGAGCCCCCGTGCTAAGCCTTATTTTGGCTATGTGGGGTAGTTCGCGCTTTGGCCCCATAAGGTATCCAAGCCAAATTTGCATCCATTTTTTCCCAATATCCTGAGGATTCTAGAGGTACCAAGGGTTTGGTAATTCTCCTAGAGGGGACCAAGAAATATTTCAAAATACAGTTACATTTGTTTTTTGGGGGGGAAAGTGGAAAAAAAGTGCTGCAGAAGAAAGCGTTTAGTTTATTCCCTGTAAATGGTATCAACAAAGCGTTTGCAGTGCTAAAATAACCATCTTCCCAGCTTTCAGCAACAGGCAGACTTTTGTCAGAAAAACAACATTTTCTACACAGGTGTGGCATTTTACTTGGACACAGCCTATTTTTTGTGATTTCAACCTCCTTCCAGTTAGCAGTAGAAATGGCTCTGAAACCAATAATGGATCCCGGAAAGCTGAACATTTCTGAAAAGTAGACAACATTCTGTCTTTGTGTAGATCCTTCAAAGTTTTCCTATAGAAAGTAACAGTTGAAAGAAACAAATATTGAAATTGAGTTGAACAAATCAGCCATTTGTGCCTAAATATTCACCTGCAACTTCTTCTAACTATGGCAGGTTCCCTAGAGCCAATAACTGAGCTGCACCTTACAATGTTTTTCATTGTGTACCAGGTATACTACAATTCATTTGGTACAAAATAGGGTTAAAAATAGGTATCAAGGAAGCCTATGTATTTCCAAAATGAGAATAAGAAAAATTAATTTAAAAGCATTGGTAATTTGCACATCTATAAATTTGTGGGTACCATATAGGAGCAGGTGAATTAGAGGGTATTTTTCGAAATGCCTTATTCTTTACAAATTGTCTCCAATTTTGAAGGCAGAAATTAATAGAAGGACAACTGATAATACCACTTGTTCTACTATTCTGTGTTCCCCTAAGTTTCCCAATAAAAATGACACCTCACTTGTGTGGGTAGGTCTAGTGCCTTCCCCAGGAAACAGCAAAAAACACAATATGGACACATCACATTTTTGCACTGAAAACTTACCCTTTTTTTGCAATGTGCCTAGCTGTGGGTTTTGGGCCCTAGCTCAGCTGGCACCTAAGGAAACCTAGCAAACCTACACATTTTTTAAAACTAGACACCCAGGGAAATCCAGGATGTAGTGACTTGTGTGGCCCTCACCAGGTTCTGTTACCCAGAATCCCTTGCAAACCTCACAATTTGTCTAAAAAATCAATTTTTCCTCACATTTTAGTGATGGAAAGCTCTGGAATATGAGAGGAGCCACAGACTTCCTTCCATCCTGCATTTCCCTAAGGCTCTCGATAAAATGGTACCTCATTTTTGTGAGTAGGCTTAGTGCCTGCAACAGCAAACAACCCAAAACGCAACATGGACACATCACATTTTTCCACAGTCCCCCAGCACATATAAAACCTTTTACTATACTGATACCCCTCTACATACAGTTGTCTCCATAAATAAAGCTGAGGTGCAACTGGTGCCCCCACCAAACACATATTACCTTATACTAGGCCCCGCCTCTTCTACATACAATGGTTCCCCTTAAAGAAAGCTCTGCATCAAGAGGCCAGTTCCACACTAGAGGCATGACGTATTACTAGAACACACACTTTCTATATAGAACTTTGTTCCCAAATACTGCTCAGTCTGAAGACTTTAGTCACTCACCACACATAGCATGACTCTTTTACATACAGATGTCTCTAGATTTCTGCATGAAGATGCCAGTGCGACACTACACAGATCACCAATCACTAGACACAACTTTCTCTTTGAGCAGAGCTCAGCCCGAAGAATCATGTCCCCAAACACACATATACTGCAATGGTAGGACAAGCCTCTTTTATATGGAGGTGTATCCCTAAATGAAGCTCAGGAGAAAGTGGGCATTCCCCTCCCATTAACACAACCTTTTACTGGGCCGAACTCTTCACATACAGTTGTCAGCCTGAATAAAGCTCTGCATGAAGATGCCAGTCTCACAACATAAACATCACCTATTAGTAGGCCAAGCATCTTTTATATACAACTGTTGCATTTTATAGAGCAAGCACACCAAAGCAATTATATTAGGTGTATGCTGTGTGCATTTTATAAAAATATTTAATGCATGAAATTGATAAAGGTATGAAGAGTTTGAACACATTTTGTTTACAGTCTCATCCAGGTGCTCCGGGTGTTCAACTCATTGGAAAATGCCTCCCTAACAGCAGAAGAGGAAGAAGAACATAAATGCTTGTTGCAATCAAGCAAATAAAAGTCCAACACACCCTGGTAGAGAACAAGTAAAAAAGAAACATAATTTTTGTAAGAGTACTCAAAGGTTTATTAAAAAACAAATTTTAAAAACTAGAGTTAGTTATAAAGGTGTGAGGAAGAATAATGGATCATTCACATTGAAAGTAGGCCTAACTAGAACATCTAAAGGGGACAATTTTTTAAAAAGAAGTATGGCCATTCTTGAGGGGAATAAGAACTTTAAGGAATTTTGCATGAAGTTCTGGAGCACAAGGCTATTACATCATGTTATGAAATCAATGAAGCAAGAGAAGAAGAGAGAAGTTACAGGTCAACAAAAAGAGTTGGTAGATTGTATTGTAGATGAGGCTTTTGCTCTAAAAAAAAGAATTTGTTTATTCTTATTCTCAACAGATTGAGAACTTTAGACCTGTTAGTCCAAGCTAAAAAAAAGTTCTGTCAAAAGCAAAAAATCAATAAGTCTAACATTTGCAGCATGTGTGAGGGGAGTGGAAACACACTTCCAGTAGAGAGGTCTATTTTGATGTAGAAACTACTTTCAAAACAAGTGTTTATTGTTTGTTGTTGGTACAGATGACCGATTGTCTGAGGTGAAACAATGTACATCCATACCAATGGAAAAATTAGTACCTAGAAATAGAGATTAAATATTTGGGGATTGCATTTTAGAGTGAGGTCCTGCTCCAGTATATAAATGGCAGTGCAGCAGTAAGTGTAACATAAGGCAATAGTCAATTGACTAGTTTAGGGTATTCCTAGAAGAATTCCACAGTCCATCTTTAAAACAGAAAATCCTAATGTTGCAAAGTCTGTATACCTGTCAAGTAAGATAAGTATCTAATCTACAAGGACATTCATAGAGTTGCCTATCTAAAAATATATATGACAGTACTTTTCATCATGTTTTTAATGCTGTCTATACATCACAAAAGAATACGAAATCTAGTAAGAAGGTTGTATTTTATGAAAAGTCCATCTCTGCATTTAGAAGCTTTGAATAAAGCTCTTTTGCATCGCACTCTAGCGGAAGTTACAAATATTTCAAAAAATGTTCACATTAATGTACTGAACCTGAAAGTAACCCTGAAGTAAATTAAGTAGTAGTTGAACCTAGTAGAGAGAGAGAGAGAGAGAGACTAAAGGTTCTCTGTTAGACAACTTCAGAAGAGAAATAAGAGAAATTAGTACAAGAAGTGCAGACCTTCCAAACAAATATGTGTTTGTTGTTGTCATACACACTATGCAGCGCAAACTAAATGAATTGATTTCTGTGCTAAAACTGAAGAGAATGACCTCATTCACTGGTTTAAACTTGCACTTTATTTAATTGTAGAGGATCACTTTGATTTATGTAACAATCAAGTAGAGTGCAGGTATTGAATAAGCAAACTAGATGACAACAAAATGCCAGCTAGAGGTATTCGCAATAAGCTATAAATGTTTATAATTCCTACTGAGCTAGAAGACCTCAATGTGTCTGAGAGTAGTCTGATTCAAACAGTACATAGTTTTCAAGCAATAGTCAGTCAGGATGCATACAAAAAGTAGAAATTTACCTGCAAGTGAATTAGTGAATGGTCTTAAAGGAAACGTTGTTTACCTTCCACTAGACTTTAAAACAGAATATTGAAACTCTTGGTGTAGATATAGATGTAGAGGAACCTCAAGGGGTGCTAGTAAATGGTATAACAACAAAGAATACATAAAAATGTAAGTATTGATTAGTAAAGATAAAGTAAAGAAAGCAATAGCATACCTCAACAAAGAAAACATGTTCTACAAAGATTTAGACATATCTGAGATTACTGTGTGAGATATATGTGAGATTACTGAGCACAGATCAACTAGACTGTACTCTGAAGATCTGAGATTCAGACAAAACATTCCTCATCCTTTTCACCTTCTCTTTGAAAGTCAACTCACAGTTTTGTCATACGCTGTTGCACATATTGTGAAAACAGGAACACTCTTTAAAAATTTGAGGGCAAGAGACTTTGCTGGGAAAATTCACAGAAAATATGAGAATCTTGTGTGAAACCTGATGAATTTCATGGCGTGCCTACTTGAAACCAATGAGTACTGGTTTCATTGGTATTGTGAGCTGAAGTGCATGTTGCGCAACTTAGGTGCACTTACCTGGTTCGTAATTCTTAGCTATTCGGAGTCTGCCAGGGATGATTTGCATGACTTTCTCAGAGAATCCAACTTTAACACTACTGGGATCAACTTTAAAACACCAGGTAAATTGTGCTCGATGGATCCAGCAAATGCTAATCATAGATTTCAAGCTATACTTTACTTTATCTGTATCAAAATAAATTCTCCTTTTGGTGAAGTCACCGACTACCTTTGAAGGAAAGAATACCAAGCTAATGATGTGCTACATTTTCACATGTCACTGTGGTTAAAAGGAGCGCCAACATCTGGACAGGATACTTATGAGTTACTACTGTCATTCATTGAGCAGTACATGACATATAAGAATCCCAATGAGAGTGAGAATAACAAACTTAGGCAGCAAGTATTGAGATTTCAGTAGCATCAATGTAGAAAGTCCCGTTGTTGCAGACACACAGCCAAAGGAAAATACCACACCAAGTGTCGCTTTGGTATCCCTAGCCCTGTTACCTCCAAAGGAAGAGTAAACAGTTTCATGTCGGCACTCAGACACACAGGTATTGGGAAATCTCCAAAGAATATCACCTGCCAATCTCCTAGTGGGTAACAGTGGTTAACAACAGGGGGGTAAGAGGAAATGGATAGGAAATGTCCTCTTAAATGAATAACTTACATACCAACAAGTATCCTACACAGTGTCAAAACCAAAACAATGGCCTACTTTTTCAACATTTCTAAAATGCTTAGGGTCAAGTATTCCACATACATTAAAAAAGTAGGCAATATTTGGCATTTATACTGTGTAGGATACTTGTTGGTATGTGAGTAAATCTCCAAAGAACACATACAACACCAGGAGAGGCTTCAAAACGTACACTCGGTTATTTGGTCTATGTGGAATGCAAACATGGGCATTCAGTTTGTAGCTGACAATTCCATTGCTGTTGCTTGATATGTTACCTCTTACATTACAAAGTCTGAAAAGACAGAAATTAAAGAAGCGTGGGAATGAAGTTCTGCAAAAGTCTCTAAAAAAAGTTGTACCACTTCATTTTGAAAATGCTTTCCACAGGAAGGTAGATTCTTATTAGGCAAATGACAGCTTAAGTTCTACTAGTTTATATGAGAAGTCCACATCCAACATCTAGATTAAATTAGGCATTGCTTATATTCGTAGCTGAGTATTGAAGACTTTTGAAGAGATTGAATACTTTGTGAAACCAAAAAAACTGGATACTTACTACCCATATCAAAGTGTCAATTTAGAAAAACTCTGTCTGTATGAAGTAGTTCAGTTCTACACATATAGGAAAAATGTTTAAAAAAACATTGAAAGTGGTATGGTTGCTGTCTCAAGGTCTTATGTTTGTTTAGTCAGACACAATAAAGCAAGTCTCATCAACCACCGCAAACTCAGTTGTCAAAGTTCAGATAAGAAAGTGTTCTCTTATTTGGCTCTCCTGCAACTGTTTACACCTTGGCATCATGAAGAACGATTAGGTCAATACGACTTCTATGAAGATGCTTTCAATGCAGTTAAATCCCAGATTGAATGTTCAGTGTTTCCTACTTTTTTGAAAACGTTGAATGATGAGATTCAACAAAAGGAGACAATAACAACCAAGATTGCAAAGGATAGTTCACAAGGAAGCCAAAGTTCAGGATCTCCTTTTGACGATGTACATGGCTAGCCTGTTATTGAGAATGAGGCGCCCATTGCTATGAATGAGGTGGAGACTGGTATGGATCAGGTGAAGATTCAATCTATTGACTTAGACCATTTAGTCGGGCTACTTAATGAAGAACAAATACAGATTTATCAGGCGGCAACTGCTTGAGCAGATCATGGAATTCTGAACGATAACTCTGAAAGTACATGCACCACATTCAAGCCTACACTCTTTGTGGACAAGTAGGCACTAGAAAAAGTAGCTTTTAGGAGGCAGAGCCTCTTCTAGATACAACTGTCTCTCTAAACAAAGCTCTGCAATAAGAGGCCAGTCACCAACCAAGAATATCACCTATTCCTAGGATAAGCCTCTTTTACATACAACTTTCTCTTTAAAGAAAGGTCAGCCTGATTACTGCTGCCCCCCCCATCATATATACCACGTACTGGTAGCCTGCCTCTTTAGGACATAGTATACCCCACAATAACCTTTAATAACAAATGTAGGTACCCTGTCATCTGTTTAAACTACTGTGCAAAAATTTCAGTTACTTGTGGTATAATAAGCAAATTGAATGAGCATGGCTGCACTCTATATAGAGCTGTACTTGTATATTTAAAAATGCATAATAGATTTGTGGTTCTCACTAAGGGTGGGCGGAACTCGTGGAGTTTACACTCTGCAGAATTCTGCAGAGTTACATAAAAACTCAGGGAGATTCAGTGGAGTTCCACCCATCCCAAATGTGTTCACGTTGATAAGGCCCAGAGCTGTACACACTCCTTCCCACCCTCGATTCGAGATAGGCTGGAGATGGGGCTATTGTGGTGAAAGTTTACACGAACAGCCACTTACTGTACTTGTGGCAAATGATCCCTACAAGCCTGCAATTACCCGCCCAAGGCTCGATTGTGCTCAGCAAACCGGGTACACGGCAGCTGAATGACTTCATAGCCAGTCTATACACCAAGGCTGCCAACAGGAATCAATAAACGCAATACTTATATCAAAGGACAGGGGCAGCATGCTTGTGTCAACATTCTCTACGAATTTCACCTAATTTCACTCCATAATCATGAGAAGCACTGGTCTAAAGTACCAAAACATGCACGCTCTCAGTAGATTCCTGTCTTGCATACATCTTTTTGCGGATCACTGAAATATTATCGACGGCCACATTATCGACTTACCAAAATATCGTTGACAAATTATCGACGACAAAAATATCGACTTACTATACTTATTACACAAACTACAAAAATATCGAGTAAAAATTATCGAGTACTAACTATATCGAATACATAAATATCGTTTAAAAAAATATCGACTACAATTATATCGTTGGACATGAAATTAGCCCTAAGACTACAAAAATATCGACTACAAAAATATAGACTACCAAAATATCGTAAAAAAAAAAATATCGAGTTCATGTTTGCACACTTTTCTTTCTAAAATACCATCTTTATCATCAATAAAAGTCATTTCTCACTAAAAAACACTTTACACATATAATACCTGTTTCTTACTTAAAATTACTATTAATCCACATTTGCTATACATTCTATTACATGCATTTTATCATTTTCTATTATTCTTTGCATTTAACTAACATTTTCATTACTTATTTTCACATTTAAATATATTTCATTTAAACACGAACCTGCTTTAATGCGGGAATAACCACATACCACCATTCTCACATCAACAAACACTCCAATTAACTTAAAAAAATTCAAACTAGCCTATACTATGCTTCCTTACATCCTACAACCAATCAAATCAAAGCACACATAACACATATACTATAAAAGAGATACATGCATTCTACCATTTGTTGCTGCTACCTCTCTGGAAAGTAGATGCCAACACTTTGAAGATTTTGTTGCAGAATAAACATCTTTAAAGATCCAGCTCACTAGCTAATTAATCAAGTAAGTAACACAGCATTTTTGTAGTAAACTAAATTAGAAGTACACTATATTCCTTACATCTCCTAAGTCTTACACTTATTTTATTTTCATGTCTTCCTACTTTTCTGATAGAAACTACTCCAACACAATTCCTATTAAATGGTCATATTTCTTCACGTGCAAAATCAGATAGTAAGTATAGAATAATTCTCTGTTACACACCAACTGCTGTTTTTAAACACTAATTTACAAGAGTATTTATTTTTCATTAACATTATATTTACAGATATACTGAAATTGTGCTATTTCTACAGCAAAAACGATAAAACTACCCTAATTACACATGTAAGTATAGATGTTTTTGTTATAAAACGGCCAATTTCATTAATGCACATTTTTAAACAACATATCTTGCTTTTTACATCTTCCCTATAGATCATTTAAAAGATCCAAGATCAACTATAGCAAAACACAAGAATACCCTTCAGAAAAATGTAAGTATAATTGTTATTTGCTAAAATGTGGGCTCAAAAAACGCTAACTATATTCTTAACACCATTTTATTTATTTTGAATTGCGTCTACAGATATTCAGAAAACATCATACATCTATTCTACATATCATATGAAAACATCCTACACAAAATATACCAATATAGAAGAATAGCCTTGTAAAAAATGTAAGTATATTTGTCATTTCTCTAAAACTGCCGAAAATAACACAGACTATGTTCTTAACAACATCTTATCTATTTTATATTTCCTCTACAGATATTCTGAATACATCATACAGCTATTCTACCTACAACAAAGAAAACGACATATTTAGAAGTTAGTATACGTTTAAATCTGTTACATTTCCAAACGGTTCAGTATTAAAATTATAATATTTTGCTTTTATTTCTTCTATCTACTCTACAGATCATACCTGTACTAAATTGATGAACTCCAGCAATTACTACTATTCTACTATTTAAACAAGTAAGTATATGTAATGTTTACATCAAATTCACTAGTAGACAAAAATGACAACTGCTTTTGAGTAGGAAATACGTTTGTTATATATAAACATTAACGTTGCTTTTCTATATTTTCATACCAACAGCAAATAAAGACATACATACAAGAACATCATTCGAAAGACATTTCTGCTTCTGTGACTACTACTTTGATTAACTGTAAGTATAAATGCATCACTAATGATGTTAGCACCACATAAGTAAAAAAATGTGTACTGATTTTGTTTCTTTCTACTCTTTCCTAGAACAAGTAAATCAAAATGACTGAAGGTGCAGAATTTGTCATGTCTCAGAAAAATAAATTACTATTATGCTACATGGGTTATGTGTATAATCAGGAGAGACAAAGTGGTAGAAAGGTTTTTTGGAAGTGTACAAAATATTACTCCAACAAATGTTATGGGAGGGCCACTACCGAGGAAAGTAATGTGCTATTTACTAGAGAACATAATCATCCCCCAAATGTCACAGAAATAGAAATTAGAGATGCTTTAGAAAGTATTAAAAGTGCTAGCACACAAAGTGACAAACCCACCACACAAATACTTAAAGAAGAACTGGTAAAAATCCCTGCCCATGATTCAGGGCAACTACCCTCTATTGACTCCCTGAAATGCACAATTGCACGCACCAAACGACTCACTAGCACAACCCAACCCAACCCAACTAGTTTTGAAGAAATTATTATTTCACCCGAAATGGCCATCACACACAATAAAGATAAATTTATTATTTTTGATAATGAAAGCAGTACAAACAGAATAATTATGTTTGCAACTGCAAGTAATTTACGCAAAATCCAACCGTGTCCCCAATGGATGATGGATGGAACATTTAAACCCTGCCCAAAACCTTTTTACCAACTGTATTCCATCCACGGTTTATACCATCATTCTAACATACCTTTCATTTACTGTTTGCTACCCAACAAACAGCAAACAACTTACACCGAAATTTTAAATGTTCTCAAAACGGAAATCAATAATTATTTTCCCGAAAAAATAATTATTGATTTCGAATTAGCTATGATAAATAGCATTTTGAGAACATTTCCCCACACAGCAATCCAGGGTTGCTATTATCATTTTAATCAGAGTATATGGAGGCATCTCCAAAAATCTACTTTAAGTGTACTATACTCTACAGATAGCACCTTTGCCTATCAAGTTAAAAAGTTAATAGCCCTGGCCTACGTCCCTGTTACAGATGTTGCTGAACATTACAATTTATTAATTGACAGCGCATATTATAAGAGGAATGAGGATAAACTAACACCATTGCTAGACTATTTTGAAGACACTTGGGTGGGAAGGTTGCACAGATCAGGACATCGACGCCAGCCCAAATTCCAAATCCCTTGGTGGAATGTCTATCTCAGTACTTTAAACCAAGAGGCTAAAACCAACAACAGTGTTGAAGGGTGGCATAATGCTTTCCAAGCAACTACAAACAGAGGCAAACCCACATTCCACAACCTTCTAGAAGCTTTGAAAAAAGAACAAAGCTATCAGGAACTAAGAATGGAACAATCAGTGTCACAAATAGGGCCCAAACTCACTAAACAAACCCAACAAATGTTCCGACTACTTCAAAGTCAAGTCACATTATACCCTACAACTAGAGGTTTAGAATACCTGGCAATAATAGCAAAAAGTCTACTATAAAAATGTCAAGTAAATATACGAATGTCTTCTTACAATACTAATAAAATTCACATGTCATAAACATATATAATGAATTATAAATAAAACATATTTGTTTGACAAACTTTTAAAATTTATGTAAAAAAATTCGTAACAAATATGCAATGTTTATAATTTTTTATAACATACACATAACATTAGAAATCGACATTTCCCACCCAATCAAAATTGTAAAATAAATACTTACAATTTGTGGACTTGAGAGACGCAATCAAGGAAAAATCAATCCATACAATCCAATCCAATATCTTACTATTCCAATATGGGAAACCCTCAAAAACCCGAAAATAAATTGTAAAATGTAAAAAAAGGCTCCAGGAAATCCCGAAAACAGTAGTGTGTACACGTTAGGATTTAAAGTTATATACACACTATTTTAAAAAAACGGTCACGCATATCAATGTATCAATCCGAATCGAAACCCTCCAAAAAACCCGAAAAAGGTTTAAAAAGTGAAAAATCCGCTCCTGGCAAACACGAAAAATAGGAGATAAAAGTCCAAATATAAGCATAATAACTTAAACATTTGTTTCTCCGTTAAAAAACACGCTTCCTTCCATGTAGTTTTCATGCGAGGAACCGAAACCTGTAAAATAACATACATAACGAAAGCCACCCACAAATACCCCCTTCACATTTGTAAATATACTAACAATTAACATTAACCATGTAAGAAGACATTTCTGAACACTTAAAATTAGACTTGTAGGAAAAAAAGCACGACACATCTATAACGGAGACTTTTCACCCAAACGCTACTTAAACTATTAATACATACACCAAAAACACACTACAGAGTTCGATTATACCCTCAAACATGACCACTTACTTATAATTTGTAGTTAAAAATAACCTTACCTCTCTCCACGCGAAGCAACTCCCAACCGCGAGCTTCTCCAGTCCTGAATGGAGTGCAATAACCTTACGCGGTAAAAAAGTAGTCCCCTTAACCCATTTGTGTAAAAGGATAATAGAATAAACAATGTCAAATGTAAAATATATAATACATACACATGTATAATGTAACAAATTAATACACTATACTCATGACATTTTTCCTTTATTAACAAAAAATAATATATTTAATATAAATTAATATATAATATGTATTATATATTAATAATATTAAATAATTATGTAAAACTTTGAATAAAAGATGTAAATATTTAGTTATTCAGTATATTTATATGAATAATTTTGTGTATAATTTTAATAAAACATTATAAATGTTTATGGGAATAATTAATAATGATAAATAATATAACTTATTTATTGTTATTAATATAACAAGTAGAACCATTTAGTATATAAAGAATGGCCTGAAAAAAGTATCTATTTTATCTGTGAATGTATATATTTTTGTTAATAATAAATGAATGTTTATGTTTATTAATTATTAATAATAATAATAATTATTAAAATAATTATTATTTTTATTAATTATTAAAAAAAGTTATATAATTATTTCTAACTATAACAAAATTATATAATTGCTTTACTAATATTTGATAAATACCAGATATTATAATTAAACATATTGTTTCCCTATACAATTATAAACTTTACAACCAAATCGATTTATATGTTTTATGTAAAAACAACATTGTGTGAAATATACACCAAGAAAATTTTTTTTTGTATTTCAATTTATCCTAACAAATGTAATAATAGTCATGTTACTTGTTAAAAAGAAATATGTATTATATATTTTATTATATTAATATTTAATATTAACATAATAAAATATTAATGTAAGAAATATATAAAAAAGAATTGTTTAATTTATTTCTATATAAATACTTTAAATTGTAAGTGACTGATGGGAATATGTTAAATTTACTGAAAGAATCTAGTAATCCAAATTATTTTTTACATTGACCACATGTATATAAATGTAAAGATGTTATTGTGTGAATAATCAAAGTAAAAAAAAAATGTGATGTTATATTTGTTTGTGATTTTATTGTAGTACACAATAAAAAATTTTTAAATTGTTTAATAAACTTATTTGAAAACATCTATGTTGCATTAATTTTTATTATTAAAATACAGAAATGAACAAATGTATACAAATGTGCTGCACACTGACCAATTTTATATGTATTGTTACTACTCCAGTCAATCTAAAATCATAGAAGCTGCAGGACACTAGCAAAAATTATTTTACTATTCCTACTACACTCAAGGTAATACCATAAAATGTGGTGGAGACTAACCAATGTATTTTTATTAATCCTACTCCAGTGTAGGTAATATTACTGATGGTGCTGAACACCAACCAATTAATAATTAGAATTCCAACTCCACTCTAGCTACTGTCTGAAAACATGCTAATACATAAATTTTTTTGATCTAAATAAAAGGTACTAATGAAAAGTTATAATAATAGCTATTTTCGTGTAATAAATTTAATTTATCACTTAAGTTAAACTATACATCAGCACTCTAAAATACCCAAAACTGTCCCAAAACACTAAAAAGACCCCTTCACCCTAAAGGCCAAAACTGACCCAGAACACTACAAATACCCCTTTATCAACAAACTGAAAACTGACCCTGAACCCTACAAATACCCCTTACCCACAAACTGAAAACTGACCCTGAACCCTACAAATACCCCTTTACCCACAAACTGAAAACTGACCCTGAACCCTACAAATACCCCTTTACCCACAAACTGAAAACTGACCCTGAACCCTACAAATACCCCTTACCCACAAACTGAAAACTGACCCTGAACCCTACAAATACCCCTTTACCCACAAACTGAAAACTGACCCTGAACCCTACAAATACCCCTTTACCCACAAACTGAAAACTGACCCTGAACCCTACAAATACCCCTTTACCCACAAACTGAAAACTGACCCAGAACCCTACAAATACTCCTTTACCCACAAACTGAAAACTGACCCTGAACCCTACAAATACCCCTTTACCCACAAACAGAAAACTGACCCTGAACCCTACAAATACCCCTTTACCCACAAACTGAAAACTGACCCTGAACCCTACAAATACCCCTTTACCCACAAACTGAAAACTGACCCTGAACCCTACAAATACTCCTTTCCCAACAAACTGAAAACTGACCCTGAACCCTACAAATACCCCTTTACCCACAAACTGAAAACTGACCCTGAACCCTACAAATACCCCTACACCCACAAACTGAAAACTGACCCTGAACCCTACAAATACTCCTTTCCCAACAAACTGAAAACTGACCCTGAACCCTAAAAATTACCCCTTTACTCACAAACTGAAAACTGACCCTGAACCCTACAAATACCCCTTTACCCACAAACTGAAAACTGACCCTGAACCCTACAAATAGCCCTTCACCCACAAACTGAAAACTGACCCTGAACCCTACAAATAGCCCTTCACCCACAAACTGAAAACTGACCCTGAACCCTACAAATACTCCTTTTCCCTCAAACTGAAAACTGACCCTGAACCCTACAAATACCCCTTTACCCACAAACTGAAAACTGACCCTGAACCCTACAAATACCCCTTTACCCACAAACTGAAAACTGACCCTGAACCCTACAAATACCCCTTTACCCACAAACTGAAAACTGACCCTGAACCCTACAAATACCCCTTTACCCACAAACTGAAAACTGACCCTGAACTCTACAAATAGCCCTTTACACAAGAACTGAAAACTGACCCTCAACCTCAAAAATACCCATTTACCCACAAACGTAAAAATTTCCCAAATCCCACTAAATACACCTTTACTCACGACTAGAAAAATGACCCAGAACCCTAAAAAATTAACCTATAACAAAAACTATGAAACTGAGCCAGAACACTATAAATAATAATGAACACAACATTAAACATAAATATATAAAAAAAAAAATATTTTAAAAAACTATTATAAAATATATTATCACATTAGCTATAATAATAATTTAGATTAATTAATATTGTTTAATTTCAATTAATTAATTAACATCAACATAAATTCACACATTACATTAAAATGTATCCAATTAATGTAATTAAGTCATTATTATAAATTAATTACCAATTAATTTATTTAAATGATATGCAATATATTAATTACATCAATAACTAATTATAATTAATCTGTTAGCAATTAATAATTGTAAATAATATACTAATTCTTAATACAATAAATCACTAATTATTATTAATTAATAACCAATGTATCAATTAAAATCATATACAAATTAATTATTAAAAATAATAATTATTAATAATCAATTAATCAATTAATCAATTAAAGTATATGCTAATTAATCAATTAAACAATTAACTAATTAATATTAATTAATTACCAATTAAAATCTAATTAAAACAATTACCAAACATATATTAACTAATTAATTATTATTAAATTACTTCCCACCCTATTCCCCTATAAACCCACAACCCGCTCCTAAACATTAGGTACTATTTATTTAAATATTATATATATATTATTTTATAAAATCAATATTTTCTAACATTTTCTCGATATTTTTTCCTTTCACTATATTTCGATATTTTGTCTAGTCGATATTTTTGAGTCGATATTTTTGTATTCGATATTTTTGGGTCATTTTTGCAGTCGATATTTTTTTCAACGATATTCCTATAGTCGATATTTTGTTAATGTCGATATTTTTCCGTCGATATTTTGTCCATTCGATATTATGTAGTCGATATTATGTCCAGTTACCCTTTTTGCTTCACAAAAATACCTCTTGCAAGAGAATGAGTACTTATTGCTATAAATTGTACTTCAGGGACTCTAATTACACTCTGTAGTAAGGATATGGAATAAAAGATGCGTCATCTTTGGATAAGAAGTATGGTATACAGGACAAATCGAGAGGTCGAAATGGATTGACAGCTACAAATGAGCACTGCATTCTAGCCACTCTCTTGGAGCTCACCCACTCTTAATTTCAAATATGAGGTATGATACTTGTTTTTTTTTATTGAAACAAAGCCCTTGGCACCCACCATGAGTCTTTTAAGCGGGGAAAGCTATGTGGAGTAGGAGAAAGAGGTGGGTTGGAAACCAAGGTTGTACACATTGCATGGTCTAGCCAAACGAGGGGTGCAGCACTGAGCAAAGTCATCTACACAGAGAGGTTATAAATGGCTTGCCCTCTGATGTTTCATACCCTCTCATGATGAACGTAACTACACTGAGCCGTACCCAGGCTGTTCTCGGTTCTGGCTGCAACTCAGCGTCCGTGCAGATCGCCTTTACCTCCACCATGGTGGGAGCAGGGTACTCAACGTCCTCCTCAATTGCAACTGGCTGCATAGGCTCTATTCCCCGGCTGCAGTTTTAGCGACTTTACTGACTGTCTAGTCAACCCGGGTTAGTGAGAGGTGCGAAGCAAGGAATGGGTGGGCCACTGCACCCGGCAGACATAGCCCACAGCCAATACTAGCTACTGAGTAGTCGCCGTTGTAAATCTAAGTCAGCATGTTATCCGGACATGCTTCCATCTGGCGTCCATGTTTCATCCTGGCAAGAGACTGTTAACCAGTACTGATTACTTCCACCAGTGGAGTGGTGCATGCAATTTATTTATAATTCCACGTTACAAGAGTAACACAGTATTACTAAATTACTCCAATTCCGCTACCAGAATAAAGAAATTCACCCACCCCTAGTTTTCGCATTCTATTATATGTATTTTTAAGTGCACTGAAGATAATTTTTTCAAATGAGCTATTGAAGATAGAGGCCTGCAGCTAGTGATGCATTAATGATATAGTGTTTCCATTTCATCTTTAATTATCAATACAGATTTTATTATAATCCTTCATTTATATGTACTGAATTTTCAGGTACTAGTAATTACTTAATAATAACATTGTGGATCATCTTCAAACTGCTGTCACCGGCAGTGAACATTAGAGACAAACTAGGAAATTACTATGTATATGCTCATACACAATTACATACAGAACTACAGACACAAAACCTTCTGTTTAAAAACACATACATATATGGAGTATTACAAGAAGTACTAGAACTATAAATACCCACACACACATATATATATATACCTTAACTGAAAAAAATCTCATGTAAAAAGTAGACACATACAAACACAGTCAAGCACACAAATATTTAATTACACACACACCTCCACAAACTCGCACACATATTTACACACATGCAGAACTATACACTCTATCACACACATACCAAGATACACAGGTAGTCACACATCAACAGACATCCCATCACACTCATACACACACATGTACAACAGGGCCCACACACACATATCCTCACACACTCAGTCATAAGTTGAGTGTCGTCTGACTATGAAATTATGTTTAGGCCGTGGGCCCTGATGATGTCTGCTAGGGGGTCTTGTAGATGTTGAACAAGGTGGGGCTGAGGGATGATCCTTTGGGTACACCGCATAAGATGTCCTTGTGCTCAGAGGTGAAGGGAGACAGGGGAATACTCTGTGTGCATCCTGTGAGGAAGAAGGCGATCCACTTCAGTATGTTTTGCTGAATGGCGATTTTGTAGAGTCTGTAGATAAAGGTTGGGTGGAAACTGTGTCAAAAGCAGCAGAGAGGTCGAGGAGGATCAGGACCACAGTCTCTCCATGGTCAAGGAGGGTTTTGATGTTGTCTGTGGCAGCAATAAAGGCAGTCTCAGTGCTGTGGTTGGCACAGAATCCTGTTTGGGATGCATCAAGTAGGTGGTAGCTATTGGCTTTCTCGAGTACTTTGGCAGGGTAAGAGAGCAAGGAGATCAGTCGATAATTTTGTAGTTTGCTGGGGTAGGAGGATGGGTTAATTCATTCATTCATTATTCTTTATTTGGTTTAAAAAAACATACAAGATACACATTATTCAATACATACATACTTAATAGTTACAATCAAGAAGTAACCATTCCCTCATTCCCCCATAGCAGTCATAATGGATAAAATGTTGCCTTAAAATAGATAGCAGATTTCGCAATTGATAAATAAAAGTATTAATGTAAATTCTAAAATTATTATGTAGTTTGCAACATATAAGAGATATGAGTTCAAGGCAGGAATTAGTAAAGTGCAAGTGCAAAATATGCATGTACATACTTAAGCAGCATATAATATTTAAAATATTTGGAATATAAGCAGTGCCAATAAAAGTTAAAATGCCATGACTTTTCCCGTACATAATAAATTAACAGCTAATAAATATCTGCTTACACTAAAAACTATTTTCTGTGATGTATCACTTCCTAATGGCTCCTGAATGTGACGTAATTCCCAAATTTCTACAGATGGGGTTGTTCTATTTCTTCTTTGGAATGGCATACGCTGGACAAAAAAAAGTAAATGGGAGTCGTTTTCTACTGCGGTCAGTTGGCATAGAGGGCAGTGGGCCTCTCTATCATCACTATTTTTGCGGAACCATTTTGCTGTGTTATAGTTAATCTGCAAGACATCGAAACAGAACTTCATGTACAGGCACTTGGCCAATTGGGGTTGAACTTCGTCCAAATATTTCTCAAAAAGGAGGAGTGGTTTTATTAGCAGGAACTGGGATGTTATCCTACCTATATCGGAACAATAGTGAATACTATTTTGCATAAACGCCCAAAATGTGTTTAATAAGATTTTTTGAGTGATGTTAATAAATTGGGTGCATCCCAATAGTGGTTTAGCCCTAGTTTACAAAACCATGATCGCACATGCCTAACCCACTAGAGGGTAACATGCTGGTTAAGTCTCAGAATCTCAATCCCCCCTTTTTATAATTTGTGAGTTCTTCTGTGGTACATAAAAGGACCCAGAATAGCAACGGTCTCAATACAGCCTGATGGTCTATGCACTTTATATTGAGGTCCTGAATGTTAGGGATCATGGTTGTGCATATAGGCAGCTGTGATAACATCCTTAGGAACGTGTTTTCCTCCCCTACAAACATATTCCTCCCAGTGATGACCCCCCCCAGAGTTCTGCACCACAGAGGGTTGCAGATTGAGCCCTATATTTGTAGACTTCAAGAGCAGGAGACACTGCCTTGGTTACAATGTTCTGGTTTTTTTTCAGTATTGGCAAGGTGTTTTGGAGCAAGAGAGCCTTGTTTTTTGTAGGTGCGAATACCAGGTCAGTTTAGTGTCTAATGTAATGCTGAGATAGTTAAAATTGAACACATATTCTAGCTTTTGTTTCTGAACTGTGATATTTTTCTTATTTTATGTCAATATATTTTGTTTTATTAGAGTTTATTTCAAGGCCCTTTAAAGCACAGTATTCACTAAAAGAATCTAACAGGTTTTGAAGCCCCTTCGGGGTTTGTGATAACAAGATTGTATCATCGGCGAATAGTAGAGTCAGTGCTGGCACCCCACCTAACTTTTGTGAATCAAGTTTGCACCCTAAAAGATGATTCACAATATCGCTTACATGTAATGAAAAGAGGGTGGGTGCCTGCACACATCCATGCCTTACTCCTCTCCTTATGGGGATTGCCTCAGCCAGTTCAACCCTGGGTCCCAATCTAACTTTAGCATAGTTGTCTTCATGCAATCTGACTATCTGTGTCAGAAGATCTTCAGGTACACCCTGATTTTTAATGGAGTTCCAAAGAGAGTCTCTGGGAATAAGATCATAAGGGGCCCTTTAGTCTATAAATTCTATGTACAGGTGTCCTTTCATTAGAGTGGTATATTTCCAACCTATGCATAGAAGTCGAATGACCTGATCGATTGCACTTGTTCTAGCTCTGAACCCAGCTTGATACTTTGATAAAATATTATTTACCTCTATCCAGTTGTTAAGTTTCAATAAAATCTGTTTAGCATAGATCTTTTGTGAAGTGTCAGTTAGGCTTATAGGCCTATAATTGGCAGGATCTTGTTGGTTTCCCTTTTTTAAAAATTGGGATTAATTCAGCCCCTTTCCATGACTCTGGTATTGGGGCTCCTGCTACCACAGCATTACAAAGAAGATTTACGTAAGGTCCCCATACTGTTTTGTCGTGTCTCAGCTGGTCGCCAGGTATTTTGTCAGGACCGGGGGCTTTCCCTGGCTTACCAACATATATAGACGCCAAAGTTTCTTCTAAGCTAAAGTAAGGGGCAAAAAAGTTATCAGCTTTGGGCGGTTGCTAGGAGACGTGTTGTCCTTATTGAAGATTTACTTGTAGGTTGGATAGTGACCTCTGAGTACAATGTCGACAAGTGACCATACCATGTAACTGGGTCCAAAAAGAGATCCAAGCTGGTACTGCCTGTTTTATTACCCTTTGCTAATAATCTCCAGAAACTGGAATGATCCTTATCGTTGTCTGCGATGATCAAGTCATCCCAGAAGCGATCTTCCCAATCCCTTTTTTTTGTGCTAGTAAGTTTTTTTACCTGGCTCTTTTATCCCTTAATGCTTCGATGTTATAGATCTCACAGCAACTAGTAGCTCACTCTTTGCTTTGAGGTAGTCACTGTAGTACCAGTGGTTGGTTGAGGGGTAGTTAATAGCCCAGCTGCCTCATGTTCTCTAGGGAGTTTCCTCAGGATCTGTTTTAATGTATCTATCATGGTGCAATAAATCTGCACTATAGGAATCTCTTGTGTGAATAGATCTATATAAGGGGCTAAGACGTCTGAGAAAGTATTATAGATCTTCATCATAGCTTCACAATTGCCTAAGATAAATGGCCATTTTAAACCTTTGTGATTATTGGTGACTATCAGTTGGAATTGGATTATAGCAGTAACATTATTTCTCAGGGTTCTAGATTTCAAAGAGGGATCCCACTATTGTTAGACACAGTAGGAGGTGGTCACTATCATCTCTGGCTTCTACTTTTAGTTCAAGTATGTTTGCCCAAGAGTTAGCACTAACCATTAAATAGTTGATTCTACTCTTGGTAAGTCCTCTATATAAGCACTTGGTATATCTGAAAGCAGCTTGCCATTACAGGCTCTAAGTCCCTGCCCTGAAACTAGTTGGGTCAGTTGGGCCACGGCAGTTGTGCATGGTATGGTAGAGCCAGCCTTCATAGGCGAACACCATTTGCTATGTCCTCCTCCTCTAAAATGGTTTTCAACCCCACAACTGGTTTAAATGTACAATTAAAATCTCCTCCTACAATTACTATTGCCCTGTGATGGATAGTGTTTAGGAAGTTATCAATTAACTCTATCACTGGAGAATCCCTGCTAGCTGGTCCTGGTCTATTGTAAATGTTATAGATTTCAGCTTTGTTGTGTATTTTTACTTTTACCCCCAAAATTTCCACTGAAGGAAATTCCAACTGGGATTTTGCAGCCTTTAGGGTAATTTTTACCCATAGGACAAGACCAACCGAAGGTCTGCCTCTCGTTGTGGGAACAGCACTGACATTGAACGTTTTATAGCCTAGCTTGTGTGGGATTTCCAGTCCCCAGGTTTCTTGTAGCAGGCAGAAGTCATTTTGATTTATATACTCCTGCCATTCACAATCTATTAATTTACGTTTCAGGCCTGCTACGTTCCATGATATTAGGCGCTTTACCAATGGCTGGGTTTCTTCATTCCAGGGTAGTGGACTGGCTGGGACAGATTCTACCCCTATATATACTCTATATTCTACAAGCTTAGTCTGTTGGTTTAGTAGGGGGTCAAATGGAATAAAATTTTCGTTGGGCAAGCTTGAGAGTTTGTCACATCGGTCAGACGTAAGAACCAGTGTTGGTTGTCAATCGACTGTCTCCAGATTATGAGGTCGATTATGATGGCGGACGGACCTGCGTCCGTTCGCCACCCCCGAGGTGGAGGGACCTTCCGCAGGGGCAGCGGCGTTCCCTCCATACCAATTAGGATGTGACCGCCACCCTGGCGGTCACATCCCGTATCTTTAATATGCTTCAAGCAGCACCCGCCGCAAGGTTAAAAATGCATGCTTTGCATTTGCATGCAAAAAGCGGCAGGCACCGCATGGTGCCTGCCGCTTTGTGCATGCAAATGCAGGGGGGTACCATAGGTACCCCCATGTGCACCCTCACCCCCCTTTCACCCTTGGGGCCAGCAAGGGCCCACATGCTTTTCCACGGCGGAAAAGCCGATGCGGAAAAGCATGTTTACACACACATTCTAATTTGGCTGACGGTGCAGACACCGCCACCAAATTGCGGTCAACACCCCGCGGATCAGCGGCGGACAGATCTGCCGTCCGCTGCTGTTCCCACCGCCATCATAATCTGGCGGTGGGTGTTTTCTCTGACCACGGCGGTGAATCCACATCCTCCGGGCCGGCGGTGGCTTCCACCGGCCGGAAGATGCGGATTCACCGCAATCATAATCGACCCCTATTTTGGGAAGGCCGATGTTTGGTAGTTGTCTGGGATTTTCGGGTTCTCGATGGATCACTTCTACTTTACTACAGGGATTATGTAGTTTGAATCTCACCAGGGTATTGGGGGGTGGGCATGTTCTTAGGTCAAGTACTATCAACCCGTCAACTAAGCTCTTTGTTTTTAATGTAAGGAGTATGGTGTCGTAGGCTATGTTTTTACTCAACAGACGTTCAACTTCCAAGAGATCCGAACGTATTACTGATAAGCAGTTAGGCTTGTGTCTGATTCAGTGTATCACCTTATTTTTTAATGACTCTTCATCCTCCTTCTATGAAGAGAGGTTGAGTTTAGGGACATTCATCATATACACTTTCCATCCCACTGGTCTCGGAGTATCATTGTTTCTATTGTTGGTGGGGATCTGCCTGCGATCTGAACAGCTAGTATGCTCCAGCTGTGCAGTGTAATGGTCCTGCTCCCAAAGTCGTCTTCCTGTGCCTACTGCAAACAGGTTGGAATGTCCCCCCCAGATTATTATTGTGCTGAAAGTTGTTCTTTTCAATGTGCTTTTGACCACCCACTATCCTTCCCATGTGCTCATTCCTTCGCTGGGGCCTTACTCTTCTGTAACTGCTGGTTACCCCCCTATCCCTGCTATACCTGTCCTCATGATTTTGTCTTTACAAGTCAATGCTCAGGCCCTCTGATTCTTTAGCTGTGTAAATAGAGTGTTGTGATGTTGGATTGGTGGTTTCAGCTACCTGTAAGGCAGCCTGGCGCCTTCTACTGCTTCCACATGGTTCCTCTGGTACTACATTCCTAGCTGCATTGGCATGTTGGGTTAGATTCCCTATTAATTGCTTTTAAGTTGGCAATCTCATCCATTATAGCATCTAATCTCTGCACAAGCTCAATTATTAATTGAGCGCTGTTGTTAGTTTGCGCACCATGGGCCTGATTTTCTGGCACCTCAGACAAGCTATATATTAAACTGGCTTTCCCTTATAGGTTACCATGTTTTTGTACAGGCATGATTGGGTCGGAGTACAGTGTAGAGGGAAACACAAATCTCATCTGACGCTAGTACCGAAGTTAAGGGGGTGAACCTATTTGAGCGCATAATGGACAGTGGGACCTTTCTACCTCTGGCGGTACTAGTTAACTTATCTGGGGCACGGGTCTTCGTTTGCTGTGGGGCATCGTATCTGCGTTGGGCGGGAGGCATAGCTTGTGATTGATGGATGCCTGATGCACAGAGTGGGTTCTCGATTGTTAATTTTGTTTGGCCTGTTGGTATGGTGGTCTCTACCTAGGAGCCTGGGGCACATTTGCTATAGAAGGCAGTGATTTTTTGTTTTATGCTTGTTAGCGATTTTGCATTTATCGCTTAGCATTCATTCTACCTCTTCAATCAAATCATCTATTTCTTAAATGGTGCAATTCTCAGCTGCACTCTTTCTTTTCTTCAATGATTTCCCTTTAGCTGGTCCCTCTGTGGCCTTCCACTTGCCCATAGTAACAGAATTTTTGGTTATGTTGGAAAGGAGGTGCCTCACCCAGTGCCTCCCCCACCAGAATGTACTTTGAGAGTTTCCCTCTTTTCCTGATCGCTTGTAACGAGGACCGTTCAAAGTGGCAAAAGCAGTTGCCAATAATTCCCAGGCAGCAAAACAATTAGACCCCTTTCCAGTGCCACTATCAATCGCATTGACTGAAAGTTAACCAATTATGCTCCCAACAATGTGTCTACCATGGAAAATCAAAGGTGCAACCAAACCCACCATTGACGGAGCTTGCAATACCGAGTTTTTCAAGTACTTCACCCCCCCTGGACAAGTTTTTTGACTCGTTCCAATTTGGGAAATTTTAGGGAGGCAAGGTTCAATTGGGTCCCAAGAACAGTCTGGGGACTTAGTCAAAAGCAATAGACGCTCTTCATCAGCTACAGTGAGGACGAATTTAAGTCTTACCTAAGGGGTTGAAGATACCACAGGATAGCAGAACCAAGGGGGGTGGCCCGGCCCTGCCTCTTCCTGTCAGTGACGGGCGCAGGACGGGCCCGCCCCTGGCCGTCCCGCGAGCGTCCCGCGCCGCAGGTGTTTGTCAGTGCTTATAAGCTCATCTGTTTCACCTCCCTCCAGGGAGCGATGACAATTGGGGCCTGTGGTCCCCCAAGCAGCACAGCAAAGAATTCTGTGGTGGCAGCGGCCCACGCGGTGGGCATTTGTTGGCACTTAAAAGTGTGTCAGTAGCCTCTCCCTCCTGGGAGCAAACTGTGGCCTGTGGTCCCCCAAGCAGGACAGCAAGAAATTCAGTGGCGGCAGCGGCCCGTGTCGCTGGAGTTTTTTATGCTCTTAAAAGCACATCAGTAGCCCCTCCCTCCTAGGAGCAATGATTTCTGGGGACTGTGGTCCCCCAAGCAGCACAGCAAGGAATTCAGTGGCGACAGTGGCAGCGGCAGGGTCCGATGCCGCAGGTGATTGTTGGTGCTTAAAAGTGCATCATTAGCCCCTCCCGCCTGGGAGCAATGACTTCTGGGGCCTGTGGTCCCCCAAGCAGCACAGCAAGAAATTCAGGGGCTGCAGTGGCAGAGGAGGATGGGTTTCTTCATGAGGGATCTGACCTCTGCGTGTTTCCAACTGTCCGGAGGGCTGCTGTGGTGATTGAGGTGTTGATGATGCTGGTGAGTTCTGTGCTGATTGGGTAGGTTCAGAGGCTGAAAAGATAGTGGGGACAGGGGTCGGTGGGTGTTCTGGAGTGAATGGATGACAAGATGGTTGTGGTGGTCTGAGTTGTGAGCGGAGACCAAGTGGTGATCATTCGGCTGATGTGTGCTGGTTGGTCGAGGTTTTTGAGGTTGCGAGCAGTGGGTTGGGAGTCAAAGTTGTTAAAGATGGTGAAAATCTTGCTGTGGAAGTAGTCCGAGAGGGTGTCACAGAGTTCTTGAGAGGGGTGGATTATGTTCTCTGTTGCAGATGGCTTTGAGAATTTGTTGACTATTTTGAAGAGTTTTTTCATGTGGTTGGCCGCTGTATCAATGCGGGCTGTGATGGCTGTTCTCTTGGCTTCCTTGATGCACCGGTTGTAGTTGCTGAGGGCTGCTTTGTGAGCAGTTCTGTTGAAGGGGTTCCTTGTGGTGTGCCACTCGCACAACCATACACACTCACATACTCATATACAGATATACATAATTGAACGCTCTGGCACACACACATCCAGACATGTATGCATCCACACGCTGACAGACATCCCTATGTGCTCATATCCACACACACAACTGGAACCACACACACACATACCCACACATATTCAGTCAGACACATACACTGACACTGACACTTCCCACAAACCCACTCATTTGTAGGAACACATACTACACCACACATAACTATACCCACATCCACATAAACTCACAAACCCAGACACATACATTCAAACCCCCATACACTCACTCATTTGCTCATAAACACACACATACACAAGCTCTATCACACATACACACCCGGACACACACATATTCACATGTCAACAGGCATCCTCTCGTACTCACACATAGGCACAACTGAACCGACACTCCCATACCTTCACACAGACACACACACTCACACACCCCCACATAGTCAATCATTCACTCATATACACACATACACCACCATACATTCTATCACATACATACCGATACACACACATAGTCACCCAGTGAAAGACATCCCCTCGCACTCGTACACACATATGCACAACTGGACCTACACACACATATACTCAAACACTCAGTCAGGCACATATACTCACACCCCCATAAACTAACTCACTCACTCACTCATACATGCAAATAGACCACCACACATTGTCATACACACATATGTACTCCTAGTTTGCCAGACATCCTCTTGCACTCAAACACACACAACTAGACTCACATACACATATCATCACACACTCAGACAGCCACATAAACTCACTTCAACACACTCACTCATTTACTCATATATACCCTCAAACACCACCAAACACTGTCACACATACACCCAGACACATAGTAATTCACACATCAACAGACATCATTTGCACTCAAAGACACACATACGTACCCTTACACACTCAGTCAAACAAATAAAGACACACCCCATACATTCAGTCACACATCTACACACAGATAGAAAACATAACTAGAGAAACACATTGACAAATAACACACAATGTTTCTTTCTTTGACCAATGTGGTTCTGAAAGAACCCTTTTCTCTTGTTTTTAGAATTGTCCTGTAAATATTTTTGTTTTCAAAATACTTGGGTAACAAAATGAAAATGAAGGGCATTGTAACTGGGAGTAAGAAATGTAAAAGAATAATGAAGATCTTTAGCATTTGTGATAACCGTACTGCATTAAAAATAGTACGTGATAGTAAGCTACATTTTAAGGACATGTGATGGAAGTCCCTGTGTGACAGTTTGGGGCACTGTGTCTCCAGGTGCCAAAGAGGTTCAGGATGAACAAGTGGAGGTTTCTCCTGCATACTGCTTTCTCAGGGCTCTGTCCAGGTGTTTTGTGAGGATTGTCCAATGTATTTCCATATTCTGGACAGGCCATAAAATATTTTTTCCCAGTGTCCCAAAAAAGCTTTCTGTTGCAAATAGTGCACTGTACCATATTTGCCACAACTTTTTTTCTCTCGATCAGATGGAGAAAAATTCCACACCAAAGATTCCTTCTTCTTTGGTGGCTCCTCTTCTTCTTCCTCCTCCTCCTCATTTATTGCCTCTTCTTGATTGATTTGTACCCCAGTTGTTGACAAACAATTTAAAACCGGACAAAAAAGCGATGGTCCAGCAACTGCTAGTGTTTCCACCTTAGTACCACACCCAAATGACTGGGAAGGGTGGAACCTTCCTTGGGGAATAGATGGAGCTAGATTTCAACTAATCAGAAGTGTTCTTTGGATGTCTCATATGATTCACAGTGCCACAGCAGTGCCATCAAGACGTAAATGCAAACCCGGAAAAATATACCAAAACAGCATTGAAACCACAGAATGACTCAACATATATCAGTTTCTATGACTTTTTTGTAACCCCCTTGCCACTATATCCACTCATATAGCATCTTGTATTTACAACTCAACTTAAAAAAAATAACACTGGTACCACGGTTTTACTGCAGTTGCAGGGAGTAGAGGTTTGACTGCTTGGTGACTGCATGGTCATGCAATTCTTATTGATAGAACTATATTTCTTTTTATGATTTCATTGAATAGAAGTACTGAATGTTTAATAACTTTACCTGTTGCAGTCAATGGATGATGTCATAAGTGATGTGATCACAGATGTCATTGATAATGTAATTTGAGATGCCATCAGTGATGTCATCAATGTTATAACTGTGTGTTTCCAAATGACATTTGGTCACAAGCCCAATTGGGGCACTCCTTGTAAGTGATCACAATAAAGGCTTCGTTTTTACTCATTGAATTTTATTCATTCAAAAGAAAGAGTTCATTTCCTTCACTTGATTCTTAATTCATTTCAAATATTTCAAAAACATCCTGAAGTTATATCTCAACCTCCAATGCATTTCGAGCGGGTAGTCCGCTCTTCATCAGGGAGTGCAATCTAAAAATAGATACAATGCAGCCAGTGAATTCAGGTTCAACATGAAAATAAACATTTAAAGGTGCATGAATGCAGAAATCTTTACTCCATTGTAAACAGCACAAAAAAATGCGGTATGGCTAATATGCTGGATTGACCTTATAACCCAAGGTGAAAAACGTGCTAAATGAAAACATTGCAGGATATAACTTCAGGATGTTTTTGAAATATTTGAAATGAATTAAGAATCAAGTGAAGGAAATGAACTCTTTCTTTTGAATGAATAAAATTCAATGAGTAAAAACGAAGCCTTTATTGTGATCACTTACAAGGAGTGCCCCAATTGGGCTTGTGACCAAATGTCATTTGGAAACACACAGTTATAATTTAATGTTACGTTGTACTGGACGGATAACGTACCCAAGGGAGCAACCTTAAACTCTTCTAAAATACATTACTAAACCAGGATAACTTTTGCTAAAAACTGGAGGTTGTGCACTTGTCCTACTTGTTTGTTTATGTCATCAATGTTGTCATTTAACATACCATGAATTATGTAATTTGTGAGATCATAATGTGTGCACAGCGAGGGGCACAAGTTTGGTCAATAACTGGTGAACTTCAGTGGTTTTTGATGTTTAAAACATAAGGATTTTGACTCAAATATGTTACCAAAATATGACATCCTTGTAACCTTTAGGTTTTTTTTGTGAATTTCTTTGCATGTTCTAGCTTTTAAGCTATAAACTTTCTTTAAATGTGTACCTAACTATAACGCCTCTTTATCCTTCATATTTTTTCAGTAAATTTCTTTTAAGATATTAATGTACTTTAAATATTGAGCTAATTCTAATGTCTCTTTAACTTTTCACTGAATACATTGACAGGCTATATATCTGGAATGGAAATAAATGTGGACATTTGATACTTTATTTAGAGCACTTGCACTAATAAATTTGCATTCACACATTTTTTATAGAATGCCAAAAGTCAAATTCCATATTAACACTGTACAGCAAAACTGACATGAAAAAATCCATGTGTACTCACTGACACAGATTACAATCACTTTAAATAGGGAAACAACGCTGCTCAAACTCTCATTACGAGTGGAAGAATTTCACTGGAAACAACAACTCCAGGTGGCATTCCACCGCCCACAATTCAAAATGTTTCCAGGCCTAGAATCCTTGGGTCTGTAAATCCCAGACCCAATAATACCAGGCCTAGAGACATGGGACCCTGCAGGGGCAGAGACTGTGGGCAGCAGCAGTTCCCAGTCACCACCTGGCCCCTGCAGCAGCAAGGAGGAGCAGACAGTATTTCTATGGCTGGCCCGGGCTTCCCTCAAATGTAATGAGGATAAATCGGAGGTCCTTCTCTACGGCCAGTTTCCTGACGACTTCAGAACGTGTGTGTGGCCTCCGGGCTTCCCCTGCCCGGTGTCCGAAGCAGAGCCAGCAAAAAATCTGGGTATCTGGTTTAGCGAGGACCTTCGATTTAGCGACCATATAAAAAGACTGACGGGGTCTGCTTTGGCACTCTCAAAATACTTACGAAAATGTTTCCTCTTCTCCCGAGAGCAGCCAAAGAGACGGTCACCCGCGCTTTGATCCTGTCTAGACTGGATTACGCTAATGCCCTGTTCCTGGGGTTGCTGGGGTATTTGCTGCGCAGGCTCCAAATCATTCAGAATGCAGCAGACAGGCTTCTCTTCAATGCCCCAACGAGATCCCGCGCCGACAGTATCTACGTGAATTACAGAGGGTACAGTTTAAAGCAATTACTCTGGCCCATAGAGCTCTTCACGGTCTGGGCCCCACCTATCTTAGGAAGCGTTTTGCTTTCTACATGCCAAAGCGCCCTCTGCGCTCAGCGGTACAATGCCAGATGGGCATTCCTCGCTTCCGTAGAATGTGAATGGGTGGCAAGTCCGTCTCTGTCAAGGCTGCTGAGGCTTGGAATATGCTCCCTGCTGATCTCCAACACATCTCGGAGTTTCAGCTCTTTAAGAAGCAGCTAAAAACACACATGTTCAGCATGATTTGCTAATTCGATTCCTGCTCCTACCTTTGCTCTCCCTCGCGCCAGGACACTCTAGAGTAACAATGCGCACTACAAATGCAATATAACATAACATAACAGAGCTCCCTCTTGACAGGTCAAAGCCTGTCCTGACTTCCCAACTCCCACCTAATGACCTCAGCCCCTACCGGCTCTACGGTTTATATTTTCCACCAGCTCTGAGCAGGCGAGAAATGTCATAGTAAAGCATAGCGATTATGATTTTTCTCCTTGGAATCAAGGAAAATCATACACAAAAGGATTTGGTATCTCCAGGTTCATGTGGCTAGTCCCATCTTTTAGGGAGAAAATTCATTATTGCTATGCTTTGGTGTGGGTATACTGACCAGAAATGGGGATTCCAGCCCTCCTTTATCCCGACAACAAAACTCAACACACTCGTAATGAGGGCCTAATAGTCGGGAGGCCTTTTCAATGTGATTTTAAGTCACTGCACACATTTTAGTCCATGAACCGTGGTTTAGTTAAAAAAAATGTCAAACAAATCCTATAGTGCACACCATGCATGCATATTAGCAGAGTGTGATATGCCATTTATTGGGAAATATGCTTTACAATACAGTCTATATCACACAATTCTTTTACCACACAGTCTTTCCCATACAGGCAAGTACCACACATGTAAGTATTTGTAACTTTACCACTCATGCCTTTACCACGCAGGTGAGGATTTTGTTTAATAACATAATTATTATTGGGGTTTCCTGTTTGCAGTTAGAACTTATTAAACTGATAACACACCACTGAATGGAACATTTCCTTTTCAACAGATTTTGTTGCACTTCTACTGCTTTAGTGCCCTCTGCGTTTAAACCGTATAAGTGCAGTACCTCTAGTCAATGTTCTCTCATGAATGCTCCCGCTATGACCCACTCAGCCAATGAAAAGCCCCCTACTAGGCATTTTGACGATCCCCAAAAGTCTATGGAGCCTATTTCCACTCCTAGTTGGAAGCATGGCTTGACTGTAGTTTTAGGTCAATGTTCACTGCATGTTGCTGAGTAGTGGCTGGTAGGTTAGCAGCTGAATTCTGAGCAGGGTATCATTAAGGGGAAGCAATGTTTGTCCTCCTCTCCTTCACTCACAGTAGAATTATCATGCTTCCCTGATCTTGGTGCGTAGAGGCTCATTGGTGAGAGATGGTGATGTGGTGGAAGGCATCCCCGTGTCTCACCAGAACTACATTTCCCATTATCCTTCCTGGCTCGGGTCATGCGCATTCAGTGATGATGTGTTTTCCCAGAAGCCTCATACTCACGGCGATGGCGCTAGTGCGGTGCTTTGTATTCAGGTGAAAACAGACTCCGGAGCTGGAGTGTGGTATCTCGAGGAGGAATCTTGGTTTTGAGTTCGACACTACAAGGGTGGTAAGGGTGACGTTGTCACCATTCTTGGAGGTCAATCTCTTTTGCAAAGTGCAAACAAATCCGGAGTACTGTGGGGGTATTACAAAACCTGCACTCAGGTTGGGGTGCCCAAAGTACTTTACAACAGTTCTCAGAAGATTCTAATGTGTGGTTGTATCTGTTCCGACAACTGTTAAGTATTTGTTACGTGACTTTACTTGAAATTACCACTGAGAATATTGTGCTGTGATTTAACAGCCAGGATCGTGATAGGCATGAGCTGTTAAGGCCGATCAAAGTGTATACATTCAGTGGCTTAATTATCTCTGGCAAAGCTTTATGTGGTTCTTTGTTTCTTTTCCTACCAGGGGATTGTGGTGTGTGTGACAAATACTCAACCGCCCCTGTGACGCAAGTTCCTTCAAAATTGTGGTGGGTAATTAGTATGCATGGGGGTATGTGGTTTCTTACATCAGGGTATGTTTTGTTACTGATTGATTGGCGTTTCTTTTTATGTTTAGAGAGCCTTCAGCTGAGAAGGTATTTCAAACAGGAATGTTCACAAGACGCCAAGTTCTTTTTCTTTAAAGGGAGTTATATAATTTAGTGTATGGGTGTATATCAAGATCAAGATGATATGATTTGGAGTTCATACTATCTTATAATTGTGTTTTTGTGTGTTGGAGGTCTCCATGCCTGCTGTTCCCACCCTTCCCTCCCTCATTTAATCATTCCAATCCTCTACGCTATTATAGCATCAGAGAGTGGAGCGATTGAGACGTGGACCCATTTGAGCAACCTGCCGCTCCTGAGAGTTTGGATATGATGGCCGCCTTGGTTTTAGTTCAGCAGTAGTTAACCGCTTCAAGGGCGGAAACAGCGGCCTTACAAGACCACGTCTATAAATTGCAGAGAAATCCATTTGATGTAAGTACAGGAAAAGGGTTTTGTGGTGCTTCTTGGCCGTCGAGAGCCTTAGCTGGAGCAGCATCATCGGTGTTGGTGGAAATCCCCACACCATTGTCGGCCCCGGAAAGGTTTTCAGGTGATGAGAGTAAGGTGCAGGTATTTATGAGGAAGGTGTTGTTTCATTTTAAATGTAAACCTCGGGCGTTTCATACTAATCAAGCCAGAGTAGCCTTCCTCATTTCATATTTGGCGGGGGATGCAGCTTTGTGGGGTGTTCCGTTGGTACGTAATGACGATACTCTTTTGTATGATTGGGACAAATTCAAGAAGGAGTTTGAGAACATCTTTGATAGACAAGCTCATAGTCTTTCAGCTGACAAGGCATTATTGAATTTGAAACAAGGCAGCAAGGATTTAATAGTATATTTAAATACCTTTCAGCGTTTAATCTCAGAGAATAGATGGCCTGAGGAGAAGAGAGCCGCCTTGTTTAATCAAGGGTTACAAGATGAGCTTAAGGATGTGATAGCACAAGTAGACCCACAGCATACCACGGGCCAGATGTAGGTCGCCAATTACCGGTCGGTAATTGGGTTTTGAGATGTAGGGACCCTGATTTTACAGAATCTGTAAATTTACCGATTCGGTAAATTTACAGATTCTGTAAAATGCTGAATCGGTAATTTTACCGATTCAGTAAAACACAGATGTAGGTAGCACTGTTTACAGTGCTTTAGGCCTTCAGAATTCTGTATTTTACCACCCAATCCAATTGGGTGGTAAAATACCGTATTCAGGTGTACATGCACTTCTGTGCATGTACACCTGTGCCATTTGACACACAGACATGCCCTTAGGGCATGTATGTGTGCCACATGGCACACAAGCCTGTACTTGGGGTGCTGGAGGGTGTCAAAGTGACACCCCCTGCACCCTAGCAGGATTCGGTATTTACCGATTCGGTAAATATCGAATCGGTATTTCTCATTGATTCCTATGGGCTTCATGGCCCATAGGAATCAATGGGCAATACCGATTCGGTATTTACCGAATTGGTAAATACCAAATCATACAGATTCGGTAATTCTTAAATCAGAATTACCTACATCTGCCGCCTTCCTATTTACCGACTCTTAAATACCGAATCGGTATGATTCAGTACACATGTTCTGATCTTATTAATTTGGCCTTGAGATTAGACAGCAGGGTAAATGAGCGTAGAAATGAAAAGAGAAGATCTCATAGGTTTTCCTCTACATTCGAAAATCCTTGGTTTCCAAAACCTAGCACGGCAGGTGTGCCGGAACCCATGGAAATAGGAACAGTCAGTGCTGCCTTATCACCAAAGAAATTAGATCAAAGGTGTAAACAAGGGCTCTGTATGTACTGTGGCAAGAAATGTCATTATGTCAGAGATTGCTTGGCTAAACCCAAGAGTAAACCAGGGTTTGGTAATGTGGCTGCTTCCATGCCTCCAAAGTCGGAAAACTAGAAGTCTCAAAGGTATCAGGAGGGGGCTTTTTGATCAGGTTAGTAATCCCTTCCACGCAGGAGGAAAAGGTGCTTAAGACTAATCATTTTAGGATCTCCATCCAAATACATGCAAATGGTGGGTGGAGAGATCTGGAAACCATAGTAGGCTTGGGAGCAACAGTTTTGTTTATGGATGAGGAGTTATCTGCTGCCTTACAGTTGCCTTTGGTTGAAAAGGATGAGACTGTTATGGCGATAGATGGCAGCGAGTTAACAACAGGACCAGTTAGTCGCTTCACAGATATGCTAGAAATATGTAGTGCACCTTACCATTTCGAATCCTTCAGTTTCAATATAATACAAGCCCCACAGTATGGAATCATTTTAGGATTACCCTGGTTGGTAAAGCACATCCTTTCCATTGATTAGGTCACCAAGACCGTTCTTTTTGACAGTCAGTGGTGTAAGGAACACTGCGGCCAAGGTTCTAACGATCTACCTGTACATGCCTTAGCCTCCTTACTTCACCTAGCCACCTCAGCCGAAAAAGACACTGTATTACTGAGAGAACACGAACAATTTCAGGATGTGTTCAATGAGAAACAAGCCAACATGTTACCCCTCACAGGTTTAACGACTGTCAGATAGATCTAGTACCAGGAGCTGTAGTGCCATGTAGTAGAATAAATGCTCTTACTGAATCAGAAAATAAGCTTTTGAAGACATATGTGGATCAATATCTGGCAAATGGTTTTATAAGACTATCCAAGTCTCCTGCAGCCTCCCCTTTGCTTTTTATTCTAAAAGTGAAGTGGGAAAATTGTGCGTGCATAGACTTTAGGCCATTTAACCACATTACCATCAAGAACAGGTATCCGTTACCCTTGATCCCTGTTCTATTAGACCAAGTGAAGGCGGCTTAAATCTACACACAGTTGTACTTGAAAGGAGCTTACCACCTGGTCCCAGTGAGAAAGGCAGATGAGTGGAAAACAGCGTTTCGCACACATTTTGGAGTGTTTGAGTATATGGTGATGCCATTTGGACTGTACAATGCTGCCGTGGCTTTTCAGTTCTTTTTGAATGAGGTGTTGCGGGAGTATCTGGATGTGTTCACAGTGGTGTATATAGATGATAATTTGATATATTCCAATTTGCTGGGCCAGCATTTTCAAAATGTTTGTTTGATCCTGAAAGCTTTGCGCAACAATGGATTGTTTTGTAAACTGTCAAGTGTGAATTTCATGTCCAGAGGGTGGAATTCTTAGGTGTGATTATCTCCCCTAAAGGATTGGAAATGTCTGAGCAGAAAATAAAAGCTGTAAAGGACTGGCCACAACCAATCAATGTGAGGGAGTGTCAATGCTTCCTAGGCTTCGCTAACTTTTATCGAAGATTTATACCCCAGTTCTCAAACGTGGTAACACCTATAACTAGGTTACTCAGAAAAAATACTCCATTTGAATGGACAAGATACAGAGAAGCCTCCTTTTCTTAGCTGAAAGTAACCTTTACATCAGCACCAGTATTGGCCCACCCAAATCCTGAGAGGCCTTTTGCAGTTGAAGCTGAGGCTTCATGTTGTGGTGGTGGGGGCAATCTTGTCTCAAAGAAATGAGACAACAGGTCAACTCATACATGTCTTGCAAATTAAATTATGCAGAGAGGCGGTACACCATCGCTGAAAAGGAGCAATTAGCCATCAAGGAAGCTTTTAGTAGGTGGAGACATCATCTAATGGGGGCAAAGCACGCAGTCACAGTATATACAGACCATAGAAATCTACAATTTATGAGGTCCGCACGCATGCTGTCCCCTAGATAAATGCTTTGGATGTTTTTTTTCTCCGAATTTGATTACATTGTCACTTACAGGCCAGTCGCCAAAAATGGGAAGGCAGAGGCCCTCAACAGACAAGAAATGGCTTGTAGTCTGGTGAATGAACAACCTCTTTCTATATTAGCGCCTGATCAAGTCATGGGTGTTGTACACTCTGAACAGTTTCTGAAAGATGTGGCTTGTGCAAGTACGACACCTTAATTGAAGACATGGCTCAAGGAGCATCCTCAATGGAAAATGCAACAAGGGGTGCCTATTAGACAAAAGCAGATGTCGATCCCTACAATGGTGTTACAAGAGAGAGTGTTTCAATGGTGCCATGCAGCTCCCAGTGCCGGACATAATGGCATGGATAAAGCACTAGACAGAGTTCTTAGATACTTTTGGTAGCCTTCTGTGAAAACAAACGTGGTACTACATGTAAGGAAATGCGAAATATGTGCAAAAGCAAAGTTCGATCATCGCAAGACACAAGGTTTGTTACAACCTTTACCCACACCCACTGTTCCATGGAATACTATATCTTTACACTTCATAGTGGGATTACCTAAAGATCAAGGTCACACTGTCCTATTGGTTGTGGTTGATAGTTTTACTAAGATGGGACATTTTATCACATGCAAAACTTTACCTACTTCTGGGCCATTAGCCAAAATACTCCTGACTCATATCGTACGATTACATGGTGTGCCATCCAATATTGTATCAGATCGCGATACACAATACACTGCTCACTTTTGGAAGGTGTGGTGTGATGCATTACAGATAAAGTCTGCGAAATCCACAAGTTTCCACCCACAGACCGACGGTCAGACTGAACGTCTAAATCAAACGTTAAAACAATTTTTATGTTGCTATGTGAAGGAGGGTGCACAGACATAACCTCGAGTCCAAAATATCGATTGGACATAATATCGAGTTGTAAATACAGATTGGACAAAATATCGACAGGACAGAATATAGATATCCAAAATATTGTTTTTAAGGTTAGTGATGTAATATCGACTGTTAAAAATATAGACAGTTATAATATCGAAGTATATAATATAGATAGTAAAAATATCAATTTTTTAATAATATCTGATTTTTTATAGTGTTTTTTATGTTATAATATGTGTGAAAAGTGTCTATTTATGTTATAATAATTTTAATTAATGCATTTTGTTTTTATAATTATTGCATAATTTACTTGTGTAGCGGGTTGTGGGTTTATAGGGGAATAGGGTGGGAAGTAATTTAATTATAAAATTATTAAATATGTAAATTTATTTATTGGTAGTAATTTTTAATTAATTGTTAATTAATTTATATTTGTTAAATAATTACATTTTAATTGGTAATTAATTTGAATTAATTGATTAATTGGTAATTATGTAAATTTTACTAATTTATTTTCTGTACCGGGTTGTGGGTTTATAGGGGAATTGGGTGGGAAGTAATTAAATTATAATTAATTAAATATGTAAAATTATTTATTGGTATTTATTTAGAATTAATTATTAATTACGTTTTTATGGGTAATTATAAAAAATTTATTTGCAAATGAATTTAATTTAATTGATTAATTGCTTATTATGTTAATTTTAATAATTTATTTTCTGTAGCGGGTTGTGGGTTTATAGGGGAATAGGGTGGGAAGAAATGTATTAATAATTAAATAAATAATAAAATGTATTTAATTGTATTTAATTCGAACTAATTGTTAATTAATTTTTAATGAATAAATAATTAATTGTTGTTTTGTAATTAATTTGTATTAATAGGTAACTAATTGAAATAATTATTGTTAATTAGTAATTTTAATATATTAATTATTGTATTATATTAAATTGTTAATTATTTTTAATACATTTTTCATAGATATTAATTTATAATTTTTTAAATAATGTATGAAGTATTTACGTTCCCTAATGTTGTATTCTCTGGAGTGGGAATAGTAATTGTAACCCTTACGCTAACCAACGCTTTCCCTACTGTTGCACCCACTGGAATGGGAATAGTAAATTTTACCTCTACGCTAACCAACGCCTATCCTACTGTTGCACCCACTGGAGTGGGAATAGTAATTTTAACCCCTAATCTTTCCAAACCCTTTCCCTACTGTTGCACCCACTGGAGTGGGAATAGTAAATGTTACCTCTACGCTATCCAACGCTTTCCCTACTGTTGCACCCACTGGAGTGGGAATAGTAATTTTAACCCCTACGATATCCAACCCTTTCCCTACTGTTGCACTCTTTGGAGTGGGAATAGTAATTTTTACCCTTACGCTATCCAACGCTTTCCCTACTGTTGCACCCACTGGAGTGGGAATAGTAATTTTAACCCCTACGCTATCCAACGCTTTCCCTACTGTTGCACTCTTTGGAGTGGGAATAGTAATTTTAACTCTTACGCTATCCAACGATTTCCCTACTGTTGCACCCACTGGTGTGGGAATAGTAATTTTAACCCCACTCTATCCAAAGCTTTCCCTACTGTTGCACTCTTTGAAGTGGGAATAGTAATTTTTACCCCTACGCTATCCAACGCTTTCCCTACTGTTGCACTCACTGGAGTGGGAATAGTAATTTGTACCCCTACGCTATCCAATGCTTTCCCTACTGTTTCACCCACTGGAGTGGGAATAGTAAATTTTACCTCTACGCTATCCAACGTTTTCCCTACTGTTGCACCCACTGGGGTGGGAATAGTAAATTTTACTTCTACGTTATCCAACGCTTTCCCTACTGTTGCACCCACTGGAGTGGGAATAGTAATTTTAACCCCTACGCTATCCAACGCTTTCCCTACTGTTGCACCCACTGGAGTGGGAATAGTAATTTGTACCCCTACGCTATCCAATGCTTTCCCTACTGTTTCACCCACTGGAGTGGGAATAGTACATTTTACCTCTACGCTATCCAACGTTTTCCCTACTGTTGCACCCACTGGAGTGGGAATAGTAAATTTTACTTCTACGTTATCCAACGCTTTCCCTACTGTTGCACCCACTGGAGTGGGAATAGTAATTTTAACCCCTACGCTATCCAACGCTTTCCCTAGTGTTGCACTCTTTGGAGTGGGAATAGTAATTTTTACCCTTACGCTATCCAACGCTTTCCCTACTGTTGCACCCACTGGAGTGGGAATATTAATTTTTACCCCTGCGCTATCCAACGCTTTCCCTACTGTTGCACCCACTGGAGTGGAAATAGCAATTTTAACCCCTACGCTATCAACGCTTTCCATACGATTGCACTCTTTGGAGTGGGAATAGTAATTTTTACACTTTTGTTAATGTACATTATTAATATTGGATAATATTTAATTATATTTTGTTGCTATATATATGTTTTATCAAATATGAATTAAAACATTTTTTTATAATGTTCATTAATTATTTAATTAATTTAGGTTAATTTAAGTATTTTTAAGTATATTTTAGTAATTAATTTTTAATATTAATTTAATTTAACATTGTTTTTAGTAAAGTTGATATTTTTATAAACTATATTTTGGTAAACGATATTTTTAATACAATATTTTAGTACTTACCTGTTTGTAGATAGAAACTCGATATTTTTTCAACGATATTTTTGATGGTCGATATTCTGTCCCTCGATATTACGTCAGGGATCCGTAAAGGAGAACACTGATGAATGGGTGGACCTCCTGTGGGTTGCCGAAACTGCATACAATAGTGCGATCCACCAATCCACCAAACACACCCCATTTTATAGTAACTATGGGTTTCATCCTCGATTTCTGCCCTTGATTCATCAAGGGATGGATCATAAACTGCCTGAAGTACATGTCAGGGTGAGACAAATACAGCTCACCATTAAAACAATTCAACTGAAACTCCAAAAGGCTAAAAACATGCTGCTCTACACCGTAGGGATAATCCCTCATACAAAGTAGGCGACGTGGTGTGGTTATCCACCAGACATATTATATTCCGCAGGTACAGTATCTTCACTTCTCACTATCTGGGACCCTACAAGGTAAGAAATGCATTAATCCTGTTTCTGTATGTTTGGCACTGCCAAAAACCTTGAGAATACACCCTTTGTTCCATGTATCCTTGCTAAAACCTTCCTACACCCCGTGAAGAAAAGGCCTCCTCCCTTATGGGTGGACAGTGAACCCGAATACGAGGTATCTACGATCCTGGATTCGAAAATGAGGGGTGCATCCTTGTGGTATCTAATATCGTGGAAGGGATATGGTGTGGAGGAGAATTCATGGGATCCAGCGAGGAGTGTACATGCGCCCAGGGTGCTTCAGATGTTCCATAGGATTTTTCCAGGTAAACCTGTCTTCATTAGCGTCTTCGGGGAGGGGGATGTACTGTCGTCCTTCCCTGACCTCAGTGTGTAGAGGCTCGTGGGCGAGAGACGGTGATGCGGTGGGAGGCATCCCCATGTCTCGCCGGAACTTCATTTCCCATGATCCTTCCTGACTCGGATCATGCACGTGCAGTGATGACGTGTATTCCAGGAAGCCTCATAATCAGGGCGGTGGTGCTAGTGCGGTGCTTCGTATTCAGGTGAAAAAAGATGCCGAGCTGGAGTGTGGTATCTCGAAGCGGAATCTTGGTTTTGAGTTTGACACTACGAAGCCGGTAAGGGTGACATTGTCACCTTTCTTGGAAGTCAATCTCTTTTGCACAGTAAAAACAAATCCGGAGTACTGTAGGGGTATTACAAAACCTACACTCAGGTGGGGGAGCCCAAAGTGCTTTACAACAGTTCCCAGAAGATTCTAATGTGTGATTGTATCTGTTCCGACAACTATAAATTATTATTTACGTGACTTTTCTTGAGATTACCACTGGGAATACTGTGCTGTGATTTAACAGCCAGCATCGTGATAGGCATGAGCTTTCAATGCCGATCAAAGTGTATACATTCAGTGGCTTAATTATCTCCATCAAATATTTATGTGGTTCTTTGTTTCTTTTCCTAGCAGGGGATAGTGGTGTGTGTGTCAAGTACTCAACCGCCCCCGTGACGCAAGTTCCTTCCATATAGTAGTGGTGGGTAATGAGTGTGCATAGGAGTGTGTGCTTTTTTACTCAGGGTATGTTTTGTTACTGATTGATTGGTGTTTCTTTTTACTTCTAGAGAACCTTCAGCTGAGAAGGTATTTCAAACAGGAATGTTCACAAGACGCCAAGTTGTTTTATTTTACAGGTAGTTATATCATTTAGCATATGGGTGTAATCAAGATGAAATGATTTGGAGTTTGGTACTATCTTATAATTGTGTTTTTTTGTGTTGGAGGTCTCCATGCCTGCTGTTCCCACCCTTTCCCTCCCTCGTTTAGTCATTCCAACCCTCTGCGCTATTATAGCATCAGAGAGTGGAGCGATTGAGACGTGGACCCATTTGAGCAACCTGCCGATCCTGGGAGTTTGGAATAAAACCTTGACGGGTACTAACCTTTGCTTTCTGAATGCCCAGGTATAAAGATTGTGGTAACAAAGATCGCTTTGCATACAGAACCCTCTATAATCAATTTATTGTACTCAATAGTTTTGTTCTTAGTTTTACATGGTGATCGTCGAAAAGGCATGCCTTCTTGGAGTCGTATCTCTTCATAGAGAAGGACAAAGTCCCTATCAAGAACAACTTGAGCAACCATGACGAGGCCCAGAAAATTCCTATGCTCTGGTTTTGCTGAAACCGGGCTGCCTACATTGCATACGTTAATACAAAGAATCTATGAGTTAATGTATGAGTTACAGACAGTGCAGCTCAGAATCATTAAGAGACAACTTAGCTCTGCATTTCCAAATATGTGCTGTAGACAGCACAATGTGAGATGAACATGTGCATCAACCAGTTTATGAGTCTGCATACTAAAGTAGAAGATGTTCATCATACAAGCCTTGAACACCAAGTTCAATTTTCATTCCTACTACCTGCGTGTCAAAATAAAGCTTGGAACCTTTAGTGCTAAAAAAAGGCCTGAAACTTTTCAAAGTCACCTGAACAAACTACGGTGAGGTATTTCATGCAATTGCATAGCTATGCGTGTTCTTTTTACCAAGACTTAAAAAAAATTGGAACAATGAATGCTGGAAAGAGCACAGTCCCGGTCCAGGGAAGGCATGGCTTGGCATTTCAGGCTGGACTGTTCCCATGAGGCAAAGGGTCAGATTGATTTGCATATGGCTATGTCTGAACTGGGGTGGCAGAGTGGGCTAAAGAACGGTGATGGATTAAACCCAGATCTGTTGACTAGGTGTGAGTGTTTGATTGGTTCAGATGCTCCGTCCATCACCACCCCCTTTTGTATCAAATTAAAAAAAAGCCACATATGTGGCAAAGAAATCTACTTTTTGCGGATCCTATACTGATTTATACACAAAATACACATGACCCAGTAACATAAAATAAACTTCATTCATGGTATGAACTGCAGAGGTAAATGACTCAAGGCATCCTGCAGGTCATGAAGTTTCTTTACTTCCTCCGCTAGGATAACATTGGAGTTACCTTGTAACATTTTATAAGTGTATTCTCTAAATGGGAACAGGCAACCAATTCATGTTTGGTATCTTTGGAATTGGAATTTAAAATCCTTACTTATGAAGTTAGATTTTAAATTTGAAAATGCTACTTTTGGAAAGGTTGCATTTTCTTGCCTAAGCCATTTGGTACCTGCAGCCTATCTCTGGGTACATGACTGGGTGTGGGTGACAGTTGGGCTTTGTGTATTCCTTTTAGAAAGCCACACACAATGGGAAGCTTAGGTGTGACTGGATGGGCCATCACTGGTAAGATGTGAAGGAGGATCTAGGACCAACCCCACGTACAATTCAATTGGCTGTGTCCTGTCTCCACACAAAGGGCGGCATACCCCCTGTAGTTTGTTTGGAGCCAGGGCAAGGAAGGTAGGGCAGCTGTGCACTTCAAAGGCATGCATCTAGAAGCTTCTTTCCACTTCAAAGGCACAACTGTGTATAAAAACTGGACATCAGACAACAACTCTTCAGTACAGTTCTTGACCTGTGGATACTCGGCTAGGAAGAAGGACTGCTTTTGTGCTGCTGAAAGATCTGCCAACATGCTGGGCTGCTGCTCTGAAGGAACTGCTGCCCTACTGTGCTGACCTGCTGCCTGCTGCCTGCTGCCCTCTTGCCTGGGAAAGGAGAACTGGACCTATAACTTAATCTTGAACCCCGGACACCAGAGTGAATCCAAGGGCTGCCTCCTGATCTGAGTCTCAGAGACATAAAAGGCTGCCCAACATAATGGACAAAGCTGCAGAGGGTTCCTGACACCCAATTGATACCCTTCCAGTCCTTTACTCTTGGTGTGGCTCAGCGAGCTTAAATCAAGCTTTTGGACTCTGCGCGGCCATGAATGGACCCATTCGCACCAAGACCTCGCCGCTCACACAGCTACTCTACATGAAGCACCGCCAACCCAACTCTTCGCACTCCAGCATTGACCATTCACGGGGGACCGCCAACAAGAAGCTCCTGCCTGCAATACCCGGCCTACTCTTCCTACAACACCAACAGCCTCCTACGATGCTCCCCTTACTCCTTGCAGCTCTCGCCAACATGAACAGGTTCTGTCTTGTGAAGGTACAACTTCAGTAGGACTGATCTAGGGACTGTAGCTGACTTACGCTCCATTGCGATCGGTCTGAACTTGTGACTCTGACCTGGTTCACTGCTACCAAATAACCCGAGTTAGTGCTTTGTGCTTTTTGGAGCTATTTTCCCTAAATTCTTTAAAAAATCATATCTCTGGTTCTACTGATTGGATTGCGTATGTTTTGGTCTTGTTTTATTAATTAACTTCCGCTCTATTTTTTTATAATGTGGTGTGGATTACTTTTTGAGTGGTATTTTTACTGTTTTGCTGTTTGAAATGTTACACAAATACTTTACACATTGTTTTTAAGTTAAGCCTGACTTCTCTGTGCCAAGCGATTAGGAGATTGAGCATAGGTTAATTTGAGGTTTGGTCTTGCCTTACCTGGACAAGGATTGTGGTTGCTGCTTGACCAGGGCTCACACCCCCATCAACCAGTAACCTAGCTTCTCACAGTGTCCTAGGATTGTTTGTAGTTAACTATTCAATTTTTAGACTTCTACTGTGAACACTTCCCACTACCTGTCACTACCTATGTCTCACTCACAGTAAATTCACAGTAATTGGAGTAGTGAGAGTGGTAACTGCCAGGGTCTGCTTCATAACATAACGCTGCTGCTGAGCCTTTAGGGAAAGAGACTCTGGGCTGGTTATGCATGACCACATGCACACACATGTGGCACACGTTTTGAGGCTGCGTATGTAAGACTACCATTGTGCGCAGCCCGGTATATGCACAAAGGTAGTCTAGTGCCAAAAGTACTCTTCAGGGATTGGTAATGACCTGGGAAGGCCTTATAATTGTGCTGGCCCCCTTATGCTCTATGAGGAACAGTTGAGGGAATGGACCTGTTGGAGGACCCTTGGTGGTTTCCCTAGACCTTCTGAGAACTGTCCCTTGACTCCACTGACACACAGATACCCTTCAAAAAGCCTGGAGGCTCTGGGGCCAGGGCTGGGTGTCAGAGATGGCGTTTTGCTGGTTCATTGCAGAGGGCCTTGGCAACATGTACCCAGCAGCAGGAGGAGAAGAGCAGGAGCTAAATAGAGGAGAGGTCTGATGCAGGGAGCCCAGAGGAACAGAGCTCCATGCAGAAAGCTTCTTTAGAGGCGAGTAGACCTGAAGAGAATATTCTTGGTGGTTGTGGCTGGCAACCATTTGCAAAATGGGCATACGTGTGTTAAAATGTGACCAAATGGATTGAGAACCAATCTGGGAAGTTTGGTCCCCTGGAAAATAAATTAAAAGAAAAAATAACCATGTAGCGCTTTGCAGCACTGTCCAAAATTACCCTGTGGTGGGCCAGTGCTCAGTGTACCCGAATTTGAGTTAATTCCTGCTAAGGCAGAGGTTGTGGGTGGGGCCCTCTCCATTAATGTATTAAACTCCAGGGGTCCCCATCTCCCTGAGGAGTGCAAACAGAAGGCTCAGGTGACCCCATCCCCCAGGAACAAAAGAATCCAAATGTAGCCAGGTGCATTGCTCACTCTCCATGCCAGTCTCTGATGGTGACTAGATGCACCAGACTCCCTCCTCCCTGCAGCAGCTTGAGCAGGAGAAAATGTATGTCTGTAGCTCATGGGTTAGAAGTAAAGAGGAACAGGCTACTCCCACCCGACGGGGAATGCTTTTGGTTCCTGTGCGCCACCAGATGAAGGTTGCTGTGTAGGGGAGCCAAGGGGGTTTAAAGGCCGAAAACAAACAAATCTGGTGTAGCACATGACTGTAAAAGTGAATAGAGCGGAACAGCTTTCACCACCCTTTATTTTCACGGCCTTCAGAAAGGGGCATCTCATAATGCCCTGCAGGGGCTAATTTCCATGCTGTCTCTTTTTGTGGTGCGAAATTAACAAAGGAGGGAGGTAGAGTAATGAAGTAGGATTCTTACTCCATGGGCATAGATATATAAACAAGAGGAATCCTACCTACAGAGACTGAGGGAAGTTTTACCCACAGGAGTGTGTGAGCACTTAGTGTTTTGTAAAATACCCCTCACACACAAAAGGCCCCTTGGTGTCAAGCTTCATCATAGGGGTCTTCGCACCCCTCTAACGGGATGCGGTGTGCTGCGACCTACGACTACGTGGGAGCACTGATAGTTATGACTATGTGTGGTGCGTGTGGAGCAAGTGATAGGGATATTTATGTGAGTGGTGGGATTATAGTGAAGAGTTAAAAAGTACCTGGCTCGTGGGTGTATAGGAAAAAACTTTATTCACAACCCCGGGCTGGTACTACTAAAAGAAGTGAAGTGCGAGGTTCTATCTGTCGTATTTATGGACAGTACCTCATGTGTGCGTCGACATGTTTCGGAGCAAGTGCTCCTTCTTCAGGACGGGGGCACAACTTCCCAACCTTACTCACGTTTCACGAGTTTGTAACATTATAGTTTTGTGTAAGTAACAAAAAGTGAAAAATACATTTTTAAGTGTATATAAATATATAGGCAATAATGTGCCTACAGCGGTTTTTGGCTCAGGATACATGCATTTGTATGACCTGAAAAAGAAAAAAAGGAAAAGGATGGTAACCCTATTCATGGGTAGCTCAGACAGGTGCAGTCACCTGGAACAAAACATTAGCACAATTGGCCCTGTAAAAGAAGAACTCACAAGACATACAACATAGAAAACACACATGATTGTCTTTAAAATGAATATAAAGGAAGTGTTGATCATACTTAGTAGATAAAGCTTGCTTGCTTCAGGAGCACTCTAGAACGTCTGGGGGGGGGTGATTGCTAGTTGTGCAATCTAAGTAGAAAAACAATTTGGGTTTTTAAATCATTTCTTACTCACTTTTTTCATAGGGAATGGTTAGTGTTGCCAGCTCTATACTCACAAACTCAGGACGAGTTGTCCTCCATCTTACCCCACACGCTGCTCCGCTGGAATGGATGTCAGAGTCTGCCGTATGTGGTTTATATACCCTGTGGTACTAATTAGTGTAGCCGTTTAATGAGCCCGAGCGGATGCAATGTTATACCCAAATAAGGGTAATCCGCCCATCATACACTAATTGTTAGGCTGATTGTAAGTCCTTATAAGGTAGGTCCGGTGCAACCGGCTTTCATTTCAGCCCCGTAATCATGCGTGCGCTCCCGGAGTTTGTTTCAGCTTGGCGCATGATCAGTTAGTGTCTAACGCAGTGCGCACGCGCTGTGGGAAGACACAGAATCCTACGCGTGCGTTCAGGTATCCAAACTGCTTGCATCATAGGCTTTTACACCTAATGTTGACCCGATTTGTTTTCTTTGATTGCGGGATATAGCCAGAGATTTATTTACCGACCGCAGGACCAAACTACCAACAATGGAACCCTTAGTATAATGATGGTTTCTACGGCCCTCAACCTTTTTTTAGGCACAAGCCCCGGAGCACGGGGGAGACACAAAAAAGGCAACAATGTCGCATGGGAGGATCAAGAACAGAGCAACTCCCGGACCATGAGGAGCATGACAGGATCCCTCCCAACCCACCCATCGACAAGCAAGAGGAGAACTTAGTGGTTAATTTGACCCCCTGGCCTTTAACGGAAATCCAACAAAACGTGCTGAACAAAGTGCTAGGCTATGTGCCTACGCACAAACCAGACATTTTCAAACTGAATATGGAAATACAAGACTTTATCAGAAAGCTGAAATTACAAGCCTTTTTCCAAAACAAACCATCCACTTTGGAAACAACAGATACTGGCTTACGGCCAAAATCTACATTCACTCCGCCTGACTCTTCACTACCTATTGAACTCTTAACCTTTGAGAAAGCGATCATGACGGAAGTCAATAAAATCAACCTTTCAAATACCAGTGTTTTTCATAACACTAGTAAACAGGAACAACAAGCCATAAGGGAACTGGCAGATAACAAAGAGATAATTATAAAACCAGCAGACAAGGGTGGTGCCATGGTCTTACAGACCATGGAGGCTTACGACACAGAGTGTTTGAGATTACTGTCAGATAGGCGGAACTATACTGTCCTACAGGAGGATCCACTGAAAGACTCCGCACAAGAATAGGGGGCATGATTGAAGAAGGGCTTACACATGACTGGTTGAGCAAGAAGGAAGCAGAGTTTCTACAACAGCCAGCACCACGCATCCCCTATTTCTATTGCATCCCGAAAATTCATAAAAACATCACCAACCCGCCGGGTAGGCCCATTGTGTCGGGTATTGGCTCTATCCTAGAGCCACTCTCAAAGTTCGCGGATGCTTTCTTACGCCCATTGGTACAATCTACTAAAACCTACCTAAAGGACACAAAATCAGTTCTGCAACTACTAGAGGACAGGCCTTTTGACCCAACAAACCAACTCTTGATGAGTTTGGATGTGGAAAGCTTGTATGCGAGCTTGCCACACGATGAAACACTCCTAATCATTGAGGAAGTTCTGTTTACAACACCATGGAAATACCAAACACCCAGGGTCTTGTCCTCGAATGTATCTCTCTGGCACTACAACAAAACTTTTTCCAATATAAACAAACTATTTACCTACAAAGCCATGGTACCAGCATGGGTAGTACATTTGCTCCTAGTCTGGCTGGACTTTATGCCCACCATCTAGAGACAAGCAAAATTCTACATATGGATAACCCATACAGGAGCAAAATCAAGACCTGGAAAAGGTATATTGACGACGTCTTCATCATCTGGGACGGGGACCACCAATCTGCAGTTGATTTCTTGACATGGCTCAACAATCAGAATGCAGTTTTGAAATTCACCAGCACTGTCTCAAACCAATCTATGGTTTTTCTGGATCTTAACATTTACACCGAAGGGGGACAGCTCAAAAGCACAACTCATTTCAAACCCACGGCGAGGAACTGTCTTTTAAGGTACAACAGTTTTCACCCGAGACACCTGAGAGAAAATTTGCCGTATGGTCAATTTTTGCGCCTGAGACGCAATTGTACCGAGCTAACTGAGTTCAGGTCACAGGCTTGTGACCTAAAAAAGAAACTAATACAGAGGCAGTACCCAGTAAGAATGATCGACAAGGCCATGAAGAGGGCAAAGAATTACCACAGGGATGCCCTCCTGGAGGACAAACAACAGGAGACAAGCGAAAACAGACGACCGATATGCATCACAACTTACACCACCGTGTCCAATGAAGTATCTAAAATCATAAACAAACACTGGGTTATACTGAATTGTGGTACACTTAACCTTGAGAAACCGATGTACGCACACCGTCGAGGTAGAAACCTCAAGGACATTTTGGTGCATACAAGACCAAAACCCAACAATGAGATAAGGCAAAACACAATTGGGTACAAGGCCACTTCCCATGCGGCAACTGCAGTAGCTGCCATTTGACAAAAAAGAGCAGTATCCTTACATTCAGGAATGGCACTACTTGGGAACAGCGACACTTCACGAACTGCGATACTAAGAACGTTGTCTACCTGATCACCTGCCCCTGTGGATTGGAATACGTGGGTATGACCACTAGAGCTGTAAAAAACGCAGATAAATGAGCATAAAAGCAATGTACGCTGCGAAAAAAGCACGACCAGGATGGCAACACACTACCTTGAGATGCAACACTGTGTCAATGACCTAAGATGGACAATTATTAAACCATTGCCATTAGAAGTAGGTTTATTTCAAAAGGAACAAAGGTGGGTGTTTCGTCTGGGCACACACATCCAGGGACTTAATGATGTCAGCTGTCTCACTAATAGTTACGCCTTCCACCTATCATATATGCCAGGACTCATAGATCAATAGTGCCATAACCATGGACAAATATGCCTCTGATCGACACAAAATTACTGTGTAATAATAACAAGTCCAGGATATACTTTCTCTGTTATAGTCACAATGACGATGTTCTTTATCACATTTGATTAGCTCTACAGCAATCTCCATGCCCATTATGAAACTGTAGCTCTATCCCCGAATCTCTTTCAATCAATGCAAGTGATTGTGACAATATGACATCTATATAGCCCTACCAAGATCCCCATGGTGGGTAAATAAATCTCTGGCTATATCCCGCAATCACAGAAAACGAATCGGGTCAACATTAGGCGTAAAAGCCCACGATGCAAGCAGTTTGGATACCTGAACGCACGCAAAGGATTCTGTGTCTTCCCACAGCACGTGCGCACTGCGTTAGACACTAACTGAGCATGCGCCAAGCTGAAACAAACTCTGGGAGCGCACGCATGATTACGGGGCTGAAATGAAAGCCGGTTGCACCGGACCTGCCTTATAAGGACTTACAATCAGCCTAAAAATTAGTGTATGACGGGCGGATTACCCTTATTTGGGTATAACATCGCATCCGCTCGGGCTCATTAAACGGCTACACTAACTAGTACCACAGGGTATATAAACCACATACGGCAGACTCTGACATCCATTCCAGCGGAGCAGCGTGTGGGGTAAGACGGAGGACAACTCGTCCCGGGTTTGTGAGTATAGAGCTGGCAACACTAACCATTCCCTATGAAAAAAAGTGAGTAAGAAATGATTTTAAAACCCAAATTGTTTTTTTACTTAGATTGCACAACTAGCAATCACCCCCCAGATGTTCTAGAGTGCTCATGAAGCAAGCAAACTTTATCTACTAAGTATGACCAACACTTCCTTTATATTCATTTTAAAGACAATCATGTGTGTTTTCTATGTTGTATGTCTTGTGAGTTCTTCTTTTACAGGGCCAATTGTGCTAATGGTTTGTTCCAGGTGACTGCACCTGTCTGAGCTACCCATGAATAGGGTGACCATCCTTTTCCTTTTTTTCTTTTTTAGGTCATGCAAATGCATGTATCCTGAGCCAAAAACAGCTGTATGCACATTATAGCCTATATATTTATACACACTTAAAAATTAATTTTTCACTTTTTGTTACTTACACAAAACTATAAAGTTACAAACTAGTGAAACGTGGAAGGAAGGTGGGGAAGTTGTGCCCTCGTCCTGAAGAAGGAGCACATGCTCCGAAACATGTCGACGCACACATGAGGTACTGTCCATAAATACGCCAGATAAAACCTCGCACTTCACTTCTTTTAGTAGTACCAGCCCGGGGTTGTGAATAACGTTTTTTCCTATACACCCTTGAGCCAGGTACTTTTTAACTCTTCACTATAATCCCACCACTCACATCAATATCCCTATCACTTGCACCACACGCACCACACATAGTCATAACTATCAGTGCTCCCACGTAGTCGTAGGTCGTAGAACGCCGCATCCCGTTAGAGGGGTGCGAAGACCCCTATGATGAAGCATGACACCAAGGGGCCTTTTGGTGTGTGAGGGGTATTTTACAAAACACTAAGTGCTCCCACACTCCTGTGGGTAACACTTCCCTCAGTCTCTGTAGGTAGGATTCCTCTTGTTTATATATCTATGCCCGTGGATTAAGAATCCTACTTCCTTACTCTACCTCCCTCCTTTGTTAACTTGCATAATTAAGCAGCGCGCAGCTGCAGGAGTTCTTTTGACACATTCACATACACATAGGAACACACACAATATATTAAGGAAGCCAGCGGTCATTACGTAATGGAGGACGAACAGGGCCTCACGTTCGGGGAAGATGAAATTGATAAAATCTTAACTGCCATCAATCCCTTTGAAGGCCTGAGCAATCCAGAAACCGGCCCTAACATCAATGATTGGAATGAATTACTGAATCTAAGACGTAACCAGATAAAAGCAGCCCTACATGGTCTGCTCATGACAGAATACCTTAGGAATAAAATGGCACCACCTGGGTTGATTGTCAAAAATGAGCCATTGATTTTCCAGAATGATCTCGTGTTCAAAAAAGAGTGGTCTCTGATCTCATGGCACTGCTCAAGAGATTGGCTGGTCTTGATTGTAAAAACAGCAGCAAGGATCACTCAGGAACTTAAAATTGAGATCAACAAAATTGAAGTAAATTGAGATCAACAAAATTGAAGTACAATTAAATACATATATATCTCCTGCTGATCAGAAAGCAAGATTGGATGAACTCAACCAACAAATGACTAAATTTGAGTTCACATTAAAACAAAGTTAATTTAACAAATTAAGTAAAGATAAGGCCAAATTTACACCAGAGGGGGCATACCCTTACACGAAACCAGACTATGTTCCCAAAAACTCCAATAGTGATGTTGACAGTGATGGATCTGACAACGGTTCCTCTGGTTCTATTTCCAGTGGGAACAAAGGGTATAGACCACGGAGAGGAGGCTGGAGCCAAAGGAGACAGCAGTTCCCGAGACAAAGAGGGTGGAGAGGTTATCAACCCCAACCCCAATATCCACAATATATGGGCCCACCACAATTCACCCCTTTCCAGTACGGACCACCTACCGCAGGACCAAACTACCAACAATGAAATCCTGAGTATAATGATGGTTTCTACGGCCCGCAACCTTTTTTAGGCACACGCCCCGGAGCACGGGGGAGAAACAAAAAAGGCAACAATGTCGCATGGGAGGATCAAGAACAGAGCAACTCCCGGACCACGAGGAGCATGACAGGATCCCTCCCAACCCACCCATCGACAAGCAAGAGGGGAACTTAGGGCTTAATTTGACCCCCTGGCCTTTAACTGAAATCCAACAAAACGTGCTGAACAAAGGGCTAGGCTTTGTGCCTACGCACAAACCAGACATTTTCAAACTGAATATGGAAATACAAGACTTTATCAGAAAGCTGAAATTACAAGCCTTTTTCCAAAACAAACCATCCACTTTGGGAACAACAGATACTGGCTTACGGCCAAAATCTACATTCACTCCGCCTGACTCTTCACTACCTATTGAACTCTTAACCTTTGAGAAAGGGATCATGACGGAAGTCAATAAAATCAACCTGTCAAATACCAGTGTTTTTCATAACACTAGTAAACAGGAACAACAAGCCATAAGGGAACTGGCAAATAACAAAGAGTTAATTATAAAACCAGCAGACAAGGGTGGTGCCATGGTCTTACAGACCATGGAGGCTTACGACACAGAGTGTTTGAGATTACTGTCAGATAGGCGGAACTATACTGTCCTACTGGAGGATCCCACTGAAAGACTCCGCACAAGAATAGGGGGCATGATTGAAGAAGGGATTGCGCATGACTGGTTGAGCAAGAAGGAAGCAGAGTTTCTACAACAGCCAGCACCACGCATTCCCTATTTCTATTGCATCCCGAAAATTCATAAAAACATCACCAACCCGCCGGGTAGGCCCATTGTGTCGGGTATTGGCTCTATCCTAGAGCCACTCTCAAAGTTCGCGGATGCTTTCTTACGCCCATTGGTACAATCTACTAACACCTACCTAAAGGACACAAAATCAGTTCTGCAACTACTAGAGGATAGACCTTTTGACCCAACAAACCAACTCTTGATGAGTTTGGACGTGGAAAGCTTGTATACGAGCTTGCCACACGATGAAACACTCCTAATCATTGAGGAAGTTCTGTTTACGACACCATGGAAATACCAAATACCCAGGGGTCTTGTCCTCGAATGTATCTCTCTGGCACTACAACAAAACTTTTTCCAATATAAACAAACTATTTACCTACAAAGCCATGGTACCAGCATGGCTAGTACATTTGCTCCTAGTCTGGCTGGACTTTATGTCCACCATCTAGAGACAAGCAAAATTCTACATATGGATAACCCATACAAGAGCAAAATCAACACCTGGAAAAGGTATATTGATGACATCTTCATCATCTGGGACGGGGACCACCAATCTGCAGTTGATTTCTTGACATGGCTCAACAATCAGAATGCATTTTTGAAATTCACCAGCACTGTCTCAAACCAATCTATGGTTTTTCTGGATCTTAACATTTACACCAAAGGGGGCAAGCTCAAAAGCACAACTCATTTCAAACCCACGGCGAGGAACTGTCTTTTAAGGTACAACAGTTTTCACCCGAGACACCTGAGAGAAAATTTGCCGTACGGTCAATTTTTGCGCCTGAGACGCAATTGTACCGAGCTAACTGAATTCAGGTCACAGGCTTGTGACCTAAAAAAGAAACGAATACAGAGGCAGTACCCAGTAAGAATTATCGACAAGGCCATGAAGAGGGCAAAGAATAACTACAGGGATGCCCTCCTGGAGGACAAACAACAGGAGACAAGCGAAAACAGATGACCGATATGCGTCACAACTTACACCACCGTGTCCAATGAAATTTCTAAAATCATAAACAAACACTGGGCAATACTGAATTGTGGTACACTTAACCTTGAGAAACCGATGTACACACACCGTCGAGGTAGAAACCTCAAGGACATTTTGGTGCATACAAGACCAAAACCCAACAAAGAGATAAGGCAAACACAATTGAGATACAAGGCCACTTCCCATGCGGCAACTGCAGTAGCTGCCATTTGACACAAAAGAGCAGTATCCTTACATTCAGGAATGGCACTACTTGGGAAGAGCGACACTTCACAAACTGCAGTACTAAAAAGGTTGTCTACCTGATCACCTGCCCCTGTGGATTGGAATACGTGGGTATGACCACTAGAGCTGTAAAAACGCGGATAAATGAGCATAAAAGCAATGTACATTGAAAAAAAAGCACAACCAAGATGGTAACACACTACCTTGAGACGCAACACTGTGTGAATGACCTAAGATGGACAGTTATTGAACCATTGCCATCAAAGGTAGGTTTATTTCAAAAGGAACAAAGGTGGGTGTTTCGTCTGGGCACACACATCCAGGGACTTAATGATGACGTCCCTTGGGGACAGCTGTCTCACTAATTTACGCCCTTCCACCTATCATATGTGCCAGGACTCATAGATCAATAGTGCCATAACCATGGACAAATATGCTTTTGATCGACACAAAATTACTGTGTAATAATAACTAGTCAAGGATACACTATCTCTGTTACAGACACAATGGCCATGTTCTTTATCACATTTGATTAGCTCCACAGTAATCTCCATGCCCATTATGGAACTGTAGCTCTATCCCCGAATCTCTTTGAAACAATGCAAGTGATTGTGACTATATGACATCTATATAGCCCTACCAAGATCCCCATGGTCGGTAAAGACATCTCTGGCTATATCCCGCAATCACAGAAAACGAATCGGGTCAACATTAGGTGTAAAAGCCTACGATGCAAGCAGTTTGGATACCTGAACGCATGCAAAGGATTCTGTGTCTTCCCACAGCGCGTGCGCACTGCGTTAGACACTAACTGAGCATGCGCCAAGCTGAAACAAACTCCGGGAGCGCACGCATGATTACGGGGCTGAAATGAAAGCCGGTTGCACCGGACCTGCCTTATAAGGACTTGCAATCAGCCTAACAATTAGTGTATGATGGGCCGATTACCCTTATTTGGGTATAACATCGCATTCGCTCGGGCTCATTAAATGGCTACACTAATTAGTACCACAGGGTATATAAACCACATACGGCAGACTCTGACATCCATTCCAGCGGAGCAGCGTGTGGGGTAAGACGGAGGACAACTCGTCCCGAGTTTATGAGTACAGAGCTGGCAACACCAACCATTCCCTATGAAAAAAAGTGAGTAAGAAATGATTTTAAAACCCAAATTTTTTTCTACTTAGATTGCACAACTAGCAATCACCCCCAGATGTTCTAGAGTGCTCATGAAGCAAGCATGCTTTATCTACTAAGTATGACCAACACTTCCTTTATATTCATTTTAAAGACAATCATGTGTGTTTTCTATGTTGTATGTCTTGTGAGTTCTTCTTTTACAGGGCCAATTGTGCTAATGGTTTGTTCCAGGTGACTGCACCTGTCTGAGCTACCCATGAATAGGGTGACCATCCTTTTCCTTTTTTTCTTTTTCAGGTCATGCAAATGCATGTATCCTGAGCCAAAAAACGCTGTAGGCACATTATAGCCTATATATTTATATACACTTAAAAATTAATTTTTCACTTTTTGTTACTTACACAAAACTATAAAGTTACAAACTAGTGAAACGTGAGTAAGGTGGGGAAGTTGTGCCCCCGTCCTGAAGAAGGAGCACATGCTCCGAAACATGTCGACGCACACATGAGTTACTGTCCATAAATACGACAGATAGAACCTCGCACTTCACTTCTTTTAGTAATACCATCCCGGGGTTGTGAATAAAGTTTTTTCCTAAACACCCAAGAGCCAGGTACTTTTTAACTCTTCACTATAATCCCACCACTCACATAAATATCCCTATCACTTGCACCACACGAACCACACATAGTCATAACTATCAGTGCTCCCACGTAGTCGTAGGTCGCAGCACGCCGCATCTCTTTTTGTGGTGCCCCAAGATGCGCAGGGGAACCACCAACATTTGTAAAGAGAGTTGTCTGGGCCCTAAGGTAGTGCAGCAGCTCCCTGTAAGTGCCCCTACAGAGGTATCCATAAGCCTCCTGGGGGCTTACAACAATGACCCCAGATGTGGCTTGTTTTTTATTTAAACCACCCTAGAGCTGGAGCTTATGCTATTGGGTTTTTGAGTGTGGGGACACTTTTCTGTTGGTATCACAATAAAGAAAGATTTTGAGACACATGTTTTGGATTGCAATGCATTATATAAAATGCACAAGGGGGAGCTGAGAGGCAATGTAAGCTGATAACAGATAAAAACAGTACTATATACAAGTTTAAAAACACTGAATACTTTTGGTTGTGAAAAAAAAAACACTGAATAGACGTTTTCATTGTAGTCTTTATTTCAAGTATGCTTGATTTCTAGAAATAGACAACCAACGCGTTTCGCCCAAACATGGGCTTCTCCAGAGCTGTAATAGCATACATTGTACATGTAATCAGAGAAACAAGAAAAATGTATTGAGATAGAGTAGATAGAAGAAGAGGAAGGAAGAATAGCCAGAGGGAAGAAGAACCGCGAAAATGTGGTGACAAAGAGTGTTGTTTGTATGTGAATAAATGGAAGGAAGGAAATGAATTTGAAAAATAGGGTAGTGATAGTCCGAGGAAAGCTGAACCATAAACCGACCTGTTTTATGATCGTAATGACTTAAGTACGAAAAAACATGAACATGCATAAGTGAGAAGGATATCAACCCTTAGTTTGAAAAGTTGTGATCTCAAAGTAAGAGAAACACCCAGGTGCTATAGTATGAGACGAGAAAAAGCGTCTTATTTGAGAATCAGCTTACCAAAGGTAAAGTTGGTGATGTTTCGCCAAGGAAATGAGTATCCGTACTATGCTGTCTGCATGGTTTGCCCATGTAGGGGGGCGAGGAGTATAGAGAGGGCGGCCTAATAAAGGAAGGAATAGTATAAATAACAGTGATAGCCATTAAAGGTAAGTAGTGGAATCAAAGATTAAGCGTATCCGGGACATAGCTCAAAATGAAGGGCCCGCCTATATATCCATATAGGGGAAGATCCCAGGCCAGTATTAGAGTAATGCGCCAAGGTATCTCAGTGTAAATAGGGAATCTTGAGAAAGTAATAGCTAAAGTAAAAATTGGCATGCGGGACAAGTCATGTTAAAGGTAGGTGACTTATGCAGAATACGCAATGAGTATTTGTTAAGAACCCAGGCTCAGCTGAGTGGTGAGATTCTGCCCCCACTAATGATTGCAGAGCAAGCATGGGATCCAAGGTTAGGTATGGGTCAAAGGTGAAGCGGTTGGTGAATTCAGCAAAAAGACAGAGACAATAAAGGTTAAGGTAAAGGCATTTAAAGCAGGGTTAGACCGGGTTAGACCGAGTGAATAAATATTAAACCTGAAATTAGCCTATTGCATCTTAAAGATGTTATCAGCATAAATACATGCGGCGTAACTTGAGCAAACCTCACGTAAATCCCCTTGACAAATTTCTTGACAGAAAACGCTGTGTTGCGCGAAAACTGTGTCCAGATGGCGTCCTGTCGTGGTGGGAAGTGAAGGTCTGACTTATCCTTGCTTCATTCCACCTTATAGTTAACAGATGTGCATTCACTTCCAGGTTACGGAAGGGTCCTGTGAGTCTATATCCGGCAAAGCGGATGTCTAGACCGACAACAAAAGTGTCGGTAATAGGCCATCATGAATGTGGGTGACTAAGCAATAGATCCATGCGTGCTAACAGGAAGCTCTAGACTTGACTGACAATCATCTAATAGCTTGTTGGTTATGTGTCCGGGCTGTAAGGGGCGTCAACAATTTTAAAAAAGTTCCTGAGAGTTATGTTTGGCAGGCAAGATCTTCTGGGGATAGTAACTTTTCATTGATTTCCTTACAAGGTTATCATACTTATACATTTGTTTGAGATAGGTGAGTTTATCGTGAGTATTATACATTAACCGTTATGATCTTTCAGGTATTTTTAAAAGTTTGTTTTCTTCTTTGTGGCTTTCAGTGTACTGGGGATGGCAAAGAATTTTATTTTGAGACATTTTGTTTCTATAGAGGCAATAGCGGCTAGGGTATCAGCTAGTATTCTGTGGTATTCTTATACAATGTTGTCAGCATCTTTACCCATCAAGGACATTTTTACTGTTTTAAGTTTCTTGTGAACATATTGTTAAAATCTGCTGTAGTAATAAGCTTCCAATTTTAAAACGTAACTTAAACCTATCATGGGTCAACATTTCCCTCATCTTAGCTATGTCAAAAATCAACAGGAAGTTGTCATTCCAGAGCAGGCTGTATGTTTGACGAAATTCCATATGCTTCTTAAGAGGTTGAGATTAGGTCAAGCACATGCCCTGCCCTGTTTATTAAACAACTAAACAAGTGCCAATACCGTTATTTCTAATTAACAAAACTGATATTCTACACAGAAAGAATAGAACTTAATGTGAGTACAAGACTTAGGAATCGGTCCGAATGAATCACTTTATTTTTCATATATTTTTGCAATTTTTGTTGGTTAAAATTCACCAATTTTCACAATTAACATAGAAGGAGCAATACAAAACACAATGTTGTGATAAAACACTTGGGGCCCGATGTAGGTAGGCAAATACCGGTCGGTAACAGCCGAAATTCGGTAATTTCGGCCGTTACCGACCGGTATTTTGATTTTGTGATGTAGGGGCATGTTACAATACAGATTCGGTCATTTTACCGATTCGGTAAAATACTGACTCTGTAAAATTACCAAATCTGTATTTTGACATGTAGGTAGCACTTAAATCAGTGCTACAGGGGTTTAAGAAGTCATTATTTACCACCAACTACAAGTTGGTGGTAAATAATGAAAACCCCTTCAAAAGCATTTGTTTTGCTTTTTAAACAGTGCCATGTTGCAGACGTACATGCCCAAAGGGCATGTATGTCTGCAACATGTGCACCCATGCACAATTGAAGGGTGCAACAAGGTGTCAAAGTGACACCCTGCCACCCTTCAATGTTTCCCCGTATTATCGAATCGTGTATTTACCGATTCGGTAATTGACATTCATTCCTATGGGCCTACAGGCCCATAGGAGTGAATGGCAATTACCGAATCGGTAAATACCGATTCGGTAATTACCGAATCATACCGATTCGGTAATGAAATCGGTAAAATTACCTAAATCCTGATTGCCAGTTCTTAAATACCGAATCGGTATGATTCGGTATTTAAGAATCGGTAATCTGGGATTACCTACATCGGGCCCTTGATCCTTTGCTTTCATACATTGTTGATCAATATTACACATTCCATGCCCACACTCTCACACATTCCTAACAAACATACTCTATTTACAATTTATTATACAATAACACATATTATTGTCACCATAGACAGTTATTTGTTTGATTTTCAAAATTCTTGTCACATATGTGATTATTTTTTGAAGAATCTTATGGTGTGGAAAAGCGGTCTCCGTGTTTCAAACCCCTATTAAGTGGGGGGTTCTCATCAGGACCTCTTAGCTTGAGACTGGAGTGTGCCCTAATTCGTGCAATACCTGACGAAAACAAATCACTTCAGGGTGCTCCTGTGACGTACAGGAAATTTGTAGTCGTTCATATTCCTGTGTGTATTCGAGGTGCCAAAAGTTGATTGTGGGACCTTCGTATGCGAAGCGCTCTCCATTACGCAGCCTGTCTTTGTCAACGCCGTGGCTGCGTAACGGAGAGCGCTTTGCATACGAAGGTCCCACAATCAACTTTAGGCACCTCGAATACACACAGGAATATGAACAACTACAAATTTCCTGTACATCACAGGAGCACCCCGAAGTGATTTGTTTTCGTCGGGTATTGCACAACTAAGAGCCCCAGGGGTGGCGTTCCCTGAGGCAGTGTGTCTGGGATTGGGACCCCCCACACTTTTTTTTTATTCATTCCCCGGGATTTGGCCCTCCTGGGGGCAAATTACCTTATTTACCGCAGGAGTCAGCGTTTCTTTTTTTTTCTATCGCTAGGATGCACGGATCCTACGCGCATCCCGCGATTTAAAAAAATAAATAAATTTGGAGGGCCCTGAGGGTCCTTGTGGGACTCCCTGAGCAGGCCTATAGGGTCAGGATGTGTCTACCCTGCCCCCTTTTTGCGTGTTGTGGCGTTTGTTTTTGGTTTCTTGTGCCTCGGTTCTACCGAGGCACAAGATGGCTGCCAACACTTCCTGATTTTGACAGTTGTCAGCCCATGAGCATTCAGCTTGTGCACGGCAGGGTGCTTGTAGGATGCGCGAAGAGTACAGGATAGTATGCGGATCCTCCGCGCCCATAGATATATATGTACTTTTAACCGTCATTTTCTCAGGAACTACTGAACAGATTTACACCAAATAAGCAAAAGGCACGAGTCTGAACCAAGAACTACCTCTTTGCCAAATTTGCTGTAATTCCGTTCAGCAGTTCGGGCTGTAGCTGCGGCTAAAGGTCCTATGGGAAATTGCATGGGGAAAACGTGTTTTGGGACACCCCCTTTTTTCTCTGCCCCGCTTGATGAATCATCGTGAAACTTTCAGGATAGGAGCAGACTGGAGCTGGCCAAAAGTTTGGAAAATCTCACGCAGATTCGTCAACCGGCACCAAAGTTTTTCCAAATAGAATGTTGCAGATTTCCTATGGATAATAGGTCCTACCTATAACTATCTACTGGCGATAGCCAGTAGATTATTACCTACTGGCGGTCGCCAGTAGGTATATATAGTTAGGATTTTTTCTCTATGGAACTTTTGAAAATTCTATGTCTAATAACTTTGGTGTTTGTGGACGGAATTGGCTGAAATTTTCAGGAAAATGGCACGTTTTGTTTCTGATCAGCCCCTGAAAATTTTGGGGGGTTTCGTCAAGGGGGGGTCGAGAAAAAAGGGGGATTCATTTTTCCATAGGGCGTTTGGCCTCACTTTTAGCTCGAACGGCTGAATGGATTTGCACGAAACTTGGCAAAATTGTAGGGACTGTTAGCCCGATGTGCCTTTGCTGGGTCTCAATATATGTGCTCTAGTGGATTTTGAGAAATTAACGTTTAAAAAAATGTATATATCTGTGACAGCGTCCTGGATAGGGCACCAGTTCGCGTACTTTTCGCGTAACGGAGCTTTGCGAAGCGAAGCTGATTGGCTCTCCGGTGTCTGTCAACATTCTAAACAGTCCGGAGCGGCCGCCATCTTGTCTCTCGGTAGGATCGAGAGACAAGAGGAGGCCAAAACGAAGGGGGAAATGAAGGAAAGGGGGCAAGGTAGACCTCTTCTGACCCCCTAGGATTGATGAGGGGGATATTAAAGTGGCCCGCGGGGCAAAAAAAAAAAAAAGAAAATTGCGATTTTTCGCGGTAGAGGCGCTTCCTGGTACGCCAACCGGGCAGCTAACCGGCAGCGTAACGGGAGTCTGAGGAGAAGCTGATTGGCTGTCAACATTGTAAACAGTCTGGAGCGGCCGCCATCTTGTCTCTCGGTAGGATCGAGAGACAAGAGGTGGTGAAAAACAAAGGGGGAAATGAAGGAAAGGGGGCAAGGTAGACCCCTCCTGACCCCCTAGGATTGATGAGGGGGATATTAAAGTGGTCCGCGGGGCAAAAACAAAAAAAAAGAAAATTGCGATTTTTCGCGGTAGAGGCGCTTCCTGGTACGCCAACCGGGCAGCTAACCGGCAGCGTAATGGGAGTCCGACATCTTGTATTTTTGGAGCGTCCGGTTTGTGTACCGGGTAGCGTTCCGGTAAGCGTAACAAGGGGAAAACCAAGAGAAACAGTAAAATAAAATTTAAAGGAATAGATTTCCACCAAACTTGGCAAAATTGTAGGGACTGTTTGTTTGATGTGCCTTTGCAAGGCCTCAAGATATGTGCACGTGTGGATTTTGTCTAATTAAGGTTAAAAAAATATATATATATCTGTAAGCGTGCTCTGGCGCGCTTACGTTACGGGTTTTGTTTGCGCTGCAGAGACGATACGTCACGTTTATGCGACGCGTCATGAGGCGTCTCACGTGGCTACGTGATACGTCACGTAATAAAGAATATATTTTATAGCTATAGATATTAGCTTTTAAAAAAACAATGAAATTCACTGAAAAAACCATAGGTTATAGACCATATATAGTTAGGAATTTGCATTTACAAAACCATGAAAATTCACTGAAAAAACCATTGGTTATAGACCATATATAGTTAGGGATTAGCATTTACAAAACCTTAATTTACTCGCACAAAACCATAGAAATTCGCATGTATAGTTAGTTGCAATAACTATATATCGCGCACCCGCAATCCACTGCTGATGATGACACATATTACATCATTCATGACATGGTCAGTGACATCACTGATGACATCACTGATGACATCTCAAATGACATCACTGATGACATCTCAAATGACATCACTGATGACATCACTGATGACATCTGATATGAGAAGAGAGAGTTCTCCCAGATACTTTAAGGCCCAGAGGGGGGAGACAAACCAAGCAAAAAAGACGAAACCTCTGTAGGGACCTCTATTTCTTTTAACATTGAGTATATCCAAACAATTAGTGAAAGAGATGCCAAAGAGAGAAACTTTAAAGTATTATTCAAACATGAAAAGTTTATTTAACTATTTTTTCATTTTTTAAATTTTTTTAAGAGACATTTGTGCAAAGCTACATATCATTGTCACTGTGAAAATCAACATTTTTACATACATATTTTAGTAATAATCCTATCATTCAAAGTGCCCTCTAATAGCAGTTAATCCTAATAGTCAAGAACACAGACTCATACATCAGTCATACATTTTCGTAAGAGAAAAAGAAACATACCTAACAACATGGACACATAGGCAAAATTATACAAAACATTAGACTAACACAGATGGTAGCTCTAAGGTGTACTTAATGGGATACGTATAGGAACCTAGATGGTATGGTTCTACTAGTTGTGCTGTAGTTAACCAGTTCGTGTCCAGAGCAGTGGATGTTGGGCCGACGTACGTTTCGGTGAGTGTCACCTTCCTCAGGGCCAAGGACAACGAATATACAAATATGTAATAAATAATCTTAAAAATATGTGGGCATAATACAAGGTTCTGAAAGACAGAGAGTACAAAAGATTTTTAAGTATCAGAATTTCTTTTGCTTTTTTACTATATCACAGTCTTAATCAATGGCATCATTTATATACATATCTTCTTTACAAATTTTAAAATGTAATAAATGCTCATAGCTAACTATACATCTTTCTGAATAGAGGTTGAACAGACCAAAGGAGTTGTGAGTCCACATAGTGAAAAGATGGAAGGTAAAGTAAAAAAATACCCATTAGATCTGGTTCACCCAAAGTGCTAACAGTCAAAGTGCAAGGTGCATGCAGTGCTTATAAGATGTTTTGGAGTGCTGTTATCTTGAGTTAACATAAAGGAAGAGAGCTTTACCTATGATATGGTGAATCTAGGCGTATTATAGGTAAGATTCTGGCCGGTCTCTTTGAGGCATGTGCTAGAAAATACAAAAAGATTTCTGTAGTTTTTTGATTATTTAGAGGCTGTATTGCTGGTGACCAAAGGATTGGTTTTAAATTACCTCAATATCCGAGGTGCGTTCCCTTAAGTTTTCTTAGTTTTGGAGCCACCCGCGGGGCTTCTGTATATCGGGGGGTAATGGCTGTGCAGATACAAATATGAAAAAGAGTCGAAAAACTGGCTGCTTAAGATGCAGGGCTCAAGATGAGTTTGCACCAGGTAGTAGGTTAATTACCTGATCGTTTGTATTACGCAATGTTTTTATAAAGGAGACAAGGATCGTTTGGTGCAAAGCGCCTTTATCTGTATGTCGAGATAACAAAACATATAGACAGGAGTGGGATTTTGTAACTCAGTTTTTATAGCACGCAGCGGTAACAAGAGTTGCTATCAGACTTGCACTACATTAAAGACAAAAACCTAAAATTTTTGTATGCTACGAGGTTCTAATGAGTCATGCTAATTACAGATGGGCTAAAAGCTGATCTGTTGTATACGTTTTTATATATGCTATGATTAAGAATTGGTAACACAGCTACGAACTGTAGCTGCAGCGCATTAGATTGGTACGGCAGCATGTTTGCATACTGTGGGGGGGATGGGCTAGGTGTTGAGAGTAGCTCGTCTTACCTGATTTTTAACGGTCCGATGTCATGACCGAGGCTTCCAGGGACTCTGCCCGATGTGGGTAATTATTCAGATACACGTAAATTATCTATTTATATATGTCAACTCTTACATGTACTGTGTTTTACATATGTACTTACTTTGACATGTAGCACTGAGAAATCCAATCACTCACCAATACACTCATGCAGACAGTCAACCGCCCATACAGCTGTTTCCACATGCACTTTTGAACCCATGCATCTACTGAATTAACTGCTCACACATCTATGCACAGAGTCACATACCTCCCAGCCACCCCCACACACACACTCACTCTCCCATACAAATATTTGGGCAACCAATCAATAACCCATATAGTTACTCATATAGCTACTGATCAACACATGCAGCAGTTTACAGAACTACAGAAATAATGATGCACAAATTAAGACAGTTTAGTCACTAACCCATGCACTCAGTGAGACACATTTAATCATTCTCTCATACAGTCAGTCATGCACCTACTAAATCCTTCATCCAAACACTTATACATCCACTCATTCTTCAATATGTAAGACATATTTTAACTTTACAGAAACATACAGTCACTGGATGTTGTCATCAGTGATGTCATCAGTGATGTCATTTGAGATGTCATCAGTGATGTCATCAGTGATGTCACTGACTATGTCATGAATGATGTAATATGTGACATCATCAGCAGTGGATTGCGGGTGCGCGATATATAGTTATTGCAACTAACTATATATGCGAATTTCTATGGTTTTGTGCGAGTAAATTAAGGTTTTGTAAATGCTAATCCCTAACTATATATGGTCTATAACCAATGGTTTTTTCAGTGAATTTTCATGGTTTTGTAAATGCAAATTCCTAACTATATATGGTCTATAACCTATGGTTTTTTCAGTGTATATATATATATATATATATATATATATATATATATATATATATACATATATATTACCTACTGGCAGTCGCCAGTAGGTATATATAGTTAGGATTTTTTCTCTATGGAACTTTTGAAAATTCTATGTCTAATAACTTTGGCGTTTGTGGACGGAATCGGCTGAAATTTTCAGGAAAATGGCACATTTTGTTTCTGATCAGCCCCTGAAAATTTGGGGGGGGTTTCGTCAAGGGGGGAGCGAGAAATAAGGGGGGTCCCAAAACGCGTTTTTCCCATTCATTTTTCCATAGGGCGTTTGGCCTCACTTTTAGCTCGAATGGCTGAATGGATTTGCAAGAAACTTGGCAAAATTGTAGGGACTGTTAGCCCGATGTGCCTTTGCTGGGTCTCAATATATGTGCTCCAGTGGATTTTGAGAAATTAACGTTTAAAAAAATTTATATATCTGTGACAGCGTCCTGGATAGCGCACCAGTTCGCGTACTTTTCGCGTAACGGAGCTTTGCGAAGCGAAGCTGATTGGCTCTCCGGTGTCTGTCAACATTCTAAACAGTCCGGAGCGGCCACCATCTTCTCTCTCGGTAGGATCGAGAGACAAGAGGAGGCCAAAATGAAGGGGGAAATGAAGGAAAGGGGGCAAGGTAGACCTCTTCTGACCTCCTAGGATTGATGAGGGGGATATTAAAGTGGCCCGCGGGGCAAAACAAAAAAAAAATGGCGATTTTTTGTCGTAGAGGCACAAATCGGTACGTGAACCGGGCAGCTAACCGGGCAGCTAACCGGCAGCGTAACGGGAGTCTGAGGAGAAGCTGATTGGCTGTCAACATTGTAAACAGTCTGGAGCAGCCGCCATCTTGTCTCTCGGTAGGATCGAGAGACAAGAGGTGGTGAAAAACAAAGGGGGAAATGAAGGAAAGGGGGCAAGGTAGACTCCTCCTGACCCCCTAGGATTGATGAGGGGGATATTAAAGTGGTCCGCGGGGCAAAAAAAAAAAATTGCGATTTTTCGCCGTAGAGGCGCGTCCCGGTTCGCGAACCGGGCAGCTAACCGGCAGCGTAACGGGAGTCCGACATCTTGTATTTTTGGAGCGTCCGGTTTGTGTACCGGGTAGCGTTCCGGTAAGCGTAACAAGGGGAAAACCAAGAGAAACAGTAAAATAAAATTTAAAGGAATAGATTTCCACCAAACTTGGCAAAATTGTAGGGACTGTTTGTTTGATGTGCCTTTGCAAGGCCTCAAGATATGTGCACGTGTGGATTTTGTCTAATTAAGGTTAAAAAAAATATATATATCTGTAAGCGTGCTCTGGCGCGCTTACGTTACGGGTTTTGTTTGCGCTGCAGAGACGATACGTCACGTTTATGCGACGCGTCATGAGGCGTCTCACGTGGCTACGTGATACGTCACGTAATAAAGAATATATTTTACAGCTATAGATATTAGCTTTTAAAAAAACAATGAAATTCACTGAAAAAAACATAGGTTATAGACCATATATAGTTAGGAATTTGCATTTACAAAACCATGAAAATTCACTGAAAAAACCATTGGTTATAGACCATATGTAGTTAGGGATTAGCATTTACAAAACCTTAATTTACTCGCACAAACCCATAGAAATTCGCATATATAGTTAGTTGCAATAACTATATATCGCGCACCCGCAATCCACTGCTGATGATGTCACATATTACATCATTTATGACATGGTCAGTGACATCACTGATGACATCACTGATGACATCTCAAATGACATCACTGATGACATCTCAAATGGCATCATGTACTGAATCAACTGCTCACACATCTATGCACAGAGTCACATACCTCCCAGCCGGGAAGCGCCCACAGCATCGGTGTCAAAACATCGCGGTGCTATCGCACCGCGATGTTTACATCGCAACGTTGTTCGCATCGCATGCTTATGCAGCGCGATGTCATTAACATCGCATGCCATTAAAACGCATGCGATGTTACCGATGTAAAGGGAATAATACAAGCGGAAAAGGAAAAATGCAGCAGAAGAAGGGGTATTTAAAAACGCAGCAGATGATGGGGTATTTCGAACGTGACTACAAAAAAGCGGACATTATTATGATAAGGAAAAATGCAGCAGAAGAAGGGGTATTTCGAAAAAAGCGGACATTATTATGAAAATAAGGAAAAATGCAGCAGAAGAAGGGGTATTTCGAAAAAATGTTACCGATGTAAAGGGAATAATACAGAAAAACGCAGCAGATGATGGGGTATTTCGAACGTGACTACAAAAAAGCGGACATTATTATGAAAATGCAGTTGGAACGTGGGGAAATGGAAAAATGCAAGGTGAACGGGAATTGAAAAAATGAATGAAATGAAATGCAATAATACACCAGCAATATTGCACACGGGGAATAGGGCTAACGGGGAATGGTGAATACACAAGAAAAGCAGCCGATGTCGCGGACATTATTATGGGAAATGGAAAAAGCGGACATTATTATGAAAAGTGCACTTTGAACGTTAATACACAAACGGGGCAAACGGGGAATGGTGAAAGGGAAATGGAACGTTAATACAGAAACGCGGACATTATTATGAAAAGTGCAGATGTAGCGGACAGTATGAAAATGCAGTTGGAACGTTAATACACAAGAAAAGCAGCAGATGTAGCGGGAGATGAAAAAATGAATGAAATGAAATGCAGCAGATGGACGACAAATGGAAACATGAAGCGGACATTATTAATTCTTATTTCCACTGAATGATATGTTAATACACCAGCAATATTGCACACGGGGAATAATAGAAATAAATTACATGTCAATACACCAGGAATGATTTCTTGGCTAACAGTCAAATGCCTTATTATTTATGGTTGGATGGATGGATGGATTGAAGGATGGGTGGGTGGATGCATGGATGGATGGATGGATGGATGGATGGGTGGATGAATGCCTGGATGGGTTGATGGGTGGATGGATGCATGAATGAAGGGATGGGTGGATGGCTGGGTGGGTTTATGGGTGGATGCATGCATGAAGGATGGGTGCTGGGTGCATGGGTGCATGGGTGGGTGACGGTGGGTCAATGGATGGGTGGGTGGTTGCTAGGGGATGGATGGATGGGTTGATGGGTGTATGGATGCATGAATGAAGGGATGGGTGGGTGACGGTGGACGAATGAATGGGTGGGTGGTTGCTAGGGGATGGATGGGTGGGTTGATGGGTGGATGGATGCATGAATGAAGGGATGGGTGGGTGACGGTGGACGAATGAATGGGTGGGTGGTTGCTAGGGGATGGATGGGTGGGTTGATGGGTGGATGGATGCATGAATGAAGGATGGGTGGATGGCTGGGTGGGTTTATGGGTGGATGCATGCATGAAGGATGGGTGCTGGGTGCATGGGTGCATGGGTGGGTGACGGTGGGTCAATGGATGGGTGGGTGGTTGCTAGGGGATGGATGGGTGGGTTGATGGGTGGATGGATGCATGAATGAAGGGATGGGTGGGTGACGGTGGACGAATGAATGGGTGGGTGGTTGCTAGGGGATGGATGGGTGGGTTGATGGGTGGATGCATGCATGAATGAAGGGATGGGTGGGTGACGGTGGACGAATGAATGGGTGGGTGGTTGCTAGGGGATGGATGGATGAATGGATGCATAGGATGGGTGGATGGATGGGTGGGTGGATGGATGGATGGGTGGGTTGATGGGTGGATGGATGCATGAATGAAGGGATGGGTGGGTGACGGTGGACGAATGAATGGGTGGGTGGTTGCTAGGGGATGGATGGATGGATGGCTGGATGGGTTTATGGGTGGATGGATGCATGCATGAAGGATGGGTGGATGGCTGGATGGGTTTATGGGTGGATGCATGCATGAAGGATGGGTGGGTTAATGGGTGCATGGGTGGGTCATGGTGGATGAATGGATGGGTGGGTGGGTGGTTGGTTGCTAGGGGATGGATGGATGGATGCATAGGATGGGTGGATGCATGGGTGGGTGGATGGATGGATGGGTGGGTTGATGGGTGGATGGATGCATGAATGAAGGGATGGGTGGGTGACGGTGGACGAATGAATGGGTGGGTGGTTGCTAGGGGATGGATGGATGGATGGCTGGATGGGTTTATGGGTGGATGGATGGGTGGGTGGATGGATGGATGGGTGGGTTGATGGGTGGATGGATGCATGAATGAAGGGATGGGTGGGTGACGGTGGATGAATGAATGGGTGGGTGGTTGCTAGGGGATGGATGGATGGATGGCTGGATGGGTTTATGGGTGGATGCATGCATGAAGGATGGGTGCTGGGTGCATGGGTGCATGGGTGGGTGACGGTGGGTCAATGGATGGGTGGGTGGTTGCTAGGGGATGGATGGGTGGGTTGATGGGTGGATGGATGCATGAATGAAGGGATGGGTGGGTGACGGTGGACGAATGAATGGGTGGGTGGTTGCTAGGGGATGGATGGGTGGGTTGATGGGTGGATGCATGCATGAATGAAGGGATGGGTGGGTGACGGTGGACGAATGAATGGGTGGGTGGTTGCTAGGGGATGGATGGATGAATGGATGCATAGGATGGGTGGATGGATGGGTGGGTGGATGGATGGATGGGTGGGTTGATGGGTGGATGGATGCATGAATGAAGGGATGGGTGGGTGACGGTGGACGAATGAATGGGTGGGTGGTTGCTAGGGGATGGATGGATGGATGGCTGGATGGGTTTATGGGTGGATGGATGCATGCATGAAGGATGGGTGGATGGCTGGATGGGTTTATGGGTGGATGCATGCATGAAGGATGGGTGGGTTAATGGGTGCATGGGTGGGTCATGGTGGATGAATGGATGGGTGGGTGGGTGGTTGGTTGCTAGGGGATGGATGGATGGATGCATAGGATGGGTGGATGCATGGGTGGGTGGATGGATGGATGGGTGGGTTGATGGGTGGATGGATGCATGAATGAAGGGATGGGTGGGTGACGGTGGACGAATGAATGGGTGGGTGGTTGCTAGGGGATGGATGGATGGATGGCTGGATGGGTTTATGGGTGGATGGATGGGTGGGTGGATGGATGGATGGGTGGGTTGATGGGTGGATGGATGCATGAATGAAGGGATGGGTGGGTGACGGTGGACGAATGAATGGGTGGGTGGTTGCTAGGGGATGGATGGATGGATGGCTGGATGGGTTTATGGGTGGATGGATGCATGCATGAAGGATGGGTGGATGGCTGGATGGGTTTATGGGTGGATGCATGCATGAAGGATGGGTGGGTTAATGGGTGCATCGCTTGAATAGTATTGCACACACTTCCAATGAGCCCTTGGCTCAGAATTTCTCTCCTTAGAGTATATATAGCCGCTGTGTTTGAGTAGACGGTTTCCTCTTCTTGATGTGATGTATTTCGCCATATTTGGATCAGACATTTGCTGTAGAAAAATAAGAAAAAAACATTAGCAAACTAATAAGAAAGACATTGTAAAAATTGTAAGAAACACATGCCTTTTAGAGATGAGCCAAAAGAGATTTGATGTATTAACGGTACATAAAAATGCATTTTCCAAATAGTAAACATTTTTTTTGCAATAATGCCGGTCAATAAATGCATACAGAAACTGCAAATCTTTGCTTTCCTTGCACCCCCGTTAACTTTAAAACTCTGCAACAGCAAGTAAAAAAAATTAGGTTTGCGGTTAATCATGCATTTTTCTAATTATAAAAACATATTGTTGCAAGAATGCCGGCCAATAAATGCGAACAGTACTGCGGATAAAATAAAACAAAAAGCCTTTCAGTCCTGCTAATAGAATAAAACAAAAAACATTTTATTTCATTCATAACCAAACACATTATTTTGGTGGGCTACAAAATGGACAACTTTTCATTAGAGCACAGCATATCTAATTTGCCAATCACATTGCTTGACTCTTTAAGTAGCAACAGACATTTTTTACCTTTTGTGATACTCTGCTGCACTTAGCGGAGAAACTGCAAATCTTTGCTTTCCTTGCACCACCGTTAACTTGACAACTCTGCAACAGCAAGTAAAAAAATTAGGTTTGCGGTTAATCATGCATTTTTCTAATTGTAAAAACATATTGTTGCAAGAATGCCGGCCAATAAATGCGAACAGTACTGCGGATAAAATAAAACAAAAAGCCTTTCAGTCCTGCTAATAGAATAAAACTGTGGAAAGTACTCGTAGCGAAAGTGTATAAAATCTATTTTTAATGAGCAAATATACGCAAGGATATTGATGCATGCAGAGCGAGTCCACAAAAAAATCACATTCCATTCAATCACACCCCCAATAACTTGTAAAACATTTGGACCTGGTCTGTGACAGGAGTACATTTCCGACCTCTCCCAGTGCAGGGTGAGTTTGGAGAGAAGTTGATTTAATGCGTTCGTTTTTGTGTGGGTTCAGACTTGCTTCCAGGCAAATGTAGCTTTGCATTAAGGGGTAAGACACAGAACCTTGGTAAAATGAAAACGCTCCTATATTGTGCCCTAACATAAATCAGAGGTAATGTCAGAATTCCACAATGACGAAAAGGCTGATTACCTCTTATTCGTATTGTATGAATGGGCATGACGGTGGGCATCTTGTTCCTGAGGTAATGTTCCAGCATCTTTGCCTCGGAAAGTAATGACCTGCAACGCTGTTACTGAACCCCCCCACAATACAAGATGGCCTTCATGAAAGTTTGTAGACTTTGTTAAGGAGCTAATTACATTTATACCAAGGTGTGCATGTAAGAAGCACAACACGAGTAACATGGCAAACTACTTTTGAAATTGATGACAATGAGAGCAAAGCACCGCTAGATGGCAGACAATGAATGGGAACATTGCATTTCTACGCTTGTATAGATTTTTTTCACAAGGTCGTTACTTGGCCAGGTAATTTGAATAACGTAACAAGGAACGTCTTTAGAGCACAACAGCTGCTTTAATTAAATTACCCTATGAACAGAAATGTCTTCAGCTGGGCTTTAAACAAACTTTCACTCGGAATGGATCGAAGGCCCAATGGTAAAGTATTTCAAAAACTGGGAGCAAAAAAAGAAAAAAAACTACCACCAGATCTAGTTTTCCGCACTTTAAGGACACACAGCAGATTCTGATTGGCTGAGGCAAGGAAAATCATGTATGAGCCGGTCTTTAGGAACTGTCTTATTGATTTTTAAAGCCCAAAACATGTGGTGGTAGTGGCCTGCACCTGGGGTTTGAATGATAGAGCTGTATTCATTAACACCCCCAAATTCCTGGCAACAATTGAAGGTGTGGGTGCTCGCCCCCGCTCAGAAGGCCAAAGTCTCGTAGCATCGACGCGGTCTCGATTTTAACAGTTACTTTTTGAGTAACTGCGGAGGAACAGGTGAACAAAATGCATTTGAAGTTAAACAAAAGACCCCTTTGGAGGATGGAGCACACTAGTGGCTCCAACAGGTCCTTTGTCTGGTGCTCTCGGCACACCACTGCATCACCTGCTCACTAGTTTATGTTACCTCCAATAGTGGTGATACGAAACAAGCTCTGCTAATGCCTGAAAATGATTTACTTAACAAAGAGGCCAATGAATACTGGCAGTGCTGACGTACCAAGAGCCCCCCACGGACCATCAATACCTCTGGAATGCGTTATTGGGAAGGCAAATAATATGTTCAATCGCAGGATTTGTTTTTTTTAAATCAAAAACCCACACTTGTTTTTGCAATTGCGTCTCCTAAGGTTTGCTCACTTTCCAGGTGGGAGCTACAACAATATAATGAGCTTTCTATGCCTTGTTTAAAACAAGCGGTAATTTCAAAAAACTAATTATGCGAGGCAAGATCCTTAATGGAGACGGCTCACTTCATTTGAATTCATACATTATCGAGCCAAGTAATGATAGTTGCTTAAATTATTTCAATCAGAGATGTGCTGCAAGCAGATTCACCGAAGCCTGCCCACGCTGCACACAAATTACTTCGAATAACACGCTGAAAAGGACAGTGGATCGGTGGAGCTCGAGGGAGATGGGTAGCTGGACAACAAGTTGCACACGAAGGAAGGGATAAATCAAACAACAAAGCACAAGAATTTTCCTCACTTACCGAATACAAAGTGTGTTCACAGGACACAGCTGCTTCCTCCAAAACAGAAACACAAATGGGTGAAGACACGCAGCGAAATACGCTATATACCCCCCCACCCCCACCCCCAAACACTGTATCCTGGATCATGCATTGGCTATAGGGCAAAAACATCGCGTTGTCATGACGCGCGATGTAACGTCGGCGATGTGACAACCGATCCAATGAAAAGGCCGCATTTGCGGCGCAACAGCATGCGATGTTTAAAATGGCGATGTGATCGCCGTTGCGATGTAACAGCCGCGAGGTAAGCGCGTGCGATCTCGATGTCCGCGATAGACGGTCATACAACCCTCCCAGCCACCCCCACACACACACTCACACCCATACAAATATTTGGGCAACCAATCAATAACCCATATAGTTACTCATATAGCTACTGATCAACACATGCAGCAGTTTACAGAACTACAGAAATAATGATGCACAAATTAAGACAGTTTAGTCACTAACCCATGCACTCAGTGAGACACATTTAATCATTCTCTCATACAGTCAGTCATGCACCTACTAAATCCTTCATCCAAACACTTATACATCCACTCATTCTTCAATATGTAAGACATATTTTAACTTTACAGAAACATACAGTCACTGGATGTTGTCATCAGTGATGTCATCAGTGATGTCATTTGAGATGTCATCAGTGATGTCATTTGAGATGTCATCAGTTATGTCACTGACCATGTCATGAATGATGTAATATGTGACATCATCAGCAGTGGATTGCGGGTGCGCGATATATAGTTATTGCAACTAACTATATATGCGAATTTCTATGGTTTTGTGCGAGTAGATTAAGGTTTTGTAAATGCTAATCCCTAGCTATATATGGTCTATAACCAATGGTTTTTTCAGTGAATATATATATATATATATATATATATATATATATATATATATATATATATATATATATATATATATATATATATGTATATATATATATATATATACACACACACTTAAAATGTCTACATCAACCATACCACACAACCACACAATTATAATGGATGGTGTTCTCCCCTGACTCTCACTGCTAGCGCTGCCATACACCCCATGCAGATTTCATGCATATGCATTGCATTGCCCTGAGGTTGCTATTTTCCAGAGAAAAGTTTTCGATATATTAGAGGACGTCTTTAACATGTCCATTACCCTTTCTCCGATCACTGGGCTGCTTGGCCATGTGAAGGACGCACCATACGAATTTCGCAGATTAGTTGCCCTGATGCTTTTCCTGGCCAAGCACAGAGTGGCAATCCACAGGGGTAGGTCACAGGCCCCTACAGCCCAAAACTGTCTCACTGATAACATATATTGTCATAAACAACTCTCTTCATATTAGGACGTACTGCCACTGCGGGCTCGACCCCATGACATCTAGGAACCCTTTACCTCTTTCCTCCTCCGAAGGGATCTGCACACTTTCCCACCAAGGCAGAACACTCCCCACCCAATCTGGGATCCACTACGTAATCTATTGAGCTTCAATCCATTCTCAAGCGCATTAAAGGAGGATGGTCTTTATGTTATTATGATTAACATGTCATAGGTAAAGAGATATAGATTTCAGCTCACTACACACTGACCATGTTTTGAAAATGTTACCTTTATGGCTCATCGTATTCGATTGTACAGTAAGTGCCTATTATGCAACTCTATACAAGATGCATGTTTTTTGCTGATAATTGCTATATTGATTGTTTATGCACAGCCAACTGATAATAAATCAAAATAAAACCTTTAAAAATAAAACCTTTAACTAAGTTGGCTAGCAAAATACCAATGCTTTTCTTAGAAGTCGAGATTTAAATTGCGATAACTTTTACCAAATTCATTTTAGTATGCCCCAATTAGGAAATCGCAAATTGGCAATGGTTATTAGTCACAATTTATTACTTATTTTTGGAATCTTTGTACATGTGTGACCAGGATATCAGAAACTCGCAGGGCACTCAGATGAACAAAACTGGCACCTTCCTTATCTCTTTTCCTAAAGAAGGAAAAAATCAGGTCCACACACAACAAATACAATTGTAGAAACCAACTTTGTAATAACGGAGCCTGCCAAAGATGAATTAACGTACCTCTACTTCAGTTTCTAAAGTCGGTTCTTCACTTTTTAAAGGTCGGAAAAGATTGTGAGGTACAACAGATGGATCTCCAGTTTGATATGAAGCTTCAGCCTTTGACTTGAAAGAAAAAATTGGTTAGTACTTAACGCACACAAAAAGTTAATGTATCCATTAAAGAAAAATAGGGAAGTCATACCTTAACAGGTTTAACATCTTTCAGTTTTCTTCTCACTTTCTCTCCCACTGCCTTAATTTTGTTTTGGCTTTCAAATGCAGATCCATCTAAAAACATCACAACACAAAGAGATACAACATGAATGAGGCTTGGAGAGGTGATTAAGAAATATTACTGGCACTCTTAACTCCAGAGTAAAAGTTAATTTTAACAGGGTCCAGAGAAGTGATTTACTAAGCCAACAGGAATTCAACTTCGCCAGAAGCCAGAACAGTCTCACTTGACTTTACCTAGCCCAACACATTCTCTACAGCTCCACTGTATTTCCTGCCAATATTGACTTCAGCATGGAGGCAATTGTGTTTCCCTGATGTCATCTGAATTGAGTGGGAAACATGATACCAGCATAATCTTTCACAGTAGCAGGGAAATTAGATGAGGGGTGTCTTTGCTTCCAGCACTGTACAGCAGTGGAACAGTTTGCACTTCAGCACAGGGCCCATTTCTTCCCCCCAATGTATTTTCTTTTTAAACCACCTCAACTTCATGATCCTAAAACGGCAGAGTTTACATGAAACATTACAAAGTTGCGAAGTCCAGGACGTCACAACTTCACCCACCTCCAAATATCAATAAGTATTACTCATAGCATTTTACTCAAAGGGAGATCTTCTAAGAAAGGAAACAGGGACTCATTCAAAATGGCTACTTGAGAAATGTTCACATTCTCAAAAAAAGCCATATGGAGTTAATCCTTGTTATATAGAGAATAAATAATAGGTAAATGCGAGCCTCTGCAGTTATTGAGGGGTTCTGGTGACATTTACAAACCATGTCGAGCCCAACTGGTTTGTAAATGTCACTGGAACTTCGAGATGGCAATATAGAGTCATATTACACTTTACTCGTTAAGGACTTTCCATGGGTTTGTAGCTGATTTTAGTATTCTTTAAAAAGATTTAGAGCACTGGTTCTTAACTTTTTGACTTCTGTGAACACCCACTTAATCTTTATTGGAATCCAGGAACCCCCACTGAAACATTATTGGAATTCGGGGAACACCACTGAGTCATTAGCGGCAGACCCCAATTTTGATGATTTGAACCATAAATCAGAACACAAAATTACAGAAACAAGCATTCATCAAACAAATATATAAATGCTTAATTGTTTTATTTGAGTTAGAAGTATAAAAAAAATCAACATTCTAACGGAAAGGCTGGAGTTTTGCTGAAAAAAATCATTTTTTTGTTAAACTTTATTTTTTATTTTCACATTGAGCACGTATTACAATTTGGCATATAGATATCGGCCTGGCTGCAATTACAGTAATACAATGCATACAAAACAAGCAACAACAGCTACATTGACAGTCATAGAGATAGACCTTCTAACACAATCTCACATCTATGCTAAGCTGCAGAGTCAGGGAAGTTGCTACCTTAAATCTCTGCCCCATCTGGGCCATTCCCAGAAGCCCAATTGCACGGCAGGGGGATGCTATTCATGAGCAGGGATAATGACTGCTCAAGCTATTGTACCAAGAAACAAAACTGAATGCAATACACAGGATCCCAGTCAAGTAAGTCTGGTAAGGACCCCAAATATCCCTGGGGTGACTCAGAAGGGGCAGGAGCTCACTGTAAGTATCAGATTGCGTGTTGCAGGGGACCAAGCTTTGCAAAATATAATCAAGGCCACCAGTCTCCCATACTCTCTTCTGTTTGGTGCACTTTCAATGCTCCCATGAATCAAACTGAAAAGACTGACTTAATTTTTAGCCTTCATTTTCAAATTCCTTCAATTTACAGAGCATTTTAAAATCTCTGTTTAGCATTTTGTTTATTTATGTACACTTAACGAATCTGTTAATGATATGTAATTTTCTAAGCAGTTGTGGAAACCTCAGGAGGAGTGGCAAACCTTCATTGGTCACCAAACCAGAGGTTAAGTAAGGATCACAGATTTAGAGCTTTTGAGCATCATCTGTTTAGTATTCATTGTTTGTCTGAAATTGCAGATATATCTATCAATGGTTTGAGAAATGTAGGTTTTTATTGGGGATAATGTGATAATATTTTAAATGTGTGTTATTGAACGTGTTTTATTATAAATCAAATTTTAAATGGAAAGTGCATTGAAAAGAAATTAAAAACATGCTGTGGAAAATGTATTCTTCTTTTGTAGTACTTTGACAGAGTAGGTTTAATCAATCATATTTATATAAAGAAAGAAAACAAAGTGCAATGTGTGACTATGTAACCTGTTGCTGACTAGGTTCTGTGTTTACAATGTTTATTTTCACCCACTGGGGAGGTTTCATAGGCAGAAGCTTGCATCAAGGGTCGGGCTGCAAGCGTGAGCTTGTCAGCTGTAATGATTGATGGTCCAAGAGCAGAACTGTCATTGTAAAAGCCTTTTTTGTTTTTACCAGCACTAATGGGAAGACGTACTGCAGTGTGTACCCTTTTTATTTGTTTATGGAAGCTAAATATACATATTAATTTAGCACTGAGAAATGCTGGAAATAATTCACTGTTCAACCTCTTTCCTCTGAAAAATAAAGTTCGAAACCAATAGCAAATGTTCAAAAACAAGTCTAACCCAAGTGTGTGTGTGTGTGTGTGTATATATATATATTCACTGTAAAAAACATTGGTCTCAAGCCTGATATAGTTAGGAATTAGCATTTAAAAAACTGAAAAAAACATAGATTTTAGGGGTGTTATAGTTAGCTGGACATTTCACTTCTACAAAACCATTGAAATTTCTCCCATATAGTTATTTGTACTAACTATATCTCACGCGCCCGCAATCCACTGCTGATGATGTCACATATTACATCATTCATGACATGGTCAGTGACATCACTGATGACATCACTGATGACATCTCAAATGACATCACTGATGACATCTCAAATGACATCGCTGATGACATCATCCAGTGAATGTGGTTTGCTTCGTTATTTAAATATGTATTATTATATATGGCAATTTGCATTAAAGAATGAGTGGATATATACATATAAATATCTGGATGGAGGATTTAGTAGCAGTGTGATTGACTGTTTACTTGACTAATTTAAAGTGTCTCACTAAATATATTGGCTAGTGACTAAACTGTGTGAACATCTGTATCACTTTGTCAGGCTTTTGTGTAAACTGGTTCTCCAGCTATTTGAAAGTCTATATTAGTTATTGATTAGTTAACTGAGTATTTGTATGGGAGAGTGAATGTGTGTGTGGTTCGGTGGGGGGTGTATAACTGCCCAAAGATGTGTGAATAGTTGATTCAGTAGGTATATGAAGTTAAAACTAAATGTTATAACAGTTGTTTGGGTGAGTGAATATCTTTATGGGTGTGGTGATGAGCAAATTTTTCTCTCATTGGTACATATCCAACAAAGTAGAAAAATAAAAGGCCGTGTATGTGTCAATTGTTGTTTATAAATATGTATACATAAGACACAGTTATTGTATTTGAGACTGTATGGATAACTGTATACTTGTAATAGTGATTTTATAACACACTAAGTATAAGTTACTATCTATATGAATAGATTAAGTGGTGTTTGTATAAGTGTATAGCTAGGTAAATGTAAGTATGATCCATTGTTTGCATAAGAGAATAGGATGACTTCATAAGTGAATAGGATGTGTGCTGGTGTGTAATGTCGATATATGTGTATAAGTATATTTGATAGTGTTCTATTGATCATTGACTGCATGTATGAGTGAATCTGTAGGTAAGTGATTAGATGTGTGTATAGATTTAGGAATCACTGAGTGGGTTTTAGAAACTTGTATTGGTGTGTCAATGGATTCAAATATGGTACTCTGTATTTTACAGTGATTGATGAAAGGTTATACTAGTGTATGATGATGTGTATCTGATTGTCACATGGATGATGTCATCAGTGATGTGATCAGTGATGTCCTTTGAGATGTCATCAGTGATGTCACTGACCATGTCATGAATGATGTAATATGTGACATCATCAGCAGTGGATTTCGGGCGTGCGAGATATAGTTAGTACAACTAACTATATCTGAGGAATTTCAATGGTTTTGTACGAGTGAAATGTCCAGCTAACTATAACACCCCAAAAACCTATGGTTTTTCAGTGAATTTCCAAGGTTTTCTAAATGCTAATTCCTAACTATATCAGGCCTGAAACCTATGTTTTTTTTCAGTGAATTTCAAAGGTTTTTTAAATGCTAATTCATAACTATGTCAGTCCTGCAACCTATGTTTTTTTCAGTGAATTTCAAAGGTTTTTTAAATGCTAATTCCTAACTATATCAGACCTGAAACCTATGGTTTTTTCAGTGAATTTCGAAGGTTTTGTAAATGACAATTGTTACATGTATTAATTGTTATATTTTTTTATACTGATTTACTACATTTTTTTTACTATTTATTTTTAGATATTTTATTTTTTAAATTACATTATAATTACATTATACATTACATTACAAAATATACTTTCTCAGAATGAATTACTTTAGTTTAAATACTTTGCAAATAGGCAATAGACGTTTAAGTACAGAAGTTACAGTTGTTGTGATGGGCAACACAAATTCAAACACAATGCAACATTGACCTCAATGTGAATTTCTAGTTAAATGCACTTAGTTACTTTATGGATTACTTTTCTAACCACAGGACTGGATCCAAGATTTATTCCTTCGACATCTCCTGTAAATGGTTGAGTAAAAGTATTTTAGTCAACTGGGGTCCAACTAGCCCACCAAGTACCTCCAGTAAGCGCCACAAGGCTGAGAGGTGTAAAAAGGGGCGTGGCCTCAGAACACCTCTCTGCAATGCAGCCCCCTGGCGCATACTGGAGGTTCCTGGTGGGCTAGTTGTCCCCCAGGAACCCCCAGTATTCAAGGGGAATTCTTTCCCCCTCTGCAAAAGAGCAAGGGGGTGCGTTTGCAGAGTGGTGCAACGAGGGGGGTGGCCTTCGGCACGATGCCGGTCTTTTTTTAATTTATTTTTTTAAGTAGGGGTGCTGTGTAGCCTTCTTACTTTTTCAATTTTTCGGGCCCTGGGGACCCCATCCCCCAGGGCCTGCCCCCAATTTTTTATTTTAAAATAAAAAAAATCAGGAAGGGGGCCACGTGGCCCCCCTCCCAAGGCCATAGTCTGCCCTGGGGACCCCATCCCCCGGGGCATGGGCCAATTTTTTTTTATTAGGAGGGGGGCTGCCTTGCCCCCCTCCTGTGGCCACTTTTGGCCCCGGGGACCCCATCCCCCGGGGCCCGCCATTTATTTTTATTGTTTCAATTTTATTTGGAGGGGGGCCACGTGGCCCCCCTCCCAGGCCACTTGCAGCCCCGGGGAACCCATCCCCCGGGGCTGGCCCACTTTGTTGAGGACCGTGGGGGGTCCCCAATCCCCCCACAGTCCTTACCGGCTCCCCGCGTCCTGCGGGAGCCGGCATTGCTTTTCTACATGGGGAGCTGCTAACATGCTGCTCCCCATGTAGAAAAGCAATCAGCTTTGGTTTTTGGAAGAGAGAGCAGGTTTCCTGCTCTCTCTTCCAAAAACCAAAGCAGTTTGCGCGGCTCCCGCCCTACTATAGCAAACTACAGTGTCCCGGGGGTAGGCACCCCGGTACACTGCAGGAGCCGGCCCTGGGGGGTGGCGGTCCCCAGGGCCACCACAAGGCTCCAGGAGGGGGCCGCGCAGCCCCCCTCCCAACATTTAAAAGCCCTGGGGGGTGGCCTCGGGTTGGGGGGTTCATCACGGACCCCCCAATTTAAAAATGTTGTGCCGCGGGGATGTGGCGGTCACCGGGGCTGCGGGAGGCGTGAGCCCCCCGCATACATAATGTTAAAGCCCCAGGGGTGGCAGTCCCCAGGGCTGGGGGGCCCCTCTGGGCCCTCTACTATTAGAATAAAAAAGAAGCCCAGGGGGGTGGCGGTCCCCAGGGCTGCGGGAGGCCGGGAGCCCCCCGCATTTGTAACATTCAAGCCCTGGGGGGTGGCAGTCCCCGGGTCTGAGGGGCCCCTCTGGGCCCCCCATTTTCATTATCCACATTGCCCCTGGTATTTGGCCCCGAGGGCTAATTACAAATTAATCAGGCTTCGGGTTTTTTTTCCACGGGATACGCTTATCCTACACGCATCCCGCGATTTAAAAAAAACTAAAAAATTATATTTTGGGCCTTGGGGGTCCTTGTGGCACCCCATGAGCAGGACTAGGGGGTCAGGGTGTTTTTACCCTGCCCCCTTTGCGCCTTTTGCGCACTTGTTTTTCAGTTTTCTTGTGCCTCGGTTCTACCGAGATACAAGATGGCTGCCAACACTTCCTGGTTTGGAGTGTTGACAGACAGTTGACAGCCAATTAGCATGCAGCTCGTGCTCGTAAGGGTACGCGCATAATCCTCGGAGGATACGCGTACCCTATTTCTTCCATAGATATAGCTATGATTTTACTTTTGATTTTCTCAGGAACGGCACGGATTTACACCATTTAACAAAAAGCGTGATCTGTGAACCAAACGTTACCTTTTTGCCAAATTTGGTGTAATTCCGTTCAGCAGTTCGGGCTGTAGCCGCGCTTAAAGGTCCCTATGGAAAATTGGGGAAAACATGTTTTGGGAGCCCCATTTTTCTCGGTCCCCGCTTGACGAATCACCCGGAAACTTTCAGGTTAGGAGCGGAACGGAGCTGGCCATCTTCTTGGAGAATTTCGGGAAAATTCGTCGACCGGCGCCAAAGTTATTCTAGGTCCTAACTATATTTACCTACTGGAGACTGGCAGTACATTATATATATATATATATATATATATATATATATATATATATATATATATTCACAGAAAAAACCATAGGTTATAGACCATATATAGTTAGGAATTTGCATTTACAAAACCTTGAAAATTCACTGAAAAAACCATAGGTTATAGACCATATATAGTTAGGGATTAGCATTTAAAAAACCTTATTTTATTTGCACAAAACCATTGAAATTCCATATATAGTTAGTTGCACTAACTATATATCGCGGACCCGCAATCCACTGCTAATGATGTCACATATTACATCATTCATGACATGGTCAGTGACATCACTGATGACATCACTGATGACATCTCAAATGACATCACTGATGACATCACTGATGACAACACCCAGTGACTGTATGTTTCTGTAAAGTTAAAATATGTCTTACATATTGAAGAATGAGTGGATGTATAAGTGTCTGGATGAAGGATTTAGTAGGTGCATGACTGACTGTATGAGAGAATGATTAAATGTGTCTCACTGAGTGCATGGGTTAGTGATTAAAGTGTCTTAATTTGGCAATCATTATTTATGTTCTTCTGTAAACTGCTGCATGTTTAAATCAGTAGCTATATCAGTAACTATATGGGTTATTGAATGGTTGCCCAAGTATTTGTATGGGAGACTGAGTATGTGTGTGGGTGGCTGGGAGGTGTATAACTCTGTGCATAGATGTGTGAGCAGTTGATTCCCTAGGTGTATGGGTTCAAAAGTGCATGTAGAAACAGCTGTATGGACAGTTGACTGTGTGCATGAGTATATTGGTGAGTGAATGGATATCTCAGTTCTACATGTCAAAGTAAGTACATATGTAAAACACACTCCATGTGAGAGTTGACATATATAAATAACTGAACATAAGAGCCAGTGAATGTGAGAGTGGCTGTATGAATCATTGTGAACTTGTATCAAGGATTGTATAAGAGAGTAAATATGTGTTAGTATATGTTTGAATAAGTAAGGTGTGTATAACTGTATAGTTGAGGAAATGGAGGTGTGATTGATTCTTTGCATGACTGACTAGGTGTGTGGGTAACTCCATGGATGTGTGACAGTCTGTGAGTGCCTGTTTACACTGAGTGTATCTAAGGTTATATTAGAGTCTGAAGATGTATTATCACATAAATGATATCATCAGTGATGTAATCAGTAATGTCAAATGAGATGTCAGTGATGTCATCACTGATGTCATTTGAGATGTCATCAGTGATGTCATCAGTGATGTCATTTGAGATGTCATCAGTGATGTCATCAGTGATGTCACTGACCATGTCATGAATGATGTAATATGTGACATCATTAGCAGTGGATTGCGGGTCCGCGATATATAGTTAGTGCAACTAACTATATATGGAATTTCAATGGTTTTGTGCAAATAAAATAAGGTTTTTTAAATGCTAATCCCTAACTATATATGGTCTATAACCTATGGTTTTTTTCACTGAATTTTCAAGGTTTGGTAAATGCAAATTCCTAACTATATATGGTCTATAACCTATGGTTTTTTCTGTGAATTTCATTGGTTTTTTAAAAGCTAATATCTATAGCTGTAAAATATATTCTTTATTAAGTGACGTATCACGTAGCCCGTGAGACGCCTAATGATGCATCGCATAACTGTGACGTATCGTCTCTGCAGCGCAAACCAAACCCAAAACGTAAGCGCGCCAGAACACGCTTAAAGATATATATATATTTTTTTAACCTTAATTAGACAAAATCCACACGTGCACATATCACAAACGTTCAAAAAACACAATATGTCGGACTCCCGTTACGCTGCCGGTTAGCTGCCCGGTTAACGTACCAGGAAGCACCTTTACCGCGAAAAATCGCAATTTTTTTTTTTCACCCCCCAGGGAACTTTAATAGCCCCCTCATCAATCCTAGGGGTTCAGGAGGGGTTTGCCTTACCCCTTTCATTCATTGACACCTTTTTTTTTCCACCTCTTGTCTCTCGATCCCACAGAGAGACAAGATGGCGGCCGCTCCAGACTGTTTACAATGATAACAGCCAATCAGCTTCTCCTCAGACTCCCGTTACACTGCCGGTTAGCTTCCCGGTTAGCTGCCCGGTTAGCTGCCCGGTTCGCGTACCAAGACGCGTCTCTACGGCTAAAAAATCAGATTTTTTATTTTTTTTGGCCCCGCGTGGCTTTATAATATCCCCCTCATCAATCCTAGGGGGTCAGAAGGGGTGTACCTTGTCCTCTTTCCTTCATTTCCCCCTTTGTTTTGGCCTCCTCTTGTCTCTCGATCCTACCGAGAGACAAGATGGCGGCCGCTCCGGCCTGTTTACAATGTTGACAGCCAATCAGCTACTCCTCAGACTCCCGTTACACTGCCGGTTAGCTTCCCGGTTAGCTGCCCGGTTAGCTGCCCGGTTCGCGTACCAAGACGCGTCTCTACGGTGAAAAAATCGGATTTTTTTTTTTTTTTGTTGGGCCCGGCGTGGCTCTATAATATCCCCCTCATCAATCCTAGGGGGTCAGAAGGGGTCTACCTTGCCCCCTTTCCTTCATTCCCCCCTTTGTTTTGGCCTCCTCTTGTCTCTCGATCCTACCGAGAGACAAGATGGCGGCCGCTCCGGACTGTTTAGAATGTTGACAGACACCGGAGAGCCAATCAGCTTCGCTTCGCAAAGTTCCGATACGCGAAAAGTACGCGAACCGGAGCGCTGCCCGGAGCGCTGTTACAGATATATATCTTGTTTTAAACGTTAATTTCTCAAAATTCACTGAAGCACATATATTGAGACCTAGCAAAGGCACATCGGGCTAACAGTCCCTACAATTTTGCCAAGTTTCGTGGAAATCCATTCAGCCGTTCGGGCTAAAAGTGAGTCCAACCGCCCTATGGAAATTAACATGGGAAAAACGCGTTTTGGGACCCCCCTTTTTTCTCGGCCCCCCCTTGACGAACCCCCCCCAAATTTACAGGAGCTGCTCAGAAACAAAATGTGCCATTTTCCTGAAAATTTCAGCCAATTCCGTCCACAAACGCCAAAGTTATTAGGCATAGAATTTTCAAAAGTTCCATAGAGAAACAATCCTAACTATATATACCTACTGGCTATCGCCAGTAGGTAATATATATATATATATATATATATATTTTTTTTTTTTATAACACCTGAGACGCCTGTAAATATGTAAAGTACACTTCCTGGTATCGAAATTGTAATTACTGTAAATATGTGTCAGTCATATAACATATTTTGTCAAATGTCAAACTTTGTTTTATATTTTTTTGCACTGAGCACTTTTATTTATCGCCATATTTAAATAGTGGTAGGAACCTTGTATATGCACACTACAAGATGGCCGCCACTAAATTGATTTTGTACCATCGTTGATGTCTATGACTCCTAAAAGGGCGGACTGCTTAAAATGGCGAAAATGTTTGGACACTGACGACACTGACGAAGCCTTGTGCGAAACGCGTCTGTCGGGGGTGCTGGGGGGTTTGGAAATAAAATAACTTAAGAGACTACGACATTGGAGTGCTGGCCGTTTTTTCCTGGAACCAATTCTTGGGAACGTGTAACGAGATATATATATATATATATATATATATATATATATATATATATATATATATATATATATAAAACAAAAGCAATTTTTCATCACAAGCCACCGGCAAGGCAGCTGAGCAGAAAAACCACGCGAGTCCCAATCTTCATTTGGCAATATTTAATGGAAAGGCGAGTTCATCAAATCTATATATATATATAACTATTGGCAATGCTCAGGGGCAAGCAAGGATGCAGAGGTAAAATGTAACTCCAAAACCCGCCAGGAATTATTATTCCCAAAAGAACCGGAATCTGGAGCCTCCACACTAGAAAGACAACCACCAAGGCTAATCACAAGTTTTAATCGCCACCAAGCCAACCTGCGTAAAATACTCAGAAGGCATTGGCCGTTGGTTAGAAATGACACAACCATAGGCAGAGTAGTGGGTGAAAGACCACTAGTGTCTTTCAGGAAAGCCAAATCCATGCGGCAGCAATTAGTCTGCAATGCCCCAGCCAAACCCAAACAAAAAGTCTGGTTCCAATCACAAAAAGGCTTTAGAAAATGCACAAAATGTAAAGCCTGCATTCATGGCAAAAATACTACCAGTATCACAGTACCCTTTCGAAAGCAACCCTACCACTTGAGGGATCACTACACATGCAAAACAGACCATGCTGTATACATGCTGACATGTGTATGTGGCCAAATATATGTAGGGTCGACCATTCACCCAGTGCATGTTAGGGTGTTGCAACTCCTAAGGGCAATAACAAACAAGGACCCAGCTTACCCTGTAGCGAGGCACATCCACGAAGTACATGATGGAGATGCCAAAGGCCTAACCTACTGTGTCTTAGACAATGTCCCAAAAAACGTTAGGGGGGGCAATCGCAAACTTGCACTGCGCCGTCTGGAATCCAGATATATAATTCTGCTGAATTCCAAGATTCCCGCAGGGCTAAATGCCGACGAAGCCCTAAGTGTGCACATCTAGAGCAGCGTACCTTTCTTTCCCAAGTACCCTGAAACATCGCATACCAGTATACGCGATAAATTTTAATTAATCACTTTTTTGCCACATAGTCATACAGCGCCCTGTGTAGATGTGAAACACCCCTACGGTTGTTTTGGCACACATCGGTTTCTATACGTGAGAGGCACCATCCGCGAGTAGGAGATTCAATGCGCACTAGCGCAAGATCTTACCTCTCCTTTTGGGTTTAATAAACAGTACAAGTAATTTTGCTCTGGAGGCTCACTCTAACAAACGGAGATTCACTCACCGACTGCACGAGGACGAGTGAAACAACTGTAACTTGTTCTGCCTCTGCCACTAGGCCAGCAAACCGATTTTCGATGCAACAGAGCCCATTTGTGTAAACCGTGGCCCATGTAACCAATCACGGACAGCGGGGAAACACACCTCGCTTCTGATACGCCCGATCCTCTATGACGCATTAACATGCAGGGTGTCACGTAACACGGAGGTTTCTCCCGCCAATGTCTAAACACATCAATTAGTAATGTGTGCAAAATATATGGTTTAGAAATGTACAGAAAATGATTACAAATATGTTAAAAATGTGTGTCTATTACATGCCAAGCAATGGAACATAGAAAATGTACTATAAACGCCAAAGCATGACAGAAGTAATTGAAAAAGGCACGTAATTGTGTGGGTGTAACTCGTAGTCACCATGGCAACAAACCAATGCCAATCAGGGATGACAATTATGACTCATGTGAAATTTTGAACATGTATAAAAAGCGTTATTTTGTCTAGTCAGATGTTAGTGAGCAAGGCGGAGGTTGCCGCCGAAACGCGTCTGAGCAGAAGTTGATGTAAAATAAACACCCTTGAACTAAGATACACGGAGTCAGCGCCTTCTTGGATGGTGAAGTTTGGTTTGGTATCAATACTGAGGGCTGGAGTCCTGGAGCCCTACGCTGACCCTCCTCGTTCTGGCTGCACTGTGTCGTAAGGACAAACCTGTGGTAGACTTTTGGAGAAAAGAGACACACAGTGCCCCCCAGGATCGGAATACGGAGAGCCCCGAGGAACCTGTGAAAACATCTGAGACTGGCATCCCTGAGATTGACGGTCGCTGGAGGGCAGTCGGCGATTTCGGGTAAGCCGTGACTCGATGCGATTAACGGGAGCGGGCATAAGGGAGTGATCCACTGGGAGAGTGAGCCTTAGTGTGGTGAAACCATACGGGCAGTGTATCTGTACAAGTGCAATTTTTACTGAATCGATCAACATGGCTGCTGAGTGGGAAAAGGAAAGAGAGGAGGCTGCACTGGACATATTCACTGATACAGACACAGGGAAAGGCAATAAGACCAAACAAAATGCTCAACCCCAACCCAAAGAAAAGGATGAAACCAAAATACTGTTAAATGAGTTGGAGAAACTTCGTAAGAAAGAAGTAGCGAAGTGGTGGGAAGTTAAATCGCTATCCAGGTATCTAGATGTGAATAGAATACCCAGGGGCCTGAGAATATTAGTAGCACCAACCTATGAAGACCCCGACCCTGAGATGCTGCAAATGTGGGCAGAAAACAGTGCTAAGTCATCGGAAAATATGTTGAAAATACTGATAAAATTTGCAGCAAGTGACAGGGCTAAAATGATCACACGGATTGAAGAAATATTGAAGGAACTAGATACTAAAGAAAACAAAGATGAAATTGCAGAAAAGATGAAAGAAATCCAAACAAGATTAATCAAACATGAGGCGGAAATCAAAGAAAGAAAAGCGATCAAATTCCAGAGGGACAGGAATGACTATCTGAATGGTAGAATATATACCTTTGCGAAAAAATTCGACCAGATAAGAAAACAACCCCTACAGAAATCTCAAAATGACCAAACAGGGGCCGCTGAACAAAGTGAGAATGAATTCAGTTCCGAGTATGACACAGATAATGAAAACAATCAGGGTGCAGAAGGTCCAACACCAACTCCAGCAGAAGAATTAGCTTTTTTACGCCTGCAACGCCTCAGAACACTGCGCCCAAGAAACACACCAAACCAGGGAGCAGGACGAGGCACGAACAGTCAGACTCAAAAGCAAAAACAAAAAGCAGGAGAAGAAAAGACAGGAGATGGGGGACAACAAGTACAAAAGGAAGAAAAACAAAAACAAAAACAGAAATACAGATACAACAGGTGCCGATAAGTAACACAGAAAAAGATAACACAGTCATAAACCTATCAAATATGGAGCTGACCAAAGAAGACTTGGAAATTCTATCACTAGGCCTGACCTACTGCAGTGATACAAACTTTGACTATACGCAAACAAGGATTGATCTATTTCTATATGTGAGAAAACTTAAACTGCAAAAATACTTCTACAATAGCAAAGCGAGCACCACGGATGCATCATTGAGCAATGAAACAACCGAAATACTTAATGTTGAACATATGGAAACACTACAGAATTTAATTGACTTGGAAATGGAGAATGAAAGTACAGATGAGGAAATCACACCGAGTGGAGCAGCCCTGAGGTCAGATATAAACATCTGGCAAACGGTGAAAACAGGCTTTAAACCTAAATCAATATTTATGCCAGCGATGCCTAAAGATGGTCTGGATATCTTTGCGGAATATGTAACAAAAGATCTGAAAGAACTCTCCATTCTGAGCACCAAGCAGAGATATAAAAAGAATGAGGATCACAACAGGAAATACAAGGCACTGATGGAATCGTAGTTAGATGGTCCGACAAAGGTGGCAACATTGTGCTCTGGCCGTTGGAGATGTATAACACAGAGGCACTTGGTCAATTACAAGACAGAGAGTGTTATACAAGGATAAGCCCAACCCACTTAGTAGGTATCCAAGAAAGATACCATAACGAACTGTACAAATGGAGAGGGAAGGGCTTGCTAAGCAAAAATGAATTTGAATTTCTTAAAATAGATTATCCGGTGACAGCACAACTGTATTTAATCCCAAAGATACACAAGAACGACAAAGTGCCACCGGGGAGACCGATAATCTCAGCTATAGGAAGCCTCTTCGAAAACACGAGTGTGTTTATTGACCACTTCCTCCAACCTGAAGTCAAGAAGCTACCGGCATACATAAAGGACACGGGAGATTTCCTGAAAAAGATATATGATGTCAGGTGGAAAGAGAACTATGTATTCTTGACATTGGATGTCCAAGGTCTGTATACCAGCATTAAGCATAAGGATGGACTTAATGCCATAAAACATTTTTTGGGAAAAAGACCAATTGACCAGTATGAACATACTAAAATGCTTCTGGAGATGACTGAGTGGTGCCTCACAAATAACACCTTTATTTTTGATAAACTGTTCTATAAACAAATCCAGGGTTCAGCAATGGGCACTTGCTTCTCCCCCAGCTATGCAAATCTACATATGGGCTGGTGGGAGGAGCAGGTATTGATGACCCAACACCAAAAGACAATGGAAAAGAATGTTATTGTTTATAAGCGGTTTATTGACAATATTTTTATTTTGTGGGAGGGCAGTGTAGAAAGTGCTAATAGCTTCACAGACCGGTTAAATGAAAATTCACTAAATTTAAAATTTACATGTAATGCCAGCAGGGAGAGTATTCAATTTCTGGATGTGGAGCTATTTGTAGAAGATGACAAAATACAAACACGCACGTACCGCAAGCCCACTGCGGGCAATACAATCCTCCACGCAAACAGTTTTCACCCCACACCACTCAAACAATCCATCCCATATGCAGAATGCTTAAGGATGACTCGCAACTGCAGTACAAAGGAGGGGTTATCAAAAGCCAAGACAAATCTCTTTTCGAGATTAAAACAAAGAGGGTACTCTGATAAAACATGCAAGGATGCAGAGGTAAAATGTAACTCCAAAACCCGCCAGGAATTATTATTCCCAAAAGAACCGGAATCTGGAGCCTCCACACTAGAAAGACAACCACCAAGGCTAATCACAGGTTTTAATCGCCACCAAGCCAACCTGCGTAAAATACTCAGAAGGCATTGGCCGTTGGTTAGAAATGACACAACCATAGGCAGAGTAGTGGGTGAAAGACCACTAGTGTCTTTCAGGAAAGCCAAATCCATGCGGCAGCAATTAGTCTGCAATGCCCCAGCCATACCCAAACAAAAAGTCTGGTTCCAATCACAAAAAGGCTTTAGAAAATGCACAAAATGTAAAGCCTGCATTCATGGCAAAAATACTACCAGTATCACAGTACCCTTTCGAAAGCAACCCTACCACTTGAGGGATCACTACACATGCAAAACAGACCATGCTGTATACATGCTGACATGTGTATGTGGCAAAATATATGTAGGGTCGACCATTCACCCAGTGCATGTTAGGGTGTTGCAACACCTAAGGGCAATAACAAACAAGGACCCAGCTTACCCTGTAGCGAGGCACATCCACGAAGTACATGATGGAGATGCCAAAGGCCTAACCTACTGTGTCTTAGACAATGTCCCAAAAAACGTTAGGGGGGGCAATCGCAAACTTGCACTGCGCCGTCTGGAATCCAGATATATAATTCTGCTGAATTCCAAGATTCCCGCAGGGCTAAATGCCGACGAAGCCCTAAGTGTGCACATCTAGAGCAGCCACCTTTCTTTCCCAAGTACCCTGAAACATCGCATACCAGTATACGCGATAAATTTTAATTAATCACTTTTTTGCCACATAGTCATACAGCGCCCTGTGTAGATGTGAAACACCCCTAAGGTTGTTTTGGCACACATTGGTTTCTATACGTGAGAGACACCATCCGCGAGTAGGAGATTCAATGCGCACTAGCGCAAGATCTTACCTCTCCTTTTGGGTTTAATAAACAGTACAAGTAATTTTGCTCTGGAGGCTCACTCTAACAAACGGAGATTCACTCACCGACTGCACGAGGACGAGTGAAACAACTGTAACTTGTTCTGCCTCTGCCACTAGGCCAGCAAACCGATTTTCGATGCAACAGAGCCCATTTGTGTAAACCGTGGCCCATGTAACCAATCACGGACAGCGGGGAAACACACCTCGCTTCTGATACGCCCGATCCTCTATGACGCATTAACATGCAGGGTGTCACGTAGCACTGAGGTTTCTCCCGCCAATGTCTAAACACATCAATTAGTAATGTGTGCAAAATATATGGTTTAGAAATGTACAGAATATGATTACAAATATGTTAAAAATGTGTGTCTATTACATGCCAAGCAATGGAACATAGAAAATGTACTATAAACGCCAAAGCATGACAGAAGTAATTGAAAAAGGCACGTAATTGTGTGGGTGTAACTCGTAGTCACCATGGCAACAAACCAATGCCAATCAGGGATGACAATTATGACTCATGTGAAATTTTGAACATGTATAAAAAGCGTTATTTTGTCTAGTCAGATGTTAGTGAGCAAGGCGGAGGTTGCCGCCGAAACGCGTCTGAGCAGAAGTTGATGTAAAATAAACACCCTTGAACTAAGATACACGGAGTCAGCGCCTTCTTGGATGGTGAAGTTTGGTTTGGTATCAATATATATATATATATATATATATATATATATATATATATATATATATATATATATATATATATATATATATATATATATATAAAACAAAAGCAATTTTTCATCACAAGCCACCGGCAAGGCAGCTGAGCAGAAAAACCACGCGGGTCCCAATCTTCATTTGGCAATATTTAATGGAAAGGCGAGTTCATCAAATCTATATATATATATAACTATTGGCAATGCTCAGGGGTATTAGCTAGGAAGTGTATCCATTTCGATTCGCTATGAGTTAAATTGTATGATGAGCTGCCTTAAATAATTATGTTGATACTTTTAAATGTTGCAATACTTTTTGCAGGCGACGTGAACATGTGTATTGCAAAATCAACTGCCGTAGGATGCATATTGCATAGTATGTTGTTTATGTTCATTGTTTTGAGACATATAAACGCAACACCAAAATGGCGTTTTCTAGATTGAGAAAGGCTGGTACCAGCCGAAAGGCGTCTCTATTCAGTGGTACCAGGCCGAGGGAGGCCCAAAGCAATAAATGCTATGATCATGCCATCTTCGTGTGCGTGTTCTCATCTTGAAATGGGAGGAGGTTGGATTGGTATATATCTATATCTAGATAGATAGATAGATAGATAGACAGATAGACAGATAGACAGATAGATAGATAGATAGATAGATAGATAGATAGATAGATAGATAGATAGATAGATAGATAGATAGATAGACAGACAGATAGATAGATAGATAGATAGATAGATAGATAGATAGATAGATAGATAGATAGATAGATAGATAGATAGATAGATAGATAGATAGATAGATAGATAGATAGATAGATAGATAGATAGATAGATAGATAGATAGATAGATAGATAGATAGATAGATAGAGAGATAGATAGACAGACAGACAGGCAGACAGACAGACAGACAGACAGACAGACAGACAGACAGATTCATTTTACTTGTTCAACACCACTGAAATTCACCAGTTATAGTTAGCTCTGGTAACTATAACTCGTCCCCTAATGTAACTATAACTTCGCGTCCCTGCCATGCACAGTATTCTCATTAATAATTTAATTGCAAATGGCGCTGTGATATTATCAATGATGTCATAGAAAAGGTTATGAGTGATGTAATATGTGGGGTAATTAGCAGGGCATGACAAGGGCACGAGTTACTTACAATTACCCTAGGGAACGAGTTATAGTTACCACCTAACTATCACACCAACCCTCTATACATAAAGCAGATCTATCATCTTTCTCCAAAATTCAATAATTTTAATCATATGTATATTTAAATAATGCATACAAATCAATGTTTATTGATATTGATTACCTAAAAACATATTTACATTTTTTTTATTATAACACCTGGCTGTGACTCTTTCTTTTTATAATTTTTATCATTACATTTTGTGAGTGACAAACGTGGAGATAAATATTCAGAGACATATTTAAAAAAGAAATGTCTCTAAATATTTATTTTACCATTGTTTAGCTCAGAAAATGAAATCATAAAAAGAACTTAATTCCTTTTTTATACATCTATAGACCATGTAAAGCACAGCCACAGAAGAAGCCCCTAGAGCAGAGGTCTTCAAACGTTTGGATGCCGAGACCCCCCTGTCAACATTTTGAGGCGTAAGGACCCCCTCCTGGAAAAAAATTCTAAACCTGTAGGCAGGGCTACTAGAATTATGAGGCAGGTGAGGACCAAATTATGCAACAGGCTTGACTAAATTGTGTGGGAAGAAAATGTAAGTGGTGGTATGTGATGCAGCGTATTTTGGGATAGCATTACTTCATTATTTTGACATGTTTTACACACAGTAATACTGAGGAAAGATTTCACCCCATCAGTACCTGTTTATAACCAAAATACAATTAACATCAGAAAGATTTCTAGTAAACCTTTGAGAAGGGCCTTCCACTCCGCAGGAATAGGCGCTGTCACATTAGAAGCTCCTGGTCAAACTTTGGACGTCAGACCTCCGGAGCATTTCAGAAGGATAAACCTGGAGAACAGATTGCTTTCGGTTGAAGGCTGCTGGCTTTGCTGCCAAGGTCAAGTCAGTCCACTTATGGAGCTTTTTTTCAAAGTTGCTCCAAAGTTCTCTAAACTTCTGGAACTTATGTCTGAAGTTCCTTTGAGGGTTCCAATGTGTCCATAACTTGCTCCAAGGTTCTGGAAGCTCTATGATGGTCCTTAAAATGTTTGGGACTTCAATTTCCACAATCCACTTAGACAAAACGCTTACAAATCCATTGGAGTCACTCCAGGCTGGGGATTCTTCGTGTTGATAATCCAGGTGCACTATGTTAACAGGTAGCTTGCAGAGAGTTCACTCTTTAGTCCTTTTGAAGCAGGTTTGATCCACAGAGTTGTAGGTCCAGGTTGTGCAGCAGGCACAGTAGTCAGAGTGCAGGTTCTGGTTGGTGCAAATCAAACTTCCAGGATGGACCCTTCTATGGCTCTGCCCCTCTCAGAAGCTTATTCAGTCTTCTCTGGGTCAAACGGGAGGGCACTCCTGTCCAATGAAGTGCAGGGCAACACCCCTGAGCTTGACCATTTCCTCTAAAGTGTGGCACAATGGTCTCCCAGAAAGTACTATTTCTCCAAAATGCAATATGGCTGAAGTCTCAACTGAGAGGCAATGGCTGGCTAAACCAACCTCCAGAATAGCGCACCTACATAGTCTTTCTCCCACTGACTTCGCACATTCCTTCCTTAAGCCAGCCTTCTGTCTGGGTTCAGAGGGGGTGGGCATAGATAAACCTGGATTTTTGTGCCTGTTCCCCGGGGTTTTTGAAGCTTATGGTTTATGGCCCCTCCCTCTTGCTCTGGCATATGTATGCAGCAGAACCCTTTCCTCCCAGAATGGCTCTTCACCCCAGGTGCCACTTATCACTTCATCAAAGCAGCCTGACTAATCCACTTATCTCTGACCAATCAGGACAGTGCACTGGAAGGTTAAATTTTGGCTTACATGCAAGAAAGTCTTATAATTTACTTTCTGTACATTTCAGGATAAATTTAACACCAGTATATTGTTGGATTTATCAATACCATTCTCCTAAGTCCTTGAATATTTTTCTGTAAAGCCTAGCGTTAGTTATTAAATAATAACTGATTACCATGTTAACCTAAATGGCTGGGGAACTAAAATGGGAAAAATGAAGTGGGCAATTTCTCCAACACCAGGGCTTATAAAACATTTTTTATGAGGACCTTGCCTATATCTACAGGACCCCCCGCCACCCCTGGGACCCTTACGGGAGACTTTAGGGATTCTGAACATGTAAATATATTTCAGATCCTCATTCCACAGGGCTTCTAACACAAAAGTCCATTTTGGGAAGCACTCTTTAGTACAATTTCAGGAGTGAAATGTGTAATTTCACTATCCCCAGGGAATAGAACACCTATTTTATAAGGGTCTTCCTTTTAAGTACCTGACCCCCCCCCCCCACCCCAGGGACCCCTAGGGGAGACCCTGGGGGTACCTGATATGCCAAAATATTGTAGTTAAATACTTTTTAAGTGCCCCAAACACCAAAGTCGTATTTGGGCACAATTTACATTTTAAAAGTAGTCATGCAGCACAGGGTTGCTTTTAAACTGGCCTCAGGCCTCAGCAGTGCACACATGCAAGTGCAGAAAGTGCTGATGGCCACTAAACTGCCATGACCTATTATACACTAGGGACTTAAAGGTAGTTTTGATCCCCCTGCCCTATTATGTACTACTAGGGCCTTACAGGGAAGGGGATGCCAATCATAGGTGTACCCAAGGGAATGTAGGCTTTTCACTGTATTCTAAGTGTGTTTTCAGCATAACACTGGCCCTGGTTAGGCAGGGCCCAGGGACAGTCAGAGTCAGTTACCACCAGAACCTGTCAGCAAAAAATGGGGTATCCCAGGGCACAGGATGACATTACAACAATAAACCAATAGCCGCAGGTACATTTCCAGCAAATCCCAAGACAGTAGGGTGGATTTCGAGTTTGGCAGAGAGGGTATCCCATAGCAAACCAATGGAGTACCCTCCCTACCAAACTAGCAGTCTGCCCACCCAATTAAGAGGTGGGCAGACGGACAGTATGTCTTCAACAGAGTCTTCTCCGGCTCTGTTATCAAAATACTCCTCCAACGACCTAACTGGGTATGGACCGTGTGTGGCTAGCCATACAACCATCCGCCCATTTTAGAGTGGGCAGTTGGATGGCTTTTTCTACTGTGCATCACCACCAGGTCCTCTCACCACAGCCAATCTTTGTTTTGAACAACTGCCAGCATCTGTGCCAGATCAACTTTTTGCACTTCTACAGTGAGAAGAATATTAAGGGCTAAGAAGGAGTCAAACCCCCTTCCCATTTTGTCTGCGATTGATATAGCAAAGAGAGGGTGGTCTGTCCCCAACCAAATCTTTGGGATTACTCTGGTTCAGTTCAAGCAAAAGGAGAGCACTTGTTCTACCGAAGCGTCTCCTCTTCTACTGCTGGTTCACTGAGAAAAAGGAGCATGGAGCAAAATTGTCACCGGAATTTGAAAAACTAAAAGGCCTTCAATTTGGAGAGCAATTAGCAGTTCGACTGTATCCATGCTGCTTTCTACTGTGTAAGGACTTCATTCATCAAGGGATTAAACCAATTCATCATATCTAAAAGGAGTTGGATGTCGTTTACCTTGACCTCTTGGAAAGAAAAAATTACATTAAAAACCCATATACCACTTCCTTTCGAACCGAAACGAAACAGAACCTGGAGTACCATTATTTTGCACCTTAAAATGTAAGGGCAGCTTTAAAATGATTTCTTCACAGATTTCTAGCGCTCACTTGTGTTTTTACTGTATATGAGGCACTGCACCACTTTAGTTAAACGAGACTCTAGCAGGATATCTCTAACGTTCTCTAACTAATCTCTAACCTCTAACACTGAGTCTTCGGATTCTAAAATTGCGATAAGAAGAGGGTCAGTTTAATATTTGCTATTTCAACTAATCTTTTCTAGATGACTGCATTTGCTTAATTGGCTATTTAAATATAAAAATATAGAGATTGTTATCTTCGATAGGCGTGCTTATTTAAATATAAAAATATACAGAACGTGCCTACAAGCTTGTTTTCTGTTTTAAATCAGTGCCAAAATAGAACTGTTCATATATTCAAAAGTGTGCTCTGCAATCTCGCATATGTATGGAGACAGTCTACTGTTAAAAGAACCCCATGATGGTCAAGGAAGTTTCTTTCCTGTAATATTAATTCTCCTTCAGGGGAACCTACGTTTAAATTTAGGGACCATGCGATCTGAGCCCTGTGATCCGATGAACCGTACACAGTACTTCAGCCTTATAACCCAGGTTTCCTTCCTAACATAGTATCTAACTTTCATGTAACCAGTGCATTTCATTTTCAAATCTTTTTAAAAACACTTGCTTTAGGACAGAAATGTTTTTTGTACACACCAGAGGTGAGGAGAGTGACGAAAAAGTACTTAGACAAAACAAAAGAGGTGTGTAAAACCAAGTATTTGAGACGTGGGGAAGAAGTGGCGATGTTAAAGGTGTCTAGGACATTCATTATGATAATATTCTGGACACTAACACTTGGCAGGAAGCCAATATCTGCTCAGTTTTGCATCTGCAACAGCTTATCGATCAGCGAACTAACCAGGCCGGGAATATATTGGATCACTTTTATGCAAGAGCAGTGTTGATCACTGTGGATGCTGTTGAGGAGGTTTTATGGACTGACAATATTGTGCTTTCCATACGCCTCATTCCACCTCCTAGGTAACCACCCACTATCTTGCTTGGACACAATTGGACAACATAATCAAGACTTTAAGGATTTTTAAAGAAAGTTCCAAAACGGATAGTCAGTCGAATACTGTTGCTGATAATAATCAGGTTAATAACAAGCTTGTAGGAGCCCTAGATGCAGTGCTGCCTCTTAAAACCGGGATTACAAATCATAAAATGCAGTCAGCTCCCTGGTATTCTGAAGAGTTGGCTCAAAAGAAAATGTAATAAGCTTGAGAGGGTTTAGAGACAAGATTATTCTGGGGCAGGGAAATAAGCCTATAAATAAGAATTTATAAAGGCTTTGGGTGTAGTTCTTATCATAATAAAGTTCTTTCAGAAAAACAACCCCATTAGAGAAGTTTTTGTGGTATATAACTCTCTAGCAAAAACTATGAAGCATTTACCTAAAGCCCCCCAACACAAATTCTTTGCTTAGAACTGGCAGATTTTTTTTCAAAATAAAATTTCTATTACTTTATCATCATTCACGCCGGCAGTGGAATCTGAAGAAAGAGTGGATAAAGGTGCTCATCATTTTAATTGCTGGTCAGATTGTAGACTTATCACAGAGGAGGATGTAATATCTAAAATGTCTATTATCAAGTTGGGCTCCCCTCTCGAGACCTGTCTTATTACAATTTTTAAAAACCTAGCCTCCTTTTTTTCTCATTTGATAACTATCATGTGTAACAACTCCTTAGAAATGGTTGTGGTACCTGCTGTTTGTAAATCAGCATTTGTTAGTCCCCTCTTATAAAATGAGACTCTAGACCTTACAATTTCTTCTAACTATTGACCTATCTCTCTCCTTCCGTTTTTTGCAAAAATCTTAGAAAGCTGGGTAAATACGCTGGTTGCCTGTTACAGTAAAGACAATGGTTTTCTTAATGAGCATCAATCTGGATTCAGATACGTGCTTGTTAGAAACGGGGTCCCCGGCTGGCCAGGGCTTGCGCCAAAGTCAGTCAGAGAGCACCACTCCTAAGTCAGGGCAAGGGAGTTACACGCCAAGATAACCCCTGCTCACCCTCTAGGTAACGTGGCGCGAGCAGCAAGGCTAAACTTGGAGGCGATGTGAGCTAAGTATTTGCGCACGCACCCCAGCAACAACACCCAAGGCCCACCACAAAGGAAACTCCACACAAGGTTATATAAAAAAATAGCCTTTGTATTATAGTAAAAACACCTTAGATAACACACAAACTTTACAATGTGCCAACAGGCACGGGCAGAATTTACAAGGGATTAGGTACAGGACAGGGCCACATGGACCACTGTCAGGGGGTAGGCACTTGTTAGAAATAATACTTGTAGGTATAACACTTAGCACATAAACATATAATGACTGAAGCACCAAATTAGTAAATGTAGCACACAACCAGGAATTACTGGTAAAGGGTAAATACCTCCTACGCAACCCTAAAACACTATAGGAAAATCACGCAGGGAACTAGGACCTTATCATCAGGACCTATAAAAGGAAAACCATCACCTAAGCAGGTCACTTTTAGCAAAGGGAAGGAAACCGAAACAATCACCTAAGCAGGTCACATTTAGAAAGGTAATAAAACATAAACAATCCTCTAAGCAGGTCACTCTTAGAAAAGGGGATAAAACATAAAATACCTAAGCAGGTCACTTTTAGCAAAGGTAATGGGACATCAACAATCCTCTAAGCAGGTCACTCTTAGCAAAGGGGATAAAACATGAGACACATTACACATGAGGCATTAAAACACATTCAGAAGGTGTTCCTCCGGGATCGTTTCCATTTTCCAAATGGGTTACTATAGGAAGCTGGCTCTATATATACTATACCAAAGTGAGGTATAGTGTGCACAGAACCCAAAAGGCGGGCAGAGGTAAAGTAGATAGCACCTCACTCTCTATTTGGGTTAGTCTATTTGGGTTAGTGGGGTCAAGCAGTAAGGCTTTATCAGAGGACAGTGTTACGCATTTGTTGTACACACTCAGTCAACAAATGGATTTACACACTGAAAGACTGAACTTCAGACCAATTGTTTTTGTATAAAAATATTCTATTAGTTATTTTATTTCCTAGAACCAAGCAAGCCTCGTACAGGTAAGTGTTAAATGCTATGCAGTAAATATACAGTTGTAACACAGTTTGGATTGTAATTGTATATGCACTTTGTTTTGATTTACAGTACAGTTACTGATAAATGCAATGCTTTGGAAATACAGAACATATACTTTGAATGGGCTTTTTAGTAAAATGACCAGTATATTACTTTCAGATTACTTTTTTTACACAGAGGAGTATACCTGGATACTACGCTGGGACGTTTCCTGTAAACAGGTAAGTAAAAGTGTTTTTGGTATTTAGTACAGTTGTAAAAGTATTAGTTAGATTTTCCAACTCAACACTTTGAAACATTTCATAGAAAAACAGTCAATGATATCCTATGGAGGAAAATAGTGTTATTGGTTCAAAGGTAAGTACTTTGTTGTGGGAGTTACGAAATTTGAACGAATTTCTAGTATCTTGTTTAATACATGTTCATATTGAATATAATACATTGTGTGTGACATAGAGGAGTTATACATATATTCTTTGCATTACAGACTTCCCTGATGAAGGCCTAGTGCCGAAATGCATTGGAAGGATTGTTGTGATGTATTTTAAATGAAGAATTACATTGTTGAGAAAATTTGAACAAACATTGAATTTTCATGAGAAGTATGAATAAAATACTTTGGATACAAACAAGAAACGTCTTTCAAGAATAACTTTATTGATAAACTTTCGCTGGAAGCTTCCAGCACTTAAGTCAGTGCCCTAGGAGACACCCACACTACTCGTACTGGTGCTACCCTTTCTGATTTTCATTATACTCCTGAGCGGGGAGTAATCCTAGGAGCACGATGCACTGAATTATTGTATGGAATTAACCAAGCAGTGCACAGCCAATATCCGTTATAGAGAGCTGAAAGTAGCCACTCAGCCTCTCACACTAGTGGTAGGTCGTTTTTCAGGGGGCATCTTTAAGATGCCCTCTGTGTTCATTTTTCATTAAATCCCACACTGGCATCAGTGTGGGTTTAATGTACTGAGACGTTTGATACCAAACTTCTCGGTTTTCAGTGTAGCCATTATGGTGGTGTGGAGTTTGCAATGACAAACTCCCAGCACCATATACTCTTAATGGCAGCACTGCACTTACAATGTCTAAGAATGGAATTAGACCCTGTAGGGGTATAGGGCTCATGCACCTGTACCCTCACCACTGGTATAGGGCACCCAGCTAGAGGGGTGACTGATCTATTTATTTATTTATTTATAAAGTTTTTTATAGCGCGGACTAGATCCCGAAGGATATCAGAGCGCTTTACAGTTATAGGGAAAGGTAACAATCAGATCATGAGTCAAACATGGGTAGTAAAAAAAATAATTAGATCAAATAGTTCACGCATAACAATTCAATTATAAGTCCAGAGAGGGCAAGGAGGGGGCTATATGATGTAGCGTGGTGATATAAGGGTAGTAAGTGAATAATCAAAGATTATTAATAGTCAATACTAAAGTAAAATCTAAACATGAATTATATGGGGCTTCTACTAAGCATTGAATCAAGTTGTAAGCAACTAATAGAACATTTACAATCCTGAGTGAGCGCGCTGGGGAAGCAAATGTAACAATGGTTTGAGGGGAGCAAAACACAAAATCATGTACAGGAAAATAAAACACTACAAAGTAATCATATACAGGGATGAATCATACTATACAATGTCCGAAGCCTTTCGGGCAGAAAATAAAGTACAAGAAAGGTATATATAGGTATATATATTGTCCCTCCTATTAAGGTAAGAACTTCTTCATGAGGAATTCTTTTGTTTCCAATTTAAAAGCGGCCTTGGAAGAGATCCTCCGAATTTCGGGTGGAAGAGAATTCTAGATTTTAGGAGCAGGCAGTGATCTGTAGGCATGGCACACAGGGATGTGTGCCATGTCGACTCCTCACTTTGTTCTGCACCAAGACACGCAGCCTACAAATGCAGTGTGTGAGTGTAATGGTACAGGGCCTATAAGGGTGGTACAATAAGTACTGCAGCCCTTAGAGGTCTTCCCTGGTCACATTTCCCTGGGAACCTGTGGTACCATTTACCAGGGACTGACCTGCGTCCAGAGATGCAAAGTGGGTTTGGTTTTTAATGCCAGTTTAGGGAAAGAATATAGGCCCTGGGTACCTGATTGGCAGGAGCCCAGGGCAAACTCAGTCAAAGCACATAAGCAGTTCAGCAAAAAGTGGGGGCAACCATGCAGAAAGAGGGCACTTTCTCACAGTTACTACCTACTTGACGTAGGTGATTAAATACTAACGTTTTGCGACCGCATTTCGGTCCAAAAAACATATGCCCTGAACACGCTCCTTCCTAATACCGAATAGGTATGTATTCGCAATTCCAAATTGCAATTCGGTAACATGTTACAGAATCGTAAATTGGAATTAACACATACCAAAATGCATTTTAGCGGTTGTAAATGGTACAATCATGGCCATTGCCGACTACAAAAGTGCATGATACATATGGCCCTTAGTGAGTACAGGTGGCAACTTGTTGCTCAGATTTAAAAGAGATTGCTTGTGGTGTTCCTCGGGGCTCTGCTCTCAGTCCCACTCTTTTTAATACGTATGTTGCTCCCCTGGCAAATCTGATTGTCTCTTTTAGCTTTCAATTTCATTGCTACGCGGATGACACCCAAATAATCATCTGCATGGAAGGCAATATTTCCTAACTCCAGGAGACTGGTTGATCAAGGTAGCCAGCTGAATGAATGCCTATACCCTCTAGCTCAATTAAGATAAAATGGAAGGTCTAATATTTGGTAATCCCTCAATCTGGTAGTCCAAGTAGCTGCCTCAATCTTTAGGCGAATGTCCGGAATCTGCATACGCTGCCTGTGATCTGGGCCTCCTATTTGATAGCAAACTCTCATTTGAGTATCAGATTAATAAGTTAATGTCTGCATGCTGCTTGCTAATTAAACAATTGAAGAAGATTCTCCTTCATATTACTCAACATTCCCATTAGGTGCTGGCGCAAGCCTTAATTTTAAGCAGCTGGACTACTGCAATGCACTCTAAATCGGACTTTGAGATTACCTTATAAAGAGGTTACAACTTACACAGAATGCGGCAGCCAGGTTAATTTTTGAGAGGAGTAAGTTTGACAGGGTCTCCTCTCTACTTGACCAGTTACACTGGCTCTCTGTTCATGAGATGCCAGTTTAAGGCCCTTTGTATTGTTCTTATGGCCCTTTCCCCAGTAGCACAGTCCTTGTGTATCTCAGATATTTTTAAAATATACATTACACCCAGACTACTTTGCTCGACCTCTGCCTGTTTGATCATGGTACCTAAATACCAGAGAGCAAGACTGGGTAGACGGGCTGTTGCTGTGGTACAGCTCAGGCACGGAACAAACTGAGACCTGCGTTATGCTTAGAGCCAAATATTTTAAAATTGTGCAGGCTCTGAAAAGCTGTTTATTTACATAGGCTTTGCTTGAAGCCATTGACTATGTGAGTTATGCGTATAGTGTATTACTTTGCTAGCGCCAGGACACACTTGGGTAGTTGCGCACTGTATAAAACTAATAAATAAATAAATTGGTCGCTCATGATCAGAATAAGGTGCCCTGCAGCTGAGAGGCAGTGGAGATCCCCATTGGTGTGGCGTGTAAGCTTGGAGGCCAGGATGAGATACCATATTGCCAAACAGACTTGTACCTTAGAGATGGTGGGTATTTGACTGTTCCCACCATCCTAAATTGCTGAAGGTGCGCCCCACCTGCTGCCTGCTTTGCAACATGAAAGGTGCTTCTAGGAAGAGTGCATAGGCTTTGGGCCTTGTTCCATGGGTGGCCATCTGCTGAAGAGGGTGGCGTGTAGTAGAGCTCTACAGAAAGGTTATGGTAGGGGTTGAGACCTCATGCCTACAAAGAGACTTGGAGACTTATACCCAGAGGAAAGTATCAGACTACTTCTCCTCACTGATGGAGCAATTTAGGAATACCTCAGACATACATACCTCAACATACATACATACCAACAACCTACCTCACTACTCCTACATCACTAAGGGATGAAGGGACACATAGCAATAACACCAAAAAAGAACTAACAACCATCCTCCTCCAACTCAAAAATGAACTGAGAGATGTGATAATGTTGGATGTGCTCAAAGCTTGTTCGACTTGAAATCAAAACTGGGCTTAACTAAGGCACAATGTGGACTCTGTCATAATTAGACCAATGGAGATGGAGGCAAACATTTACCACTTAGAGAAGCAAGAAAAGAAGCTCAGGGTTGAAAGATAATCACTACAAATGCAGGTGAAATCTGTCATTCTCAAAGTTGAATATCTTGAGAACAAACTCAAAAGAAACAATATCAGGATTCGGAACCATGAGAAGGGCATGGGAGACACCCATCTAGAGTACTTATTAGTGCACAGACAATACAACATTAACTGTAGGCACAGTAAACGCTAATTTGAAAGTGACGTTCATTCCATCCACACACACACCCATACACTACAAAACAAAGCCTTCTCCCCAGCATTGGAGCCAGGATCATTTGATAAATTGAGGGGTGGAGAAGGCCTTATATGAGGAAATGGGGTGTATTATATAGTGAGGTTGTGCAACCTCATCGTGTAAAACACGTACCAAGCCTTTTGGGACCAGTAGCCTTGATTTGTTAAACTCTCTAACTCACCCCTGGGTAGCTATGGCTCCAATCAGCAAGGCTTACACAAAGGAACAAGTGGAAAACATTTAAACAGCACCCAAAATAATTGAAGAAAAAATGCACGAAACACTCAGGAAGTCTGATACCAACTTATAAAAACAGACTGTATTTTGATGTATTTTTAGAGACCAGTAAAGATTCACCAGAGGGTTCTGGAGATATAGATTTTACAATGCACTTTTACTCAACCACTAAAAAGCATTGGCCAATTCAATGAATTTGACGCAGAAACCTTTTTAGCAAAAACTTTGGCTAGTTGTATTGTGGTCAGTTAAAGTTACTTAGGGTGACCAACTCTGTCAGGAGGACTAGCAAGGCCCTCACGAACAGTTACCTTGGTAGGAAAGCAGTCTTCAGTCAGTTCCAGGCACTTTTATACCTTTGCTGTGGTTCCTATGGAAGAGGTCCTGATGCAAGGGATACAGGATTTCCTGCTCAGCCTCCAGCTCCCCTAGCCCCGGTCCGGCCTGGCTGTGTGCCGCTTGTTCCGGAGGGCGGACAGGGTTGCTGGTTACCACCATCTTGGGAGGGACGATCGAGGCCACGTGGGTTAGCGCTGCAGGTACAGTGCTTCCAAACTCCACTTAAGCCCAGCCTCATGCGCACGCGCAGCGGATGCCTTAACCCCAGTGGCAGTGGGATCGCGGACGCTGTGGCTGCATGTGCGCTGCCTCATTTTTAAAAAATCGTGTTTTTAAAACTGTTTGCTCTTATTTTCATTTCTTTTTACTTTTGTGGCTTACCTCTGCCGTAATCCTCCCTGCTCAGCCTCCAGCTCCCCTAGCCCCGGTCCGGCACGGCTGTGTGCCGCTTGTTCCTGAAGGCGGACGGGGTTGCTGGCTGCCACCATCTTGGGAGGGACGATCGAGGCCACGTGGGTTAGCGCTGCAGGTATCGCGCTTCCAAGCTCCACTTAAGCCCAGCCTCATGCGCATGCGCAGCGGATGAGGGCAGCGGGCGCACCGGCGGCGCGCCAAAGGCAAGCCCGTCTGCGCCCGTCCGCGGCCAGCCGGGGCTAGGGGCCCCTCATCATGTCCGTTTTCTCTCTTATTCCGCTGCACAATTATGCGCATTCCAGGACCATTGGCCTCTCCAAGCGGCCACCTGTGCACCGATTAATAAACTTGGCCTGGCCCGGTCATTACCTTCCACCACCCTTCCTGTCTCCTTGCCTTCCCTTTCTACCCTCCCCCCGGTCCCTGTCTATCCCTCACCCGTCCTCTATGCCATCACATCTGTCGCCTTTTTTACTTAACACCAGGTCGGCTGTCAAACATCAGCTAGAACTGTTTTATTTCCTGGACTCTGTCAAGCTGGACCATTTATTCCTAACAGAGACTTGGTTCCGCTCTGATTCACTTTCTAGCGTGTTGGCAGCCCCTCCCCCCCTATTTTATCCTCAGGGCCGACCGGCCGGAGGGCCGGACAGGAGGTGGGGTTGCCCTGATTGCCACGCGGGCCTTCATTTTCAAGTGCTCCCTTCCCCTCCCATATCTATGGCAGACTGCCTGGTCATACGTTCTACCTCCTTTCAGGTCCCACTAACGTGTGTTCTTGTTTATCGCCCTCCCCAGTCCTGCCCACGTTTTCTCCCCGCCATCTTGGACCTTTTAGGAACCCTTGCAATTAATAACTCTACGGTCATGCTACTCGAGGACTTTAACTTCTGGCCTAACGATCCAGCAGAAGACGTTACATCCCGTGATTTCACCCAGCTCCTTCTTAGCTTGAATTTCGTCTCCCAGGTCCATACTCCCACTCACATTTGCGGCCACATCCTAGATCAAATCTGGACCCTTAACATCTTAGTTATTATTATTATTATTATTATTGGGTTTTGTAGAGCGCGTAGTCACCCGTAAGTATCCCAGCGCTAAGATCCTCACAACAGGAGGGTTACAGGGGAAGTGGCAGGGGCGAAGGAAGGGAAGTTCAAGGGAAGAGGTGCGTTTTTAACTGTTTCCTGAATCAGAGATGGTCTGGTTCAGTCCTGAGAACGAGAGGGAGGGAGTTCCATAGGCGGGCTGTGTTGACAGAGAAACGCCTTCCACCCGTGCGGGCCTTCTTCACTCTGGGAATAGTGATGAGGCGTTCATGGTCAGATCGGAGGGACCTTGCGGCTTTATATGGTATTATGAATTTTCTTAAAATGGGGGGGGCCTTTATCCTGAAGAAGTTTGTGTGCCAGACAGAGAGCTTTAAATTTAACTCGTTCTCTTAGTTTAGTTTCCGCCCCTACTGTCATGCCTTGTACATGGTCGGACCATTCTTTGATTTCCTTCTTTCTGGACCTCAGTATTGACAATAACCCTTCCCTCCCCAAACACACCTGGGCGAGAAACTGGAGCAGAGTGGACATTCCTGCCCTCTGCTCCTCCCTGTCAGCTTCTGACCCCAACCTGGCAGGCCTCTCGCCACCCAGTCAATTCGATGCCTTGAACAGCTGGCTCCTGAAGGCCTGTGACCAAGTAGCCCCTTTGAAGCGCGTCACAGTTAGACGCGCCCATGATGCAAATAAATGGTTCTCTTCTGCTCTCAAGGAAAAAAAACTGGCAGTGCGTCAAGCAGAGCGAGCTTGGAGGCGCGCCTACTGCCCTTCTTCCAAACTACGCTACACCTCTATTCTCAATTAATATAAAAGGGATATTCTCCTCGCTAAGACATCTTATTTCTCGGGGAGAGTTCTTGCCGCAGAGAACCAGCCAAAAGAAATATTCACCACAGTCCGCGAGTTGGCTTCTTCTGACAGGGCTTACCCTAAAATCCCCCCTTCCCAACTTCTGTGCAACTCTCTAAATGACTTTTTTTATTGAGAAAGTCGCACTTATCAAGGCCAAGATCTCTCTGCCCACCCCTACCTTCTGTGATCCCCAGCCTCCCCCCACGACGTTCAGTCTGACCCACTTACCCCTTTTGACAAAAGAAACTTTTTTCCCCTTGTTGACCCGTGTTATGTCAGGATCTCCTGCGGACATCGCCCCGGCGCATGTCCTCCGTAAGATCTTCACTGATTGTCATCTCCCCCCTTACCCTTCTGAACTACTCCCTTGAACAGGGCGTTGTACCGGTCCCCTACAAAGCGGCTACCATCATCCCTATTTTAAAAAAACCTGGGGCCGATTCCGTCTCTCCCTCAAATTACCGTCCCATTTCCCTTCTCCCCTTCTTGGCCAAAGTCCTTGAGGCCCATGTCACCCAGGTTCTCGGTGCCTTTGTGGAAGAGAGTGGGGGCCTCGCCCCCCACCAGGCAGGCTTCCGCCCCCGGCATTCTACCGAGAAGGTTGTCATCTTCGTGATGGACGAACTCAGAGAGGGGTTAGACACCAATACTCCCCAGGCCCTCGTCCTTTTAGATCTATCCGCCGCCTTTGACACGGTTGATCATTCCATCCTTCTTACCCGTGTCAAGGCGGCGGGCATTGGGGGCCCAGCTATGACCTGGATTAACTCCTTTTTAAAAGATCGTACCTAAGCTGTCCACCTCGCCGAATTCTCTGCCCCCCCACCCCCCTCGCCCGGTCCAGTGTGGTGTTCCTCTGGGCTCTTCTCTTTCTCCCTTATTATTTAATCTTTACATTTTCCCACTCATCCTTGCACTACAGCAGATGGAGGTCATCGTGTATAACTACGCCGATGACCTCCAGCTCATTTTCCATCTTTCTCACTCCCCTGCCAGCATTCACAACTTTCAATCTGTCATGCTGTTCATTAGAGATTGGATGAATTGCAACCATCTTAAATTAAATCCGGACAAGACTGAACTTGTCGTCACTGGTTGCACTCCCAGCCCTTGGTCCCCCATCTTCTGGCCTCCTTCCCTGGGCACTCCCCCCACACCCTCATCCTCAGTTAAAACACTTGGCATTTCACTTAATCACCACCTCACTCCCCATTCCCAGATGAGCTCAGTAGTCTCCTCCTGTTTTTTTGCTCTCCGCACTATAAGGAAAATTTCTCGGTTCTTCTCTCTTCCGGCCCTAAAACTGATCCTTATGGCAATGGTCCTGTCTCGGCTGGATTATGGGAACATAGTGTACAACGGCGCCCCAGCATATGCCCTCCGCTGCCTCCAGCTAGTCCAAAATCAGGCTGTCCGCTTGATCTATGGGCTGCCCAGATTCCACCATACCAGTCCCCTACTTAAATCATTACATTGGTTGCCAATCAAAGAACGGGCCCTCTTCAAGTTGGGCTGCACTACCTTCCAGGCCATTGCAGGGACTGCTCCAGCGTTCATCTCATCTGCAATCAAGGTTTACCGTCCTAATAGAGAACTCCGCTCCTCTGCTAAATTCTTCCTTTCTGTACCCCGATTTAAAAAAAGCAGATCAGGGGGTCTGAAATTTGCTGTTCTAGCCCCGACCTTTTGGAACTCTCTCCCCCTGCACATTAGATCTGTTCCCTCCTATTTCGAATTCCGCAGGGCCCTTAAGACTTTCCGTTTTTCACAAGCCTTCCCATTCCTTTTCTCTAAACCTCTGGGCTAAGCATCCTCTAGCGCCATGAAACCGCTGGGTGTACGTGCGCTATATAAATTCCTGTAAATTCAAATTCAAATTCTGAATATGCTCAAGGATGCTCTGGATTTGATGCGATCGACAGGGGTCTTCCTGTGCCTACCCCTCGGTACATGGAGTGGGTGAGGCAGTCTTGGACATGGGGTCGTAGTCCTCGTGGCGCTGGCAGAAGTCCAGTCGCCAGTGGACTAACAGTCGCCCAGTACTGTGGTCACAGCCAAATCCTTCTCTAGGTGATTTCTCATCTTCTGGGTGACCAAGTTGCACTCCGACAACTCTCCTGGCTCCAGCGAACTCAGGTGCAATTTTGAGCATCAGGTCCTGGTCTCTAGTGCTGCACTGAAATGGTTGGCAGAGATCTGAAGATTCTGGGCTACTATCTTGCCCCAGCAGGCTTCTTCAGCTGTTGGGGCCCTGTGCTGCAAACAGGCGGTCACTAAACTTACTGTGGGAGTCACTTGCTTCGGCTGGGCTTCAGAGACAACTTCTCCATGAGTAGGGTACAACAGGCACAGTCCCTTCTCCTGTGCTAGCCACCAGGTTTAGCAGGGGCAGTCCAAATAGGTGCAGCCCCTCTTTGCCGAGTCCTTGATGCAGCAGTGCAGACCTTCTTCTGTCTTTTTGTAAGTCAAGATCTAAGTTTGGGGGGCCATGGGGACACTTTTATGCTCAGAAAATGCGCTCAGGGTAGGATGCGTTTGGGAGCCAACAGGCTACCACCTTCCCTCCTTCCTGATGGCCACTTCCTGCGAAGTGTAGCATCTAGCTATACCAAGATACACCATTCTGCCAACTTTCAACATGGCAGAACCTCTCTCTCGGCATCCAGAGCTTCCTAGCCCAACCAGGATGTGTGGCTACCAAGGGGGATGCACCCCTGAAAAAACAGTTTGACAACTAGTTTCATCTTTCCTGTCCCTAGTGCCAGCCTCTCTATGAAGTGTTACCCGTTTTCCCGGTAGCCAGTTCAGCCCTATTCATTCACACCCTAACACCCCTAAATCTAAGATTTAAGCGCTACCCTTGACACCAGAGCCTCATTTCGGATCTGACTTGCAACAAAGGACACAAAAAGAGGCCTGGGTCTGTGACAACAGGAGTCGGACAAACGGTGTGATACTCTGCACCTGTGGCAAGCCTTCCTGGAACTGCACAACTGCAACTCGTCCTGGAACAAAGCTTGCTTCCCCAAGTAGAGGGACCCCTTTGAGAGGCAAAGGCAACTCCAGGCTCTCCTGGACTAGTAGAACTAGTCCTCTGGCCATCGCAGGTAAAAACAACGTACCTGAACCAAAGAATCGCTGGCCATCAGGCCCTCAGAGGGATTGCCCAAAAGTAGATTGTCCAGTGCATTGTGGGAACGTTTCAGGAGACTACCGTTTCTCCCCGGATCTCTGGACTTTGAAATAACTTTCTGCTGACCATACCGCTGTCAAGGCTTTTTTTTTTCTGTGTCCTCATTATCGCCCTTGGTATATCGCATCAAACGCTAGGAGAGAGGAATATACTGTCTCAGATATACTGGTAGTGCCTTTAAGCCAAACGACGATGTAGACACTCAGTATTATCACGACTCTCCATGAAGCACACAATATAACCTTAGCAGGGTGATGTTGCTGCAATTCGATACCCATTACCGTTAGGGGAAACCATTGGGTACATCGAAAAAGAAAGGAAGGGAATAGACCAAGCAGCTTAATCATTGGACAGTGGGGAAAATAAAAAAACCACGGTCAATATCAACTAATTCCAATTCAAAAGAAGCCAGAAGTTACGTTTGTCAGGATTGCCGGATCTTACAAGGTCAACTTTAGATGTTTGCAGCACTGAGATGCGCCAGTCTAATAGTGTCAAGGCTTGTTGGTTGCCAGTTCGGCAACCTTTACTCACCTATGCACCTCAAGGGAACTCCGCAAAACCTTCATCCGACATAAGCAGTTGCATCGTTGTCGACTTTTTGCACCCGGTTCCTCACGAGCTTCCACTTCAGTGCCAACAACAGCCAGGACAACTCTGCACCAGCTTTTCGAGCTAGGTAAAAACAAACTGACCTTAGTAGCTTGGTCTTGGAACCCACATCACCTTTACCCTGTACCCTCCTTGGGTTCCATGGAACTTAACCTGCAAATGACCAATTGTCACTAGTTCTTTGTCCTATTGACCACAATGATAATGTTTTGAAGTACTGTTCTACATGGATTTAATATTGCTTCTAAAATCCATATCTCCTGTTATGCTTATCTGATTTACTTCATTTTGGTGTCTAAAAAAAGATAAAATCTGCTTTATTTTTGTAAATTGGTGTTGAATTTCTTTCAAGTTGTGTCAATTACTTATCGGCCATGTTGGTACTCTGAAATGCCTAACACATATTCCTCTATTAAAGCCTGACTGTTCTTTGCCACTCTACCAGGACTGAGCTAAGGATTTATTATTGTAAATCCAATGACCATCTTTAGGGTATTGTGAGAGTACTGCATGGTGAAGCCTAACCAGCATCACTACATATTACCCCACCTTCCTACATTGGTGTTACAGCAGTGGGATCCTGAACTTGTGTTTCTCAGTACCACTTGGTCATAAGGGTTTTGTGCACAAGAAATCCACTATTGACTTTAGACTCAAAAAATATTTTTTCAAAATATTTTGTTTTTTTTATTTGGAATTTTAGTGCCCTGTGTAGACCCCTATTATAATACTACAACAAAGAGTTAGGAAAATATTTAAAGGATTTGAAAGTTTTGAAAGTTTTAAAAAGGTCTCAACTTCCAAGTAAAAAGTGAGGCACAATGAAAGCTGGTAAGAATTTTGACCTGTCAGACACCCCAGCCCTGAAGATCAGTGATCTGAGAGTTTTGTGGAAAGCAAGGGGCATTAGCTAAAGAGTTACAGCTAAAAAGGAGGAACTTGAAAAGCTGTGATCTCCTATGAAAAGAATACACTAGAGAGGGAATGCCATTCCTCAGAAGATGACCCTGAAGAGGGTGAGAATGAGGCCCTAGCCCAAATTGAAGCTGATGGGGAAGAAGGTGAAGATCAAGATTCTACAACCTTTCAAAGACTCCCTTCATCAGTGGGAAATGACAGGAGTCACTCTAGCAGACCTCCTACTGGTAAGGTGGTAGTAAGCCCTGAGGAAGAGCGTGACCTCTTCTCACTAGAGGAGAAAAAGATTGAACTCAAGGAAAGGAGACTAGCCCTTGAAGAAAGAAGGATCAAGACGGACTTGAAGCCAAAGCATAATGGTGGAAGCAACTTTAATAGGGAGAAGGAGGAATCTTTTGACTATAAGATCCCCAAAGGAGTTTAGTGATGGTGATAACATTGACACATTGTTTGCAGTCTTTGAGAGGACCTGCAAAAATATGAGGATAGGTCATCATCACTGGGGCTCTCTGCTGTTGGAGTTATTCTCAGTGGAGGGCAGAGATAGACTTCTGACCCTTAATGAGTATCTGACTGAGCCCTATCAGCTTATGAAGAAAACCTTGATAGGAAGAGGTGGACTAACCACAGAGAAATACAGATTGAAGTTTAGGGACACCCATAAAGGTCAAAAACAGACATGGGTGGACTTTGTGGACTCGTCAGTCAAGGATGGATAAAAGGCAATGAGGTAGACACTTATGATGGGCAGTATAATTTAATTATGAAGAAGCACATTTTAACTAATTGTGCAAAAGAGAAATGTAATCAACATTTGGTGGATTCCAAGCTGTCTTCTCCCAGAAAGCTGGGGAGGATAGCTGACAAATGGGTCAGAAACAGGGTGTCCAGAAAGACCCATGGTGGGAGTGACCAGAAAAAGGGTGCTCAGACTTCCCAGCAGGTGAAGGACATGAACACCAACAATGATAAAAAGAGGGAGTTCTCAAAAGGCTCAAAAAGTTCTTCTCAGGATGGTGGCCCCCAAGACCTCTCCCAGACCAAAGGTAAAGGGTATCGGGGTAAGAACTGGGCCTCAGCAAAGGCTTCTGGGTTATGTCATGACTGTCATAAGGCAGGACTTAAGAAACAAGATACGAGGGCGTGGCTAAGGAAGCCATCATGGCGGACGCAGCTTAGCAGAGCTCCGTCCCGCCGCTGAGATATCCGCCAAATTATCCTTCTTCCCCCGCACCTGACAGTATCCCGGTGTGGTGGGGTGCAGCGGAAGGCGACCGGCAGACGTGGCGCAATTTTGAGCCGAGTCGGAATATCGGAAGATGCTGCACTACATTCGAGACCAGCGCGGCCTACTGCGGAGAGCGTCGCCGGGGACCTCGAGTTTGGCGACGCCCGGATGGGAAGACGGCTGACGGCGGCTGCACAGACGCTGATCCGGCGGCGCCGACGGATCCCTTGGCATCGCGGTAGTGGATACGGACGGGTGCAGTGCTGCCGAAGACACAGGGCATTGGCAGCACATTGGCTGGAGGTGAGGGCGGATGGCTGGAGGGACCTCCGGAGCCCGGGGGCACCCAATATGCCGATAGCAGGCCCAGGGAGGCACAGAGACGATCGAGTGCAGGGACCGGGGCGGACGAGCTGCCACTGATATCCTGGCGGTCGCGACGGACCGCAGACAGCAAACCATCGCATTGGCAAGTACGTCTCTTCTGGTAGCGGGGACGGCGGCAGGCGCCCTGGATCGGGCCCCTGTGACGGCCATCTTGGGGTTGCAGCGGCCAAAATAGACACCAAACATGTGGCGTAATCAGCCTGCCTACCTCCACAGCCACGGGTGAACGAATCCGAGTCCTGCTTACATGAGGCTGGAGGCCCCTTGGCGGATAGACGCGCACTGTGAACTGTGGTGAATTCGGAGGGAAGACGCCAAGGGCAGACATCGTGAGTCGCAGTTGGTGGGCGGGACCTGGGACCGCCGGGCCTTAGAGGAAGACTCCTTGGAGAAGTGCAAGGGCCCCCCCCAGTGGCGAGGAGCAGGGAACACGAGAGACGCAGAAGGGGACCGGACGGCTACCATATCAAACACTGACCATGACCAGAGGCGGGAGCGGCGGCGGAGCCTCGAAACAGGGGCTCATAGATAAATTCACTGGCCCGAGTGGACACACTGGAGCTTCAGGGGGCAACCAGGCTCAGGGGCCAGACAATGCAGCTCTCCTGGCGGCGATCACCCAATCTAGGGACATGTTGGGCGCCAAAATAGGGGCCGTTGCGGCGGATGTTACCTTGCTGCGCCAGGACTTGCGAAATGCGGTGGCCCTCATTACTGAAGCAGAAGCCCGGATCACTGGAGTAGAGGATGACATGGTGATCTTAAAGAAGAAAGTGACCAACATGGAAGGCATACAGAAGGGCCTGGCGCTCCGGGCTGAGGACGCCGAAGGACGGGCTCGGCGCAATAATCTACGCTTTGTCGGCCTTCCGGAAGACTGCGAAAAGGGCAACATGGAAGCCTTCCTCACCGAGTGGCTGGAGGGCTGGCTCCCACCGGAGTCCCTCTCCCACTGCTTTGTTATTGAACGGGCCCACAGAGCGCTAACTCAAAAGCCCCCGGTTGGCGAACGCCCACGGCCGGTCATAGCGAAGCTGCTCAATTATCATGACTGAGACACGATCCTGAAACAAGCTCGATTGAAAGAGCCTCTCATGTGGGACAATCAGCAGATCTTGATATTTCCGGACTATAGAAGACTGGTGCAGCAACAGCGGCAGTCCTTCACGGCAGCTAAAGCCCGCCTGCGAGGCCTCAAGATCCAATATGCCCTGCTTTATCCAGCACGTCTACGGGTGGTCTATCAGTCCCGCACGCTGTTTTTTAACTCCCCTGAAGAGGTGTTCACCTGGACGGATGAGACAGTACGAGTTAGACCACATACTCCGCTGGCCCGAGACTCAGATTCATCCTCCTCAGCAGTGCCGCTTCGGAAGCCCCGACGCTCATGAAGCAGAAGCAATTGGAGATCTTGCTCATCGAAACGCTCCCCAGCTAAAAGAGGAAGCACAGAAGAAACTAACCCTCCAGACTCTCCGAAAGTGGATCCGTGAGGAGCGACGAGACGCAGGTTATTAGCTTGATTTGTATACCATGCTATAGGCAGAGTGGCGGATATTGAAGGCCAAACTGGAGAAGATGTATGCTTACAGTAACACTAGCACTGGCAGACAAGCATAAACTTATTGACACGGTATGTGGGTTGGGTGTGGAGGGACGGACTAAAAGGCGGACGCATGCCTCAGATTTGGGGAGGTTTGCGCCTCTAACGGGGCAGTTGGGACGTTCTGGGGCTGTTGGTGGGGATCCATTGGCATAGACGGTCTTGAGTCTCCCGTTGGGGGCTGGAGATGTTTTATACCGCGACAGGTACTTCAACGTTGCTGAGGTATGGGGAGGGAGGAGTTGGGGAAGACCTGAGGGAATATTGGTTGAATTGGTAGATGTGGGGGGGGAGGGGGATGGGGGGAGATTTGGGGCTGAGGGATGGGGGAAGGGAGTTGTTTTGCACATGGTTGTCTCAAAAGATGCTGTTGAGGTGTTTAAGCCCGATGTACCCATTGCTACAGACACACATGAATTTACGCTTAGATGCGGGCTGAAAACGTTGAGCGGAAACCTACCGGAGCTTAAATGAAAGTGATGAGTTGGAATGTACGGGGTATGCTTAACAAGATTAAGAGAGGTGCGGTGCTAAGACTGGGGAAGAGAGAAAAGGTGGATGTCCTACTGTTACAGGAAACGCACTTACTGGGTAACAAAACGTTGGGCTTGCAGAGATACGGCTATGACCAAGTCTATCATGCCGGTTTTGTGAGGGGGTCTCGGGGGGTGGCTATCCTGATGCATCGTAGATTGGCTTATACTCATACGAAACAGTGGATAGACCCACAAGGCCGATATGTTTTCATACAAGGGATGGTGGGTACAGAGTCAATAATAATCGGTAGTGTGTACGCCCCGCCACCACTACAGTGGGCACTGATTGAAAAACTATTCGCAATATGGGCTGAAATCCCAGAGGGACTGGCTGTGATTGGGGGGGACTGGAATGATGTCATGCATTCTCGGCTCGACCGTCTCAGACTTAGGGGCGACCCCATAGCAGATACCCCCACTAAATTGAATGATATGGTGCAAGGCATGGACTGGGTGGACACATGGCGATACCTCCACACACATGAACATGAATACACCTATGTCTCGGTGGTTCATAACTCGTTTTCGAGGCTAGACTATGTATTTGTCCCAATCGCTGTTGTGAACAGGGTTATTTCGGCATCCATCCTGCCGCGTGGATTGTCGGATCATTCCCCAGTGGTGATAGAAGTCACCCTAGACAAGGGGAGACAGCCATTTCGGTGGCGCCTCTCCACTTGGAATCTGCAACAGGAAGCCTACCAACAACATATGGAGGTAGCCATTACTCGATACTAGGAAGAGAATTTGGGCACAGTGTCGGATATACGGACGGCCTGGGAGGCCCTGAAGCCCACACTTCGTGGGGTAGATATAGCCTGGTGTGCAGTAGCGTGCCGCAAACGGAAGGAAGAGCTAGTGCAGGCGGCAGCGACAGTAGAACTGCTGGAGACTCAGTGCGGGGTCACTAGCCATCAGGAAGGAGTAGGGCAGCTATTATTAGCGCAGCAATCCCTGCAGTTAGATGAGGCTCGGCAGGTCTGGATGGTGACGAGAAGCAGAATATATCAATGGGGCGACAAATCCAGCACAATGCTCCATAGGCTCTGTCAGAAGGTATTTCGGGCACAGGAGTTGCCGGGTCTCCGAGATGATACTGGAACCTCCATTTCAGCCCCTAGGGAGCTGGCAAATAGCTTCACTCGCTATCTTGCGGCCCAATATGCCCCACAAGATTTCCTCCCGGCGCTAGACGTTGACAAATTTATAACTGATCTTCCACCCCGTGCGCTCCCGGATGACGTGCGAGAACGCCTCGAGGCCCCGCTGTCGGCTGAGGAACTAGGTACAGCTCTGGGGGAGCTCAATACCGGCAAGGCCCCAGGGGCCAACGGCTTTCCAAGTGAGTTCTTCAAACGTTATCATCTCCAATTGGGGCTTCATTACAAAGCTGCCCTGGAAGCAGCGAGAAAAGAGGGCCTTCTGCCAGCAGACTGGAGGCATGCAGAAATAGTAGTGTTCTGCAAAGCAGGTCGGCCCCCGGACCGCCATGAGTCCTATCGACCGATATCCCTTTTAAACATCGAGGCCAAAATACTGGCCAAGGCTCTTGCGAACCGATTACTCCCACATATCATGGAACTAATCCACCCGGACCAAGCCGGATTTATGCCCCACAGAGCGACAAGGCACAACATTAGACGCGCGCACGTGGCAGTAGAGGCGATGAGTAAGACTGGAGATCAAGCAGCGCTGCTACTGGCAGATATTGACAGGGCCTTTGACTCTCTGAGCTAGACCTACCTATTCGCACTCCTTCCACGTCTCAACTTAGGGCCGCCCTTTATGTCCTCTATTCGGCTATTATACACCGACCTAACGGCCTCAGTGAGAGTTTTCGGGGAGACGTCGGCGGCCTTCCCAATAGGGCGAGGCACCAGGCATGGGTGCCCCCTCTCGCCATACCTATTTGCCCTAGCCATGGAACCATTTGCGGCATGGGTCCGGATAGACGCGCAGTTGAGGGGCTTTGAATGGGAGGCATGACCCTCAGACAGAATCGCATTATATGCGGATGACGTCCTGTTCTTTCTTACAAATGTGAATCGGTCCGGGCCACGGCTCCTAGAAATAATGAGAATCTTTTGAGAAATATCAGGACTGTACCTTAACCCGCGGAAGTCCACACTTTGGACACTGGGAAACCACTTTGAGATCGGGCCGTGGGCCACGATGCTACAGAGGGCGACTGGGGGTCTTAAGTACCTGGGGGTGTTTTTGACGATCTCGCCGGCTATTGCTTGGGAGCATAATGTAGTTCCGGTGTGGGATAAGGTGCAACAGGATATGAAATGCTGGTCCCGTATGCCCCTTAATATATATGGCAGATCCGCTATATTTAAGATGGTTGCTCTCCCCCGCATGCTATACCGACTGCAGAATCACCCGTACCCAATCCCATCGCATTGGTTTCGACAAATCAATTCTGCTCTAGGCCAGTTTTTATGGGCCGGGGGTGCGTCGCGAGTAGCCCTACGAACCTGCTTCCTATTCACATACTGTGGGGGACTAGCGACGTCAGATATATTGTCATATTACCAAGCCACACATCTAGTGGTCCTCAATGACTGGTGGTACAGTGACAGGAGGGACCCAGCGTACGCCCTTGAAAGGTACCTAATGGAACCAGACACCCTACACACTGTTCTATACTCGGCGCGACTGCGAAAGGGACTACCTAAAGCAACACAAGTAGTTTTTCAGATTTGGCGACAGTCGCTATGTCGTATGGGATGGTGGGGGAAACTAACGAGGGAGACCCCACTCTGGCATAATGGGCAGTTGCCGACACTAATGTCACTGCGGGGTTTCAGAGGCTGGGACTCGATAGGAATCTCTGCACTAGGCCATGTCCTGAAGGGCACCACGCTTAAATCCTTTCAGGAACTTAGCACAGAATTCGATATGCCCTGCACACAGTTCTTTAGATATCTACAGTTATGACACGCCCTCACACCCACACTTGCAGGCTTGGACACTTTACCTGAATTTAGCCCGATAGAGGCAAAGGTGTTTATAGGGGACCTAGAAGAAAAGAAAATATCCAGTATTTACCAGACACTAGTTACACACTGCTCTTCGGATCTGCAGCCACTCTGGGATCGCTGGGTGAGAGATGTGGGAGAGCTAGAGGAAGAAGATTGGCGGGAGGCTCTCGAATCCCCTAGGGGAGCGGCTATAGCTGTACGCCTACGCCTAATACAATTCAAGTACTTACACCGTGCTTATTATACAAGGGAGAGGCTATGGAAGGCAGGTCTAATTGAGTCCCCGGCGTGCTTGAGTTGTGGTCATGAAATGGGCGACCTCCTACACACGGTGTGGGACTGCAGTGGTCTGGTGAGATTTTGGACTGGTGTGTGGGATTGTCTATCATAGGTGCTGGGATGGGACCTCCCCCGTACCTCAAGACTGGGATTACTTCATGTGTTGGAAGGGGTAGGGGGCAACATCTACAAAAGACACCTGCTCCTACTAGGCCTTACACTAGCAAAAAGAGATGTGGCACAGGCCTGGAAAGACCCCAGGGCTCCCAAGGTGATTGGGTGGAAAAAAGGACTTGACTTTTGCATGGGACTGGAACGACCGGTGTTCGTGGCCAGAGGCTGTCCCAAAAAACACTACAAAATATGGAAAAGGTGGGCGGACTACAGGGGCCTGTGGCTGGAGCCTCCAGCACCAACGGGAGGCGCGGAGGAGCAGGTGTGATGGGCATGTAGAGGCAAAGATGTATAGATTGATACACGTATGCTTAACCTGTGCAGTATTGGAGAGACGTTGTGCAAAGGGAGGGAGGGGGAGGGAAGGCTTAGGGAAGTTGGGGAAAGGGGCGGGGGGTTGAAGGGGGAAAGTTTCTTAAAGTCAAATGAATCGCTGATTATGATGTACTGCAATTGTTACAGCTCCTCCGGGGTACGGAGTGCTGTGTCTTCTATGTGATTTCTCAATGAAAAGAGTTTTGAAAAAAAAAAAAAGAAACAAGATACAGCATGCTCCAAAACGTCCCTCAGTGGTCATCAATCCCAGGGATTGGCTAGCATCAGAGTAGGTGTGAAAGTGTCGCCTGGAGAGGCTAGAGGATAGGCAAGGCTAGTTTTGTTTCCATGGGTAGGGTGGATATTGAAGGCCTGACTCTCTTAACCCCAAGCCTGGAGAAGTGTAAACAAAGGCCTAAAATCAATGGGCCTGGGGTAGAGGCTTTGAGGGATACAGATGCCAGTGTCACTACGGTGGCTGCTTGACTGGTTTCTCCAGATCATATGATACCTGGTGTTAGTCCCCAGGTTGCCAATGCTGACAACAAGACTAAGCTCCATCCAATGGCCTACCTAAGCTTAGAGCAAGGCGAGGTTACTGGCCCAAAGAAGGTGGTTGTGTCTCCTACCATCCCAATGGAGTGTCTGTTGGGAAATGACCTGGAGACTTCTGCTTGGACAATTTCAGTGCAGCATATCTATAGGATACAGCTGTCTTTAGTTCCACATGGGATGATTACCTGGTCCACCTACAAAAAGATTTACAGCCCTGCATCAGGCATGCCTAACTATCAAGGACAGTAAGTGCCTGACAGGGCAGAGTTCTGTTGTGTACTTGGGCCACCACATAGATGGAGGCCAATTCCAACCTTTCCAACCCAAGATCTTGGCCATTCTGGAGTGGGAGGCTTGGCTCCCAAAACCCAGACCCATGTCAGGACTTCCTTAGCATGACTAGGTACTACAGGAGGTTGGTGAAGGGGTATGGGACCATTGTCGCCCCACTCACTGAACTTACCTCCCAAAGAAGGTTATCTGGACCACAGGATGCCGAAAGGCCTTTGACATGCTGAAGGAGGCAATGTGCTCAGCACCTGTCCTGAAGGCACCAGACTATGGAAAGGAGTTCATTTTCCAAAAGACGCTTCTCAACATGGGAATGGGACAGTGTTGTCACAAACAAATGATGAGGGCCAGGATCAACTAGTTGCCTATATCAGCAGGCGACTCCTCCCTAGAGAGCAGCGTTGGAATGCCATTGAGAGGGAAACCTTTGTTGTGGTTTGGTTCCTGAAGAAGCTGAAACCATACTTGTTAGGGACTCACTTCAAGGTTTAAGCCAACTACAGGCCTCTCAGTTGGCTAATGACGTTGGGAGGAAAGAATCCCAAATTGTTGAAGCAGTCAATTTCCCAGCAGGGTATGGACTTTTCAGTGGAACACAGACCAGGGACTGACCGTACAAATGCAGATGGCCTTTCCTGATTTTTACACTTGAAGGGAACAGGTAAGCTGCTCATCACATTTCCTCTGGGGTTATCATGTAAGAAAGTGCCATTTTTGTATGGTCACCCCCCCACTTGTTGATTCAATGCTAATGGTTATGACTCAAAGTGCACCAGAGCCTGCTGACCAGGCCTAGGCCCCAGTGCCAGTGATCTCTCCCGTAAATTGATATGTGTGAATTGGTAACCTCAATTGCCAAGGACTTTAACCCCCTTATAGGTCCCTAGTATATGGTAATAGTGGTACCCAGGATATGGGTGCTAAAGGGGTCCTCGGGGCCTGAAACACTGTTTGTGCCACTCTGAGTGGCCCAAGTAAACTACTGACAGCTGGCCTGCCACTCGACTCGACTTTGCCCTCGCCATGTATGGTATAGTCAATGCACTATTTTTAATATATGCCAGTCACCCCTAAGGAAGGCCGACTAAGTCCAGGAGGCAGGGTGTATTATATTAAAGGTGTGGATGTGTAAGTGTAAGCTTATAAGTCCCTATAGTGGCCTTTACCAATAAAGACTACTACAAGTGATAAGCAGTCCATAGGTTAACATGGGCTTGCACCAAGGCAAACCAGTGGTTGGCAGCTCCATTACAGTATCATCTAAATATATCATGTTTGGTATCAAACAACGAGCCTCTTCATCCCTGACATGAATCTTGTATCGGGACAATGTGGCAAGCACCCATGAGGCTACCTTTGAGGTTGCCCACATGGATGCCCCAGCCTTTCCTGTGCTCTGGCTGCCAGTCCGCAGCTGCTGCCACTAAGACAATAATCTGATCCCCTGCCAGGAGGTGTGAATTCTCCCAGGAATCAGAAGCAATAGCATGGAAGAGAAGGGGGCCACACATCCCTTCCTAACAGGATGGCTAGTGAAGTGGTGCATCAAAGCTGTGAGCTTCAAAAGCTTCCATGGCTGTTATATGCAACCAGGCTGCTTCCCAAAGGAGGAAAGAGCCTTTTTCCTGCTTCCAGGCACATTTGCACCAGGGCAGGTGGGAAAATTAGATATTCAGGCGGTGTACACTGACAGAAGGCAAGCCACACCTCCAGGGTGGGCGACCTTGTCTTTACAATTAAGGAAGATTTCTACCATATTTAAAAGTGGTTGAGTAGAGGGTTCTGGGTAGAAAAGGTGACCTACAAACCCGAATGTGGTGACTCCAACCTGCTTAGCCATTGGGGCTAGTAGCCCATTAGCCACTTGCATCCACACCCCTAAATCACGGATTTCAGGGCTACCCCTAACACCAGAACCTCAGTTCTGCTCTGATTTGCAACAAAGGACACAAGAAGAGACCTGAGTTTGTGACAACAGTAACTACACAAACCAAAGGCATGATACTCTGCACATGTGGCAACCTTTCTCGAACTGCACAACTGCAACTTGCCCTGGACCAAAGCTTAGTCCCCCCAGACTGAGGGACCCCTTTGACAGGCAAAGGCCACTCCAGACTCCGCTGGACTAGTGGCACTAGTTCCCTACACACCGCAAGTAAAAACAATGTACTGGAACCAAAGAATTACTGGCCATAGGCCCTCTGAGGGATCGGCAAAAAGTTGATGTTTCAGTTCACTGGGGGCAACAGAATAGCACTCTTTACAATGCATGCGTTTACAACACATGCCATTACAACGCAAATCGTTACAATGACGCGTTGTTACATCGAATGCCATTACAACGCAAGTCGCTACAACAACTTGCTGTGGGGGGGCGCTGGAGTTTGGAATAGTATAATTTACTATTCCAACTCCAGTGTGTGCAACAGTAGGGAAGGTGTTTGGCTGAAAATCCAACAAATCCTACACCTTCTGCCCCCTACAGCAAGTCGTTGTAACGATTTGCGTTGTAATGGCATGCAATGTAACAACTCGTCATTGTAATAACTTGTGTTGTAATGGCATGCGTTGTAAATGATGCGTTGTAAACGTTGAAACATAGTCCTGACCTCCACGAAGTTTAAGGCATCAAAGATTTTCTCCCAGACCTCCGGATATCAAAATATCTTTCTGCTGACCTTACCACTGCTGAGGCTTATTTGTCGCCAGTCCCGCAACCACCCACTTTACTCGGCACTGCACCTGGAGGGAACTCTACAAAACCTTCATTTGATGTCAGCAGTGGCTTCATTGTAGACTTTTTGCACCCGGTTCCCCACCAGCACCATGTAGGCAGTAAATCCAGCTCCACTGCGGCTCCTGCTTAAGCACCCAGGACAGCAAGGACAACAATGCACCCGGGCTTCTTGAGACAGGGAAAATCAAACTGACTGTTGTGGCTTGGTCCTGGGACCTGCATCACCGTTACCCTCCTTGGGTTCCATGCAGGGCCAGACTGGCAGTAGCGGGTACCGGGCAATCCCCCGGTGCGCTGCACGGGTGGGGGCCGGTTTTGGGCCCATGGGGGCCAATTTTGTTACAGGGCCGTTTTTGCAGCATAGCTGCAAAATCTGCCCTGTAACAAAATCGTCCGAAAACCAGCCCTTGCAAAGAGCTTGGCGGCATCCCCACCCCCCCCCCAGGGGGGACGAGCACTTTGCCAGGGCCGGTTTTGGTTCCCAGTCCGGCCCTGGTTCCATGCAACTCGACCAGCAAAAGAACGAATGTCACTAGTGCTTTTTCCCATTGACAGCAACAATAAAGTTTTATACTAATTTACTATTGGTTCTAAAACCCATAACTATTATTCAACTTATCTAAGTTACTTTGTGTCTGTGTCCAAAATTATATAGAAATCTGCTTTATTTTTTATAAATTGGTGCTGGATTTCTTTTGAGTTGTGTCAATTACTTATCATCCATGTTGGTACATGCTTTTAAGCAGTATAAATAAAGGAAAAATAAAATGCTAATAATTCTAAGTTATTAGCATTTTATTTTTTCATAGTAGCAGCAGCTTTGCGGGTGGGGCGGGGCTGCTCTGCAGACAGAGCAGGGGAGGAGTGGTTTGCACTCCCTAAGTGCACATGAATGTTTGGCCGGCCGTCTAGGGCCAGCCAAATAGTCATGCACACTTTGCATGTTAGCAATTGGGTGGAGAACATGCCCAGGCCCCCAGTCCCCATCTGACTGCCGAATCAGGGTGCTTCAGACCAATCACAACGCTGCATTGTAGAGTTGTGATTGGCTCAGGGGAGCTTGGGTGCTTCCTGGGTGTTCTGTTCTTGTTCTGGGAGAGAAGACATTGGAGAGAGCAGCGAGAAGCGGCGAGGAGGTACGTTTATTTTCTTTACCCCCTTTTCCCCCAGCCCTCCACCCTCCCACCCCCCATCTGAACCAGTCACTAATGCATCAGGCAGACACTTACCATAATACAGTCCTTTTCTTGGAGGTGTTATCCAAAGGCCGTGGAAGGTTTACCCCCCTCGATCCATAGTGAGGAGTACTATATCTGAGATGTACCCGAGGCAGAAAATGTAATTGTTTGAAGTTTGCAAAAAGCCCTACCACATAGATGAATCTGAAAGATAGCATTATGTTATACTTATCTATTGGGTATTACACCCTCAGAAAAATCAGACTGCCACTAGGGAACTAATTCCGATTGAAACATTTGTAAATAGGGAACTCTCAAGTGACAGCATAACCACAATTACAGAAAGCAAAACCAGCTCAAAGCTTCCATTATGTAATCTATTGGCACAATCTGCTGGGTGCCGAGGTACGCAAAGACCAGAGAAAGTGCTTTTGGAAAGATGCTCAAAAATGTCTACGTAATACAGCAAACAAGGAACCACATTACAAAATGATACTTTGTTGGTACCTGTTTCCAGTTAAGCTGGCTAGGTACCCTCATATCCTTTCATATACAGTATGTTGTGAGCAGAGTACAACCTCTATGATTTAAATTGTTGTAATGCTGTGACAGATAATGCAGAACAATAAAGATATTACAAAAAAGAAAAAAAAGCTGGCTAGGTACTGCTCAAATACAAGTCTGCACTTCTGCAGGGGATGTGAGATACTGGGTAATTTTTAACATATTTATTTGGACTGTCCATGCACATGGCTATTTTGGAATGAGATCTGAGCTACAGTGAAAACTATACTAGGCTATCCCATTCCAGCTGACCCAGTTTTGTTGGGGGTGTGAACAAGGGCGCAGCTTGGTCTGTAAGATTGGGGGGTAAACTTCAAATTTTCCGACAATCAGGCTGGCATACAAAGTTTAAATACATTATATGACAAGAAGGTTGCATGAGAGAGGCCTAAGGGGCATTGGAAAGAAAGGGTAATGTGGTTTGGTAGGAGTTCTAAGAGAGATAACACAATAGTCTGTAAACTAACCACCATTTTTGAGAACTTTCAAAACAGAGAGTGAAAGAGTATGTGTGCGTTTTTGTCTATATTTATGCAAACATTTCTGCTGAAATTCGACTGAGAACTCAAAAAACCCAACTGAAAGCATCCATACTCAAATATTTATCAGAAGATATATTTATTAGTGGGGTGTAAAACCCCAAACAAACCTCCCTAAAGCTACGCCCCTGGGATGTACACTATACTTACAGTTCCAGACGAGATCAGACGTGTTGGCTGGGAGCTGTGAAAACAATGTTGGCCTCCTTCTGGAAGAAAATACACTGACACTATGGAATCTGTTTTTGTGAAACGCCCTAGCGGTGTGTGAGGACGAGCATTCCGGGGCTTCAGAAGTTGGACACTTTCCCCATTACCTTTCCCTGTCTCCTCTCCTGTATTCACAGAACTCTCCCGAAGAGTGCTGGTCCTTTAAGACGACAAGCTTCCCATGTCAGCTGTCGGGGTCACGTGCTGTAGAGGGCTTCAAAGTGGAAGCTGTGAGAGACAGTGGGCGTTCACTGGAACCAACGGACGGAGAACGCGAGGAGAGGACGCTGGCTCGGACATACTCGGTGTTTCCGTGGAACAAAGCAGGAAGCCTTCATGAGGAGCAAGAAGACTCGTCACCCGAGGAGAAGAACCGGAGCAGAGCGGAACCTGACGACGGAACAGACGGACAGCCAGACCCTACCTGGCAACGCAACAACTCGAGCCACGGCCCTGGAGGGACGTGGCTCCACAAGGTACGGGGACGTATTTCTTCGGTGTGGGGGCGCGCATTGGAGGGTCCTAGAGGGGGAGGAAAAGCAGGAGACACAGAGCCGGGCCCGTCTTCAGCGTAACAACGCGCAATGCAACGCATGAGACACTGGTGACGGTAGAGGTGGTAGTTCCCTACACTCCCCTGATTCCCTGCGCCAAAGCTGTAGATTGCAAACAACACCCTTACAGGGTTCTTTTGTTTCTTTTTCCTTTTTGGTTATCTACGAGCGACGGCCGCCATCCCTAGCATTCAGGTCCCCAACATCGCTAGCAGTACAAGCAGTACCAGAGAGGCGCTGAAGCCGTACTACAACTACCAGAGTTCCTTACACCGGAAAGAGTGCTTAACCTTCTGTGTTCGACACTTTTATTTGAATGAATGACTCTATCACCTAAAAACTTTATCTATAACACCTTGTTGACAATAAATCAGTGAAACAGATACTCGCGCATCCTGGTCGGCTTCTACACCACTCCACACGGTGGAAAAGCTTTCAAATGCATTAAATAATAATTATAGATTTTAAAATACTCTGGGTCCCTTTAGTAAATTATCTCTTTACAGGACTCCCTACTGTTTCATTTCTATCTTGTTTACATCTCGTATAAAGACCCTACCCTTATTTAACTATAGAAAGTTAATTTGAGAAATTATGGAACAACAAACTGCTGTAATTATGTGTGTGTGTTTGTATATATATGTACAGGACCACCTTCAAGAAGGAGTGAGAGAACAATATCCAGTTATTGGTGAGAATCATTGATGACCTATTTATTATTTGGAGAGGGTCTTCTACTAATGCTAAAATGTTTATCAGGTCTTTAAATGTAAATGATTTTAACCTGAATTTTACTGACAACATTAGCTCTTCCTCTCTACATTTTTTAGATCTTAAGGGTTTTTATCTGTGAAGGATGTCTACATACCCGTACTTTCAGAAAGCCCACTGCAGGAAACTCTGTTTTACATTGTAAAAGTTTTCATCCCGAGAGGATAAAGCACCGTATTCCTTATGTACAGAATAGCTCAGCACATACCCCAAAGTAAAGCAATTAGTGACAAATAGTAAAGTACAATATCTAGATTGATGATTGCCAAACATGAAATAATCTCCCGAAAAAATAGTTTGAGACTTCAGATTCTTTGGAGAAAGTATCCTTCTTTTATTCTTTTATTTGATGATTCTTCATTAAACTTAATTAAAAACACAATACAAGTTCATAGCCCACGCAGCGCGTTTCGTCCCCACAGGACTTCTTCAAGGCTGTTTGTGTTTTTATTTGTTCATGACCGTAGTGAACAATAACAGTTCCTGAGTTATCAAATAGAAAAATATGATTTGTCTTTTTTACGACAAATTTAATTCTTATTCATGTTGTTATCAATTGTGGAGATTCAAATGATGGAGAGTGTTAATAACCCACCTTGCTTATAGTGAAAAGCAACACCTGTATAATTTTTGTTTGTTGATCCTTCTAAGGGGTGTAGTCGTCCCAAATTTGAACAAGAATAGAGACACGTATGGTCCGAAGTCCGGGTCTGAGTAAAGACAGAGTACCCTGACCTTCTTTCTCGTGTTTTCACAGTATTCCTTATGTGGAGCAGCTCCGCATGAAAAGGAACTGCAGCGAGGCAAGTACATTAGCACAAGCCCAATCAGATCTGAATTTAAGATTCAGAGAACGGGTATACAGGTTGTCCTTGATCAAGCTTTTGACCAAGGTGAATTGTGTGTCAAGACATGATATACTATTTGGGGAAAGCAGAAAGCCTAGACGGACATCAAGCAGCAAGGGCAGGACATTAGGATGATAACCGGATACAATGCCTACCATGCTAGGGTGAGAGCCAACCTGAGTAGGCATTGGCGGATCACTGAAACAATATCGACGGACCGAATATCGAGTACAAAAATTATCGACATAATTATATTGAGTACAAAAATATCGACTCCCAATACTTAAACATAAAGCTACACAAATATCGACTCAGCAATATCGCAACAAGAAAACATCGAAAACAACATTATCGACCCTAAAAAATATCGCAAATAAAATATATTGACTTTCAACACATATAAAGACATAATCAAAAATATCGAAAACTAAAATATAGACCACTAAAATATCGCTAAATCAAATTATCGACTTCACTATACATAATAAATATACGAATATATCAGGAAAAAAACACAGTAAATCGTAACATAAATCAGCATACTTATATAAAATATAACATACTACAATCAAACAATAAATAAACAGCAACATTTATAACATATAAAACATTTTTATACTACAATAAGTTCACATAATATAATCATATAAAACATTATACAGCTCACATTACAAAACAATATTAAATAAAAAGAATGAAAAATAAATGCTCCACAATATAAAACCATTACCTAGCGTCTACAAAACGAATCACATAACTACCAAAAAAGTTCAAAATATCTCAAACAACCAATAAAAAACACCAAACAATTAAAAAGACCAATCAAATCAACCAACACATAATTGAAACATTATATAAAGAAAGAAAACACACAATTAGATACCACTTGGTGCTACAAAACGTGAAGAAGGGAAAGCTCTGCCAAATTTTCACCAGAACAGAAAGCTGCTATCATCAAACAAAGGATAAAGAAAACAAAAGTAAGTACCTGACATTAACTACTAGGATTAGCACTACAAGCTACAAATAATAAATTAAACAATAAACTAATCATTTTCTTTCATTTTTACCATGTATTGCAGATATACCAAAATTAAAGAAAAAAAGGTCAACATTTACAAACCTATCAACTCTAAAAACAAAGTAAGTATACAAACTGAAATAACAGAGACAACTTATAAAACGAAACTTAGAAAGAAAACGTCCAAATAAAAAGGAATCCAATAATTGTGAACAAAACATATACAATAAATAATTTTACTTTTACCAACAGAGCCATCAACAAAAGAAACAGAGAAGAAAAGCATCAAAAAACAGAGCACAGCCCTCCAAACAACTGAAAAACTGGTAAATATACTGTGAAAATGTGATAAATGTAATGATAAACGTAAAACAAATCTAAATTTCTCTATATAACATTTATTTACTGAAGAAAGAAACCAGAACAATGACAGAAGAAGCTACATTTGTAACTTCACAGAAAGGCAAAATAATTCTTTGTTATATTGTCTATACATATACACAAGAAAAACAACATCAATTGAAAGTGTTTTGGAAATACAGCAAATATTACAGTAATACATGTTATGGTCGTGCTATAACTCAGGAAACAACTGTAACTAACACAACAGAACATAACCACCCTCCCAAAGTGACAGAAATAGAAATTAGACAAATGCTTGACTCACTAAAAGAAGCAAGCACTAACACAGACCGCCCATCTACAACTATTCTTAAAGACCATCTAAGAACTCTCCCCCAACATGCAGCAAGCCAACTCCCTTCTATAGATTCTCTAAAAAAGGACAATAGCTAGACAAAAAAGAACAACTACAGCTACCCCACCTGCCCCAAAAACATTTGAGCAAGTCCAAATTCCCCCTGAACTAACAATAACCCATAATAACAAACCTTTCATCATATATGACAATGCATCTAAAGAAAAAAGAATTATAATGTTTGCTACAGCAGACAATATGGTGAAATTACACCAATGCGAAACATGGATGATGGACGGCACATTCTCAGTATGCCCAAAACCATTCTACCAATTATACACCATCCATGGACACTATCAAAACTGCAATATCCCCTTCATATATGCCCTACTACCCAACAAACAGCAAACAACCTATACTGAGGTACTAAATAAACTAAAAGACCTAACAAATAATTACTTCCCCCAAAACATTATCATTGACTTTGAGAAAGCAATGATAAATACAATTCTAAAGACCTACCCTCACACAGCAATCCAAGGTTGCTACTACCACTTTAACAAATGTATATGGAAACATATGCAAAAATCTGCCCTAAGCACCCAATACTGCACTGACAGTACTTTTGCCTACCAGGTAAAAAAATTAATTGCACTGGCCTACGTTCCAGTTACAGACGTAGCGGAACATTACAACCTATTAATAGACAGCCCCTATTATAAAAAAATGAAACAAAACTAAGCCCTCTCTTAGATTATTTCGAAGATACATTGGTAGGGAGACTACACAGATCTGGACACAGAAGGCAACCAAAATTCTAAATCCCCTGGTGGAATGTCTACCTAAGTACACTAAATAAACAAGCTAAAAGCAACAACGCTGTCGAAGGATGGCACAATGCTTTCCAAGCAGGTACAGGCAGAGGTTCCCTAACCCTACATAAACTCCTTCAAGCATTACAAAAGGAACAAAGCTACCAAGAACTCCGAATGGAGCAATCTATAACACAAATAGGCCCTAAACTAACTAAAGAAACGAAAAAAATTTACAACACCTTACAAAGCCAAGTAACCCTATACCCAACTACCAGAGACCTACCATACCTATCTACCACAGCTAAAACAATTCTTTAAACATAACTCACATACCTACACTATTCAAATAGTAAACATAAAATATACATATTAAACACATGTTAGAAACTGTAACAAAATTATTCAAATATATTTAATATATTTATTTAAATATATCTAAATAATTTCCTTACAATTTCTAACATATCCCATAAAATTACATAAAAAATAACATGACAATCCCACCCAAAAAAAAATGAAAAATACTTACTCACTTTGTTGCTGAAGAGAAACCTTTGTAACAAAATAAATCATTCCTTAGAAGTAATCCACCCAAACAATCCAAACGAGATAATCCAAAAATAACACAAAATCCCAAAAAGTTCTTCGCCAACACAATCCACTCGAAAACCCTTAAAAACCCAAAAATAGTTCCCAAAAACAGAAAAAACGCTCCATGGAAATGTAATATAAATAAAATTAAAAAAACACATCCATAACGATTCTTCTCCATAATAGATCCAACGATAACCCATTAAAAACCCGAAAATAGTGCAAAAGATAAAAAACGCTCCTGGAAAAAACGAAAATGTTAGAAAGTGTGTCTCTAATATATTAAAAAATAATAGAGACCCTTCTTACGAAAAAAAACGCAATCTTCTCCCAAAAACGACATCCACATGAAGTATCTGTAAAATAGAAAAAAAAACATTCGCACACAATGCACCCCAACATACAATTTAAAACATTATTAAACATAATACAAAACATTAAGGGCCTCATTAGGTTGGCGGGTGGGCTTTGCCCGCCCGCCACCCTATCGGAAAATGGGACCGCCCGCCTCAAGGGCGGGGGTCCCGGGGGTGCCATTAGGATTTACCTGCCACAGTGGCGGGCACATCCTGTATTCTCAGCATTGTGGCGGGTGGTGCTCTCTGCACCGCTCGCCACAATGCTGACAATACATCACAGCATTTTCATTTGCAAAGCGGCAGGCACGGTGCGGTGCCTGCCGCTTTGGAATTGAAAATGAAGGGGGGTACCACAGGTACCCCCCCATGTGCACCCCCCCACTCACCTTCACTCTGGGGGCCCACAGGGGGCCCCCAGAGTGAAGACCGCCTGCCGCCACGGAAAGGCATTGCACTCTTGCCATCGTAATATGGCTGGCAGAGTCTAATAGACACCGCCACCATATTAAACATTTTCTGCCCCGGCCGCAAGACGACCGGGGCGGAAAAGTGGCAGGCAGTGTTTTCTTCCGCCGTGGTCCCCCCCGCCATACTAATATGGCGGGTGGGAATACAGGGAAGGATGGCGGGCGAATTGCCCCCGCCAGGCTGGAGGTGGCTACCGCCAGCCTGGAGGGGGCAATCCGCCCGCCATCCTAATGGACCGCTAAGTTACATTTCTAACCCTATTTCTACCTCATCAACATACTAACCCAAAACTAGTAAACCGGAACCAAAACTATAACCGTAACTACCGCCTAAAACACACACATCCTACAACTACTAAACAATAGAAAACCTACAGAAACTCCACAAACACTCAAACTAAACATATAACTTAAATAAAGTACTTAAAATTAAACTTACCCTTCAACACGCGAAGCAGCCTCCAACCGCGAGCTCTTCCAAGTTGAAATGACCCAAAATAACATGGCGGGGTTACAAAATAGTCCCAAACAAACAAATAGTCCCATTTATATTAACATTAAATAACATTCTAAAATTATTTTACACATGTTACAATATACATTATGTAACTATTGTATTTTTTTTAATTAAACAAAAATGTAACATTGTTATAAAAATTATTCCAATGTAGTATGTTATTTTCAATGACTTTACATTAAATAAACAAACATTTACCTTATTAAAAATTACTTACATGACTGTATGAATATACAATACTGTTATTAATATTACTATTATTTACTGTTTGTATAAACCAATAATTTACCTAAAAACATTAAATTTGTAAAACACTCCACACCCTATTCCCCTAAAACACCACATCCCATTCCTAAATTTATGTATACATTTAAAAAAAATTTAAAACTATTATTATTTTTTTTAAATTAAAAAACAATTATTACAAATTGACATTTTTAAAACACTACCCACCCTATTCCCCTAAAAACCCACATCCCAATCCTAAATGTATGTATAAATGTTTTACATTTTAAAAATGATTATTATTTTTTTAAATTAAAAAAAAGATTACAAATTGACATTTTTAAAACACTCCCCACCCTAATCCCCTAAAAACCCACATCCCACTCCTAAATTTTATTACAAATTTTTTAAATTTTTTTCTAAAAATTAAACATTTAAAAATATATATATTTTTACCAAACAAATTTGTAAAACACTCCCCACCCTATTCCCCTAAAAACCCACATCCCGTTCCTAAATTTATGTATACATTTTTAACATTTTAAATAAAAAAAATGTAATTCAAATAAAAAAATGTAAAATTCACATTTTTAAAACACTCCCCACCCTATTCCCCTAAAAACCCACATCCCGCTCCTAAATTGTATTATACATTTATTTAAATATTTTTAAGAATTATTATTTTTTTATTTCAAAATTCACATTTTTAAAACACTCCCCACCCTATTCCCCTAAAAACCCACATCCCACTCCTAAATTTTATTATACATTTATTTAAATATTTTTAAGGTTTTTTTTATAAAAAATAAAACAAATCCTAATTCACTTTTTTGAAACACTCTCCACCCTATTCCCCTATAAAGCCACATCCCGCTCCTAAATTGTATTATACATTTATTTAAATATTTTTAAGAATTATTATTTTTTTTATTTCAAAATTCACATTTTTAAAACACTCCCCACCCTATTCCCCTAAAAACCCACATCCTGCTCCTAAATTTTATTATACATTTATTTAAATATTTGTAAGGTTTTTTTTATAAAAAATAAAAAAAATCCAAATTCACTTTTTTAAAACACTCTCCACCCTATTCCCCTATAAAGCCACATCCCGCTCCTAAATTTTATTATACATTTATTTAAATATTTTTAAGAATTATTATTTTTTTTATTTCAAAATTCACATTTTTAAAACACTCCCCACCCTATTCCCCTAAAAACCCACATCCCGCTCCTAAATTTTATTATACATTTATTTAAATAGTTTTAAGTTTTTTTTTATAAAAAATAAAAAAAATCAAAATTCACTTTTTTAAAACACTCTCCACCCTATTCCCCTATAAAGCCACATCCCGCTCCTAAATTTTATTATACATTTTTGTAAAAAAAAAAAATTGTTATTTTTTAAAAATTATATATAAATATATATATTTGTATAACTTAAATAACATATTTAACAATCTAAAATCCAAATATAAATATTCTTACACTCTATATTTTTAATTTCGATATTCTAACATTCTATATTTTTACATTCGATATTCTGGCACTCTATATTTTTACATTCCATATTCTGACAATCTACATTTTTACTTTCGATATTAATTACTTACAAACATAAACGATATTTTACACACTCGATATTAACAACTCGATATTACTACCTTCGATATTTTTTTCACTATAAAAATCGATATTACTTACCTCGATATTACTCACCTCGATATTATTGCAGACTCGATATTCCTGACTCAATATTATGTCCACTCGATAAAAAAACTAGATATTTAGACTGCATACCGGCATTGGCACCTGGTTAGAGGGGATCCCATCCTAAAAGATGAGGTTCCCAGAAAACCACTTATCTCCTACAGAAGGGCCAGATCCATGCTGGAACAATTGGTTAACAACAGCCCGGAACTGATTGAAACAGGCAGTTGGCTGAAAGCCAACCAAGGCTTTAACAAATACCTGAATTGCAAAGCCTGTAAGCATGGGGTCAACAAGAAGGAAATACAACTGCGGATAACAACTAAACCATGGAGGATTCCCAGGTTTTTAAATTGTAGGAGTGATTACGTGCTGCAATGCACATGCCCCTTGACATACGTGGGCAGTACCATCCATTTGGACACGTCAGAATCCTCCAACATTTGAGAGCAGTTAAAAACAAGGACCCAGCCTACCCAGTGGTTTGCCACATCAATGAAGTACACCAAGGTAGATTTGAAGACTTGGTGTACTTTGTTATTGACTCCTTACCAAAGAGAAGAAGAGGAGGCAATAGGGAGGTTGAGCTGAGATAACTGGAGTCTCGTTACATCATTATGCTCGACTGTAAAAACCCTAATGGCCTAAACTCTGATGAAGGACTGCACATACACTTAGCTTAGCAGTTCTGAGGTAAATGTCTTCTACATAGTTTAGCCAGTAGGCAGACAGGTGGCTTCAGAGTACAGCAGAAGAATCTTACAGTATCTGAGTATTGTGAATCTGTGTAATGCTTTATTTGATCTTTTATATGCAATTTTAGAAGTGTAATGTTTTGATTAGACAAAGGTGTGATTCAATGTAGAGCCCAGGAGTGATTATAAGATGTTATCTGCAATAGAGTATTTTGATGCTATTTATTGCTTTAGCTGAGAAAGAATGTTTATTGGTATTTGGGTTTTAAACAGTTTAATATTCAGAGGGGGGATATAAGAAGTAAGGCTTTATTGATGTTAAAGTAAGAGTTGAGGATACAGCATATGTCGTGGTATACCAATCACATCAATACTGGATTTCAATTGTGCACTTGCACTTTATTTCCTATGGCAGCTACAATTTTAACTTGCCAGTTTGCACATAATTGCTGTATTTTGCACATTATAATGGCTATCATCTGATACTCGAGTCAAACTGCACACTTGCACTTTACCTTCCATGGCAGTTACTATCTTTGCTTGCTTGCACACATTTGTTGTATTTTGTTCATTAGAATGAATAATATCGGACCATAGGGTCAGTCCATCTAGACCGACTCTTTATTAAAACACACGAATTTGCATGCACAAAAATAAGGTAGTAATGGTAGCTACCAGCCCAATTTGCACCCTTGCACTTATGGCGTTATTTGCACAATACAATAAATTGCACCAGCTCTTAGGGCCCTAACAAGGGCAAAACTGCAAACAATGCGTGGGTGAAGGTACAAGCCTCAGCACGTGCCTCAGCACGGGCACCAGCTATTGCTGGTGCCATGCATATTATGAACACATACAAAACATGCAAATGGCGAAGTGCGAATGCCAGAGGAGTTGTACAAACCCTAATAGTGACCCTACAAGATGTTGCGTTTTATCAGCAGCATTTGTTAAATATGGCACTTGCCCTATATACCAACCTTCTTGGAAAGTTTAAAAGCCTTAAAACATCAGTGACAACATACAACCGTATCAACTCACATTGATCCCCAGCGCAAAATCCAAATGTTTAACAATGAGCCAAGATACAATCTATCCGCTTCATTACGCGTATGCAGCTCTCAGACCCAAAATGTGACACCAGTCAGATTTAGGATTGGGTAGACGATTGGCGCGCGCTGCTATAGATAGATTGGCTAATATTCAAACTAATTACACTAGGTTAAAGCAAAGATTTTCATGAAATCACATCAGTATATCTAACTCCTGAAACACTCCATGTGGGCATCTGTATGTGGGACAATAAAGTTTATAGTAGTAAAACAATAGAAAAAAAGAAAAAAAGTTACATTGAACAAAAGGGATTTTCTGGAAGAATACATGACCCATAGTGGATGTGTAATTATATACACGTAATCACAGTGCCCTTAGGGCATCAGAGCTTGTATTCAGAAAATATTTTGTGAAATAATGAACACTTGTAAAATGAATGAATTAGCAATGAATTGTCCTATATAGTCTTTTGTCTATGTTTTCTGCATCACGGGGTGGAGGGAAAACACTTAAAAGCATTGTGGGAATTTGGCTCTTTATGTGATCAAGGCAGGGGATCCTGCCGAAATTAAATGCCAATAAATTAATTTCTGAAGCAAGATACCTTGGTCGCTGTGTTGCATTCCAGTGTGAGAAGGATACGCGCTAGTTTTGTTTGAATATATATATATATATATATATATATATATATATATATATATATATATATATGCTGCCACTCAAATAGAAAATCTACTCAAGCAGCAGTAAATCTATTCAAGAATCAACCCTCTGATCATGACCACCCTTGTTAGAAATTGGCATGAGGGATGCCAAATCTAGCTCGCATAAGAGCCGCATAAGAAATCGAAATGTAACATCACCATTGGCCAAGCACTGGATAGAATTGAGACATTCCATAGCACAGTTAAGATTTCAAATAATCGAACAAGTAGTGCAGAAATTGGGTTTTGATAATGCTAAGATACTTCTCCAAAGGGAAGCCTACTGGATACGACGATTGCAGACGCTAGTTCCATTTGGACTGAATGACAAAATGGATGTTACATTTCGATTTCTTATGCGGCTCTTATGCTCAGACAAGCGAATTTTTAATTTTCTGTCCGTTTTTCCGACATATAGAAGCCCGCAGGGGAATTTGATAGTGTATACAACATGTTCTGAATTGCAGTTTGCATTATGTTTCAGAGGAATTTTTTCACCTGTTCTTGGATGTAGTATTACATTCCCTGTGATTGCATTGTTGCAGTTCTTGCAATTGTGACATTTTATCGTCCCTTTGTAAATCCTTGTCTCATCTGTGTCACCAATGAATTTGTTGGGTTTGTTCAATAGCTCTTTTAGATTTTGAGCCCTCTTGTAGGCAAACAAAGGCTGATCAAGAAAGGACTTCGGTTCGGTTTTCTTGGCCAAGCACTGGATAGAATTGAGACATTCCATAGCACAGTTAAGATTTCAAATAATCGAACAAGTAGTGCAGAAATTGGGTTTTGATAATGCTAAGATACTTCTCCAAAGGGAAGCCTACTGGATACGACGATTGCAGACGCTAGTTCCATTTGGACTGAATGACAAAATGGAGATGATCTGCTTCCTATGAACAGTAATAAGGTCAGCCAGACCAAGACACTCGAATTCGCGACACGCGAAACACAACTCTAACATACACCCACTTTCCAAAATCAGTAACATTCACACACCACAACAAAAGTTAGATTGTATATAGGCAGGATGATATCAAACCTTCTGTTAAACTGTCTATTTAGGTTACAATTGACTTAATGTTGTTATGTATGCACTATAATTGGATTAACCAATATAATGTATTTCATAGCGTTTCAGATGGTTCAATAATCAGTGCTCTAAAAATTTATTTTTCTTTACCCATAAATACTGAATAGCGATCTATTAATCAAAACGCATTTAAAATAGATCAGGAAGATAACCGATGTGAAATAGGTCGCATTTATTCATTTGATTTCTAAATTAGGTTAATTTCGAACATGCATAGAGAATAAATGACGTAGTAAAAATAGGGCAGCCACTCATAAATATGGCCATTTCACCAATTTTATACCCTTTAAATATGGCCGCTGCTTAAAATACAAAAAAGATAGTCCTTTAACTATTTCGATGAACCAACTAGAGTGAAAATAGATAAGGGATTAGCTAGATTCAACAGAACCCTCGGCTTGATCCTGGTAGCGGTGATGACTTGTAATCGTGGCGGTTCAAATCATTAAAACTCGGTAAGAAGGCAATGCACAGCGTAATGCGTTAATAAATAGATATTAAAAAAACAGCGCCGAAGCAGTAAACTAAGAATTCGTTGCTTTTTCTCACTTCTTTAATGACCGGCAGCCGACCAAAGTTGAACAGACACCGCGGTACCGAAGCACAACAGCGTAGGACCGCAGGTAATTCATTTAAAGTCTTCTTGTCAATAAAATAATGTTCTACAGCACATGAGTTGGCATAGTTAAAATCAATGCCCATTTCCCTGCAGGACACTGTTAGAAACATGAGGTTGGCGAGTGTGAAGACTTCACGCTAGGCTGCATAAGGTAACTGACATCGAACCGTCCTGATGCTTCTATAATTGTTCTTTTTAAAAAAAGGGACATCATTCTAAACTAAAGTCTACATTTTTTCTATATGACCAAAACGAATGAGATTAAGATTCTTCACACGAACAGGTAATATATTAATTATCATAATAACCTGGATATATAGACGGGAAAAACTAGTAGTTTTTTATTCATACTTTATTGTTCACAAAACAGGGTGAACACCATTGGAAATAAACAGCAATCTACCCACAGCCTCATTCATAAACAAGTTACAGGTAAATCTGAAAACTTCCTTTTTAATTTCATTAAACTAGTCCACGAAAAGGACTTAAAAATAAATGAAAATAATTGTTTTTCTCACAGATCAGAAGCTCAATACTTGAAATTAGCTTCATGAAAAAATTAGTTTTTCCTCAAAGATTGAGGTAAGATTTATAATTAGTGATGAGATAATAAGATGGCAACTGTGAACGCCATGAGCACCAACAGTAACAAGTTTCCTTTTTTTCTTTCTTCTTTTTTATCAACAGACCCCCGACGAAGGGACTTTATAGCCCCGAAATGCATTGGGTTTTTTTGTAATTTTTTGCATTAATTATGATTTCATCACTTCTTGTTTGTGTATTTATGATTGCCTTTACAAATTATATTGTGGAAATGTAATGGTCAATTTCAACTGTACAATAAATTGAATAAAAATGGTTTAAATACAACTGAAAATACTATAACGGAAGAATTGTTCTTTATAAGTAGTGCGCCCTCGAGCCCTGGCAGCCATTAGGGGCCAGCCCATATTCTCATTGTTAGTGGTGTAAGCAGGCACCAATCGGAGGCAGCACACAAAACGTATAAAACGCACCAGCTTGACAATAGTGTGCAGCACCCACACACATTCACTTTAAGTGGAGTTGGGCAGAGTGGAGTAGCATATGATGGAATAGTGTAGATTGTAGTGGCAAAGAGGGGAGCAGAGTACAGTGGAATAGCGTACAATGGAGAGACATAGACTGGAGTGGCATACAATTGGATAGGATTGAGTGGAGAGGTGTAGAGTGGAATGGCATGAGTGGAGTGTGCTAGAGTGGGGTGGTATACAGTGGAATAGAGTACAGCGGAGTGCCATAGAATTGAGTGGAGTAGCGTAAAGTAGAGTGTAGTGGCATAGAGTGAAATGAGGTACAAGGTAAGGGCGCACAGTAGAATAGCATAGATTGGAGTGGCGTACAGTGCAGTGGCGTATAGTGGAGTGTTGTAGATTGGAATAGAGTACACTGGAGTAGGGCAGAGTAGAATGGCATAGAGAGGAGTGGCGTAGAGTGAAATGGAATGGCATAGAGTGACGTGGCATAGAGTGGAGTGGCATAAAGTGAAGTGAGGTACAGGTAGTGGCGTACACTGGAATAGTGTCGCTGGAGTGACATAGAGAGGAGTAGCATAAAGTGGAGTGACGAAGAGTGGAATAGCATTGAGTGGAGTGGCGAAGAGTGGAGTTGTGTACTGTGGAATATCATAAAGTGTAGTGGTGTAGAGTGGAGTGGCACAGAGTGGAGTAGCATGCAGTGGAGCAGTGTACAGTGAAGTGGTGTAGAGCGGAATAGTGTTGAGGTGCTGAGTGTAGTGGCATACAGTGGAGTATCGTAGAGTGGAGTGGTGTATATTGGAGAGGTGTACAGTGGAGTGGAGTACAGTTGAGGGGCATAAAGTGGAGAGGCATACAGTGGAATAGTGTACAGTAGAGTGGCGTACACTGCAGTGGCATAGAGTTGAATATAGTACAGCACAGGTCTCCAAACCGGTCCTGGAGGGCCGGATCCATGCCAGATTTTTAAAATAACTACATGTATCTCAATGGGGATATCCAAAAAATCTGGCATGGATTCGGCCCTCCAGGACCGGTTTGGAGACCCCTGTTGTAGAGTGTAGTGTCATAGAGTGGAGCTGCGTACAGTGGAATAGCGTAGAGCGGAGTGGCAAACAGTGGAGGAGCGTACAGTGAAGGAACCTAAAGTGAAATAGCATAGACTGGAGTGTTCTCAGAAAGGAGTGGCGAAGAATGTATTAGTGTACAATGTAGAATAGTAGAGTGTGTGAGTAGAGTGAAGTTGGGTGGAGAGGAGTGGCATGGAGTAGATTAACGTAGAGTGGCATATAGTGGAGAGGCATAGAGTGGAGTGGTATAGAGTGGAGTATGGTCAATTAAAGAGACGTAGCATGAAAGTGGGTGATCGGATATAGAGGTACTGTGGCAGGAATATAGATTATGGGGTGTAAATGCTAATTTTTTAGCAGTAGGTGTAAATAGTTTAAGTAGTGTTTAAGTTATAAGTCTCCAAATACTTAATTATATATCATGCCGTGGTATACTGCAGTAACTTAGAGGTATACCTCGGTATATGCCGATGACAATGCATTATCTGAGTGGCTAATGGCTGTCTTTACAAAACTTAAAAGGCAACCATGTAGTTTTCAGCACCCTTTCGCTTTATTCTGAGTTAGGGCTTTACATATAGGTAGGTTGTAGGTTTTATTGTTTTTCCCTACCTATTACCACTTTTCTAAAGTGTTAATAGGTAGATACATTTATTTATATTTTTCTACATATTTGTAAACCACTTTAGGGAGAACCCTACTTTAAAAAAAAGTTTTTTAAGTAGAGCAGTAATTTGTAGGTGTCACCACAGTACTCCAAGGACTGTTTAGTAAAAAATTAAATGTTAAAAAAATAAAATACACCAAAGTACTTTGTATTTGTGAAATATAGTGTAGTACATTTTATTTGTAATATATTTTTACATATTTATATTTTTGTAATTTTTTTTATCACTGTCGTATTTCCTAGGTAGTACCGTGGTACTCCGTAAATCTTTTTTGAAATATATAGAAATTTATAAATAATTTTCCCTGCCTATTATCACTTTAATAAAATGGCAATAGGTAGGGAAAAATGTAAAACCTAATACTTACCAATATCTAAGGTACTAATCCTGTACACAGCCAAAGTGGACTTAAAACAACATGGCTGCCTTTTACTTTTATAAAGACAGTCATCAGTCAAACACATAATGGGGTACTTTAGTGAAATTTTGTGAAATTTTGTGAAATTACCACAGCCCCAGATATCACTAAACTAAAATGCCTTCTAATTTTAAAAAATACTTACCTGTACTACCAAAAAGGATAATGGACACACCATAATCTATATTCCTGCCAAATGTAATCAAATCCATTCAGCCTTTTTTGCGATACGTGTGACTGAAAAGTACATGGAAAATGCATAGGGGGGAAAACGTGTTTTCGGTTCCCCCTTATTTTGTACCCCCTTGACGAATCACCACAAAACTTTCCATCATCAGCCAATGTAAAAAATAGAATTAGGTTTGGAATGTTTAGTGGAGATTTGTCACACGGGGCAAAGTTGCAAGAAAGTAAAAGTATGAGGGATTCTTACACCTGGAAATACTAACTATAACTACAGAGTATATATTGGAAAAAACAGAGATTAAAGTGAAATTATAAAAATGTAACATTTCAAACTCAAAAACCACTAAAATTCATCAGCTACAGTTAACTGAAGTAACTATAGCGCGTACCCCTGCCTTCCACAGTGTTGTCATCAATGACGTCATTTCAAATGTCATCAGTGATGTTATCAATGATGTTATAGAACAAGTCATGTTTGTTGTAACATTTGAGGTCATAAGCAGTCATGAGGGAGTCCCAGAGGACCACTTTGGAGAGGAAGGGGGGTCCTTGCTGGCTCCTGGCTGAATGCCACAGACCTGCATCGAACCAGAATAATTGTTTTAGTTCCCCCACAAAGGCTATGGGGTCAGGGCATCCATACCCTTACCCCATATGGGTTTTGGGGACCGAGGGACAAGTTCCTAAGTCCTAAAATGGCGGCTGCTATTTTTTTTATTTTGTAGAGTTTTATATAGTGCGAGCTAGACCTGAAGATATCAGGTATCAGGGCGCTTTACATGAGCACCAGTTTCATTACACAAGGACACATTCATTTTTGTTAGGCACAGGGAGATTAAGTGATTTGCCCAGAATCACAGTATGTTGATCATCGTTGCTGAGACTCGAACCCGGTTCCCCAGCTTCAAGGCTGACCGCTTTAGCCTTAAGGCCACATCCTCTCTCCAATCCTCTCTCATTTTTATTTGTGTTGTGGTTGCCAATCAGACTGTTCTGGAGTACTGCGGGCCTGACCAATCTTAATGCATATTTTCACAGTGGTAACCCGCAGCAAAAGATATCTATTAATTTTGAACCTTAATTGCTCTAAAGCAGCTGAACAGAGTAAAATCAAATTAAATTTTGCACGCTGGGACACCCACAAGGGGTGTTTCCTGTCCCCGTTAACAATAATAATAATAATAAATCCACATTTGTAAAGCGCACAATCACCCGCAAGGGTCTCTAGGCGCTGGGGGCCGTCGGGAAGATTAAGCAAGCTATTGCCCAGAGTCACATGGTGCTGGGCTAATCTGCCGCCGGTGCCAGGGATCGAACCGTGATCGATCTTTGCCACGCCGATGGAGCCCCTAGCCTGTAGACCCCGGCATGCCCTGCATGATTGGGGTATCTTGGTTGGCAAAATGAAAAATATAGTGTCTCTATAAGTTGATGATGCTATGGTATACCTGTGACAACCTTAGATATCGGGTCTGATATAGCTCAACATCTTGGAAGAATTTGGTGAGTATTCAGAACTACGGTTTAATAGTGCTAAATCAATGCTTTTCCCATTGGGTTTCTTGCAGATGGTCCCCTAAGGACTGGCTCCCTCTGGTGAGACTGCTCTGGAGCATGGACCAAGTTCAATATCTCGGCATGCACACAGCACATAGCGTACATCACTTGTTTGACCTGAACATGGGTTGTTTGCTCACCGGTCTCCAACCCTCTTTCTCATTCTGGAGCACTCTGAAGCTGCCCCTGACAAGAAAAATTGCATTGATCAAGATGGGGGTCTTACCTATGTGTTTCTATGGCTTCCAGGGGCCCATGTCCGAGATCCCCAGAGATGTGTTTCGGAAATTGGACTCCCTGATGGTAGAACTTCTCTGGGCAGGTAAGTGGTGCAGTGAGGCCCTCAACACACTCCTCAGGGAATGGGATCAGAGGATGTGGAGGTTCCAGATCTAGAACTTTACTACCTAGTGGCCCAGATACCTTGATGGAGAGAATGCACAATAGACATCAAATCAGGGCACTCCTAATGCATGGCCTGGATATCCCGGACTCTTTTCTTCACTTGATTTGGCTCATGGGTAGGCTTGGGAATAAAATTGTCAAACAAATAATCCAGTCCACATCGTTCGCTCCCAACCTAGATGTTTGGATTATGAACCCTTTTGCCCAAATAGCTGATGTCATGGTCGTTGATCAATGGCAGGCAGGTGGCTGAATAATGTTGTCCAACCTTTTCCGGGAAGGTCGCTTCATCACTATGCAGGAGGCAGCAGAATCCTTTGGTATAGGAGGTGGACAATTTTTGCAATATGCTAAAATAGCACCCAAGGCCTGTTTTAATTATGGCCCTCCTTTCCCGAGGATCCTACTCTTCGCACTCATTGGTAAAATTACTGTCAATGATGAGAGTTCGGCGACTCATCTCACATATATACAGGGCACTATGCACTGACCAGAGGTTGGCGTGGCTTTGTGTGGAGAAGGCCTGGCCTGGCAGGCGGTCAGTGACGACCCAATTACCCTTAAAGACTTGTCAAAGATTCATGCAGGGGTACGTAGGGTATCAATCTGTGCCAGATTCAAGCAAATCCAGAACACCTGGTGTATCTGTCCCCTAAGAGACTAAACTCCATCCTCACGGATAGAGGGCACTGTTGTCCCTGTTGCGCTGCCATGTCAATGGATTTTTTCCACATGATATGGTGCTATACAACTCTTACGCCCTTTCTGACGGAGTTTCTGTCCTGTATTAAACATGTTACTGGCTGGGATATCCCCAGATGAAATCTCAGTTGATGCTAGGACGCATCAGATAATCCAAAAAAACTCTGAGTAGGAGGTATGCACAGCTGGGGCTCATTGTGGCAAAACGGAGAATAACAATCCATTGGATTAGCCACCAGCCGGGAAACAACCTTTACAACGCAACTTTTACAACGCACTACCATTACAACGCAACCATTACAACGCAACATCCCATACATCGCATGCCATTACAACACAACCATTACATTGCATGACACTACAACACATACAATTACAACGCATGTCATTACAACGCAGTCATTACAATGCATACCATTACAATGCATAGTACCCTTACACAGTCCAACACTTACCCTACTGTTGCACCCCCTGGAGTTAGAATAGTAATTTTTACCCCTACTCTATCCAACACTTACCCTACTGTTGCACCCCCTAGAGTTAGAATAGTAATTTTTACCCCTACACTATCCAACACTTACCCTACTGTTGCACCCCCTGGAGTTAGAATAGTAAATGTTACCTTTATACTATCCAATACTTACCATACATGCAATGTAATGGTATGCGTTGTAATGGTATGCGTTGTAAAGGTAGTATGAGTTGTAATGGAATGCGTTGGAAAGGTAGTTTTTAGACAATTCATTGTAATGGCATGCGTTGTAATGGAATGCGTTGTAAAGGATGTTATGTTGTAAAAAATGCGTTGTAAAGGCATGCGTTGTAAAAGTATGCGTTGTAACGTCATACAACCCCACCAGCCCCCAAAAATAGAGGCTTGTAAACTGGACCTTATTGAATGTCCCTGTGCCGAACAGAGATACGAGAAGGCTGCTGAAGCCTTGATGGCCTGGGATGCTATGACGCAAACGCTGCTAGAACCCTCAGATGAGTCTGACATCTTGGAGATTATTGCGATAGAGGGGAAGGGGTGAGGGATACTCCAGTACTCTGTTCTTTGACTAGCCATGGTTACTTGCAATTGTTTGACTTTGTGGTACAACACGTTGTCTTTTACTGAAGACTTATCCCAATGCGCCATTTCTGTATATGATCGGAAGCTGGGGTGGTTGGTGAGGGTGGAATGGGGCGTGTTTTGTAATAATGAGAGTTATGTGGTTCAACGTGTGCATGGTGGACCGCTTTCAATGGCGAGAATGCCATTCGAACACAGGGCGGGGAACAGAATAGTGTCCGTAGTGCTTGCTTGTTTGACTCTTTATCCTACACAGTTACCTTTTATTAACACAGTGCTTTTATTGACTGATGTACTGTATGTTGCTCTGACATTGAAAATTTGAAAATAAACGCATAAAAAAATCTAGCTTCCTGATAAATTTGACGTAATTTTGTTCCACCTCATTATTCTAATCCCCTGCTTGACGGATATCCATAAAACCTTCCAAAAAGGGCCTGAGGTGGATTTATTTTTTGGGAAAGTTTTGTTAAGAATCGTCCATAGGAAAATTATCCAAAGCTACTACTCAAACAGCTGAACAGAATGACACCACATTTAGCAGAAAGGATGCTCTTGGTCTAGAAAGTGTGTTTTTGTGGTCTGGTGTGATACCGTCCAGCAGTTTCAGAGGAATTAAGGTTATAAAATACAGACTTTTGCAGGCCGTGTTACTTTCACGGCCGCGTGACCAATGCTGTGTACGGGTTGTCAAAGTGCTGCCACAGGCTTTTGGTGGCCTAAAGCTTGCGTGCACGTGAGTGTGCAAGTGTGCAGCCGCCATGTGTCTTTCCTCCGCCACACTTGATCTCGATCACTATCACTTTCGAGGGAAGCGCGGCCTTGTCACTTTCACGCCCGCGCGGCCAATGCTTGTTTATATAGCGCTCAAATTCGCATTTCTCCCACGTCTAGGAGCTGCGACTTAACAATATGGGCTGAAGGAAGTGACTTAACAATCCAGCTGGAAAGCAGCGCTGTGGCAGTGGGAGCTTAATGCGTTGCCTTTTCTGTATCCCAAACGAGCACAGAAACCCAGGGCAGCTGTATGTTTGAGGTGCGGCTATTGATCCGAATGCCCGTTAGAATAGGCGCGCTCATCTGTTACGGTACTCCGTCTGATTTAAGCGTTACTTCAGAGGAGGCCGCCCTAGAATCAGGTTTACTGCTTAGAAGAATCAAGGACACCCGAAGCTCCGCTCTGTAAATCTGAGATCTTACCCACGGCTTGACATCTAGCGTCGGGCAAACACTGACAATATTATTACTGTACTCACCATTTACCTGCCTAACCTGATTTACTCAAATGACAAACTGGAATAAAACGCTATCAAATCAGTTGAAAACCAGAAGGTTACTTTCGCATGCAATCGACATATTCTCTAATCCTTATTATTTCTGTGTTTTAATTTCCCTCTCGGGCTTCCATCGCCCTGTTCTAAAGTGAGCACCCCCCCCCCCCCCTTCTCTACGCTCAAGTGATGACGTGCCCATCGTTTCCGAGCTCCCTGCATGCGCTACATTTCCGATCTCCAAGCCCCAGGACACTCCAGGCGTTATGAATCTGCGACACAAATAGATACTTATTTTCCTCTAAAGGCGGTTCGTCACTGTTTTTATATGAAGGCGAACCCCCAGGTGTGTACTATTTATTTTGTTTGCTCATCAATTTTATTTGCACATTATTTGAATAAACAAATACATTGTCCTAGATAATAATATAAACCCAGAACCGTGTGAAAAAAATAAAACGACCCAGTAAATCAAACTAAATCAAATATTGATCACTTTGACCTTCAGAGATGCACCCCAACCTTCCCGCCCAAAGCTGTGATTACGACCTGGAGAAGGGCAAAGCCACAGTGATGGGGACTGGAGATCTGAGTCAAAATACGCAGGTTCGAGGAGCAACATTTCATCTTTTTTGGCATAGATAGAAGTGATGCACTGAGCTGGGTAGCATTGGTTATTTATGGCGCTTAAATAGGGAGAGTCTTGCACCAGCGTTATATGTAAATAAATTATTATTTACCGCCGGCTTCCTTCGTTAACTCAGAGCACACTGTCTGCTCGTCTGCAATGGAATAATTACCAACTCTCAGTCTCATCTCATATAAACATAGCGTTAAATTCCCTTTTATTAACACATAGAATCTGCTTTTATAGGAAGCGCCTAGAAAGCAATTTTATCCATGCAAACTCTGTTTCAAAACACACTGTATTTTAGATTGTCCTTGCTGCCTCTGGTTGCTAGCAGGCGAAAAGAGTAAGGCATAGATGCATCAAGCTAAAATCCGCTCGCAAAGGAGCAGATTCTCAGAATCTGCCCCTGCGACCGGTATGTTTGCATTTGGGATGCATCATCCCAAATGCAAAAATCGCATTTTAAGAAATCGCAAAATTGCGATTACTTGAATTTTATGAATCTCAAATTGAGATTCCTTAAATGCAATGCATTAAAGTTAAAAAAAATAGCGATTTCGCTAAGAGGGGTCGCAAATTACCATGAAGTTGAACTTCATGGTAATTTGCAAACACTTTGAAAAATCATTTAACACACACACTTGGCCTTGGGGCATGTGTGTGTGCAAAATGTAATTAGGTTATAGTATCTCCGTGCACTCACTCGCTGATTGTGATTTAATTGGTTCGAGCGCGTTACCTTGTCGCACTATGCCTGGTAGTGCCTTAAGTCATATATGCAAAATGTGATAAGGGAATCACTGCAAGGCGCGCAATTTCACATGAAACTGGTGGGTTTCTTCAAATGTTTATGCCAAAAATCCAAACCGAAACTTGTTTGAAAGCTTAATTCAGAATTTATTTCATTCCAATATAGCGTTGATTTAAAGAGTTCATTTTTGGAAAAAATCAAACATCATTCCATCTTCACATTACTTGTTGCTTGCCCAATGCATTTCGGGTTAGTAGGTGTAACCCTTCGTCAGGGGCCTAAAAAATGAAAACATACAAGACCTTAACTTTCAGAAAAAAGAGCCATGGGGTCAAGGTGACCAAACATATAAATGACATTGATACTGGGGTTATACATAATATAGCATTATCAAGCCTGTAAGTTAAGAATACATCAAACAAAAACACATCTAACCCAGCTAGTATCGTGAAAATATCGGTGTGGCTCAGACAAGTGCCTAAAGTGCAGTCAGTGGTGAGTTCGTGGGTCGAAAATAAAGGCGTGTTGAAAAATGAAGAATGGGATGAGAACCTGGCAGAGGGACAAACTCAATCGAAAAACGGGGAGCTTACCGCAATAGTAACGTGTAGTCGTCTCTAAGTTCCAAACGCGGAACCGGTCCGATAAGCGGAGAGCCAATGGGAAGGTTAGTTATAGGTATGTCAGAGGGTCACGTGATGCGGGTTGGAAAAAATAATACGGGATCAAAAAGAGAAACTGCAGTGTTAGGAATTACGAAAAAGGTGTAAAAACACCCGAAAACTGAATAGAAGAATTAATCATTACAGGGTTAAAGCAAATTCGAAGTCTCCAAAACGCGCTAAAAAGCGTGGCAGTTTAGAGTGTTGTGATAGGTGCGCTGGGGTCACGGGTTGCGCCGAGGAAAGGTAAACAAAGGCTCATGCGAGCAAGCATCGAACGGGAGAAACGTATACAAGAAAACTAACGATTCTGGAGAAAAGATGTATGGACAATGTCATACTGGTGATGGTGATAAAATGTTAGGCTGTGGCAAACGTAAAATACAAAATGAAAAATCAAACACTGTGATGTGTGGAGTGGCAACATGAACAATTGAACAGGGAGTGCTGACTGAATAAATAAGTACATACATATAGTATACAGCATTCAACCAATATGTTGCGAAAAACTGAGAGAGTTCAGTTTGAAATTGTTCATATGATCATCCGTAGAGGAGTGGGGGGTCGCTCATATAGCCATATGGAGTGTCATAAGTTACAGGAAGCATGAAAATTCAATTCGATCATTGATCCCTGCTGGTTGGAGGGAATTCAGTTTCTTAATCCAGTGAAATTCCGCTTGTAGTCGTTGTTTAGTGGGATCAATGTCTTGGCGTTGCGGGAGTATCTCCAGTATGGTGAATTTGAGTTGGGTGATTTGATGATTATTTTCAAGCCAGTGTGTTACTAATGCTGATTTCATATTTTTTGTCCGAATATTACTTTTGTGCTCTGATATTCTGGTCTTGATCTTTCTTTCTGTCTGGCCGACATATATTTTGCCACATGGACATTTGATTGCATAGATCACGTTTTTTGTATCACAAGTTCCTGTGTATAGTAGATCAATTTTGTGACCTTTAGTTGGATGCATAAAGATGTTACCGGGTATTATATTGTTGCAATGTATGCAATTCAAGCATTTGAGCATGCCTTTTGGTGCAGTTTTGATGACTTTTTTGGTGCTGAGTGTCTCTTTAAGGTTTTTCGATCTTTTAAAGGCAAAGGTCAGCTGATCACTGTAGAGATTGGTTAAATCAGGTTCTGTTCTGATAAGGTTCCAATGCTGATTGATAATTCTCTTGATTTGCGTAGATGCTGTCGAGTATTTTAAAACACACACTGTCTTGTTTTCTTTTGATTGAGGCTTTGGTATTAATAGTTGATCTCTTGAGAGATTCGTAACTTTTTTGATGGATTCATCCAACACATCTTTAGGATATCCACGTTTTTGATATTGTTGTAACTGATCAGTGAGAGTTTCTTCCAATCTGTGAGGGTCCGAGGTGATCCTTTTGAGACGAATGAATTGGGAAGTAGGTAAATGCTTTTTCAAAGTTTCAGGATGAAAGCTTTGGTACAACAAACTAGAATTCCGGTCGGTGGGTTCATCCATCACCGATATCACAGTCTTTAAACCTAAGAGCACATTCTGTGCTCCATATTCGCACAAAACCATAGAAACTGTGGAAAGAATGATACTAACGGATATTCAAAAAATCAACTTCAACAAAATCACTAAAAACAATATGTCTAAGAATGAACTGAGTACCATCATGCAGTTGTCAAATGATACTGAAATAACTTTCCAGAAAGCAGACAAAGGGGGAGCCCTGATCGTCATGGATACCACCTTTTATAATTCGAGTGTCAATCAACACGTACAAGACAAGAACACTTACATCCCTTTGGATGGAGACCCCACTGAGGAATACCTGAAAATTCTTACAGTAATTTTGGATCATGCCCTTGAACAAAAATGGATCGACGATAGAACATACAAATTTTTGGTAACCAAATATCCAAGGAGACCAAAACCAAAACTCTATATGTTGCCAAAAATTCATAAAGACTTGAAAAGACCACCGTTCAGACCTATCGTGTCTGCGTGCGGGTCTATATCTGACAGTGTTGGTAAATATCTAGACCGTTTTCTACAGCCGATTGTGCAAAGAGGGCAAACCTACATCAAGGATACCACATCTTTTCTCAACTTACTCAAAACCATAGAGTTGGAACCCGATGCAGAATATTGGCTCAGTACAATTGATGTAGTATCACTGTATACTTCCATACCACACAATGAAGGTCTTGAAGCTTTTGAATGGAGTCTTTTAAGAGATGATGAATGTGAAGCCAACAAAATCTTTCTAGTGGAACTTATGCATTTTGCGCTATACCACAGCTATTTTGAATGGGACAACAAGTTCTACAATCAGTGCAATGGAACCTCAATGGGTTTTGGGGGGGCCCCCTCATATGCTAACCTGTTTATGTCCAAATTTGAACATGAGAACATCCTGAACAACACCAACTGGACTGATCACTTAGTGACGTTCAAAAGATATATAGATGATTTATTTTTAATTTGGAAAGGTGACAAAGAACAATTGTTGACTAACATCATGGAAATAAATCAGCTAAATCCCAGAATCAAATTCACGTATACCATCCAGAAGGAAACCATTGCTTTTTTAGATGTACAGATCACAATCATCAACCAAAAACTGCACACTCAAGTGTACAAAAAACCCACCGACCGGAATTCTAGTTTGTTGTACCAAAGCTTTCATCCTGAAACTTTGAAAAAGCATTTACCTACTTCCCAATTCATTCGTCTCAAAAGGATCACCTCGGACCCTCACAGATTGGAAGAAACTCTCACTGATCAGTTACAACAATATCAAAAACGTGGATATCCTAAAGATGTGTTGGATGAATCCATCAAAAAAGTTACGAATCTCTCAAGAGATCAACTATTAATACCAAAGCCTCAATCAAAAGAAAACAAGACAGTGTGTGTTTTAAAATACTCGACAGCATCTACGCAAATCAAGAGAATTATCAATCAGCATTGGAACCTTATCAGAACAGAACCTGATTTAACCAATCTCTACAGTGATCAGCTGACCTTTGCCTTTAAAAGATCGAAAAACCTTAAAGAGACACTCAGCACCAAAAAAGTCATCAAAACTGCACCAAAAGGCATGCTCAAATGCTTGAATTGCATACATTGCAACAATATAATACCCGGTAACATCTTTATGCATCCAACTAAAGGTCACAAAATTGATCTACTATACACAGGAACTTGTGATACAAAAAACGTGATCTATGCAATCAAATGCCCATGTGGCAAAATATATGTCGGCCAGACAGAAAGAAAGATCAAGACGAGAATATCAGAGCACAAAAGTAATATTCGGACAAAAAATATGAAATCAGCATTAGCAACACACTGGCTTGAAAATAATCATCAAATCACCCAACTCAAATTCACCATACTGGAGATACTCCCGCAACGCCAAGACATTGATCCCACTAAACAACGACTACAAGCGGAATTTCACTGGATTAAGAAACTGAATTCCCTCCAACCAGCAGGGATCAATGATCTAATTGAATTTTCATGCTTCCTGTAACTTATGACACTCCATATGGCTATATGAGCGACCCCCCACTCCTCTACGGATGATCCTATGAACAATTTCAAACTGAACTCTCTCAGTTTTTCGCAACATATTGGTTGAATGCTGTATACTATATGTATGTACTTATTTATTCAGTCAGCACTCCCTGTTCAATTGTTCATGTTGCCACTCCACACATCACAGTGTTTGATTTTTCATTTTGTATTTTACGTTCGCCACAGCCTAACATTTTATCACCATCACCAGTATGACATTGTCCATACATCTTTTCTCCAGAATCGTTAGTTTTCTTGTATACGTTTCTCCCGTTCGATGCTTGCTCGCATGAGCCTTTGTTTACCTTTCCTCGGCGCAACCCGTGACCCCAGCGCACCTATCACAATACTCTAAACTGCCACGCTTTTTAGCGCGTTTTGGAGACTTCGAATTTGCTTTAACCCTGTAATGATTAATTCTTCTATTCAGTTTTCGGGTGTTTTTACACCTTTTTCGTAATTCCTAACACTGCAGTTTCTCTTTTTGATCCCGTATTATTTTTTCCAACCCGCATCACGTGACCCTCTGACATACCTATAACTAACCTTCCCATTGGCTCTCCGCTTATCGGACCGGTTCCGCGTTTGGAACTTAGAGACGACTACACGTTACTATTGCGGTAAGCTCCCCGTTTTTCGATTGAGTTTGTCCCTCTGCCAGGTTCTCATCCCATTCTTCATTTTTCAACACGCCTTTATTTTCGACCCACAAACTCACCACTGACTGCACTTTAGGCACTTGTCTGAGCCACACCGATATTTTCACGATACTAGCTGGGTTAGATGTGTTTTTGTTTGATGTATTCTTAGCTTACAGGCTTGATAATGCTATATTATGTATAACCCCAGTATCAATGTCATTTATATGTTTGGTCACCTTGACCCCATGGCTCTTTTTTCTGAAAGTTAAGGTCTTGTATGTTTTCATTTTTTAGGCCCCTGACGAAGGGTTACACCTACTAACCCGAAATGCATTGGGCAAGCAACAAGTAATGTGAAGATGGAATGATGTTTGATTTTTTCCAAAAATGAACTCTTTAAATCAACGCTATATTGGAATGAAATAAATTCTGAATTAAGCTTTCAAACAAGTTTTGGTTTGGATTTTTGGCATAAACATTTGAAGAAACCCACCAGTTTCATGTGAAATTGCGCGCCTTGCAGTGATTCCCTTATCACATTTTGCATATGTGTGCAAAATGTACTCATGTGCAGATTTCAGGGTGCAACAGGGTGTCCTTTTGACACCCTGGCACCCTTGAAATTGCAATCTCAATTTGCGATTCTCTAATTGAGAATCGCAAATTGAGATTGTCTCCCAATCCATACCTTTGGGCCGCTAGGCCACTAGGAATAAATGGGGAGGTAGAGTGCTGCACGGAGGGGAGACAGCTCTTCCTGGCACCTGGCAGCAGTGACTGCTATCTGCGCAGCAGATCTTGTCTTTAAGGGCCCAAGTGACAACGTTTACATCTTCTCTTCAAGTGTTTTCATCCCGAAAGTGTCACTCAAGCCCTCCCCGGGAGACCCTCACCCTCACAACCACCCCCCACACACACACTTCCACCAGGTCTTCTGTTGTTGTGTAGATTTCCCGTCTCCAGGCAAGATGTCCGTCAGTCTGCGTGGTACTGCAGCCCCCTCCCCTCCTTGGCCTCATTGGCAGGAGGTGCGAAAGGGCAGTCAGAGGCCGAGAAACCAAAGGGGACAGAAACACACACAAAAAACAAGCATTGGCATAGCCAATAGGTCTTGCTTTTGGGACCGTATAAGTATTTAGTTATGCAGCACAATATCCTTGGTGCAATAACATCAACTGTTGCATGGCTAAACTTATAAGGTCCCAAAAGTGAGACCTATTGGCTATGCCAATGCTTGTTTATATCCGCGCCGCGGATCCTGGTGCCAAATTTAAAAAAAATGTGTTCATCTCCTGACTTTTATTAATGCCCTGTCCTCTCAGGGTGAGCCAAGGTATGTTTTTTAATAATGAGTGGGCCTTCATTAGGCCTTGAGGACCCCATCACATGAGCTGGTATTCTATAAATGCAGAGGGTGGCATGCAGCCCCACAGAGCTATGTCATGACTTTATCGCCTGCACTATTTTTTTTAAGGTGTCTCAGTCCTGTTTTGCAGGGACCCTGGGGCTCCCCCCACAGCCCCCATCCTGGGAGAATATGGGAACGCTAAAAAAATAATTGAAAAACAATAATAAATGAGTGGCAGGAGCAACTCACTTATTATTCACTGCACCAAGCAATGAGCGCCCCACAATGCCCTGCGAGGGCTTTTTACTGGTTTCTTTTTAGCCTGATGGTGACCTTAGGGCAGAGGCATCATCAAAAAATGTTTTAATATTGAAGGGTGGTTGCAGGGAGTGCAGCAGCCGCCACCAACATAAAAAAAGTTAGCCTCCTGGGTCATTAAATGTATGACCCCAGGAAAGGTTACCATATTCTTTTAAGCATTCCAAGATAGAGCTTTATGCATTTCAGCTGGAGTGCAGGGTCCTCTTCTGTTTGTTTTTATGGCTGCATTATGTGAGCTGAAATATGTTAAAATAATTATTCAAAGACATGTTGAGGTTTTTAATAAACCTTTATACATTTTTTATGATATTCATTTTTAATTAAACATTGCACTGTGTGAATAGTGAATACTGAAATATGCATTTGATTAAAATTATTGATGATGTTTTGACAAAGACAATAGGTCTGCTTTACGTATGTTGATAAGCTGATCATAAAGTCGATAGGCTCACTTTTTATACTTTGGTGATCCAATCTTTTGACCAAGTTTGCAAGTCTGCCTTATTTAACATCACATAGTCATCTGGGCGAGCGCACAGGGATTTTGGCGCCAAGCTCTGTGCCCAACTCCCATTGTGCTTAGCCTTTGCCCGTGCGCCGTGGAGGGTTGGGCATAGGGTCTGGTACCCAACCACTGTTATGCATGGCTTTTGGCTGTGTGCAATGAAAGTCTGAGTACCAGGTGTAAAGAGCAGGGCCTAAGCACAGGAAAGACCCCACGGTGCGCACAGCCGAAAACCGTGTCCAGGTTGGGTTAGCTGACAGGTGTCAGTATTGTGAATAGCAATGCAATTTTGCATGTTATGTTTGTTACAGGATGTTAGGTGAGAAAGAGTTCTCCCTAGTAGGTTTAGGTCCCGAGGGGGGAGAGACAAATTATGCCGAAAATACTGAACCTCAGTAAGGACCTATATTTCTTTTTTACATTGAATCAATCTCAACATTTTTAGAGGATGCCAAAGAGAGAACTATAAAGTATTATTCAAAATAGATTTATTAGTTTTCTTCACATTTTTATAAAAAGATTTTTAGACACATTTTATCAACTAACTCAGTCATTGTGTACTTAACCAAAATTTGATCTAATTTACAAACATTCTTTTCATGACATAGAAAACATTAAGTTAAAGATGCCCTCTAATAACAACTACACTGAACATACATACAGACATACTTACATACCAGTCATACTGTGATCTATTCTAAAAATGACTCATACAAAAGACTAATTTATACAATAGACTAATACATTTGACAATTCTGAGGTGTGCTATGCAGAATACACTAGAGAAACAAGATGGTATAGTTCTGCTAGTTATGGTGGATTTAACTAGTTCGTATCCGTGACAACTGATGTTAGGCCGACGTACGTTTCGGTGAGAGCCACCTTCCTCAGGGCCAGATAACATAGACAGTAATGTGTTACACAGAGATAAAAAGGGTATTCGAGGGCGTCATACAATTCTTCTGCAAAAAATAAGTGCATAGGAAAAAACATATAAATATCAATTTATCTATTACATGTTTATCAGTCTCAAGCAATGGCATCATTAAATATACATATTTACATTTTTACAGATTACTAATAAGCGCTCATAGCTAGCACATACTCCTTAAATGGAAGTGAGAGTTCAACAGATCAAAAATTCAACAGTGGGAGAGGAAAGAAGACACAAGTCCTGGTTATTCCCTTTCAGTATTTAAGCACCCAAAGAGTGATATAATTAGGTGCATGCAGTGCTTATGGAGTATCTATTGAGAAGTGCTCGATAATTGATATTAGCAGCAAGGCGGATTAACATTACCAGTAGTGCGGTTTTGGTAGTCACTGAGAATATATATTGGTACAGATCCTGGACAGTCTGTGATTTGAGACAAGAACTACAAAGCAGAGAGGAAATGTTGTGATCATCTGTTATGATGAAATAGCATAAAAGTAGATGACTATAAGGTTGCGCTATATTACCTATATTTATGACGAAGGATTTACTGTGTTAGATAGACCAGTATTTTCCAAGGGGCGAAGGGCTTCCGCATGGATAGCGTGTGTTCTGTGTGGACAATAAGCATCTCTTATTTAATGATTGGCCAGGCATATAACAGCAGGAAAACCTGTGCAAGGTGTTCGCATTAATTACCTGGTTTTATATAATTTCGTTTGATGGTATGTCTTCACATTCAGCCTTTGAATTATGTACTGGAAAAAATAAGATAGGCTTGTTTTGCTCCATTTCATTACATTTAGACAAACCCTGAGTTAATTGAATTCTTTAAAACGGGGCTTTCTGCTAATAGTTCTAGAGGGCAGCTTCAAACCCTATGTCTAATATAGCGCTAAAGGGTTTTACAACGCAGTGCGGGCGCAATGGTAGTAACTCATGTTAATAAAGTTGGTCTTTGTTATATTGCTATGTGGCCAAAAAGCTATTTTGATCTTTCCTTATTTTTAAAAAGAAATTAGCGTGGTGCTTGGCCAAAAGATATCTAAATGACAGGTTTACATTTTAACAGGGCTTGTTTTACAATGACTGCGCCCCCGGAGAGGTGACAAAACATGTGCGTCTCTTAAAACTCCCGTTAGGGTGCGTCTCTTAAAACTCCCGTTAAGGTCTTACCTTATATATTTGCTTTTGGCTTGCCGCTGCGGTGGATTTTAGAATTCGTGGACCAAGCTATGCCAGGCCCTAAAAGATAATGAGAATTTGCCGTGAGACGCATGGCGCGATGTAAATTCTGCAAGCGTCTCCATTAGTGGCACGATGTTGAAGTTAACATGATGTTAAAAATAAGTGTCGCGCTATGAAACCGGGTGGTTTTACAAAGATGTCCGACTACAGTGGTATTTGGAATTTTTACAGGGGGCTGACTGACAGGTTATGTTTAAACGGGGCTGGGCAGATATCGAGATTAGGCATTAAGTGCTACGGCATTTTGTAAGTATTTTATCCGCGAAGTGGGGCGTATCTGCAGAGCAGATTCTTACCTGGTCTTGACTCGGCAGTTTGCGCGATCGGGGGTTCTTGTGACTGCTCCCAGGGAGAGAGGTGTTTGTAAATGTGAGGAATACTTATACTAGGGCACTTCAATGATTACACTCAGGTGGGGAAGCATAGACAGGGAAACAGGACTCCTGTTTTGCCTTTTTTTGCAAGAGGGTAGGGCGGACATAAAAATAGTAGGAGGACTGCCTCAGGGTTGTCTACACTGGGGCGGCCATATTGAAACTATTTTTCTTCATTTGCGTCAAAGTTGATAAAAAAGACTATAATCCCTGTAGAAAGTTCGTCGTGTGCAGGTATTACACGGTTGGTTACGAAAATGCTCTGATTTATGAGGGATTGCAGCGTAGGAGTACCTGCAATTAGTCCATTTATCCAAAAGTGGGGATATTAAAAATCAAATTTCAGAAACACTGGATTTCTCAGAGAGTAACTATCCAGGAGATTTCCTCGTTGTGCCCATAGCGAACAGTGTTACATAGGTGGATCCAAAAAGTTTCACGTTTTTTACGAAAAACTGTGGGATCTTTGCCAGGCGGTGTGTGGACATGTTCTAAGATCTGCCACCGCAGATCTGTTTCTTTGTGGCCATATTGGACAAAGTGGGAAACCATTGGGGCATTTGTTTTTTGCGTTCTGATTGCAGATTTATGCTCCGAGAGTCTAATACGGAATTCTCTAGATGTTTCACCTATATACCCAATGTCACAAGGACATTTGATAAGGTATATGACATTTTTAGTTCTGCAATTTGTCATTTCTTTTAGTTTTCCATGTTTTTGTCCATAGGTCCATGTTTCACCAGGTATTATCTGGTCACAAGCGTGGCAGTTACCACATCTATGATTACCAATGGGTAATGGATTACCATCAATGGTTTTCTGTTTGTTTGTCTCCTTGTATTTCCACCTACTATGTACCAGTTTGTCTCGCAAATTCTGATTTCTTCTAAAGGCCAAGATGGGTTTGCTCAGTTTCTCTTCCTGATCGTTGGTATTCAATATCTTCCAGTTGTTATGGATCACCTTCCTTATTTTGTTGTTAATAGTGGAGTGGTTCAGGACACACACAAGTTTTTGTTCGTTGGATTTCGGAGTTGGATTTAGGAGGACATCTCTGTTATAGTATTTTGCTCTTTTCATAGCATTGCGGACAAGACGTTTGGGATATCCTCTCACCAGCAAACGTTCTGCTAATTGGTTGGCATGGGTCGTGAAGTCCTTCATCGACGTGCAGTTCCTTTTTATTCGGAGGAATTCACCAAACGGTATGGAGTCCTTTTGACAGTTAGGATGGTAGCTGCCATGTTCCAAGATGGTATTTTTGGCTGTGGGTTTCCGATATAGTTCGACTGCCAGTTCTCCGTTTGCATGTCTTTAACTTAATGTTTCCTATGTCATGAAAAGAATGTTTGTAAATTAGATCAAATTTTGGTTAAGTACACAATGACTGAGTTAGTTGATAAAATGTGTCTAAAAATCTTTTTATAAAAATGTGAAGAAAACTAATAAATCTATTTTGAATAATACTTTATAGTTCTCTCTTTGGCATCCTCTAAAAATGTTGAGTTTGATTCAATGTAAAAAAGAAATATAGGTCCTTACTGAGGTTCAGTATTTTCTGCATAATGTTACAGGATGTTAGACCTGGCATCCTTGGTGTGGGTCTCTTTGCATTCTCTCCCCTAGGCCTCCCACGGGTATGACCCATTCTTCAGGCTGGACTCGTTCATGCTCCACCCCATAAGCCCAGAGCGATGCCTTCTAATGATAAGTTAACCTCTGACTCCACGGATTCACTAGGACCCCGGGGAAGTACCAGAAACTCCAGAGTAGCACCCCCGATCTCCAGGGTTCTTAAGACATACGTGTAGAATAGACCTGTAGAAATCCCCAGTGTAGAAATAGCCCTGTTTCTTAAGAGCCCTGACTCCTTATCCACAAACCGTACTTGAGGCCAGGAGAAACCTGGAGGCCTAAAGGACCATGTCAAGCTGTCTCCCCAGCCTGGTGTTAGCGGGAAGCCTCTAAGTGAGAGGTGTGGAGTAGTTTCTGTCGAGCGTCCTGCCTCCCACAAGGACCGGCCCCACTCCCCGCTGGCCGTCTGGCAACCCTGCCGCCGCCTTTGAAAAGAACAAGGTGCCCTCTGGCAGGAAGCCCCCACAATCAGGGCAGGGGCACCAGGGAACCCCCTGCCAGATCAAAAGACTTCAAAGGCATCAGGCACTATAACTGTGTTAACGGCCGTGTTACCTGTATTGCTGTTGCTGTGCTGCCGCGCTGCTGCTGCTGCCGCTGCTGCCGCTGCTCCGCTGCTCTGTCGTGTTGGTGAGTTGTTCTGCGAGCTCTGCAAGCCCTGCAGGTTCCCCGCTGCCGCCGTGGACATCGACCACACCGTCACCGACACTGACATCGCGGCAACAAGGGGCAGCTCCACTCAGCTCTGCATTGGTCATGGGAGTAAGAGCGTGAGTGCGCGAGCAGGAAACCTGTTTGCTTTCCCCGCGAGGACGCGGGAGGATCTGCATTGTCTTCCTGCACCCTGCGGTCCCGCATAACCCGGTTGCCAGCAGGGGGGGGCGGGGCAGGCTGCGCCCGAGCAGTTTTTTCATCTGCCGAGAGGTTTCCTAGAGGCTCTTGGGAGCCACGCCAGAGGACTCAGTGCTCCCAGCCAAGCCACAAAAACGAGGTGAGACCTAGTCCGGGTACGCGCGAGCGCAGCTGCCGTTAGGGGCGGCTGCAAAGTAAGAGCCCGGGGCGGTGGGCCGGGCAGGCCTGACTAGGTCCGACTCGGCCAGCGTCCCGCCCCTGTGTGCTCCGCTCGCCTCTGCTCTGCTTTTTACCACGCTCCTCTGCGGCCCACTCGCCAGAAGGGCCCAGGCTCCCTACAAGGCACCCCACAAGGCACCTGAAATCCCCAAAACTGCGGGCAACTTCACCTCAACTACACCTCAACTACATCTGTACCTATCCTAAAAAACCTCCCAAAAATAGAGGAAACACCGGCTCCCTCCACGCCCTACTGCAATGCGTACTAGGAGCTGCCTTCAATTGCAAAACAATCATCGCCCCCATAAGTCTGCCAAACGCCAGAAATCGAAGTTGTTATGCCCCCAAGAAGCAGGGCGGGGCTCCCAATCTGCCCCCCGCCCTTTGCACCTTGAGCGAACGGAAGAGGCCGACGAGAGACCTCTAAAGCCCCCACTGGAACTCTTAATGGGCGCCAAAACGCTAATTAACTGCACGCAACCCATTCGTCTTTCATACTCATAAAAACTTAAAAACAACAGCCCCCGCTAGAACGGCTTAAGAGGGACGTGCGCCACTGGGAGAAGCTGCCACTCACTTTGTTGGGGAAGGTGGCACTTTTCAAGATGATGGCCTTGCCTCGCTTCCTCTATGTTCTGGAAAACACACCATATCAGATACAGCCCACCTACTTTAAAGCTATCAAAGCACAGGTCTCTAGCCTACTATGGAGTAATAAGCCGTCGCGCATAGCTCAGGTCAAGCTGGTGAAGGGATGGTATAACAGTGGAATAGCGCTCCCTGATGTTCAGCTCTACTATTGGGCAGCGCAGCTTAAGGTGATCAATCACTGGCTGCATGTCCCACACTCAGACCCAGCGTATAAGGCAGACAGGGCACAACTCGGCACCAGCGCCATGCTCTCTCCCCTCTATGATAAAAACTTGGTGCTGACAATGTTCGGCCCACTAAGGCATACGCTGACATTATGGCACGCAGCACAGGCGAAATTGGGGTTGAGGGGGGTAATGACGCAACTTACTCCACTATGGAACAACAAAAAATTGGGAAAGCTCAGAAACAGTAAGGGCTTCGCCCACTGGGATGACATAGGAATTTCGACAGTGGGAGACATGTGGCAGGGTGGGGAAGTGGTGTTGTTTGAACGTCTCCAGCAGCTATACGATCTGGCGCCCTCTGAACGGTACAGATATATACAAATAAGACATGCCCTGATGTCAGTGATTTCTCCCTGGTCCGATATTCCGGAGGCTTCACCTATGGAGGATAGACTGTTGACAGATTTTATGCCTAAGAAGGCTACATCATTCACATACCGAAAATTGGTAAATAACTTACCCCACCCCACAGGCCCACTTAAAGCTAAATGGATACAGGACGTAGGTGAGATGGATGAATCTGAGTGGCAGGAAGCGTTGGCGTCTCCGAGAGAGGCAGGAATACCCTCACGCCTTAGATTAATACAACTAAAAATTCTGAACCGCTCATAATACTCCAGACTAGTCTTACACAAGATGGGACGAATATACCACCCCTTTTGTCTCAGAGGGTGTGGGGAGGAGGGAACGTTCTTCCACACGATATGGGAATGCCCCAGGCTAATAACATACTGGACCCAGGTAATGCGTACGATGTCTCAAGTGCAGGGGTTATCGCTTGTACCTGACCCACGCAGATATTTGTTAAATGTATAGAAACCAAATGACCTTACACGCCATGGGCAAACATGGGTCTCGTTTGGAATGATGGTAGCTAAGAGAAATATAGCACAGAGATGGGGCGGGGTGGACGTGCCTTCCCTCTCCGCATGGAGCATAAACATGGATGAGGCTATGATAGCTGAACGGGCGGTGTTTAGTAATAGAGGTTGCCCCAGAAAATGGTCTAAAGTTTGGGGAGCTTGGAATGATTACAGGGGGGATATATGTGATCCACCTGTGAACAATGACAGTGATGGCTTGGACGGGGATGAGGAATGAAGGGAGGGGGGAGGTGGGGATGGTCGGAGTGATGCTGACAGATAATCGGAGGGATAGAATATGTATACTATCTGAAGAACTTAATATTGCTGTCTTGAGATATGTTCCAAATTTACCGTATGTACGATTGATACAACTTGTGATGTGATGAAAACAATAAAAATGTTTTCCCAAAAAAAAAACTTAAAAACAACAGCACCAGCGACATCAGAGATAATTTTTCCGGATCAGCAAACTAAAGCAATCCGCCCCTCACCCCTCACGAGACGTGAATGCAAAGTCTCCTCAACAATTAATAACTTCACCAGCTTCCCCTAACCCTTCCACGCTTTATCCTGAAATAACCATTCAACGCAAGACCATAACTGTCGACACTGACACTGAGCTAGAAAAGCCACCATTAAGACACCCCTCCCCTCACTTAATAACACCTGAGTTCCCTCCAGAGAATCAACCACCACAGCTAAGCACAAGCAAATCACTTGCAATCCTACTCTCTTCAGCAACGTTAGCTCTTCCCGCGCTGTGGCACGTCAAGAGTCCAGCCGCCGTCTCCGACCCTGAGAAAGAACCTCTTACCCCCAAGCCGGAGAACGAAAAATGTAAACATAAAGTTAAAACCACGGCATGTAGTCCCGATGACTCTATAATCTGAATCACATCGATCTGCCCTGTGACTCAAGTAATAAAGCTTTCGCCACTGAAAAACGTACTAGCGTGCGAAGACGTGAGGAACTCACCGAAGGGCTGACTGAACGACTCCCCTCAAGCACACAGTCATGATCTCCCATCGCAAACATCTACTCCGATCCCTAACGGGGCACAAGACTCCATTTTCTCCACGAATAATGACCCATTTGAGGCGACGACTAAAGCAAGCCCACTAATAGCGTCATTAGTAATCAGAAGCAGCTATAATCCCGGTATTAAGGAATGCAGTTTTACTCCAAGCCCAAACAAATATCTTCAAAATGAACAAAATTATATATCATCCAACTCATCATCGGCTCACAACCATTAAACTGGAATAAATCTACCCACAATGGACCCTAGGCAAGGGGCCTCTCAAACTATCCCAGGAATGCTCAAAGTCGAAGCACTTCTTGCAGACACCAACAGAGCCTTGAGCTCTATGGCCAATGCTGCTCACATGCATGCTGATAAACTTGACATTCAGATATCCATCTTACAATTAGTAGCAGACTCCATAATAGGAATAGATTCAAAGTTAGACCAACTCAACTCGTTGATACGAAGAGCCCAAAAAAAGTAGCCCAAAATCACATCTCCGTAGTGAATCCAAGCTTGGAATCAACTGTAAAGGCTGACTCACATCCAAACCACGGCCAAACCAGCTGCAACTGTAAGCCTCTGTTAAAAAAACTTGAGTCCCTACCCGAAATAATGTCTACACTAATAGAAGACCTGAGGCTAAAGATACAACCTAGACTGCAGAGATCAAGCACCCTCCCCGTTCATCTCCAAACTCCTGAAACCTCCAGATCACCAAAACCAAGTTCTAATAACTCAAATTGTTACAAAAATAACAACAACAACTCAAAACTGGCCCAGTCACTGCCTAACGTCACACTAAAAAACCATCCTGAACAGCCTCTCCTTGCAGCTCAGGACTCTGACACACACCCCCCTTCACAAATACAGAATGCTGAAGAAACAACTACGCAACCTAACATTGAAGAATTGTCACCTACTCCATCGCGCCACCATATGCCTGGAGCAAAGAACAATCAGGACCAAGTTAGGAACTTCTCTGTCCAGAAAGAACAAGAAAAAACGGAAGAAATTAAATAAAGCAAAAAAAAGGGCAACGTACTAATACAATGGCTTGGAACAAATATTGGTGATCCGCCTTCTGATCCGACTAATCATTCTGAAAAACCGGCAGATTCCCAAAAGATAAAACCGAAAACTCGGAAACCCGATCAAATCACGTGCAGATATCATCAGACCAAAAGGAAAACCTCACAAATAAAAATAGCGGTAACCACAATAATCCTCTCAGTAAATACTTGAAGCAAAATGATAATTCTACAAAATCTTTTAATAAAAGTTCTCTTTCCTCCCTCGCTGGAATAAATGAACCCGCTATTCAGGAACTAGGACAAAAAACAAGAACTCTTACTGAAGAATTTCCACTACTGTGAATAGAAGAGAAACAGACTCATATTGAAGCCACTACAGAGGCGGTTAGCATTGACAACAAGATGTCTTCTCCTCAAGAATTACTGATAGAAATAGACCCACCTAGAAGGACCTGCTCACAAACTTTAAAATCACTCCCTCAAGACTACTCGGAGTACATGGGCAATGGAAAGCATCTGACTGACCTCTTAACGTCTAGCTCCAACCAGGCACCACCGCATCAAGAGCCTCGCCCCGGGCAGCAACATCATAAAAAAATATTACTATATCCGGAGTATGAATCCCAGGGCCCATGGGACATTCTAAACAGAGGAAATATCCTAAAGCTATGCTTGCACCTGCCAGGCTTAGAAAGTGTTAACTCAACGGACATTGAGTCAGTGGCCTTCATAGACCCTACACTGGGACAAAAAAACGAGTCAACAGTGGTAACGTTCTTCAACCCAGAACGGGGGATAACATTGATGAAAAACAAAAAACAACTGAAAGAATGGGGCATACAGGTTAGCCCTTATACCATCACCAACTATCCGTCCTTCTTAAAAAATTCCCCTGAATCCTTAGTGTCCAACAAAAACAGACCAGACCTAAAACAAGACAAGCATAACTAGCAGCTACCCCTGATGCTGCATGGCCTCCGACAGGAGCCAAAAATAGCTCCTTGGATTGAGAATCCGCTTCAAGTAATAGCCACAACAGCAGGCGGACCACGCAAATGCGTACCAAAACCGCCTAAATTCTAAGACTGGTTATGGCTCTCCCAGGCCTTAGGGTAGTGTGCTGACACCTTCGCAAGTAAGCGACCCCAATCATGGCACAGCCCATAATCTAAATATATGCTCTTGGAACATCCGGGCCTAACAAAGGAGAAAATCGAACGTTTAACCACAGGCCTGCAGAAGACCCACAACACCTTTGCTATTCAAGAGACTTGGGCCCTGGAGAACACTATCGGGGAAGACTTCACTGTAATTGAATCTATCGCTACTCCATCTATAGCAGGCGGTCATGCATCCGGGGGTGTGCTGATCGCCATGAAGAATACACTGGTCTCAAAGTTAGAAACTCTCCACAACGGTGATGGTGATTTTCTCATCATCATTATCGAGATTGAGTGTCATGAAAAGGGGAAACAAGGAAAAAAATCATCTTTGGCTGTGTCTATTTGCACCCCATAAAAACAAGACGAGAGACTACTCTGAGCAACATACTACCCATTATGAATAATCTCGAAGTCCAATTCCCAAACGACCTATGGCTGATAATGGGCGATTTTAACGCCAACTTAATGGATATTGACCCCACCCAATCCTCCCAAGTAACATCACTTAATGTAATGTGGGCAATACCGGAGATAAAATCCCAGTATCAACGGAAGGATCTGAACGGATTATAAAACTAGCCACGAAACTAAATCACCTTGGACTGCGCATCCTTAATGGAAGGATTGCCTCGGACCAACCGGCTGCATACTCTCATGTATCCTCCTCCCGAATGGCCACCCTAGACTACATATGGATATCATTCAATGCCTTCCATCAGGTATGCCATTTCTTAGTAACACCGTCTACACACAGCGATCATTCCATTTTAACATGCAGTATTGCTCTCCGGCCACTACATCGCCTGACTACCAGCCCGATTGGGATGGCATCAAACCTACAGAGTGTAAGGAAATTACGATGGTCAGAAGGAAATCAGGAAGCAATTGAAACAGAGGTGGACAATCTTATGACCAGATGGGCCTCTGCCGGCAGTAGCCACGTGACAGCCCCCAAGTGGGAAACTATATTGACCAATTTCAGAGATCACTTCGACTCAAAATTAACAAACAGCTTTCCGAAAGACACACTGGCTACAACAATCTTGTCAGAGCAAAAACGATACACAGCCACTACAAAAAGTAAACTAAACAAATTGCAACGAACAAACACGAACAACGAAAGTGAATACATATCTCTGAAGGAGGACATCCTGGCCGCAAGCAAAGACTATAGGAAGGCTCGGTTTATCCTAAGGAAACTGGAAAAAGAGCACCACTGGGCAACAGCTTTCAAGATTATAAAATCTAAAGACCAAATTAAATTTTGGAACTGGGTAAACAAGGCCACTAAAGCCACTAAACCCCCTACCGCAAGTAATATCTCTCCGGCAGATTGGGAGATCTATGTTAAAACGCTCTACACAGCATCGCATGGCGCGAACATCAGTAGTTTGCCCACCCACGACCCGTTAATAAACCAGGACGGAGCAACCCTTCCTCTCAACATAGCAACAGACGAAATAACAGGAATAATAAAGAAAATGCGTTCAGGTGGTGCTCCTGGACCTAATGGAATTCCCACTCAAGTATTTAAAGCCTCTGCAGGAAAATGGGCCCAGATACTGACACCCGTCTTTGAGGCCGCAATACTGGGAGGCCTCATCCCGGCATCTTGGCAAGGATCACTCCTTGTCCCCTTCCACAAAAAGGGTTCGCGATCCAACCCAAATAACTATCGGATGATAGCCCTCTTTGACGTGGACAGGAAGGCATACGCTAGCGTCCTTTTAACTGCACTTTCCAAGTGGGTGGAAAATAACGACATAGTCCCTTTTACCCAAACCAGATTTCTAAGAGGGTGCCACATCGAAGACAATTTGATCTGTATAGCCCACCTGATGGAATCCACCTTAGCCGCAAAAGGTAAATGGTTACACCTGGGATTTATTGACTTTCGTAAAGCCTTTGACAGTGTGAGCCGGCCTAAACTGTGGGAAAAACTGGCAAGATAGGGCATTCCGCGGCCGCTACTGAATGCATTAATAGCTTTACACACCGATACTTGGGTCAAGGTTAGAGTTACATCGAGATGGTCTACCTCTAGCAAAATTTATACTACTAGAGGTCTAAAACAAGGGTGCACTCTTGCACCACTACTCTTTAATTTATACCTCGCGGACCTCCCCGAATGGCTATCTCGCACCCGCGCCTTCCCTCTGGGAATCGAACTTAGAAAAATTCAAACCCTGCAATACGCTGACGATACCATTCTGTTAGATCAAACCTAGGTGGGTCTCCAAAGACTGTTTGACTCCCTCGCTCAGTACTGCAACATCAATATGCTTTAAATAAATGTCACCAAAACTAAAGCAATGGTAATATCTTCCGCAAAAACCAAAAAGATCTTGTGGTTTATTGAAGGGAAGCCATTGGAAACTGTCATTGCCTATAAGTACCTGGGCGTGTGGATTGACCATAAAGGGAGACCGTCTGTGCACATAACCGAAATGCAGGCTGTTGCTCGTAGCCTGGAAGGGGCCTTTATAAAAACTAAAAGTGCTCTGCGCTCTCAGGACCTAGTACCGTTAATAAAACTGATCACTGCAAAATTACTCCCCACAATTTCTTTCGGTGTAATAATCTTCAAAGATAAAATGAACAATTGGCTGGACAGAGCGCAATCGTCTTGTTATCGTAGGATCTTCCGATTGCCAAATTCGACCGCCCACGCTCAAATTCGGAAATAATTTTCTCTATCCTCCCAGCAATGGATTATAAGTGCAAGATACATCAGCTACTGCTTAAAAACCAAACAAGCTAGCCCTCACACCTTAAAAGCTGCATATGGCTAGTCTTCAGTAACCCAAAAACATCGTGGAATAAATAGTTGACATCTTGCCTCGAATCCCTTAAAGCAAAGGATATATGGTCAACCCCGCTACCCATCGAGGCGAAAACAAAACTCTTTACCAAGCAAGTAAAAATCTTATCAAATGACCTAGATGAGCAAAGGGTACTCCAGCTCTCTCACAGCCCTTGGGCCTCCAAACTATATGCCCCGAAAACCTTACCATCCTACCTGGCATCCTCTATGAAAGTCCACACAAAACTTCAATTAATGAAACTCCGCTTCGGCTTAATTCCGCTGAAGGCATACAAGTTTGGCCAAGGATACAAGAAAGAAGCATCCACCCAATGCCGCTTCTGTAATCTGGACGAGGAAAATCTTATCCATATTCTGTGCATCTGAAAAAAATCTTCAAGCTCAAAGAAATTTCTGGCTGCGACCAATTTGGCTCCTTCTTAACATCAGGACATGCCAGGAAGCACTAGATGCATGTATGAGGGGAGACTCACCTCAGCTCGCGACACCTTTTGTAAAGTTCATTACGGAAATTAACTCCCTGAACCTACCATTAGACCAAGTCTGAGCTCCATCCCCTCCTAGTGACTTTTCCTCGCCCTTTTTTCTAATCTATAAACTCTTCGTTTTTAATAGACTTAAACGTCACCTCTTCTACAACGGTCATTTTTGAGTGTATATATGGCAACGATTTTAATTAATTGTGCAAATAAAATTTTTACTACTTTACTATAACTGGAGGTCCCTTTGCTGCTCCCAGTCAGATGACTTTTGGAACCCGAGAGCCCTGCTGACCTGGTCGCGGCTCGTCCAACCCGTACCTCAAGTACGCTTCATCTCCTGTATCCCGAGCCCTGCTGACTGTGTCGCGGCTCGGCTCTACTTCAAGGACGCTTTGTTTTCCAACAGCTCGAGCCCAGCTGGCTTTGTCATGGCTCAACTCTCAAGGACACTTTGTTTTCCAACAGCTCGAACCCCGCTGACTGTGTCGCGGCTTGACTCTCAAGGACGCTTTGTTTTCCAACAGCTCCAGCCCAGCTGACTGTGTCGCGGCTCGACTCTCAAGGACGCTTTGTTTTCCAACAACTCGAGCCCAGCTGACTGTGTTGGCGCTCAACTCTCAAGGACGCTTTGTTTTCCAACTGCTCGAGCCAAGCTGACTGTGTTGCGGCACGACTCCCAAGGACGCTTTGTTTTCCAACAGCTCGAGCCCAGCTGACTGTGTCGCGGCTCGACTCTCAAGGATGCTTTGTGTTCCGACAACTCAATCCCAGCTGACTGTGTTGCGGCTCGACTCTCAAGGACGCTTTGTTTTCCAACAGCTCGAGCCCAGCTGACTGTGTCGTGGCTCGACTCGTACGCGAGTATGCGTCGTCCCATGCCTCCGAGCCCAGCAGCCTTTCACCGCGGCTCGAGATCAGCGAGCCGAACTCCAGATACGCCTCATACCCAAAATAGCAGCAGCCTTTCACCGCGGCTCTAGATCAGCGAGCCAAACTCCAGGTACGCTCCGTACCCCACAGAGCAGCAGCCTTTCCCCACTGCTTAAGATCAGCGAGCCGAACTCCAGGTACGCTCGTACCCCACAGAGCAGCGGCCTTTCAACGTAGCTCGAGATCAGCGAGCCGAACTCCAGGTACGCTCCGTACCCCACCGCTCAGCAGCCTCTCAACGCGGCTCGAGATCAGCGAGCCGAACTCCAGGTACGCTCTGTACCCCACAGTGCAGCAGCCTACCAACGCGCCTCGAGATCAGCGAGCCGGACGCCAGGTACGTCTCGTACCTCCCGCCGCAAACCATCAGCTACTCATCGCGGTTCCCCAGAACCGACCCGGACTGCTGTACGCCTCGGACCTGTGAATTCAAGTCCACCTCCCGGTTGACTGTGAGTACCGGAGTCACCACCACATCTCAAAACCAGATCGAACTGTGCCTCGCGACAACGCACATGGGGTTGCCTCTGTCCCCAACCTTATAGTAGTGTGTACCCCTTCTCCCTTCTTTGCCTGGTGACAAATGTCCTATAAAGAACCCCCTATTTTTATATCCAACTGGTGTGGTGTCCATTTGTAGTGTGATGAGACCTTACTGTGCATGACCATAAATGCGTGACCCTCTCAACTGAGGATCAGACTAAAGTGCTCGGCAATGTTACTGAGGGGGATAACTGTCTACCCACCCTAGAGGAGGTGGGTCCCTGTTTGGTCATAAGTATCTACCTCTGCCAACCAGATACCCCCAAATCTAACACTGGAAGCAATGAAAGGATGCGAACTGGCATTACTGACCTACTACCTAGCGAGGGCAGGCCCTAACGTAGCTCTTAGATTGTGAAACTAAGTCCGTTCTCACCGACTGTTCCCAGAACTGGTTGGGGAAGAGTCTCATCCCCTGACAACCACGAGTCTTACTGGACCCAAAGTAAGCCCTGCCTTTCAGGAAGACCAACTGGAAAGTTATGCCCATAGGGAGCTGAAACAATTCTGTAAAGACTTTAGAATTTCTACCACTGGCCTAAGCACCAAGGAAGATTTCCAAAAGGCCCTGAGGGCCTAGATAGAGTCCAGAGCCCCTCCCCCCCATGTAGAAGGAAACGGCGCCGGGGTTGGGCAGCAGGACTAACCCGGGGTTCAAGAGAGAGAGAGAGCAGCCTCCCCGGCGCGTAGCAGCGCGTCAGAGAGAGGCCTGTCCCCAGAGGAGCTGGCGGACGGAGAGAAAAGCAGGGCCCACGAGTTGGAGTTAGCTAAGCTCAAAATCAAAGGAGAACTGAAACTGGCAGAAAGGAAGTTAGCTATGGAAGAGTTGAGGTTACAAGGGGAGTCGGAAGAGAAAAAGCTACATCGGGAGCACAAGGGCAGAAAGCTCCAGTTAGAGCATGAACGGAGTTTGAAGGAGCTTGAGCTCAAGGCTAGGACTGAGGAAGCTGTGCCCCCGGGGAACCGAGGGGCCCCTTCCCCCTGTAGAAGCCAAGGTGCACTTCCCCAAGGACGTAGTAAAGGAATACTATAGGAATGATGACATCCAACAATGGTTTAAAGCATATGAGGTCGCTATGACCTCCCACCGGGTCTCTGAGAAGGATTGGGGGCCGGGTTGTGGGGGCGATTCCTGAGTGAAGGGAGGGATACCTTGCTAGACCTACCCTCCACTCTACTGAATTCCTACAGCCACATGAAGGAGGCACTGTTATCTAGATATGGGCTCACCCCGAGGATGTACAGACAGCGATTCAGGGATTGCAAAAAGCTCCCTGGTACCACTTGGGTGGAGTACGTTAACTTTTACAGCAGAGCCTTAGAAGGTTGGATCAAGGGCAGCAAGGTCACCACTTTTGAAGAGTTATTTGATTTAAAAGCCTGGGAACACTTGTCCTTAAATTTCTTTCCAGATCTGCGCCAGAACCTACTTGACAGCAAGCTTACTAACCCTAGAAGGCTTGCTGTGGAGGCAGACCGCTGGGTGAACACCCGGGTTCCCAGGGGCCCAGTGGGAGACTATGCAAGGAATGGGCAGGGCCCCCGACAGCGAGGAGGGGGAAGCCAAGGCACGCAGCGGGAATTCCAGCCAGGGCCCCAGCATAGCCCTGAAAGGAACCAGCAGCAAGGGCCCCAGCCTCCCCCAGTAACAAGCTCCGGTGCCCCCCCATGTAGGCCTGGGCTCAGGAGCGCCATATCTTGTTACAACCAGGCCACTATGCCAGTGATACCCAGTGTCCCCTATACAAAAAAAAGTCCCCTCTGGTGCCCCAACTCGCCAGGTAGCCAGCGTCGCCCTAGGAGTGGAGTTAGAGCCTCCTGAGGAGTGGGAACCCATAGCAATGTCGCTGGTCTCCCTAGGGGATGGAGAAATGGTCCCCGGGACCCAGCTGCCGGCCAACACTAAAAAATACAGGCAGTGGGTGACCATCAATGGGCACCAGGTAGGGGCCCTCCGCGACATCGGTGCTAGTGTCACGGTTGTCAGCTGTCACCTGGTCTCTGAGGAACAAATTGTACCTCACGGCTCCTGCATAGTCATTGCGGCTGACAACTCTGAGAGTCTCTGCTAAATGGCCCAAATTTCCTTTGAGTGGGGGGGGAGTCTCAGGCACCTTGCAAGTAGCTGTCAGACCCGCCATCCCTGTGGATTGCTTACTGGGCAACGATTTGGAGAGCTCACCATGGACACAGGTGGAGCGGAAGGCTCACCTGGAAATGTTAGGACTGCCCGAGTGGGTGTGCGTCACCACTCGGTCCACGCCTGCCAAGATGGGTGCTCAAGAGGACCTGGAGCCTGAGAGAGTGGCCCAGGTCCCTGCCTTAGAGGGGAGGGGGGGAGTACGGGCAGCTGGACCCCCCCAGCCCCGCGGCCCCAGAGGATGAAAACCCTGAGGGGGATGCCCTGGGACCTACCGGAGAATAGATCGCGGAACTGGGTGTCCTACCGGAGCTGGCCCAGTGGCGACAAGAGGGTGGGCCTTCCAGGGAAGAGTTCTGTCAGGAACAGAACACCTACCCCTCCCTCACAGGGGAGCGGCAGCAGGCCGCTGCCCAGATGGCCGGCAACCAGTCCGGGTCCCACTGGATCTACTGGGAGAATGGCCTCTTATATAGTGAGCCTAAGTCTGCTGAGCTAGGTTCAGCCCGTGTGCTGGTGGAACCCCTACGCTTCAGAGACTTCCTACTGAGTCTGGCTCATGACGTGCCATTAGCTGGACACCTGGGACAAGATAAAACCTACTACCGGCTTGTCACCCATTTCTACTGGCCCCGGATGCGCCAAAATGTAGGGACCCACTGCAAATCCTGTCAGACTTGCCAAGCGAGTGAAAAGAGTGGGGGAAAGCGCAAAGCTCCCCTACAGCCCTTCCCGGTGGTCAGTACCCCCTTTGAGCGAGTGTGGATCGACATTGTGGGGCCTCTGGATCCCAGAACTGCCATGGGCAACAGGTTCATCCTGGTCTTTGTGGACCATGCCACCCGGTACCCTGTAGCCATCCCTCTCAGAACGGTGACTGCCCCCGTGGTTGGGCGGGCCCTGATGGGGATATTCTCCCATGTGGGGTTCCCCAGTGAGGTAGTGAGCGACAGGGGGACCAACGTCATTTCTAAATACATGAAGTCCCTGGTGCATGTGTGTGGTGTCACTTACAAGTTCACAACCCCGTACCATTCCCAAGGCAATGGCCTGGTTGAGAGGTTCAACAGGACCCTCAAGGGCATGATTATGGGCCTCGAAGAGTCCCTGAGGTGTAAGTGGGATGTCCTCTTACTATGCCTCCTGTATGCCTACAGGGAAGTACCCCAGAAGTCCTTAGGGTTCAGCCCTTTTGAGCTGCTCTATTGCCACCCCGTCCGAGGACCTCTAAGTCTGGTAAAGGAGGGCTGGGAGACAGCCCCCCGAAACCCTCCCCAGGATGTATTTAAATACATACTGGCCTTACGGAATCAGACCCGGAATTTCAGGGAACTCGCTGAGGCGTACCTAGAAGCCAGCCAGGAAGAAATGAAACGCTGGTATGACCAGAATGCCACTCTGGTGGAGTTTCAGCCTGGACAGCAAGTGTAGAAAATGGCCCCGTGGAACCCTGCGCTCTCCAGGACAGGTGGACCGGTCCCTTCAAAGTGGTGGAGCGCAAGAGCCAGGTCACCTACCTGGTGGACGTACAGTCTCCAAGGAACCCTTTACGGGTCCTCCATGTGAACCGCCTCAAACCCCACTTTGAGAGGTCTAAAGTAGGCATGCTCCTAGCCACCGATGATGGCGTGGAAGAGGAAACTGAGCCTCTACCCGATCTCCGGTGTGCTAAGGGAAAAGATGGCTCAGTGGAAAAGGTGATTCTCTCCCCCTCCCTGACCCCTGAACAGCAAGAAGACTGTCGCCAGCTATTGAGACAGTTCTCCGATTTATTCTCTCTGGTCCCCAGTGTCACTGATTGGTGTGCCCAGGATGTAGACACAGGGGACAGCCCCTCTGTGCGACACAAAGCCTACCGAGTCCCAGACAGAGTCCGGACCTGCATTAAGGAGGAAGGCTCCAAAATGTAGGGGCGCTAGAGGGCGCGCATGCTCAATGGCCACACGTAAGTGAGGCTCCGGCACGCCTGGATCAATAATCCTTTAATTATCTTCAAAGACCATTGCCAAACCCGGTATAATCGTGTGCGAGTGTGGGGGACACTGAATCTCCCACCCGCTGAAAGTTTGGTGGCCCTCCGCTGCGGCGTTTTGACAAGAGCGGCGGTGGGAGAGCTAACCGGAGATTGGGCTGAGATCGGATGCAGCGGTGGCTCGGAGACGCTGGACTGCGCAATCCCGCAGCTTCTCACGAGGCCTGTAGGCCCCAGGATCGCGATGGCCCCGAACGGACCTGCGGAGGTATCATGCTGCAGTGAGGGGGCTTCGGCGACTAGGGGATGTGACGAGAGGCCGCCTGGTGATGTTCCGAGGCCCATGTAGCTTGGGCACGGCCTACAGTGACGGGAGCTCTGGACCGGGAGACCACGTTGGCTGGAGCCTGAGGCTGCAGCGGCATGACCGGACCTGGCCGGGGGGCTGGCATGGAGGGGGCTGGAGCGTCACCTGGCTGGTGTCTGGAGGCTGGAACAAAGCTATTGAGTGTGCAGCCCTGCCTCGCCCCAGAGACAGATAAGAAGAGCTGCGGTGGCCGTGTGAGGGTGGGCTGCTGTATCTCGGCGATTCTGAGGGCCTGCCGATGGTTGTACAGCTATTCGCCTGACTGTGTGGGATCCTGAGGGCTTCGGAGGAGAGGAAATAGCCCTCAAAGGTGTGTTGAAGTGCTACGTGTCCGGACCGGCAGATCTGTGGAGCACTTACGAGTTTGCCGGTCCCTACGGGTGGTGGGCATCCTAGTGCTTCCCACTGTGGCGGACGGCGGTTCGGAGCCTATACGGTGGGCCAGAGGAGACCCTATTGCTTCGTATTACTTGCCGGTGCCGACTGCGGATTGCTGTGGGACCACACAGACGACTGGACAAAGGTGGAACATCGCTACCACGATTTCCTGAGCTCCCTGGCTGCTCTTTACGGACACCTCCCCCCCCGCCCGGCAGGTCTACGGAGTCAAAATCTGAGAGGAGAGATTGTGGGCGTTACCAGAACCAGCACCCTCAGCTGCGTTGTGCAGGTAGCGTGACCGGCCCTAGACACAGAGGTGCGATTGTGCGGTGGAGGTTTGCTTCTTGTTGCCGCCCCCCCCCCCCCCCCCCCCCCCCCCGGGCCAACCCTTCTGGACTCATTGCATGGGTAGTAATGCGGCAAGGCACCTCCTAAACCTAAACTGAGTGATTGCATGCAAATTGGAAATGACGTTGGGCACGGTTGTTGCGCTGGTCTGCGCGGTGCCACCCCGGGAGCGTGGGACTTCACGTTAACCCTACCAATGTCAGGAATAGGCGGCAGCTCGAAGCCAGAACGACGACGGCAGCTGAAGTGAATCTACCCCCTGTTCTGTGTGTGCACGCGGGTGACCAGGAGCCCACGCGCGGTGACGAACACAGGGGGAAGGCCTGCATATACTGGCTGGGGGCTGTACTCCCTCTGGGATAGTGCTGGTACGGTGGGCGCAGGCCCATACAGCGGGGGTGAGGAGGCCCCCCGACGTCGGAGCGGTCTGTGATGCGCCGTATCGCCACTCTTGAGGCTGCACCGGAGACTGGAACTCGCATATGCTGGGCCGGTCTTCTATGCCGCAACGCAATCAGGATAACTCAGGACAGGCCGCGGGGGATACCAGAAACACTTCACGGACACGACCGCCCAACTGCCGGAACTCAAAAGCAGATACTACGGTGCCTATATCAAGGGGTCCCGGCAGTGCTCAGCGGAGAAGTACCCGCTGTGCGAAGATAGACTCTCCGGGCACCAGTGCCAGCCTAAATATGGGGAAATCAGATAATCGTCAGTCGAAGCTCCCGTTCGAATCCACGACTGCAAAAAAGGGCCCGAAGTCAACATCGGGGTCTGGAGGATCCAGTAGTCCAAGATCAGCGCGTGATGGGCCTGGCCATTCCAATATGGACATTCAGCAACTGCTCCTTGAGATGAGGCAGGGCTTTGCTACTGTGGTTGACAAAGTGGACCGCATGTCCTCTAGGATGGACGCTATCACACAGAAATTAGATATGCATGATGAGAGGATTGAGGAAGCCGAGCGTCGAATATCTGACAATGATGACACCACCGCCTCCCATGCCACGCAGCTTGCACAAATGGACAATATTCTTAAAATCATTGCCACGAAGAACGAGGATTTGGAGGCCCGAAGTAGACGCAATAATATCAGCGTGACTGGTTTAACAGAGTCCACGAACATTGGACGAATGGAGGATTATATCGAAAAATTGCTCCTATCTGCCATCGGAGATGAAGCCTTTTCGAAGCAATTTATAGTAGAGAGAGCACATCGCTCGCTCGGTCCACGACCTAAGCATGGGGCCCCACCGAGACCCATCATTGCACGACTCCTAAACTATCGGGACCGCGATGTGGCACTGAGAGCGGCATGCAAAACTCAGAATTTGTCATACGATGGGGTTACGTTCTCCATATACCCAGACTTTACGCCGATAGTGCAAGAACAGCGCCGTAAATTCATGGAAGTGAAGAAAAAATTGTGTGCTCTGCAACTTGACTATGCATTATTATAGTAGTTTATCAGAAAGGAGAAACAGACACTTGTTACACATCAGACCTTTGGTAAGGAAAGTTTTTAGAGTAACCTCAAAAACCCTATGCTGTTGTGGTTGTGCGGTATATCTGGTTCATCCGCCCCGCATATGGGTTGTTGGCAGTTATCATTGGTTACTCCAAAGTAGTGATGTTGCCTGCCTCAGCCCGAGGCACCTCTGGTCTATAGTGCAGTGTCCAGAGAAGTGAGAAAAAGTGTGTCAAAATAAATTCTCGAAAAAAGGAAAAAAGGTTAAAAACTGGAAAGTCACCCTAAGAGATTTTTATTATTGGTGCGATTTCCAGGTTGATTTCGGTACTACTAGATTGATCGAGTTACTGGATCAAAGTAGTTTTAAATCTACACAAACGTCGACATGTTTCAGCTCTGTCGGCCCTAGGGGTCTATAGAGCTTTCGTCAGGACTCACACATAAACAGACAATGGACTTTTTTACTCACACCATTTGTGTTGTTTTTAGTAATAACCTGTGTAAATTCCAGGGATAAAGGCTCCTCCGGTTTCTTAAAGCCGGAAGGCACTCGCTTGCATCGGGGAAACACTGGACACAGAGCCGCGTGTGTTTGCAATCTCGTCTGGTGCTGACTCTGCCCCCGCCTGTCCGACGTTTGTGTAGATTTAAAACTACTTTGATCCAGTAACTCGATCAATCTAGTAGTACCGAAATTATTTTAATCAACCTGGAAATCGCACCAATAATAAAAATGAACCAGATATACCGCACAACCACAACAGCATAGGGTTTTTGAGGTTACTCTAAAAACTTTCCTTACCAAAGGTCTGATGTGTAACAAGTGTCTGTTTCTCCTTTCTGATAAACTACTTACTTACCCTGGGGAATGAAACAGACATTCCAATCCCTAATCCCCCCTATTGATTAATTGTTATGCATTATTATATCCTGCAAAGTTGTATGTCACACACCAAGGGAAGCAACACTTCTTCACTAATCCGCAACAAGTAGAGGATTTCTTGAAGACTTTGCGTCGAGCACACCGTGGGAATGGTGGCCGTGATGGGATGCAGCACCGTGAAGAATGAGAGGAAGTTGAAGACTTATGAACTGAGCACCTGTATAAATGTGCCCCACTTGAACACTGAGACATTGCATAAACTGAGTCGGAGAGATACTAAACCGGGGCTGAGAGCTGTTGCAAGCTCGAGATACCATGGACGGGTATTGGTCTACTGGTGGTAATGTATTCCAGGCACCACTCCCCTCCCTTGATTACGCCTGCCCCAGGGCCGATCAGGTTGTAGGGCAAGGAGCGGGAGTGGCTTTATGCACACCTCTGGATGTCCCCCAGCGGGAATTCCCCAATGGTTATGTTTGAAGAACTAAAGTTCCTAGGGAGCCCAACAATTGTTGGGGGTGGGGGGAGGATAGGGTATGCTGGCAAGTTGGGGATGCTTCAGTGGAAGGGGGAGGGCGGGAAAGTTGACAAAGATCTCATATCTGTGCATAGGCTGGTAGGGAGATCCTCCAAAGTTCTAAGGGATGGCTATGTTCCTGCTTGTGTTGTTAATAGGGGGGGCTGGGCTAACCCCGGAGAGGACAGTGAGACATGAAAGAAAGAGACGGATCATGAATACACAGAGAAATGCTTTCAAGGCAGTGCACACCATTACACCACGTACGGTAAGACAAGGCGCGGAACACCCAATAGTTGCTCATCAGGGACCAGGATCATGCCACGTTGACACTGTAATATGGCACACAATACTTTAAATGTTCTGACATGGAATGTCAGGGGGCTGGGCAATCCGCGTAAGAGGTGCCAAGTATTGGCGTACTTAGGCAGACACCAAATACATATAGCTTTCCTGCAGGAAACCCATATTAATCCCCAGACAAATAATAAATTTGCAGGGCGCTGGGCGGAGCACACGCTATTCTCCTCCTACTCCGCATATGCCAGGGGCGCTGCTATAATTGTAAAGGGGGGGACTCGCTTCCACGTCGTAGGCACGAGAATAGACACACAGGGCAGATACTGCCTGATGTGGGGCCGGATGGGACACTTGTCGATTACACTGGGGTGTTGTTATGGCCCGAATATAGATGACCCCGTTTTTTTTACAGAATTGTGGGCCGCTATTGTGGACATTGGCTCGGATCATATCATATGGGGCAAGATTTTAATGTAACACGGGACCCTGTGATTGATAGGTCACATCCTAGCCCACATCATTACACTCACGCGCCTACTGAGTTACATTAAAAACTGCAAGATCACTCGCTAATAGACGCCTGGAGGCATTTACATCCTGATGGTCGAGAGGGCACACATTATACGGCTCACGCAGCTTCGTGGGCCAGACTGGATTACATACTCCTGTCGGCCGGCCTGTGCCCGGCACTCACGACGGCGACGCACTTAGCCAGAACATACTCAGACCATGCGCCGGTGAGGCTCGCACTGGTCGGTGACGAACTGGCGCAACAAAGGGGGAGGTGGCGACTACAACCTACTATGCTTCTAGACAGTGTTTCAGGAGGAATTACGGGATGAGGTGCTAGACTTCTTCGAGCGAAATAAGGGCATTGTGGATAGCGTGGAAACTATATGAGAGGCATTCAAGGTTACGCAGCGTGGAATATGCATTGCAAAAGGGGCTGGGGTCCTGAAGAGTATTCAAAGAACGTTAACTAGACTAGAACAGGAGCTGCGGGACCTGGAGAATTCCCTAGGGGCTGATTCAGGAGGTGACGTGTACTCCACAATTAGGGAAAAAGTCACGGAGTACAAGGTGGAGGCAGATAGGAAGTCAAAGTTCAGAGGGAAATATTGGACGGCGCGGAGATATGGGGAGGGTGAGAGGCCTGGGAAGGCTCTTGCTATGACGGTTCGGCTACAGAGACCCATGAATGTGGTGTTGGAAATTGAGGATCGAGGGGGTGGTGTATAGGGATACAACAAACATTCTGAACTCCTTTACACAACACTATGCGACTCGTTATACATCCAGGAGAACTAGTGCGCCGGATCTTTCATGATACCTAAGTGATGTGACGTTGGGATGGCTGAGTGACACACAACAGCGATTTCTGAGTGCCCCGTTTGAGCTGGATGAAGTGAGGGATGCCATAATGCATCTCCAGTCCGGCAAAGCCACCGGCACCGACGGGATACCGGTTGAATTCTATAAAACCTACATAGAGTTTATGGCCCCCATACTGAGAGAGGTGTATGAAGACGCGTTGGAGGTGGGGCGTCTCCCCCCTTCTATGAGGCTGTCCCTCATTAAATCTCCACGGTACTGTGATTCTTACAGGCCACTATCATTGCTTAACTGTGACGTTAAATCCTGGCTAAGCTTATAGCGGCACGCCTCAATCTCCTTATGGAGAATCTAATCCTTCCTGACCAATCGGGGTTTGTACCTGGTAGGGCGACATCCCATAATCTGAGGACCTTTTTTACTGTATTGAATAATATCACTGACAACCTGCCATTGGCGGCCATTTTCCTGGATGCCACAAAGGCCTTTGACTCCCTGGAATGGGACTACCTAATTGCGGTAATGGTAATGGTACGCATGGGATTTCCCCCAGTATTCCTGTCCTGGATTCGACTCCTGTATGACATACCCACGGCTAAAGTGCTCATCAATGGGAAGTTATCTCCCGACATCCCCATCTCGAGAGGCACGCGACAGGGTTGCCCGTTATCACCTTTATTATTTGCAATTGCACTAGAGCTGCTAGCAGCTAAATTGAGGCAGCACCACAATGATAAGGCCTTGAGATGCAATATGCGACAAACATTAGTCTCGCTATATGCGGACGATATCACATTATATATACGTGACCCCCAGCAGAATTTAAGCCCAGTCTTGAGAGAATTTATCAAATTTGGTGGAGTATCTGGCATTCAGATCAACTGAAGTAAGTCCTGCTGCTTCCCACTCACGGCCAAAACAACGGCATTCAACATGGACTATCCCATACCCTGGTGCGATGACGATTTCAAATACCTGGGTATCTGCATATCACGAGATATGAGGCTGAATTACGAGACTACTATGACCCAGATATCAGACCAAATTTTACGCTGGATTACGCTGCCGTTGTCCTTGGCGGGGAGAGCATCTCTGATAAAGATGGTTGTTCTGCCGCAATTGTTATACCTCTTCCTGAATATACGCTTTTACCCGGGGAAGTATTTCTTTAAAATATTGAGATCCGAATTGACCCGCTTGGTATGGGGCGGCAAAGGCCCAAGGCTTGCATGAGAGGTGCTGACCCGTCCTTATATTCAGGGGAGATTCGGCATTCCCGACTTTGAATAGTATTATTACAGCGCGCAGGCCCACTACGCATTCTTCTGGATCCACCAGCCCCGATACATGCCTCAAATAGCGGCAGAGCACTGGCTGGCTTCGCCCGTTCCCATAGAAGGGGCACTATATCTGCCAATGGAGGGTAGGGACAAGACACCATCCACACTCGTGAGCACAGTATATGCCTGGCCAAGACTGGGAAAGATGCTGGGCGCGGCCATGCTCTATTCTCCTTTGCTGCCACTGGTCTACCATCCTGCCATGCCTCTACTCCAAGAAACCCTCTTCCATAAATTGAAAGAGCGCATTCGTATCGTGACCTGGGGGGACCTTTACCATGAGGGCACGTTCAGATCGCTTGACCATATGTTCGCGGGTACGACAAGGATGGCCCTTGATGTCTTTTTGTATATTAGACTCAAACAAGGGCTGCGAGCTATCAACCCGGACTTTCCTAGGGAGCCTTCTTCTTTCGAACCCCTACATAGGATCTTACAGGGTGAACAGGCCAAAGAATTAGTGTCTGTGATCTACAAAACTGTGCATGGCTTACAAGACCGCCCAGCGCCAATCGCTCAGGCTAAGTGGAATGAAGAGCTGGGAATAACACTGACGGATGACCAGTGGAATTTTTGTGCACAACAAACGAAACGGGTCTCCGCCAACAGTAGGCTCAGAATCATACATTATAGGTACTTACATCGGCTGTATCATACACCTGCACGACTACATAGACATCATCTGAGAGATACATACGCTTGTGATAGGTGTCATGCACCAGGGGCTGATTTTTTACATCTTGCCTGGAGCTGTGAATGCATCCATGCATATTGGACACAGGTGATCGGGACCTTATCCACAATGATTAATGCCTGACATTACCCCTTCATCAGTCATTGCGCTGTTGGGACACGTGGCGCCATTACCGGCGGTGAACCGCAGGTTTGTTGCATTTGCTCTGCTTATGGCTAAGAGACGAGTAGCTTGCAGGTGGGGCAGAGGGAGAGCACCTAAGTTTAAGGACTGGCTGAATGACCTTGTATATAGCCAAGATCAACTGCTGACATATGCTGAACTGTTACCTGTGACTTCCAGGCCAACTGACATCTGGGCACCCCTGAAATGTTCCCTGTCAACGCAAGGTGAGCAGAGTACCCCTGCCTCATAGTGTATTTAAGTGTAACAGGATTGGGGTTATGATATGCGCTGAGTCCATAGGATGCGGTGGAGCACTGGAGGGGATGTTGGGAAATGAAGCGGAGACTGATGTTCTGTTGCTCCGTAGGCCCTGGCAGATATTGTTTACGAAAGATGATTATCCATGCCCGCATTGTATATGCTGTGTTGTTTGTGCGAACTACTTGATATGCTTTATTTATAATATGTACATGAATGTCTACACTGACACTCTCCGCTGTATGTTACCATAAAAACCTATAAATAAAGTCAAAAAAAGTCTCCAAAATGTTTGCTCTAGGGGTAGTTGAGTCCTCTGACAGACCTTGGGCCAGCCCAGTGGTCCTGGTCCCAAAGGCGGCCTCACCTGATACCACCCCCGAACTAAGGTTCTGCGTGGATTACCGTGGACTCAATGCTGTCACCCGGATAGACGCACACCCCATCCCCCGAGCAGATGAACTCATTGACCACCTGGGTTCTGCACACTACCTCAGCACCTTCGACCTGACCTCGGGATACTGGCAAATCGCCCTCACAGAAGGGGCAAAGGAGAGATCCGCAATTTCCACCCCAGACGGGCATTACCAATTCCGGGTGATGCCCTTTGGGATGAAGAACGCCCCTGCCACCTTCCAGAGACTGGTCAACTGGGTACTGGCCTGGCTAGAGGAATTCAGCGCTGCCTACCTGGATGACATTGCAGTGTTCAACTCCAACTGGGGAGAACACTTGCGACACCTCTGGGAGGTGTTAAGGTCCCTGCGTCTAACCGGCCTCACCATCAAGGCCAGTAAGTGCAAGATTGGGCAGGGGGTGGTGGTCTACCTAGGGCACCAGGTAGGGAATGGCCAGGTGGCACCCCTCCAACCCAAGATCGACGCCATCCTAGCTTGGGAACCCCCCACGACCCAGACAGAGGTGAGGGCCTTCCTAGGCCTCACCGGCTATTACAGGAGATTCATCAAAGGGTATGGCAGCATGGTGGGACCACTGACAGAATTAACCTCCAAGAAACAGCCTAAAAAAGTAAATTGGACCCCCACCTGTTAGAAAGCTTTTGAAACCTTGCTGACAGCCATGTGCACAGCCGCAGTACTACGGGCACCTGACTACTCCCAGGAATTTGTTGTCCAGACAGACGCCTCAGAGCATGGCATCGGTGCAGTTCTCTCACAGATAAATGAGGAGGGTCTAGACCAGCCAGTAGCATTCATTAGCAGGAGGTTACTACCCAGGGAACAAAGGTGGAGTACCATTGAGCGGGAGGCCTTTGCTGTAGTCTGGGCCCTGAAAAAGCTGAGGCCCTACCTGTTCGGGACTCACTTCGGGGTCCAAACCGACCACAGGCCCCTCGGATGGTTAATGCAGATGAGGGGGGAGAATTCAAAACTATTGAGATGGTCCATTTCCCTACAGGGGATGGACTTCACGGTAGAACACCGCCCTGGCACCGATCACGCCAACGCTGATGGTCTGTCCAGCTTTTTTCGCCTTAGTGAAGAGAACTCCCAAGGGATGGGTTGTTCTCCCCGCCTTTCAGCTGGGGGGGACGCGTGTTAGACCTGGCATTCTTAACGTGGGTCTCCTTGCATTCTCCCCCCTAGGCCTCCCACAGGTATGACCCATTCTTCAGGCTGGACTCGTTCAGGCTCTACCCCATAAGCCCTGTGCGAGGCCTTCTAATGATAAGTTAACCTCTACTCCACGGATTCACTGTGACCCCGGGGAAGTAACAGAAACTCCAGAGTAGCACCCCCGTTCTCCAGGGTTCATAAGACATACGTGTAGAATAGACCTGTAGAAATCCCCAGTGTAGAAATAGCCCTGTTTCTTAAGAGCCCTGACTCCTTATCCACAAACCGTACTTCGGGCCAGGAGAAAAGCGGAGGCCTAAAGCACCATGCCAAGTTGTCTCCCCAGCCTGGTGTTAGCGGGCAGCCTCTAAGTGAGAGGGGTGGAGTCGTTTCTGTCGAGCATCCTGCCTCCCAAAAGGACCGGCCCCACTCCCCGCTGGCCATCTGGCGGCCCTGCTGCCGCCTTTGAAAAGAACAAGGTGCCATCTGGCAGGAAGTCCCCACAATCAGGCAGGAGCACCAGGGAACCTCCTGCCAGATCAAAAGACTTCAAAGGCATCAGGCACTATAACTGGAGGTCCCTTTGCTACTTCCAGTCAGATGACGTTTGGAACCAGAGAGTCCTGCTGACCTGGTCGCGGCTCATCCGACCCGTACCTCAAGTACGCTTCATCTCCTGCATCCCGAGCCCTGCTGACTGTGTCGCGGCTCGACTCTACTTCAAGGACGCTTTGTTTTCCAACAGCTCGAGCCCAGCTGACTGTGTCGCGGCTCGACTCTCAGGACGCTTTGTTTTCCAACAGCTCGAGCCCCGCTGACTGTGTTGCGGCACGACTCTCAAGGACGCTTTGTTTTCCAACAACTCAAGCCCAGCTGACTGTGTCGCAGCTCGACTCTCAAGGACGCTTTGTTTTCCAACAGCTCGAGCCCAGCTGACTGTGTCGCGGTACCAGTGGTCGAAGTGGGGGAAAAAAAGTAGGGGAACTGTGGGCGGAGTATCAGGAGGCGGGAATAACAGAGGATTGGACTAGTGGGTGGAATCAAGAGATGTGGCTAAAAAGAGCAAAACATACCAATTTTTTGTATGTTTGGCATTTCACTGACCAGTTACAGCTTATAACATTATTTAATACAACCAATGAATAAGCTTTAATATATGAGTTAATTACATTAAAATTCATTTACAATATGGGATACGTTTTCAATCACCGAATGTCCCAAATACGCTTATAAGTGGAACCAGATGCCATTTATATCTAGAAAGAGAAAAAAACAGAGAGAAATAAAGATATTTCTCCTTGTTGTGCCTCCCTTGGGGAGGCGTAAGATTTCCATACATTCCCAGGTATACAAGTCCTTGTAAATCTAGGAATGCATCAAAAACCATGGGAGGTGCATGGGAACACCCACCACAAAGTGTGCCTAGTGCAGAGGAAGGTAAAGCAGCGATTTGCGCTGTGTCGCATTACTCCATATTTATGAAACTATTCCAATCTATGCAAAGTGGCTATGAGTGGCTTCATAAATATGACTTGGAGATTTGCGTTGTGCATTTATCACGTTCTGTGTTGCAAACATGATGCAAGGTCCTCGTAAATAGGTCCCTTAGTTTGGTGTGCATGCAAATCCTGCATTGTCGATCCCTGGTGAGTTGTACTACTACTGCTGGAACAAAGCCAATGGAGGTACCAATGGGTGAGGCGGAGTGGCCTCAAGGGTCCTGTGACCTCAGTGACAAAGCCTCTGTCTATCTAGGGTGTGCTGCTTCGCAGGCCTGCCTGCAAAACTGGAGGTGAACTTCAGTATGAATTGTGGTGGACAGGGCTTCAAGGTTAACCTGCCCTGGCCACCGTTAGGGTGCACCTACTAGTGCTAAGAGACCAGGCCTTCTATGGTCTAGTAGGGGAATGTGCTCCCTCAGGAGACTGTTCTGGTCATGAAGCCTGCCTGATCCTGGTTTCCCAGTTTCAAATTTGGTAGCTCTGGTCATGGTGCCACCTCTCCCCCCCCACCCGCCCGAACGCCTTTTGCCCCACTGAGATAAACTTGCACAGCCTTCAGCTACAACCCAATTGTGCCCAGTTTTAACACCTGGATGTGACTTAATTTTTGAGAGTGAGAAGTGAGAAATTGTGCTGGACAGTGCTGCTGGTTTTGTTACTGAGGGCCGGTTTTTCAGCCCCCAGTAACAAAACCAGTCTCTCACCCCTCCAGCTTCCTGCCTCCCACCCGATGCCCATTACACCAGTCCTGCCTTGGTGCCTGGGCCTATTTGTTTTCACAGTCCCACCCTGGATGGGGTACACAAGTGGCTCTGGTGCTCGAGTGTCACAGAACTAGACACCTAGGGCTGCTTTTTATTTCATATCCTTAAACAAGCATTTACAATGCAATGGTTTCGCCTTTGGAAAAATTAGAGCTATTGGCATTGTAAATGACAACATTTGTATTTATGTGTTGGTTTTGAAAACAGATAAATAAATGGCATTGTCATTTACATTGCCATTAGCTTAATCTCTCGCAAATGTGAGACCTATTGCATTTGCACCCACACATACACACAGAGCCACACACACACACACAAAGGCACACACACACACACACACACACAGCCAGCCGCACACACCAAACACAGCCAGCCGCACACGCACACACACACAGCCAGCCGCACACACACACACAGCCAGCCGCGCACACACACACACACACACACACACACACACAGAGCCAGCCGCACACAACACACAGAGCCACCCGCACACACAGAGCCAGACGCACACACAGAGCCAGCCGCACACACACACACAGAGCCAGCCGCACACACACACACAGCCAGCCGCACACACACACACAGCCAGCCGCACACACACACACAGAGCCAGCCAAGCCTGCAAATAAGATAAAAAGTAACTGGGTATACGGTGGTTAGCTAGCCATGTTTAATGCTAGTTTAAAGCTAGCTTACCATGGTTGGTTTGTAGCATGGCCACCTGTTTGAATGATAGATTTACCATTTGCATTATGCTTCTATTCCTATGTTTATATTTTTCCAACTTTTCTCTTTTGAAAGTTTGGCCTAAGCCATTCTTAAGCTTTTCACTGTGACAGTGTGCCCTAGCTGATGTATCTGTTCTGGGTCAAGCAGATTCCCTTCTCTGAGTTTTAGGAACTAGACATGCCCAAACCATCACTGAAGTTCAGCTTTCTTGAGTGATCCCGCTAGAGAGGAGAGCTGACAGCCTATGTGCATCACTTGTTGTTTCTGGCTATTCTTGAACACCCTTTTTTGTATCAAGCGTTTTATACGTTGCAGTCTGGTTTGGTATTAATATACCTATATAAAGCCTCACTTGTAATTCATATGTGGTATGAAAACGAAATAAAGAAAATAATGGAAACAATTTTAGTGTCTTAAAACGTGTGCCAAATATCACTAAAATCGCTTTGTTCTGTAATTTCTTTAACATTTGGTTACAACTCTGCATTCCAGTGCTAACTTACTTTGTTAAAAAACATAAATAAGTGCCAGGGCCCTGTCAGGAGGCCACTGCAGCTTACACCACCCACTCCTGCAGCCAATGACAATAACAACACAACTACTGACCATCACATACTTACAAGCGTGACAATAAAGATTGTTTGAGGTCCCCAAGGCTACATGAATAGCTTGACAGCATGTATTACTTGTTTTAATGAATAAACAACTGCTGTATTGTCACCACTACATTACACAAACAGCGCCATCATATGGCAGCTGTCATAAGTGCAGGTGTTAACAATTAAGTGCTGGTGCTGACAATTAAGTGACGGTGCCGAGCACTGGACAACCAGCTCAAATGAATCACTGGTATTAACAATAAATCTTATAGTCATACACTTCACTTCAAAGGAAGTACATTAAAATTAAAAGTTGGTATCCTAGCAACGAGGCATGCAGACAGGTCCCACGCTTGCCATGAAACAGAAGGTCAGTACTCTAGTTGTACTTTAGCACTCTGTCGGTGTGAAGCGATGGTAGAATGCTGTAGAATCACCAGCAGACTGCTCGTGAACATTTACGCTTCGTTAACATATCAATCATGTCAGAAGGTTTTCTCACACGGATGGGAATATTTCTGGGAAAGCCAACTAGGACAAGGACAGCAGAGGGGGTGAGGCCGAGCACATGTGGGTAGGCGTGAGCCGTGGAATAGGCGAGCCCTCGGGACCGGTGCCAGTGAGGGGCGCGCGGGAGGAGCGCCTGCATGTAAGCGTTGGGAGCAGGAGGTGGCTTGGCCGGGCAGGGGAGTTGGGTGTTCGGTGGGGGGCGGACGGGGGCCTGTGGGCAGCTTAACAGCTCCTCTCCGTCACACATTGAAACCCTGGCTGGTTATTAAGCAGTAAGCACCCGACCAAAACAGTCTGTCTTTGCAGACTGCGGAGACACCCCTTCCACAGAGCCCCAGCCTCTCCCAGTGACCGCTGCGCGCCCTGTGGGTCACGGATGGATTTATTCCTCTGACTCACAAGACCAAGCAGGAAGGCGAGTCCTCGAGCCCACTTAGGTCCTGGGATCAACTTTCCAGCTGTGCGCCGGGCCAGGCATGCGTGTGTTTAGAGTCCCTGCACACGGATTATGTTTTCAGCTCTGGAGAACGCGGGCCTCTGCCCCTTGCGCAGACAGTGGCCCTCGACAATAAGGGGAAGGAAATAATGAACAGCGCGGAGGGTTCGTTGTGTGGGGGGGGGCAGGAGTAGGAGTGTGCTCTGCCACGGGGCGGGTGGGTACGGTTGCTCCGGGGGCTGGAGCGCAAGAACAAGAAAGGGGTGTGTCATGTCCAGCAGAGGTAGTAGCATGAAAGCCTCCTGCTTCTAGCCAACGAGGTGCCACCGATGCAACAAGCCCAGCTGGGTAAAGCAGACACATGTAGTACAGGCCAGAGTTGTATTTTTGCCCAATCAGGAATCCAGCAGGGGCGCGGCTTCAAACACTTGAATTAGGCTACCAAAGTCATCCACAAATCACCTTCTCCAATGTATATGGAAAACCCCAGGCAACATTACTCCGAAAGTTAAAGTAGCACCATACTTGAAAGATTGAATCCATGTGCTAGCGAACGCATCCGTCTACATAGAAAGTGTTTTATAAGTGACAAATATGATCAAAACATAAATTACGAATAGGTCTGAATTAATATTAGTAACACATACTGCATACATATATTGTATTGTGAATATTTGGTTGAAATGAAGCTTGCTGTAATACTAAGATAAAGGATAAAGGTCACCGTAAAGAATTCTGACCGTACTACCGTGAATACCCTGGGTCCATTCCAAGATGGCGACCTAATTGTGCATTTCCGTGGTTCTCCGTAAGTCTGGATGTGCCGATCCAGCGCGCAAGTGCAGGATCCGAATCTGCTCCACTGTGCATTACTTAACTGGAAGACGTCAATGGAGCACACTGAAAGAGATGCTGCGGCAGGTATGAAGCATTATTTTGGGTAAAAAGCTTTAGAGAGTAAGGTGTCCCAATGCATATGAATATAATGCAAAGATATAAAGTGATAGTCGGTGGGACGAAGAGTTCACAGGTATTCATATGTTGTTGCCGTGAGATGCGCGGCGCCTTCAGTAAAACACTTCGGTCAGTGCAAAATGACCGCTTTTTAACCGTCGCTTCAAAAACTGGAGATTATTTTTTAGCTGTCCCCAAACGGAGGTGTCAGATGTGCAGACTGCCTACAACAAGTCAGGTCCCGGGCCGCGCTGTGATTGGCTGACGTCACGGGGGTGTCCCGGGCCGGCAGCCAATCACAGCGCAGCCCGGGAATGACGTCACGGGGGTGTCCCGGGCCGGCAGCCAATCGCAGCGCGGCCCGGGACAAAGGGGCGGGGCTTAAAAAAAGCACCAGAAACGCCCCCGAATCGCGTTTTCGAGAGAAAGCGCGATTGACAGCCTCTGTCTCCCAATGGCTAGCCTCCATTTATGGAGCTAGCCAATGAGAGGCAGAGGCGGGGCCGACGTCCCTACTGAAAACAAAAGTTTTCGAACTGGGAGGGGCTTTGCCCCTCGCCAGGTCGAAACCTAAAAACGCCACTATACAGCCCAAAGTCTAATGGGCAGTTGGAGAGAGTGAACAGGTTCCTTAAGGAAGGGGTTCAGTTGGCCATAGCATCTAATTTATCCCCTAAAGAATACATAAGAGAAAAGGTTAGCAGCTACAATAACACCATTAATGATACCACCAAACATACTCCATTCTACTTAATGAGGGGGAGAGTATGTCACAATGAGCTCACACTAAAATACAATGAATGGTATAAGAAAAACACTAAAACTGAGACCATAAGTGATGAAGTCAGCAAGGTTAAGGAAAAACTAATTGCCAATCAGAAAATTGTTAAAAAATATACTGACATGGCAAATAGAGCCAAGGAGAAAGTGTTACAAAAAAGGAGACTGGGTAATTGTAAAAAAAAAACATACAAAGTACCAAAGGGACAATCCGTCTATAGTACCCCTATATGTGTCAAGGAGGTTTCAAAGGGAGCAGTTTTACTGGGAGAAAAAGGTTGGTGGGGCAAAGATGATGTGGTGAAGTTAAAATCAGGACAGGAACAGATCATAATGAAAGGAAAGTCAGGGTAACTAAAGAATAGCAGTGACAGTTTACTAGATTTTGAAAATAGTACGTCAGGAAACCAAAGTTTTTTCGATATAACAAAGTCTCAATTCATCTGTAGTAGGTTTAGACACTACTGTAAACATCATGTCAAACAAAACCATCAGAAAAGGTGTGGACAATACTTCTGAAGTGGGAATAAACAGTGATAAGACAGGCTGTAATTAATTGAAAAAATGAAAATTGTGAAATTACTACAGGAAAAGACAATCAACAAGATCTTTGTCATACTTTGCAACCACAGACCATGTCGGGCAGAGAAGTGAGTTCCCAGACGATATGATGATTTTGTTTTGTTTTGAACAGTTCTTTATTTCTTCTGCTTCGCAAAAAAAGATGTTGTGTATTGTAACTTAGCTTTATTTATCGTAACGTTTATCCATGCTGTTCTTTATGGAAACCCTATTAGTCTGTTTTTCCTTGTAGTTCTTTATCATACGTAATCTATGAGTCATCCTAGAACCTTCGGAGACTTCGCCGTTACCTTTTGACCTGGTCAGTCCGTTATTATGTATTCCCCTGTTGGCCTTTATTATATACTATCTAAATAAATTACTTATTTTAACACTTCACCGGAGTCTATCATCTTTTGCCACTACAGTAATCTTTTGGGCTTCAATGCTTGAACTTTAACATGAAGGTTTGGTTCGATTTGCAGGTTCTCTGCTAGCTCCGCAATTTAAGTTTCAAATGGGTGGAGGAGCCCCCTGTAAGTACTTTGCAGGGGAGCACCCTCAAGTTCCGTTAGACCACTAGTACTGCGAGGAGGGTTTAAGATCATACGGGTATCAGGCAGCGCTTAGTTATAAGTAACTGAGTTCGGATCAAAAACGGCGGTTATGCTCTACTGTCCAGAAAACAACACCGCGTCACCTCCCTCTCAGACTAGGTACTCACGCGAAGATCTTTGAGCATTGTTGCCAGAAGGAAGACGTTGAAACTGCGCCCAACCATAAGCCTACTTCCGGAATGAGGCGGGCCGAATTGTGACCCATTGCCGCCCGATTGGCTGGTGAGAATTTGGCGCGTCATACGTTCTCCTTTGGATTGTTGTCCTGCTGTACGCCGTAGTGAACGTCCCGGTCCCAAGATGTTCTGTGAAAAGGCGATCGAGCTGATCCGGGAGTTGCAGCGAGCCTCGGACGGGCAGCTGCCAGCCTTTAATGTGAGTGCGCGCGCCAGCTTGTCCCCTCACCCTCGTAGCACGTGCCTCCGTCACAAGCACATCTCTGGGAGGTTTGGCGCGCGTCATGACGTCGCTTCTACCACACTTTTGTGCGGTGACGTATCTCAACTAAAGGCAAGCAGGTGGAACGCGTTTAAGAGTTAGGGCCTCTATCATAGATTGCTTTGGTATCCCTCCCGTGCCTACTAAGAAGTTGAGCATTATAAGATGCATACCCGTTAATTGACATAATAGGAGAGTGGTTAGTTGCGCCTTCAGTAAAACACTTCGGTCAGTGCAAAATAACCGCTTTTTAACCGTCGCTTCAAAAACTGGAGATTATTTTTTAGCTGTCCCCAAACGGAGGTGTCAGATGTGCAGACTGCCTACAACAAGTCAGGTCCCGGGCCGCTCTGTGATTGGCTGACGTCACGGGGGTGTCCCGGGCCGGCAGCCAATCACAGCGCGGCCCGGGAATGACGTCACGGGGGTGTCCCGGGCCGGCAGCCAATCGCAGCGCGGCCCGGGACAAAGGGGCGGGGCTTAAAAAAAGCACCAGAAACGCCCCCGAATCGCGTTTTCGAGAGAAAGCGCGATTGACAGCCTCTGTCTCCCAATGGCTAGCCTCCATTTATGGAGCTAGCCAATGAGAGGCAGAGGCGGGGCCGACGTCCCTACTGAAAACAAAAGTTTTCGAACTGGGAGGGGCTTTGCCCCTCGCCAGGTCGAAACCTAAAAAGGTAAACAGTATTTTTAAAAAGACTGCATCCCTGAACACAGACAGAGCAGCATTACCCATTTTATAAAATAAAATAAGGAAAACAGCTGATAAGACATCAAATGTTTTCTACAGTTATTTTTAGGTCTTGCCTAGGCATCGCGTGCGCTTTCTCTCAGAGACATGCTGTTTTGAGGTATAGATTTTAAGCTGCATCCACTCTCCCCCACCCCCGCCCCCCCCCCTCCCAAATTTTGTATTTGCTTTTGTGACTGTCCTTTGTAAATGTTGGGCTTTGGATTGCTAATAGGCTTATTAGTCCCTCCTTAGTACCTCCCTGTCTCCTGTTGTTACCTCCCATCAGGACTGCCCCTCTTACATGTGTCCCTGCTCTCTACCTTTCATTAAGAGGTTGGATGCACTATTTACTTAATTTTAGTCTTGCTGAAGCAGGCACGTCAAAGTGCAAAGAAACTGCACCCTTCCTGTTTGCATTTGCAGCAGTGCGCCATGCGCGCTTTCGCTTTAATAATGCCTGCTGTTTTTACACTTGTGAGATGCCAGCTTCGAAGCCAGTCGTTGTTTTGCACTCCCCCAGCCGGCTTTGGCAAAGGCCGCTGCGTGGTTTTTTTTGTATTGCGCTTTCACTTTATTTAGTTTTAAAGCTTAGGATAGTTTTATGCATAGTTGCCAGTAGAAAAAAAATAGTTTTGAGGCGTTGCAGCATTGCACGTCTATGCATACAAATAATGATATTGCACTTACTGTTATATACTATATATGCATACTTACATTTATAGACTAGGCTAGTGGTGAGAGGTTGAAGATTGAGTTAGACCTCGCTTGAATGAGGTGAGTTAATATTATTATTATTAGTATAACATTTGTTGAGCCCTACTGTTACCCGTAGGTGTCCTGGCGCTATGTGAAATCTTGCCTGAGGATCGAACCAGTGTCATGCTAATCAGTAAACAGCCAGGTTTTTAAAGCTTTTCGAAAGGCCATAAGGCTCGACGTACCTCTAAGATATAGGGGAAGCTTGTTCCAAGTTATTTATTTATTTGAATTACGTAAGGAAGAGTGTACCCCTGATGTGATTTGGAAGACATTTATTTCCATGGAAGAGTTCAGAGTAGTCGAAAGAGTTAGAACTTTGAGGGAGCACACTGAAGGGCGATAAGAGGATGATGGTTAGCTGATCTCATGGAACCAATGGAAGTGTTCAAGACCACTACCCATTGGGCGAGGTAGAAGGAAATGACTCTGAATGGCTTCGCAGGCTAGACTTGAAAGACTCTTGTAATTCACCCTATGTGTGGCTGATGGCTCAATACTTTGTGTGGGTTTCCTGGGGCAGGAGGGGTCAGACCTTGTGTGCTGTATGGAATGCCAGAGTGTTCACCACGGTAAACAAACACAATATTATTTTATACAGTAGTTTTTTGAATTGTCAGAACTTGTTTAAAAACAACCTTTGTTAAGCTTTAAATTGTTAGTTTGTGATCAGGTGGCTGACTGTGGTGAAAATTCTACTTGAACAATTATAAATGGCTATACTTGAACTGGTATGAAGTGGTTGAAACTGGATCCATTTGCATCCTATCAGTTGTTTTTTATGTATTATTGTACATATGATAAATACAAAATGTATAAAATAAAGAATGTATGTAATTAAGAAGGGGATTTGCACTGGTTAAATACTAGTTTAAATCAATATAGACTAATAGATGCCAATTCTAATATGTAGCTGCAGTGAACATAGATGTTTTCCATTTTGTTTCCAGCCTATGCCAAAATCCAGCTGGACAACGTTCATTACTCTTGGGTTTTTGTTTATGTCACCTTTCAAACCTTTTTCTTTGCTGTTAATTACTGCATTGCTTAATGCTTCTAATCGGGTTCAGTGAAACTATGTGTAATTAATAGAAGTGCAGTTCAGTTCAATAACCGCTGATCACGTGTCTGGGCAGATTTTGTATATTGCTTCATGAGTATGTTTATAAGGGTCGGTGCTGTTGGACAGAGATCATAATAAATTGTATGGAAACCCCTCGTGTTCTCTGTACATTGTAAGGGGCAGATTTACAAGCCCCTTGCACCTCTTTTATTCCGCTGTTGCGTCACTTTTGTGACGCAGCGGCGGCGCAAGAGATGCGCCATGGTGCGGGGTATTTACAACGTGACGCATCACCCAGATGCATCACGTTGTAAAGCCCTGCACCAGAAGGAGGCGTTCCTGTACAGGGAAGGGGGGGGGGGGGCTTTCCAGAGCAGGAACGCCGCCTAAAAGTGGCTGAGTGAAATCTACAAGATTTCACTCAGTCACTTTGGGGCCCATGCTGCTTCAAAACCCTGCGCCTGCTTGAAGCAGGGGTAAGGATTGACGCAGCATTGTGACAATAGGGCCCCCAGAGCATTGCTGGAGCTGCGTCACGCTTGCGACGCAACTCCAGCAATGTGCCGCTTTTACGGGACAGATGCATCACGCATCTGTGCCATTTTTGCCCCATGGTGAGCCGCATTGTAAATGCGGCGCATCAATGGTGGCGGCGGCATGGCGCACAATAACTGGCGCATCCCTGGGGATGCACTAGTTATTGTAAATCTGCCCCTAAGTTCTTGCTTTGTTTGCTGTTTTTACGTGTATACTGTGATTTTCTTTGTATGTGCTTTTATAATTGCGAATTTACTATAAACAGCGCTCGGTATACAAGATTGTCAAAGTTTGCTTTTCACAAACATGGACAAGCATTTACAGTGGAATATGTCTCGCATTTGCGAGACTTTGAGCTATTGGCATTGTAAATGACAAACCTTTTATCTGTATATGGTTTTGAAAACAGATAAATAAAAGGCATTGTCATTAACAATACCATTACCTTTAAATTTCGCAAATGCGTGACCTATTGCATTCATTGTAAATACTTATTTTTAAAAGCGCCAAGGTTTGGGCACAGTCTGCTAGGAATTCTTTGTGGTGTCGTCAGACTGAGTGAGCCCCAAAACAAAAGGCAGATGAGGTCAAGGGTGGTGTGTAAATACATCCTGATGTGACCATTGTATTTGTCACAGTGGGGGCAGGCAGGGGGCCGCCTCACTAAATGAGGTTTAAATCACTGCAGCAGCCGGCCATCAAAGGAAGCCTGTTTCACTGCTGATTGATTGCTCCTACAGTGAAACGCTTCTCCTACAGTATTGTGGGGCAGGCTCCTGGGCCCAGATACAGATGGGAACGGGGAGGAAGTTGTGGCGACTACAGAGGCTTTCCTCAATCTGCATCACACAGGGCTGGACAATCACGCCGTACTTTATACCTTTGTACCATTTCTGTCATCCTGGGACGCATTTTTAAAATATAGAAGTTAGGGAACGGACTATGTTAAATTTTAAAAGTAAGGGCACGCCGTGCCCTTCCGTCCCCGCCCACTTCTACCACTGCGCGGCACGACTCTCAAGGACGCTTTGTTTTCCAACAGTTCGAGCCCAGCTGACTGTGTACTGGCTCAACTCTCAAGGACGCTTTGTTTTCCAACAGCTCGAGCCCAGCTGACTGTGTCACGGCTCGACTCTCAAGGACGCTTTGTTTTCCAACAGCTCGAGCCCAGCTGACTGTGTCGCAGCTCGACTCGTACGCTAGTACGCATCGTCCCCTGCCTCTGAGCCCAGCAGCCTTTTACCGCGGCTCGAAATCAGCGAGCCAAACTCCATGTACGCTCCGTACCCCACAGAGCAGCAGCCTTTCACTGCGGCTCGAGATCAGCAAGCCAAACTCCAGGTACGCTCCGTACCCCACAGAGCAGCGGCCTTTCAACGCGGCTCGAGATCAGTGAGCCGAACTCCAGGTACGCTCCGTACCCCACCGCCCAGCAGCCTTTCAACGCGGCTCGAGATCAGCGAGCTGAACTCCAGGTGCGCTCCGTACCCCACTGCGCAGCAGCCTCTCAACACGGCTCGAGATCAGCGAGCCGACCTCCAGGTACGCTCTGCACCCCACAGTGCAGCAGCCTCCCAACGCAGCTCGAGATCAGCGAGCCGGACGTCAGGTATGCCTCGTACCTCCCGCCGCAAACCCTCAGCTACTCATCGCGGTTCCCCAGAACCGACCCGGATTGCCGTACTCCTCGTACCCGTGGATTCGAGCCCACCTCCCGGTTGACTGTGAGTACCTGAGTCGCCACCACGACTCGAAACCAGAGCAAACTGTGCCTCACAACAACGCGCATGGGGTTGCCTCTGTCCCCAACCTTATAGTAGTGTGTACCCCTTTTCCCTTCTTTGCCTGGTGACAAATGTTATATAAAGAACCCCCTATTTTTATATCCAACTGGTGTAGTGTCCATTTGTAGTGTGGTGAGACCTTACTGCGCATGACCATAAATGTGTGACCCTCTCATCTGAGGATCAGACTAAAGTGCTTGGCAACGTTACTGAGGGGAGGGGGGGGGGGGGGTAACTGTCTACCCACCCTAGAGGAGGTGGGTCCCTGTTTGGTCAGAAGTATCTTCCTCTGCCAACCAGATACCCCCAAATTTAACACAGGATATATTCAAAGTACATGGTTAATTTGCTGTTGATGTAAAATTAACAGATGTTTTGTGATGCTAGATGAACTTAAGGTTGAATTCCTTATGTGGCATGATAAAACGTCCAACATGGAGCCCAGAAGTTGATGGATCGTGAGACAAGCCACAGACAATTTTACTTTTCAGGAAGTCGAATGCTCTCACAAGATGTTGGGTGGTGGTCCTTTTGTGAGTTGAAGCTTTTATTGAGTGAACAGTTTGGCAGCTGCCCGCTTCCCCAACCAGTAATTTCTTCCTGTGAACTACTGTTACTGTTTGAGTGCTGCTAAGAACTTCATCGTGGGAGAAAAGCTTTTGTTTATATGAGTATGTAACTTTGACCCTGGAGACATCCACCTGGTATGATTGTTTTTGATTTCTGTTCAGAGACGATAAAGTGTGTAAACTTTGGAAATCAGATCATGATTTAAAAGCACAGACATTTTCTGATGTCCTGAACTTTGAGTTTTGAAAAAGAAAACAAAACGTTTGAACTATGCTGTTCAAAAATCATGAGGAGTTGGGCACTACATTCATGACACTCTATATTCTGATATTAATGTTTGACAAGGAATTGTATGTTCACATTTGTTTTATGAAAAAGCTTGCTAATTGGAGTTAGTTTTTATGGGGTATGGAAGGCTGTAAATTACAGCTTTCGGATAAAGACTGTATGAGAGAATTAACTTAGTTAATTGAAGATAAGTTTCAAAATATAGCAAGCATAAATCATGGCATTTGGAAGACAGTGAATGCAATTTAAATCTTCAGAGGTTATTTACAGACGTTCAATGTGCCTCTTAGCAGATTCAGTGTAAGGAGAGAATTACTGGTTAAACAATATTTTGTATAATGAACTTTTTGCTGCTCTTCAGAATCCTCGGCATTGAGGTGAGTGTAAATACACATAATGATGATTTGAGTGTATTACAGTTTATACATACATTCCAAGGGTATGCACATTGCCATATTTGATTAATTCAATACAGAAGAGACAGCTGAGAAAATAGATTTAAACCAAAAGATATATCAGTTTCTCAAGTGAGAGAATTTCAAAAGTTATATTTATATGCTAGTAAAACATTCTTTTGACTTAGATTGCCACAGAAGAAAGACTGGAAATTCAGCCGTCACAGTGAGAGGTGCATCTGAACCAGCTGTCTGTTTTCTCCTCCCAAATCTCCTTTCCTCTGGAGACTCACCATGCCAACAGTAAATTCTTTTTGGACAGTGGATTCTGGTACAACAAGTTAGAAAGTATTTCAGAAGTTGTGCAGTCCCAACAAGAAAGGTATAAAAGAAATGTGAAACGAGCAGGAGGTTGAACGCAGGGTATGGTTACCGGCCAGGTCTGTGCCCAGCCAACCATCATTCACAGCCTATAGCTGTGTCTGGTGTGGGGTTGGCGTTATGTGTGGTAATAAAATATTACTTCATAGTGACAAAAACAAGAAATTCACTGAAAAAAACAAATGTTAAAGTGACGTTAGAGTTAGGTATGGGAATATTATCGTACATGCATTAAACAAAAAAGTTAGAAATTCACTGAAAAATCAAGGTTATGTTGTAGTTAGGTATGGTTAGAACATCTTACTTTACATTAAAAAAACTTTGAAATTCACTGAAAAGGGATGTTATAGCTAGGTGAGAATGTCAGTTAAAACATACCTCTTTAAACAAAAAAAACACTGAAATTCACCAGTTATAGTACCTATAACCCGCACCCTCGCCATACACTTCTAATTACTAAACATATTACATCACTCATGATGTTCTATGACATTATTGATAACATCACTGCAACATCATTGTGAAAACAATCCATGTAGGATAAGCGAGTTATACTTACTTTAGGTCACAACTTATAGTTACTTGAGATAACTATAACTGGTGAATTTCAGTAGTTTTGTATGGTTAAAAAATTATGTGTTAGCTGGCATATTCACCTAAATATAACGTCCCTTTAACTTTTCTTTTTTTTGGTGAAAATAATATATATATATATATATATATATATATATATATATATATATATATATATATATATATATATATATATATATATATATATATATATCTAAAACTTTTTGTCTTATAGATAGATTATATTTGTAGAAAAGATTTTCCAATTACGGTAAATCAATTATTGTGTATGCATTTAAGCAATTACTTCTGAAAATATTGAAGCCAGTTGGAAAAAACTATTACAAGACACTGTGAATGTATTTAAACATGAAAGTAGCTTGTCTATGTCTATGAAGAAGCATGGTGCACTTGCACTTTAAATATTGGGGCTATTCATTACGCATGATCAGGTGATCAAGGCTGCTTGGACGGCCGAAACGTGTCATGACTGGATGTGAGAAAACAATAAAATAATGGTGAAGTACAGAATTGGTCTGCGCCCGTGATTCCGCGTTCATGCGGTGTTTTTCGCGAGTTGCTGCTGATATATATATATATATATATCAAAGAATCAACGACACTCTGGCAGTGCAGTTTTGCTTATTTATTTTGCATATGTAATCGGTAACAGCATCAATAGCTTACACATTTAAACCTTTTTAGGTCATTTCATCACGGCTGTTTGTCCTTCAATTTTTTGTTTTCATACCCTACTATGCTTACAATTAAGCATTCTGGGAATTGTAGTATCAAACATAAAAGCAATAACTTTGAAAAACCACTGTTGAAGTCATCAAAGCATACAACAATTAAAAAATTGCATCAAAGAGAGGAGTTCAAGGGGACAATTGAAACCTCATTAATATATGATATTGTTATTGCCTATATTATTTAATTGATACATTGAATATCAGTGGTCGTTCAAAGTTATTGCTTTTATGTTTGAAACCACAACAATTATATAATTATATACATATAAACATTTATATGGTCATGTCACCTATCCTGTATGGATTCAAGAGTGGGGCTCGGCACCCAGGAGCATTGTCATGCTGATGATGCAGTGCTTATTTTCTGCACCTCACTCGGCCTTCAAAAGTTTGATTGGTAACTTTGTAGAATATATGGACAGCCTAGACCTCAAGACAAATTTCACTAAAATGCATTACATGGCTTGCGATGCTAAGCTGCCCAAGATTAGACATTTATATTAAGGGCAAGAATATTGAGAGAGTCCATTGTTTTCCATATCTGGGGATCACCTTTGATTCACCTTGTATCTGGACTATCTATCTAATAGGTCAACCAGGTTCAATCATTGGATAGGGGTACTGCTCAACTCTACTAAGTAAGTTGGGAATAAACCAATACCGGCATTATTAGAAATTTATAAGCACAAATGTTTGCCAATGTTAACATACGGAACAGCAATTTGGGAATATCAGGACACCAAAATCCTCCAAGTAGAAGAAACAAAATTTGTAGGTGCCTACTGGCCAGCAGTCCTAATTATTTTCTTCATGAGGAACTAAGATTGGGCTATGTAAATGATAACAGATTCTTTAGTATGGTTGGATTCCCACAGTGATTATTGATGTCATCAATAATATCTGAAACTGCTGCCGACATATAATATGTTTATAGATGCTCCTCTATTTGTGTAATTTCCATTTGATTTTTATACTTTTTTAATTTTGATCGTGTTTTCAAGTCGAAATGTGTTATCTTTGTATGATGTACTCTTTTATGGCTGGTATACAGCTGAATAAAGATTTTATGACTTATTGATAACATTAAACTAGTCCACATGTTATTACGGTTGTCGGTCTGGGTCAACAAATACATCACCCTTAATAGGGACTTGATTGAGGATTGCTTTGGATACAATTCTGGGCACAAAATTCCTTGGTTTAAACACATCAGACAAAAATCCAATGATCTATGAGGGCCAGAATTGTATCATATGCCTTCCCATATAATAAAGGGGGAGAAGTCTTTGGTTATAAGGTCTTATAGGGATATGATCTCATCTTGACATTCAAAAAACGTTTGTCACTTTTGCTTATAAAATTGTCATTTTTAAAGTATGATTGGCTTATTTTTTAAACAAAGTAATACAAATGTTGGCCAATGTAGCCCACACAGAGGCACTAAAATGATTTTGATTTTGTCTTTTTTTAAATATGGATTTTCGTAAGAAAAGGTTTTAGTGATTAGTGCTAATAGATTCTGGGCAGGGGTTTCACTTTTCACTTCTCATGATTTTAAAAAGGAGATTCCATGAAGGAGAAGCTCCCTTTCTCTAGGAAATTAGCCAGAACCTCTATAGATGCGCTTACAATACCTTGGTCAAGACATCATGTTAGCACCTGGATGGCCGTATACCTCTGTGTTGGTTGATTCCACTGTCCGGGTCATGGTCTATTTCTCAAAGAGAGCTCTTTTAATAGTACAAAGCTTTGAAGCTGGATCCATATTGGTTATCATCCATTTCTTAAGGTTGCTGGGTGAAAATTATCAGCAACAGATTAGGAAACCAAAGCTGAACTAAGACAGGCAATGTCTGTTGAAATTGAGGGACTGGTCATTGCATATGAAACTAGGTCTTTGTTAGCTGCAATTGGTTGCGCAAGTACTAGACAAGGGGTGATGAAGCTGCACTGGAGCAAGCAAATACTAAATCAGCACAGGAGGTTCAAGGATTGGAGCAGCCCTAGCTTTCAGTTTTGCACTAAGCATATTTACAAATGAATCAGAGGTGATGACAATAGGACAAAGCCGGCACTTGAGTCCTAGAAGCAGCTCATGAATTCTACTGCCAATTGCTGCTAGTCTGAAGGCTCAGATGACTCTCACTGGTCTGCCACAGGCATGGATTCCACTACCCTAAAGTTGGATAGCTAGGGTAGACTCCAACTGATACTGAGTAAGTCCGAAAACCTGTACTGGTAGAGGATTCTGAAAGCCCTGCAAATGTAACAGGGAAATATGTGCCAACTTTTGATCCACATGTTCCACAATTTCTCAATTGGTGGGGAGGATTTGAGATCACATTCTGCTTTGTGTGGTGTGCCTCCAGTGTTACTTCCACCTCCCATCAAAATTGCAATTAACGGTCCAGAGTTTTAAGAACAGCATGAGGCAGTTCCTCCTGGTGCCTTCATTTTACTTGTGCCTCCTGTATTTCAGGAGAGACAATAACATGCAAGAAAAGTGGAGGAGGCCGGCCTGTTCCACTATTTGGTGCATACCCCTGTCAGCATCCACTTGCACAGGGTTGGAGATGTCCACACCCTCAGGGTGGAAGAAGAAGCTGGGGGAGTCAGGTAATGTACCTGACTTATCATGCTGGAACTGCAACAGAGAAAAACTCTACTCCCCAGTGTAAATCTCCAGAGTTCACAGGCACAAACTGAGACCTGGTCCCCTGACCCATGCCCAGGAGTGGAGGCTTTCTCAGTCTCTTAGTGCAATAGGCCATAAGCACCCCAACCAGGAGAACATACTACTTATATTCCCCAATGCAATAGAAAATGTAGTCCTCCATGCTATGTTAGGAACCAAGCTTGACTCAACGGTGCAAAAGATGATCAGTCACAGGTGAAAGTTTGGTATCCTAATGGTCCTCAGTTCCCAGTTGCTAAACGCTCTTTCATTAGAAGTTGAGAAAAACAGTCTTTCGACCAGGCAGGTTTTCCATTCCGGGGGCTACTTGCACCACTTGCGTAGGCTTGGAGAGATTGACTCCATGTAGGAGAGGCAGGGTTTCTGGATACATGCTTTGCTACCTCTTTCCAAAGCATCTCCTGTTTGATTGGTGCACCTTTACTCTCTTCCCAAGTAGACAAACGGTGACAGACAAAATTAGCCAGGCTTAAAACCACAGTATTGTGGCATAAGTTACCTGTGTCGAAGGAGAACTATAAAAGAGGTAGCAAACAAACACTAAACAAAAAATATTGAAAAGATCAAGCATATTTGTGGTATATCCCACCCTTTAATGAGCACAAGAGAAGCAGGTTCCAATACAAAACTTTGGTAAGCAAATAGAACTGAAAAGGTTCAAACACACATGCGGGGAAAGGGCGTGCCTTGTATGACATACACATACATTTGTGTTACTGGTACACAAAGCTCTGAATTAACAACAATATATGCTGCTCATATGCAGTTTCTAGTCTCACTAATAGGTGGTTGTCGGGAATAACCATCTTTTGCATGATATTTCCCAAGATTTTTGCATTCACTACCCTATGTTTGCTGAACATGTTTTGACGATATTAGGACTATGCACACTTTACTCCTGCTAACCAGTGGTAAACAGCTTATTTCCCCCCTTCCAAACATGGTAAAATTAGTATACACCTAATTTGAACATTTAATTTACTTATATGTCACTAGTAAATGGCATTACATGTACCCAGGGCCGGTAAATTAAATGCTACAAGTGGGCTGAAGTACACATTGTGCCTCCTATTAAAGCAGCACCTTAAGAAATGCTCCAGGCCTGCCACTGCAGACTGAAGTTCAGTAGGAAACCTGCCATTTCGACCTAGCAAAATAAACCATTTGCCAAGCCTAAAATGCCCTATTTAATACTTCGAAATCACCCCTGAGGTTGGTCTAATAGTCTCAAAGGGCAAGGTACATGGTATTTTCTTACATTTTACATGGCCTGGCATTGAAAAATGTCCAAAGTCATTTTGGACTGCAGCAAGGCTACTTCTCCCATAGACTAACACTGGGTTACCTTGTAACATTTAATAAGTGATAACTTCAATATGGGAATAGCTAGAGAAATACTTGTTCCACTCGTGTGAATCGGAATTTAAGGTCCTATGTAATGGTAAGGTTGGATTTTAAATTAAATATCCCACTTTTAGAAAGTTTGTATTTCTCTACCTAAACCAAATGTGCCTTTCTGCCAGTGTCCAGGGTCACATGACTGTTAATAGCTCTCTTGGGGTGTGATGTGTATTTATTCTAAACAGGGGACAGAAAGACCTTGAATGTGGGGAAGGGTGTTCTTCTCCTGAGCAGAATGGCATGGGGACTGTACTCAGCCCTTCCTGGTGTTCAAAGGGTAGCCGGGGAGGCTGTACCAAGCCCCTTCCTGACTTCTGAAGATGCCTGCCCTGTCACTGGCAAATACAGCCCACAGCTGGGCCTATCTGCCCTTTCTTTCGCTAGCCAGACTGATACCAGGGAAGAGGAAAGAACTGACCAGAATCAGTTTAGGGGTATGCAAATGAGTGTCCACCACATACAGGCTGGCCCTGGATATAAAGTGTTACCCTTAGAACTTCTCATCAGAACTCCTTAACTTGTGGATACTCAAAGGAAGGAGTATCTTGCTGTCTGAAGCCTGAAGGAAGACTGGGCCTACTTTCCTTTAACCCAGGACCCGAGAAGTGACTCCCAGTGCCAGTTTGTTGACCTCCTGTTTGAGCTACATGGACACAACAAGCTTCTAGAGGCCTTGCCCTGCAACTGCCTAGCTGACCATTACCAACTGGACCTGCCCAAACCCTGCTTCTAGCCTCTGCCGGAGTTAGTCCTGACCCCAAGAGGTGCCATCAGGTCCAGGACTATTGGCTGATGAAAGCACTCCTCCATCTCTGAAACAGCAAGAACTGGGCTCCAGGCTGAAAACCAGAGGTCGTGGCTCTTTGGTAGAAAAGAACCGTCCTCCAGGTTTCCTGCATACGCAAGTAGACTTCACCAAGGGCATCGCAGGACATGCATCAGATTGCTGGCGAGGCCTTCCCGGATACAGATCCCGGGCTTCACCACCCAGAGCTCTTCACATCGACAACAACTGCCAGGAGCCGGACTGGGAACTCAAAGTAGCCCTGGCAAATGTTGTCAAACCAGCCCCCATAGGTTGTGTAGCGAGTAAGCCAGACCACTACAGAGAGGGTTTGGGGGGTTCTCCCTCCAGGAAAATTTGGTTAAAAAAAGAAAACATTATGCATTCTACAAAGCATTTTTCGTTATAAATTCAATTGTATTAGCTTTTAAAGCATATTTAATGATAGGCTTACAATGCTCCAGGATAAGACAATCTTTATTAAGGCCCTTCAATGATTCCCTCACTATCACCCTCCAACAATGCCCCTCATCCCGCCATAGTCCCTCTCTCATGTATTTCACTTGTTTTGTAGTGTTTCTCATACCAGATCATGGCGTTGGAGCACTTTACATCACACACACATAGAGACAATGAATAATACTTGTGTAAGTCAGTGTATAGAAAATGTTACATAAGACCAAGGGCACTACAGGTGTAGGCATTTTTTGGACTGGAGAAGCACAAATACGGGATTCAAAGCATAACACAGGGGTTAGGGAGGATATATTTACTAATAAGAATATATTTCTACCCAACAAACCCTTTTTAGCAATAATAGGAAAATGAAACACTGGAAAAAACATAACTTTCTAACCTGTACCATGCAGTTTGCTTGCATCTCTTTGATGGCAGTTCATAGCTCACTGTGCTAGATTACTATTGAAACTTATGAACTGCACAGTAACAAAAGAATCTTTGTGACAAAAGTAGTAACCCACAGAGCTAGCACCTAAAATACATGTATGTGAAATGCGTGGTACGCATTCCTTGAAGCAGGCATATTAGCCCCCTGTGCTACCTTAGATGGGTTACAACTGCCATTAGACAAAACTCCAGCTCACTTCAGCAGAAGGAATAATCATTAGAGATATCTTGACATTATCATTGGCGCTTGATATATAAAGAACTCTGCAGACAGTGCTTTTAACACTGTACCATATTTCAAAACCCAGGGAGGCTGGAAATGAAAGTGAGTGCCGTGTGGATTATGCTGGCATGATGATTTCGTTACTGGTGACCAACAGTGCAGCACTGCAAAACCGGCCCACAGTGAGAAAACCGGCCTCCCACCCTTCCAGCCTCCTGGGGAAACACCTGATTACCAGGGCCGGCCTGGGAACCACAACCGGCCCTGGCAAAGTGCTCGGCCGGGCCCCCCCTCCCCACTGGATGGGGGGGGGGGGGGGGGGGGGGTTGGAGGTGCCACCAGGCTCTTTGCCAGGGCTGGTTTTTGGCCGATTTTGGTACAGGGCCGATTTTGCAGCGCACCGGGGGATTGTCCGGTGCCCGCTATGGCCAGTCCGGGCCTGCTGATTACCGGTCCGGGCAGTCCAGCCTTGCAACTGTCCCGCATTTTTCACCAACATGACGTAACGATCGTTGTCCAGTTCTGTGCTCTGACAACGATCTCACTGCCAACAAGATGTTCTGACTAAGGCCTGGGACTTCAGCAACCACCATCCATGAGCCCCTCTCTATATCAAGCCTGCAGCCCGGCCACTGATGACCTTGTGAATGAGTGCTTGTCGCGTGAAACAGGACTTAGTTAGACGGTAAACCTTCCACAGGGATGAAGCTGGTCTCTGTATTTGACCCACGCACCATCACAGTTTGGCTTAACTATTGACTTTAATTGGGGGGTGTCTGTCTATGAAACCCCCCCCCCCCAACCAGTGTATCTGGGATACAGAGCAGATTACATAGTGACTAGAAGCCAAACAGGCAGCGGTCGAAATATCCGCCCCCCTCGTACACCACACTTCCCAGTCTCCTATCTATGTCTTTATAATATTGCGCAACTTGGACCCCTCTGCATGGTCAGTTGGTTAATAGCTGTTTTTGCTTTCATTGTTTCATATAAATTGAGTGACATTTTTATGAAGGCCCCCTTTCTATACCTAGAAGTGTATTATTCTCTAGTTATGTATTAAGCAATGTATTATAGTGCTATAACACCATGGGAGTCACCAAACGCACGAGTCTCTGAGTTCATTTTACCAGCTTGATAATTAGGAGTTGAAGTGGATTAATGATACGAGTTGAGGACGTGCATCTGTATATGGTAATATTATGCTGTACTTTCAACTGTGTTTGATGTAATATCCTATGGAACTAGCAATACAGTGGATGGGATATCCGTCACGTTTGTGACAGAGTATCCCATTCGCCAAGACCGTAATCAGGCTCCTTGTGTATTATTGGGGCTATTTCTACTGGAAACTTTAAAAAAATCCTATCTCTGGTTTTACTAATTGGATTTTTTTTGTTTTGGTGTAATTTTATCTATCAAAATGTACTCTATTTTGTAAATTGGTTTAGCAATTTCTTGTGTAGCGTCTTCACGTTTGAGTACTGAATTAATACTTTGCACATTGCCTCTAAGCTAAGCCTGACTGCTTTTGTGCAGAGCTACCAGAGGTTAATGTGGTGACTTAAGTGGTTCAACCTGACAACGATTGGGTTTATTAATTGAGTGGGGCACTTTACCCTCAATTAATAACCCAATTTCTTACAGTGCCGTGGCACTCACAAACTGAGAGTAAAAATACAACATGCAAGAGTCTATGTGTGTCCCGACATATAAGTGAAATTGAAATTGAAAAAAATAAGTGAAATGGAACACCCTTTGTGTACATGCCAGCTCTGTGTGATAGTGCACCTTCTCAATAAATGGAGAACATCCACATAGCGCTCTCTTCTTCATAAACAGTTGATGTTTATTCTGACTTTACTGAAGTGGGTAAGAGAGCCCAACCGACAAAGTCCAGAGCTCCTGACTCCCGATCACCAACGAGAATCAGAACCGAAAGAGGTCAGAAGCACATCAACAGTGCCAAGTTGAATTTAAGATGCAAACCATGAAAACAAATGTGAAAATAACTATGCGATATAGTATGTACTCTATAACGATCTGAAAGCTTAACGAGGCGCTCTCTTGGGAGAATAGTTCTGTGGAGTTCGCCCAGGCGTTGTTATCAAACAAAAACAAGAGGGATTGTTGAGGCAAGTGAGAATTCAGGCCATTTTGTCACAGTGAGGAATAGTTGGATTGCAGCTTAATATATGACCAACAGCAACTAAATTAGGACTTCTGCTCCAATCCTGGCCTCAGATACCATTTACAATCCACTTAATATGCTGCCCTTTCTGTGATAGCGCCAAAGGCCCTCTACTGCATGGTTAGTTTTAATCCACAGGAAATGTTTTTAATTTTTTACATTGTTCCTATTTAAATGAAAAGGTTCTGTCATAAGCAATGTAATTCCCTGGAGTTTAGCTTTCAGTAATGGTCGCCTCGGGCAGATGTGAGGGAAGTTTGTGAGGGATGTATTCTTTTTTGGTATCGAGGAATAATAGTTCATTAGACAAGTTGATGATTCCACGAAGATGTAGTCTTGCGATTATATAACAGTATTTACAATGACTCTTAAATTGAGAGCGCGTACCTTTTACGTAGTTCGCTTCTAGTTCATGCATACATGTGACTTGCTTATCAGCATCAGAAAGCTAGGGGGAAAAACAGATTATGGTTTAGGATTTAGTCAAAACAAACCTCAAATAGAAAATCAAAGTAAGAGTTCTGGGTTGAATTTCTTACAAACAGGTACTAATTTGGAATTTAGATGTCATGTAGAAGTAGAAATGTGAAGCCTCACAACCATACCCTAAAGAGGGAAATATACAATCTGTAAACCAAAGGTTCATGAAAACAAAGGGCACTAAACTACACTTCATAATAAACACTAAACCATATTAAATGAAAATGTGCGTGTTGTGTAAATTGATAGTTTCATTTGTGGATAAAGGAACACATATTCTACGTTTTTGAACTTTATACCTTGCAAACCTCTCTGATTTTCACATTAAACCACTGACATTGTCAAGAAGCAACCAGTACATCACTTTTTTGTATTCCATTAAAGGTAGATCACTAGCGGTCTACAAGATGGTTAAACGAAATGATGAACGGACTTTGAGAGATGCTCGGTAGCATAGATCAAGAAATAAATATAACGAATAACATTAACACAGGCGAATAAGTATTGCTGTCCCTGACAATGAACTTACAAGGCTTCATCTGAACAAGGTAACTTCACCAATAAGTCATGAGTCATGTTGTCGACAAGGCTGTAGATTTGACTTTATTGACAAGTTTATATTTTCAACATATACAGAGATTTCATTTAAAGACTCCGCAAGAACCATCCTGTCCACAAAAACAAAGACCTTGCGTCAAGTAAGATTTTTTTTGTATATGGTTAAGAGTCTTTTTTAACCGGCCATACTGGACATGACCACTAATACTAGCTTTGTTATTTCCAAAACTCGATTGCTTGGACCCATTCTTACATTAAGAGGTAAAAAAATAAGTGCTGTATGTCTGTTCGTAAATTGAAGGTCGCTCATCCAGATTAGACAATAAGAACGGTTGTTGTTTTATGTTTTTCAGGATTTTGTCTTCACTGTCCTGAGGAGAATCCCCATAACTAAAGGGCTTCGAAATGCGTCGACCCTTTTCGTTCTTTAGGCCAATCTGTCATTTATTTTTTTTGGAATATAAGATTATAATATAAAACTAAGTGGGATGGCCGTTGTTTTGTGATTTACACGATTCTATGTAAAATAGGTATTAAATAGTACCCCACCACGCTAAGAAAATATAGAACTAAAATTTCTAGGTGAGGTACCCCCCTTTTTCTAACTTTCTATTTTTCTAATTCCTTGTTTTGTGAGTATGAGTGAAGGATTGAGGTATGCGTATGAAAGTCACATGGAATGACTGAGTTTGTTGATGGGATAAATGGTTTTTGTCCTCCATTTTATTTTAGGAAAGAAATTCTAACTTTCTCTTTTTCAAATAGTGCTTTGTAGATTTCTCCTTTTCTAAAATAAGGACTCACTTTGTAAATAGGCTGTTTGTCCAATTTTGCTCTACTGTCCAAAAAAATTCCTTTGCAAAAATGTTGATTAAAAAATTAAAATAATTCAGTTGAAAGATTTATACAGACTGAATCAGTGGTCTTTACAGAACAATTGTTTTATGTGATTTATGCAACCATTGCGCAGTACTGGCATATTTTTTTGTTAAATCTTATAGTGGCGTGGCCTTGCTGTGCTTTAGCGAAACCCTTGTTGTTGTTTAACTTTTTTTAAAGTGGCATTTTTAAAGTTGTAATCATAAATCCAACTTTACCATTAAAGAGGTTTTATCATCACAAGCCCATTGGTACAGAAAATGACTGTTCCACTCATTCTCAATTAGGAATTACACTAAACAGATGTATTAAGGAATCCCTAATGTTAACCTATGAGAGGGGTAGGCCTCACAGTAGTGAAAAACAATTTTTTACGTTTTTCACTACCAAGACATGTAAAACTAAAAAGCATATGTTCTGCCTTCTTATTACACAGCACCCTGCCCTATGAGCTCCCTAGGGCCTACCTTAGGGATGACTTATATGTAATAAAAGGGGACATTAAGGCTTGGCAAGGTGTTTTAAATGGCAAGTCGACATGCCAGTCAAACTGCACAAACAGATTCTGCAGCGGCAGGCCATAGACATGTTTAAAGGGCAACTTAAGTAGATGGCACCAACAGTGCTACAGTCCCTCTAGTAGTATTTAATTTACAGGCCCTGGACACATATAGTGCACTTTACTAGGGACTTACAAGTAAATTAAATATGCCAATTGTAGATACACCAATATTAACATGTTTAGGGGAGTGAGCACATGCACTTTAGCACTGGTTAGCAGTGGTAAAGCGGCCAGACTCCTACGATCAACAAAAATAGATAAAAAACAAATATGCCACAATGCTTGGGGGAAGACCACTCTAAGGCTGACAGGCGTAACACGTGTATCCCCCCCAGCTGAAATTGAAGAGAGCTACCCAACCTCTTGGGAGATCTTATCACTAAGCGGAAAAACCTAGAGAGACCATCAGCACTGGCGTGGCCTAACCCAGGTTTGGGTTCCACCGTAAAGTCCATTCCCTATACGAAGATGGACACCTCAAAAACTTTAGATTCTCACCCCTCATTTGCAATAGCCACCTGAGGGGTCTATGCTCTGTCTGTATCCGGAAGTGAGTCCCAAACAGGTATGGTCTCAACTACTTCAGTGCCCAGACCACAGCAAAGGCTTCCTGCTCAATTGCACTCTACCTCTGTCCCTGGGGTAGCAACCTCCTGGAGATAAAAGCTACAGGTTGGTTCAGGCCCTCCTCATTACGGTGGGGCAACATTGCCCCCGATACTATGCTCTGAGGCATAAGCTTGAACCATGAACTCCTTGGAAAAGTCAGGGGTTCTTTGGCACAGGGGCTGTGCACATGGCTTACTTCAGGGAGTCAAATTCTTTCTGGCATGCCTCTATACCGATCACATTTCTAGGTTGTTTCTTTAATGTTAGTTCAGTCAAGGGGGCCCCAATGGTGACATACACTTTGACAGACCTTCTGTAGTATCCAGTGAGGCCTAAGAAGGTTCTCACCTCTGTCTGAGTCTTTGGGGGCTCCTAGGCCATGATGGTTTCTGTCTTCGCCAGGAGGGGTTGCACCTTACCCACATCCACCAGATGTCCCACAGGCACCACAGTTCCCTGCCCTATCTGGAACTTCCTGGCCTTGATAGTCAGGCCTGCATCTCGCAAGGCCTGAAGCACTTCCTGGAGGTGGAAGAGGTGCTCCTTCCAGCTGCTGCTGAGGACAGCTATGTCATCCAGATATGCAGCGCTGATGACCTCCATCCCAGCCAAGACTTGGTTTACCAACCTCTGGAAGGTAGCAGGGGTGTTCTTGAGCCCAAAGGAGATTACCCTAAACTGGTAGTGCCACTCTGGGGTGGAAACAGCTGACCTCTCCATTGCTCCTTCGGTTATGGTAATCTGCCAATAACCTGAAGTAAGGTTAAAAGTACTGAGGAACTGAGCAGCCCCTAATATGTCAAGCAGCTCATCTGTCCATGGGATTGGATGAGAATCAGTTTTGGGGACTGAATTGAGCCCCCTATAGTCTATGCAAAACCTGAGTTCTGATGTAGTGGCCTTTGCAGCAGATTTTTGTACTAGCATCACAGGGCTGGACCAGGGGCTACTAGAAAGTACAACCATCCCTAACTACAGCATTTTGGAAACTTCTTCCTTAATGCTGGCTCTCACTTTGTCTGACAGTCTGTAGATTTTATTTTTGACAGGGGCTGTCTCTTGTGTCTATGTTGAGGGTACAAAGTGTGTAGACCCAGAATGCGGGAAAACGGAGAGGAGAATTGTCCTAGCAACTGGTAACAATCCCTCTGCTGTTCAGAAATCAGATTAGGGGAAAGGTTTACACCTTCCACTGACCCATCCTTCTGTCTGGAGTCTAAGAGGTCAGGGAGAGGTTCATTCTCAACATGGTGACCTCAGACCTCTCTTAATGGGGCTTGAACCGATTGAGGTAGATAACCCTTAGGGGGTGTCTCGGGGTCTTGAGGTTCATCATGTAGGTTGCCTCCTTCTTCCGCTCAACAATATTGTGGATCTTGGAGGACTCCACACTTTCTGCCTAGGTTGCAAGTCCACAGGGGCCACCATCTGGTCGTACCACTGCTTCATAACTTCCTGACTGGCCTCTAAGTGTCTGACACTTCCTTTGCGACTTGGCCATCTGGCTTCGGAAGGCCATCATGTAGTTCACTACATCCTGGGGACTACATGATTGCTCCCACTCTTCATTCACCAGACTGAGAGGTCCTTTGACAGGGTGACTGTGTAGAAGCTCGAAGGGGATAAACCCAACCCTCTTCTGCGGTGCCTCCCTGTAAGTGAAGAGTAGGCATGGCAAGAAGACGTCCCACTTATACCTCAGTGCCTCAGGGAAGCTCCTGATTATGCCTTTCAGGGTCTTGTTGAATCTCTCAACAAGCCCATTGGTTTGTGGATGATAGGAGGTAGAGAATTTATAAGTGCCTCCACACGCCTTCCACATTGACTGCATATAAGCAGACACAAAGTTGGGTCTGCAGTCAGACACCACTTCTTTAGAGTAACCCACTTGGGTAAAAATCCCCATCAGGGTAGTAGTCCTCAGAGATATGGCCTCTGACTACCTAGTGGTATGGTCCACCAGAACCAGGATGAAGCTGTAATCAGAAGTGGTCTAGGGATCCATGCACTGGTCCCTTAGGCTCACTGTATAAAGGTTGTCCTCCCAGTAAATGGGGTACCTACCAGAGGCATCACCTGCTGCCTGGGTTTCAGCTTGTCACCTCATGCCCTCCAAGACTGGGTACTTCCTCTGAGCCTTGCAGAAGTCCTCCCTGGTGGGTCCTCTTCCTACCTTTACAGTATTGGTATGCAGTTCCTATTGTAAGAAGCAGGTAGATTTTGTGATTTGGGGGTACACATGATGGTGTGTAGTCAAGAGACAGGAGAAGAATTTCCTCCTTTCGGAAAAAGACTCTCACACACCCAGCCAGCTAGGTATCTTGCTTCATCATCGGGTCTTCTTATCGGGTCGGTGCTGCAATACCCGATCGGCACCTGTGATGGAGCCTTCTTGGCGGAGATCTTTATTCCGTATGCCATAAGGTGTAGTGCGTATGAGGGCCCTATGTCAGTGTAGGTGTGGTGATGTGAGGGGTGTGAAATTAAAGCAGGAATTAGTGGTCCACTCACAACAATTTTTGATGAACTGTGGCCACTACCCTGATCAAAATGATAAAGGCGCGTACGCTCACTCTAAGGTTGTGAGGTTATATGCTTGTGATATGGCTCAACATGTTTCTTGCCTATTATCAAATTGATACGTACTTTTAAAGAAACAATGGTTCAAGGGTGGCCTGGTAAGGTCCTCAAAAGAATAATACAGCGAATAATTACTTAACGCTAGGGAGCTTGGGAAGTAGGTTCATATGAAATATTTTTTATTTTCTTTCTTTCTTTGTATATACAATTCTTATAACGTTTTTCAGGTGCTCAAATAAGTGGTAGGGTGCAGAACGTGACATGAGTGAACATAGTGAAAAAAACGGACTCTCACACAACAACAAGGCTAAAAAACCACATGAATATATACAATGGAGTGGGGGTATTTCCTTGGGTAGGTCGACGACGTTTCGATCTGTATGAATTTCAGATCATCATCAGGACTGAAGAGCCTCCTGAAATTAGTATTTTAGTATAATTGAATACGTCAGGAAAAAGAGGGGTGGCTGGTTTTTGAGGCGTTTTAGACTATGTTGAATACGAAGTTTTTAGCAGGGTCCAAGTAGCGCTCGATCAGGTAGGATTCAGGGAGGGTCCTACAAGAACTCGTTATTCTTAAAAAACGTAGTTGTTCTATCAGTCCGAGTAGCGCTCTATCATTTTGATGAGGGTCCTACTGGAACTGAGATTGAGAAAAGGAACTTTCCTAATGGAGTCCGTGTGGCTCTGTAATCATTATGTGGACAGATTGTTTTGATATTGGGGTCGCCTGGAGTTAATCTCGGCTTATATGCAGCAGTAGGGGGGCGTCCGAGTGCCTGCTGCTTGGCTGTTCTCAAGTAGCAGGCACTCGGACGCCCCCCTACTGCCGCATATACGCCGAGATTAACTCCAGGCGACCCCAATATCAAAACAATCTGTCTACATAATGATTACAGATCTGGCTCCTCTCCTGAGGTGGCCTGCCACCTTTCTGCCTCCTCAAAGGCCATGAGGGCTATCTGCAGATCCACTTTGGTAGCCTTCTTGTCTGCCTTCCGCCCAAACTGAGTGCAAAGCTTCAGCAGCTCAGACCTGCCGAGGGTAGATTGCAGGCATCCATGATGCAACAAGCAAAGGTTTAGAACAATTAAATTTGGGAAAGTGGAGAAAAGCCAATTAAAAACTAAGGAAGATAAAAAAGAGTTGTAATGAGCTTAACAGAATTTGGATGGTAGCGTACGCCAAGTTACTGTAAGGCACTGCACAAAAACATGTCCGATCCTCAGCGTTGATCACCAATATTAGAAATTGGATCTCTAGTTGGCAGAAGTATGCACCCTGTCCAAGTAGGGACCACAATCCTAGTCAAGGTAAGTCAGATGCACCATAACCAAAAAATGGAGGGTGCACCCAAATGAACCTCCATACCACTTACTGTATCTCGTGGTGTGCATGGATGTTTCAAATATCACAAGTGAGTGTGTGGATGGCACCACTATCTGCCATGATGCATTTCGGCCAAGCCTGGCCTTGATCACGCCACATTTCGTGGATATAGATATATATATATATATATATATATATATGCTGCAATTATCCAAGCATTAACCGCCTCCACCAGATCGAGAGTTGCGTCGTCACAATAAGACTCCTTGGATCGAGTCTCTTTCACTCCATTATGCAAACGACCACGCCATGTGAGATTATCAAGATTTCTTTATTTCTGCCGCTGCCAAACGCGTTTCGACTACACAGTAGTCTTGATCACTGGTTACGGTTAGGAGAGCGCGCGGCCATTTTTAAAGAAAAAATATCAGTACATACTGCGTCATTAACTGCCTGTCAGCCGACAGGAAAGACAGACTTAAACTTAACTTTCTGTTGCATGTTCATTTGTTTACACGTTAGCTTCAACATAATTTAATACATTTGTTCAAAATGCATGATGATTACTGGTTAATTCAATTCATGGACAACCTTGTATTTTTAATAAAGTGCTCGGTGCGAGTATTTGTAATTATTCAACTCCCTTTTGAAAACTTTATCGACAATGACGCGCATTGGCATAATTACGCGTTGTATGTACATATTGTGTACCCTTTGTCAATACTATTCACAAGTTGGAAATATATATATATATACATATATATATATCTGAAACAATGCTGACAACTACAAACATGGATGCTTTATTAACAATGGTTAATCTTGATGTGATGCATGAAAGTGAAGTCATCTCGGAAGAAATGGCGTGCCCGCAAAAGCGAGCAGGCTTAAGTGGCAAACGACCTAAATCTCGTTTTTATCATCAATTACCTCAAGGAAACAAAATTGACCTCTTTCAAGAGGTAGTGGTTCAAGATCTCTATAAAATCAAGAGAACAAAATTCTGTGACAATTTACCAAAGGAAGAGAGTAAGGCCTAAAACATCTGATGGAAGATAAGATCATAACGATAAAAATGGCCGACAAGGGAGGTAGCATCGTGGTATGGAACACTTGTGATTATGAAGCAGAAGCCCACTCCCAGCTAAAAAACAAGGAATACTATCGAAACCTGGATAAGAATCCCACTCAGACATATAGAGAAGCCTTAGATACAAAAATACAACAATGGCATTTGAAAAATCTAATTGATGAGGATGAGAAAAAATTCCTAACCACAGATCATCCTGTCACAGCGACAATCTACTTCTTACCAAAACTACATAAGAATCCACTCAAACCACGAGGCAGACCAATTGTGTCTGCAAAAGGATCATTGTTTGAGCCAATTGCCAGTTACATAGATCATTTTTAATGCCATTTGTATTAAACCTCGGTTCTTGTATCCAAGATACTACTGATCTGTTGAGACATTTTCAAGATCTTACATGGCAGGAGACCTATCAACTGGTAACAATGGACAAAACGTCCCTTTATACGAACAACGAAAATGACATTGGGATGATGGCATGCAGCTTCTTCTTAAAGGAACAAAACATTCAATATAACCAACATAAACAAATGCTAATGGACATGGTGGAAATGTGTTTAAGTCAAAACGTCTTCCTTTTTGGGGAAGAAATCTTCCAACAAATAAAAGGATGCGCTATGCGTTTTTCCTTCAGTCCCAGATGCGCGTGTCTCACAATGGGATGGTGGGAGCAACAACTGGCCTGACATGGATAACATGAATTGTGGAGAAACATCACACACTTACAGACCATCACAAATACCACCCTTCTAGAAAGAATAAGGAACATTGCCCCGCTTAAAAAGGAAGTCAAATAATAAAAAAAATCACCAGATACTTTAGGCCCACTGGAGGGCTTTAAAAACAGTGTGACATAATTGATTATCCCGGTGAAAGGAAAATAATTCCTTTTAAATTAAGTGGTGAATTATATGAGTGGGCTTCATGCCCCCCATAAATACCATTCTTTTAAAGAGGATAAGGAATAGTGCCCGGATAAAAAAGGTACTAAAATAATATCACCAAGATAATAAAAAGGCCCACTAGAGGGCATAATGAAAAACAGAGTGACATAATCAATAATCAGAAATAAGAATATATTCTCTGGGGACATGGATAAAGGAAAACAATTCCTTCCGAAGTAGTGGTGAATTACACGCGAGGGGGCTGCTTGCGCCCGGAAAAATGATGATTAAATTAAACAGCCTTTGGCAAAAAATAGAAAAGCTAAAAAATAAACATATTGGGGCACATAAGAAATATAGAAAATAAAAAGTAAAAAACCAATACAAATTTAAATACAGGCAGATGTAACACACATAATATATAGAGTGTTTTTAAGGGTCACTAATAATATATAATACACACAAATTTATAAGGATAAAAACGCTCTCACCATTAGTTTAAATACATAACTACATATCCCATAATTCAACATGAGGGATTTGGTCGAAAATGACGACGTCAGAGATCACATGTTGCTGTAAAAGAGGATTGTACCATATTAACCGTGATCAAGTAAACTGTGTCTACGAAAGGCGCTGGTTGCTCCTCAAACTGGATACTTTGTGGAAAATAAACGAGTTGGGGAAGTTTATACTCTGTGAGTGCGGTTTCCTTAATCTGAAAGGATTAATGTGGATGGATATATATATAACTCTCGTTTGTTCTACAGGAGTGGGAGTGAAAGCGAGAAACCAAGGATATATATATATATATAATACATAATATATAATCACATACAAAATGTGGCCTGAGAGTATCCATTTTGGCAACCTAGCTATAATTTTTATCTTAAAACACACCTAGACGTAGTTTAGTCTAACTTGACTTTTGTAAATAGTGTAAATACACTTTTTTCCTTTGGGAGTTCCTTGAACCTAAAGAGTATTTCTTTGCTATATATCCCGCAAATAGCAATATCTAGGAATCATGATGAATTATGACGTAATAATTTGGTTCACTTCCACTTACAGGATAGGAACATAATTCTCTTCTTTCATGTGCCTGGCGACTTTCCTTACTTCTTATGTTTTTTTGCACTGTCTTGATTATGTTAGCATTGTATAAATATGCCATAGGACACAAGCCGATCCACGGCTTTATTTTTAAACGTGATCATTTCATGTTCAAATCAGTTAAGACCCTTATCTGGATAGAACAACATTCCGAGGTGGCGCCCACAGTGGCTCAAAGGGGTATAGTCCTATGTCTATGACAATGCTCACGACCTGTTTATTTATATAATGGATTGTAAGATGTGGATGAATGACACACTGACGAAAGCTCACGCCGAAACGCGTCTGTGCTTTTCTTTTCCCTCTAATTAAACTCTGGTTTAATCTTGGTCCGCGAGTGCTGCCTCTTTCTTGTGGATTCTAAGGAGAGTCGAGCGACAATATATATATATATATATATATATATATTTTTTACCTACTGGCGGTCGCCAGTAGATAGTTATAGTTAGGATCTACTTTCCATAGGAAATCCGCAACATTCTATTGGGAATAACTTTGGCGCCGGTGGACGAATCTTCGCAAATTTCTCAAAGTTCGTGGCCCGCTCCGCTCAGCTCCTTCCCTGAAAATGTGGGGGGATTCGTCAAGCGGGGGCCGAGATAAAAGGGGGGTCCCAAAACGTGTTTTCCCCATGTTAATTTCCATAGGGCGGTCGAACTCACTTTTAGCCCGAACGGCTGAATGGATTTCCACCAAACTTGGCAAAATTGTAGGGACTGGTACCCCGATGTGCCTTTGCTATGACTCAAGATATATGCTCCAGTGGGTTTTACGAAAATTAACTTTGAAAAAAATATATATTGGGCTACATTGGGCTATATATATGTTAGAGCCCAAATGTAGCCCAATGTAGCCCAATGTAGCTCAAAGATGGCCACCAGAGACAAAAAAAAAACAAATGTAGCCCAAATATCAGCCAGATGTAGCCCAACAATTATGCTATTAAAAAACCTATGAAATTCACTGAAAAAACCATAGGTTTCACACACGTTATAGTTAGGAATTAGCATTTAAAAAACCTTTGAAATTCACTGAAAAAACCATAGGTTTCACACACGTTATAGTTAGGAATTAGCATTTAAAAAACCTTTGAAATTCACTGAAAAAACCATAGGTTTCACACTAGTTATAGTTAGGAATTAGCATTTAAAAAACCTATTAAATTCACTGAAAAAACCATAGGTTTCACACCAGTTATAGTTAGCTGGAAATTTTACTGACATAAAACCATTGGAATTCCCACGTTATAGTTACTTGGACTCACTATAACTTGAGCGCCTGCAATGCACTGCTGATGACGTCACATATTACATCACTCATGACATGGTCAGTGACATCACTCATGACATCACTGATGACACCATCCTTGTGACAGAGTTACAGACCTCCTTTCAGTGTAATGTTTTCCTTGAAACACATATTCAAAAATAGAAACTAAAATTTTCAAAAAAATAGAGATACCCATACCAGTTTCAACAACCAATTCAGTAATACCACCAGCTATATACACATCCACTCATTCACCAACAGTTCTATATAGTCACTCATACATATATTCACTCATCATATGTAGTGAAACACCTATACATCCTGTTACACACCGACAGTCATCCAAATGTTACTCACACACATAATCACACATGCAAATAAACTATTGATCATCCATTTATTTGCATATACAGCTATACACACACTACCACCTTACTTCTAAGGAAACTTACACATACTTACTCTCTTAAACAATCACTTATAGAAACACATACTTATTTAAACAGGAACTCTTACAATCTCTCACTCTCACATATACTCACTTATATACATCAATACTCACATATACTAGATTAAAACATATGTAGTTACTCATTAAGACACTAGTGAGACAGTCATTCACTCACTAACACACACATATACACACTCATCCACCCATACAGTCCTGCACATATGCAGTCTTCAAAACTCATACAAACAGTGAGTCAGTCATTGATGCATCTATGTGCTAAGTAATACCCCCACCAAACCATACAGACACTCATACTGATACTAAAAAATATAAAACAACAAAAAATAATTAAAAAAACAGTGACACCATCCTTGTGACCGAGTGACAGACCTCCTTTCAGTGTAATGTAACCCTTGAAACACATTTTCAAAAATAGAAACTAAAATATAAAACATATTGATTTTTCAGAAAGACACACATTCCCTGGATGATGTCATCAGTGATGTCATGAGTGATGTCACTGACCATGTCATGAGTGATGTAATATGTGACGTCATCAGCAGTGCATTGCAGGCGCGCAAGTTATAGTGAGTCCAAGTAACTATAACGTGGGAATTCCAATGGTTTTATGTCAGTAAAATTTCCAGCTAACTATAACTGGTGTGAAACCTATGGTTTTATCAGCGGTGCTCTTTGGGGAGTAAGTGAAGTGGAAGGGGTGTGTTAGGAATGCCTCTAGATCCTCTATTAGTGTTTAAATGTGCAGGTCTAGGGCAAGATTAAAAAACAGAATGATGTTTGTCAGGATATTATGGTCCTTAACATCTATAGTTAAAAACTGTCTGAAACTCAATTCAGAAAAAACTGAAGTGGTCATCTTCGGTCACCTCTCCCCGGGCTGGTCACCTGTCTAGTGGCCACCATCTTTCGGTCCCCCGCTGAGTCAAGCTAGCAAAGTGAGAAATCTAGGCGTCATCTTCGATGCTGGCCTCAATTTTATGGCACATGCGAATAAAACTGCGGCTTCAGCTCATATGAAATTGAGAATGATTAGGAAAATACTACCTTTCCTACCGAACACGGCCGGGAAAACACTGGTCAGCTCACTAGTCCTGCCCTCCTTGGACTATTGTAACGCTCTATTCTTAAATGCCCAAGTCCGAGTGACAAATAAGATGCAGTCAATCCAAAATGCAGCCGCACGAATGCTGGCTGGGATCCCCAAGTTCGCACCAGTTACAAACATCATTAGGGATCTCCATTGGCTCCCGATACGCAGCCGTATCAAATTCAAATCGCTGTGTATTGTTTACAAGTCACTCAATAATCAAGGTCCCCACTTTCTCAAACAGAATCTTCTCCATCATGTCCCAACCCGATCTCTTCGTTCCTCTATTCAGAACTTCTTGGCTGTGCCTCGCACTAGAACAGTCACCTGGGGCGACAGGCGTTTCCTGGTTGCCGCCCCTAGACCCTGGAACACCCTTCCTGCACATATCCGAGCAAGTCCCTCCCTGTTCACATTCCGCAAACAGCTAAAGACGTGGTTATTTGACCAATAGCCTTGTATATCTTCTTTACCCCAGTTGCTGATCCATCCCTTAATTAGCGCCGAGACGCCCATGGGTATTCGCCGCGCTCTACAAATGTCAAAAAATAAATAAATAAATAAATAAATAGTTTGACATGTTTCAGCCGGTTTTCTTCAGGACTTAAATTGGTATTTTAAACTGCATCAAAAACGTTTATTCACCTATTTATATGCTTTCATCTAAATCTTTGCATGCACGCAAAATACAGATCATACTGCTCGGACTCCTTCTGGTATGGCCATTGTTGAAAGAGAGAATAAATGTAAGAGGACAAAATGGTGGACATTCTACAATATGATGTCTCCATGTTTGCGGCACCAAGTATAGTGCAGTCAAAAACATGCCACAAAATAGTGAAATATCTTGCATTGCATCATGTGATAAATGTTCTAAAACATCTAAAAGCACGTACATTTCACGTCTTTAAAAAGTGAAATCAAAAGACACACAAACTTATAAACATACATCACCTGCATGGCTTAATTAGTATTTTCAAGGCAATCAACGCCATCCTTTTTTAGGCAGAGGCCAGGGCCACAGATGAAGAAAGAAAAAGGACAACGGGGTCCAGTGGGACCTAGAGGATTCCTGGGTACACACAAGGAGCATGACATAATCACACCAGGGACCAAGCACGTCAACAACATAGTCACAACCTAACAAATAGAAGGCTCACACCCACCCAGATGCAAGTCCTTCAAAGGCCTGGGATTCGTACCAACACATAGATTTGACATATTTCACCTATGTTGTGAATTGACAGGTTTCGTCTGAGAACTGAGTCTCAAAGTGCATTTGGGAGACCAAAATCACCCAGAAACAACCACTACAAGGTTGCGGAAAAAATCAACATGCTATCTCCCAACCCACAGCACCCCAGTAGAAATACTGGCTTTTGAAAAAAGGGTACTCAGGATTGGAGAAATTAAATCCCAATAGAGAAAAGAATTTCAAACTCTAAGTAACTTAGAACGGCAGCATTGACTGACCTGCAGAATGACACTGAGAACGTACTAAAACCAGCAGACAAAGGTGGGAGAATTGTATTACAATTCATAACTGCATATAGGACAGAATGTCAAAGACAACTGATTGATGGACAGAATTACACAATTCTGGTACATGATCCTACACAAACTCTAAAAGTAGAAATTGCTACTCTGATTGATGACGCTGAATGTGAAGGCTGGTTTAGCAAACCGGAAGGGTACTTCCTAAAAATATTCTAACCCTAGAATCCCATATTTTTACATGCTGCCCAAAGTTCACAAAAATCGAGACCCACCAGCCAGGTGACCAATGGTTTCTGTGATTGGCTCACTCCTAGAGCCTTTTTCCGTTTTGCGACTTTTTTCCTTAAACCAATTCTTCCAAAAACAAGAATCTATGTGAAAGACAAAAAAGATCTACTAGTACAAATTGAAACCTAGATTACGTCGAATGGAACAACCTACTTAGGAGATTGGATGTAGAAAGTCTTTATACCAGCCTTCCCCAAAATAATACACTGGAAGTAATAAGAGACATCTTAGAAGGAGAAAATGTAAAATACATGACACCCAGCGAATTTATTATAGAATGTGCAAGACTGACTCTAACCAAAACTTTTTTTTAAGTTTTAGGGAACCCTGTTCCTCCAAACACATGGAATTCAATGGGGAGCACTTCTGCCCCATAGAGTAGCAGGGTTGTATGTATACAATTTAGAAAGGAACTGCATACTACATGACAGGAACCCCTACCGAACACCAATTTCAATGTGGAAATGCTAAATAGATGATGTCTTTGTAGTATGAAAATAAGACTTAACCACAGCATAAGCCTTTGTCACCTGGCTCAACAATCAGGACAGGAATTTAAAATGTATATACACCATCAACAAAGACTCACTAACATGTCTGAATGAAGCCATTTACCATAAAGAAAAGAGTCTCCAAATGGACTCTTTTCATAAACTCACTGCCAAAAGTAATCCGTTATAATTTGACAGTTTCCCACATGCCCAGTTTCTTCATCTACAGAGGAACTGTAGTTGAACCAAAATTTTCAAACACCAGGCCAACTTGTTGGCAGAGAAACTTAGCATCCCAAAAACCCAGAGGCATAATACAGAGGACGAATATAAGAGCAAGGAACCAAAATCGGGATGCCCTTTTGGAAACTTCCAAACACCAAAAAACAGATGCACCCCTAGTATGTGTAACCACATACAAATTAGCATCCAACCACATAAAAAAAATCATACAAAACTGGTGGATCTTAAATGCAGGTACAAGAAGCTGGGATCTTCCACTGTTTTCTCACAGAAAAGCAACAAGCCTACATGACACCCTAATGCATAACTAAACTTAATCAAAGACATGTTAACACCATACATACAGCACTAGGACTACCTCAAGTCACAGGACATTGCCCATCTGGGCATTGTAGTGTGTGTCATCTCACTAAAGCAACAAAAGAAATATACCTAGGCCTATGCACCACTTGGGAGCTAAGGGAACAAATTGCAAAACTAAATAAGAACTCTACTTCATTACATACCCATGTGATTTAAAATACATAGGGATGACTACTAGAAAAGTAAGCATTAGAATCATTAAATATAGAAGCACCATACGCTGAAGATGCAACTGCACCAAAATGAGGGATAATTTTCTCTCAGCAAAACATAAAGCAAAAGACTTAAAATGGGTTGTATTAGTTGAGACTAGGACCCTAGAGAAAATCTTGTATGAAAAGGAACAAAGATGGGTTTATAAATTATCCACTCATATCATTGGCCTGACTGATGAGATACCTTGGGGGAATATTTTATGATAATACTTATGACACCAAATACACAGATGATCACTCCATACTGGCTTGGTGATCAATGCATATAGTGCGCGTCTTAAACCTTTACGCATTGGATGCATTTGCCCAATGTTTTAGGATGCTATTTGTGATATTAAGCCTAAATATATATGAAACCTCCACACTTCCCCACACTGGCTCAGTCAGCTGTGATAGCAGGTGATATATAACAGGATGCTTGTTTCCAGTCCAGGGAGGACCTGGCCTGGCAGTTCGGGCTGGACTGTTCCCATTGGGTGCAGGGTCAAGACTAATTTGCATATGGCTGGGTCCAAACTGGAATGGCATGGTGAGCAAAACAAGATGGATTTAGGCCCAGATCTCTGTACTGGGGTGAATGTATGACATTGTTCTGCATTCTGTCTGTAGGAAGGTGGATATCTGACTATGGTTGCCCCCAACTTTTTGCCTGGTGTTTTGCTAGTTTTTCGAATTAGTTGACCTGGGACCCTGCTATTCAGGACCCCAGGCCCACTGCTCTCTCTGTAAAATGGATTCCATGTACCTTAGGTACATATCTAATTGGATACTGAGTCCCCTTATCAGCCCCTGTACAGTGTACCTTAGGTCCCCAGGGCATAAGTGCACCAGGGCCTACCAGGGGCTGAAGCATGTATTATGCCACCCCTGGCTGGCCACCCAAATCTGACACAACTGGCTGCACGACAGCTGGGGCAAGGTGGTGTAATCACCCTTTGCTTTAGATATAGTATTCCTATATCTAACCCTAAAATGGACACATATATTCCTATCAGTCACTCCTATGGCAGGCCTTATCAATCCTGAAGGCAGAGTGCTTGGAATTATGTGAGATGGTGCTCTGGCATGAGCTGAGCCCATTTGCAGCTTGCGGAACCAAGTCCTAATAGCTGTTCCATGATAACGCTATACCATATACTCTTAAGTGCATTATGTACCTCGCGTTCAAATGCTAACTTTGGCATAGCATTATCAAAACATGTTGAGTAAGGTGTCATACGAATTGGAATACTAACCCCTCGCCAATTCTGGTGACGGGGTTAGCATTCCACCCTTCTAGAGGGACACGACATGTATGTAACTGTGAACCCCGGTTAAAGTTAACTCGAGCCTCAGCATCACAAAATGGATGCTGTCACCCCAGACACAAGTCTGACCTCCTGCTGCTGGGAGTCCTTCCAGCGAGGAGGGCTCGGACAAAGGGTTTCCTGTCAGGGGCGGTGTTAGCACCATCCCAGACAGGATTTTGTGTATCCCAGGTAGGCAGGGCTGAGAGGAAGGTGACTGCAAGTGGCACCCCGGTGCTCACTGTGCATATGCCGGCTCAAACCAGTTCCCGGGGCACCCCAGCCCCTGAGCTGGGGAGAGACCGGACAAAGGAGAGGGGTGTAACCACCCCCCTCCTGGTCCCACCCATGGGCTGGACCTAGTCCCGTGCCAGCCCCTTTTCTTAGGATAAAGGTAGGAGCGGGCCCCCTTCCCAAATTAGATAATCTTGAATCTTGAACTACTTTCCACGAAAGGAACTCTTGACATTCTCTGAAGACTCTCCCTTGTGGCTAAGGAGTAGCCACCCTGCACCTGCAGGCACCACCTAAGCGGTTGCGGTTTGCTGCACGTCCATCCTCCGGATCAAGACTGACCAGCTCGACGAGACCCGGATTCCCTGCCATCTCTGACCTCTACCTGCATCATCAGCCCAGCTGAGATTCGTGGGTGCGACGAGACCTGTGGGACCGGCCATCTTCAAAGCCTGCACGACGCTTAACCAGCACGACCGCCGAGGGATCCTCGAGTGAGTGCACTGGGGTTTGAGAAGCCCCAACCCTGAGCAGCTCCAGCACCGAAGTCCAGCCCCCCAGCATCCACGAGATCTGCGTGGGGCCCTTCTGCTTCTTTGCTGCTTGCCACGTTGTCCGGTCACTTGCCCGTTGGCTAGTGGCCCTCCTGACGACGTACCACGACGTTTTCACCGCTTGTCTAGCTCCTCTAGACTGGCCCTTGCTCCTTGTTTAACAAGAAGTGCCCTGGACCCTCCTGGTCCACTCCAGGCGCCATTTTTGACTCCACCACGTGGGCTTGCCTTTGCCAAGGTTTGTTGCTCCAATCTCGGATCCAGCATCGCCGACAGCAGACACCATTGTGGGACAGCTCGCACCTCCAGCCTGGACGCCGACAACGCCTCCTGGTCCGTGTGACTGCAGAGTCCAGCGTCGCCCACTCACCTGATCGCGGTGACTTCATCCGGTGCCATCCTGGTGATTGAGAACTGAGTCTCCTCTGCTTTCAGGTCGTCTTCATCACTGATCCAGCCTTGGATCACACCGAACATCTTCACTGGTCGCCTGCCAGCAACATCTTCTTTCAGGCTCCATAGACTACAACGAGGATTCCCGACATCATTTGAACCCTATGCAGCCGCAGCCCCTGGGCTAGATAACCCGAGCATTTCGGTGCTCCAACGCAGGTTCACTATCCTAGTGTCCAGATCCTTTTTCGTTTTTAGTCTACCTAGTCGGATTCGTCCGGAAACAGTAACTTTAGAATTACTAGCATCCATAGACTTTGTCCCGCATCCCGCGTAAGAGTTCACACTCTGCACCCGAGTTCCCTAGGCCTCCTGCTCCTAACCTTAGGGTTCAGTAAGGTAGTCCTAGCGGTCCTGAAGCCTCTGGATCGTGTTGCTTACCTGCTTGTATTTCGCATTCCACTTTTAGAGTATATGGTTTTTCGTGCCCCTCTGGCATTTGTGTTATTTGTGAAACTTGCAGTATTTTCGTAAGAGTTTTGTATTGTGCTTAGTTCCCTGACTCATAAAGAGTTCAGGGTAGACTTGTTATTAATAAATATACTTTAGTTTTTATAACAACTTGTGTGGTGTCCTTTCACTTGGTGTTCAAGGGGTATATGTGATGGTAAAACAGCTGGCTTAACACGCCCTCTAGAGTTTAGCCTAAAGACTGCTTTTGTCCACGCTACTAGGATAGCTGGTCTATAAGGTTGACTTACAACCAATCACCATAAGGGTTGTTTGGACTGATACAAGGTGATCACTAGAACTAGTGAGCATCATATATCAGGCCAACTTCTCACACTGTCCATCAATTGTTCTTTTTGCATATAACAACTGATACACATTGCATATACATGCCAGACCTTTAGTAATAGACCACGATGCCAAGCGGTCAACACTGCTCAAAAGATGGATCTATCTTATTTTCAGCCCCCCAAATAATGGCCTTAATACTATGAGATTAACTTGAAACATACATGACATTAACAACGATTCATTGCATGTAAGGTGCAGGTAATGTGCACCAAATTGGAGACACAACTTGGTTAACATATCTACTGGGAATTCACAGACAAATCCCCATCTAGCGGCTTTACCAACACTAAACCTCCCAGCAATCATCTTGATGGGCGGCAATAATACATGTCACTTTTGAGACATGAGTCGAATGGCATAGCCCAAACTACATTCCCTGGTAGTCAACGTGACTGGCAGGTGAAAATATATGTCACAATGAGGACACGTGATTCGGCTCTGGAATCAGACTGCACAAGGATCAGCCTGCGTATCCAGTTGTATCTATGACAACACCTCCCATAAACTAAAAACCTGGGTCGGACGAAACAGTAACAAGACACAATACCTAATTAAAAAGTGTCTATTAGAGGAGGAGCCAAGATGGCGACATGATCGGACGTCTTGATTCCCGGCTCCGTGAGCCTGGACACTCCGCGCCTACATCCTGCCTTTTATCCTGTGTTTGGATCGCAGCGGAGCAATGCTATCGCCGCGCTGAATCTACCTGTGTTCCTCCGGGGTCCCTGCGTGCCGTATTGGGGGAGTTATCGAAGTGCTGACTGGACGACCTCCGTAGCCCTGGCTCTGGGATCCATGTCGTTCCTTTTCACCGACGGTCGCTGGACCTGCAACAGTCTGCGGAGCCCGAGGTGCAACGGTGCGATTATTCACGCCGCCGTCACAGGGGGAATCTGACGGCACCCTTTGTACATCCGAGTGCCTCACTCCAGGAGGACGACTCGTCGTCGAGACGTGGGTGCCCACTGTGGACGACTTCCCTGGGCGGCGCGGAGACTCTCCTGAGCCGCCCCATCTTGTGGTTTGTCTGCGTGGTCGCCTTTACCTGAAGACGGAGCGGCAATGCCGCTCCCTGTGCACCATTCCGAGGCCGTGCACTATGCCTCTAACGACGACCAGGATTGCGGTCCCTTGGTACCGTCCTTGCTCCCTGCCTGGCGTCCACATCCTGGGGAAGAAGACATGGCGGCTGCCTTCCCTGACGCGGCGAGTGCTGCCTCGTACCGCAATAGCACTACCTGGCCCGATAGTGAGCAGGGGGCTACACTATGTGCACCATCCTTAACAGTGGAGCTGAAGCACCTACAGCCGATCCCGACTTGCAGGACCATTCTGGCTGGACTCGCCGAGCTCCGCAGTGACTGGCGTGCCCTCTCCGGCGAGCTAGAGGACCGGCTCGATGGTGTCTGTAAGACGGGGCGGACGGGACCGGTCGGCTCCCAGTACTTTACTGCTTTGCCTGGGACAATCTCTGTGGGGGACATTGGATTGCGGAGTGAGTGTGGGGAGTTATTGCCTTTCCCTATTTTCCGTGATGCTTGTGGCCGGCCTTCCAGTAGCTCCAGTAGCGCCACAATGTTTCCTCCCTCGCCGAGGTTTGATACTTTGTCTAAGGGGAGATTCCTGCTTCGAACCTTGCCTGTGCAGACATCGGTCCCCTTGGAACCTGCAGCCTCGCAATTGTTTCCCTCCCGGCGAGGGATTGGATATCGTGCTATGTGTCTGAGGGTGCTACTTCGGTGTGCCTGCACCTCGGCGAGTGACTGGAGTCGTCCATTTTGTCTCTACCTCCCCTTGCTTTCACTGTGGTGGCCATTTTGTCCTTCGGCTTTGTTTGGATCGGGCCCCCCCCGGAGGCCATGTCCGAAGAGGTCGTCACGGTCTGGCCAGGGCTGAGGGAATCTTTCCTAGTGCACAATATGGCCTGGTTGGGGGAGACTGGATTCGGAACGGTTTTTGATGTGATCCCTGGAACTACATGTGCCTGTTGCGACAATTGCCTGAGATGTGCTGCTGGACTGCCGAGCTTTGCACTGAATTTTGTTTATTTGATTAGTGGAGTCCTGGACTGAGACGCTATCCTGAAACCTTTGCATGCGCTATTCGCAATGGTCTTTTCTCGTCTCAGGTTGTAATTGTTGTGCTCGATTGCTGACTCTCCTCATTGGGGTGGATGTTTTTGCGGGTTGGGGGTCTGAAGATGGTTGCTGCTGCTGGTGCTCTCGTTTCTTTTTGTCTGAATCGGCGGGCGGGGACCCGGGATGGAACGCTTTTCTGGTAATTTTTTGGTGGCTATATTTGTATTCTCTTCCCCACTTTAGGTTGTAACTGATATGTTTTTTTTGGTCTGGTTGATGGGGTGGAGGTTCTGAGCGGGCGCTGGATTCCGGGACTCAGTGGTTGTGGCCCTCCTCCGGGGTTATTTGGCTTATGGGAGTTTTAGATTAGGCTATTCTTTTCTTACTCCCTATATCTTAGGTATTATTGTATTTTTCTTCTTCTTTCTTTTCCTTTCTTATTCTATATTTCGGGTTTATTGGGCGACAGACACACTGCTGGGGGGGAACAGGCCGTAGCCTTTGCATGCGTGTAGGGTGGGGGGTTGGGGGAGGGGTTTTTAGTTTTCTGATTTCGGTTTCTATGGTGCCTTGTTTTTCTTCATTTTGTTTTTTCTTCTTTATTCTACCTTGGGTCCGTGATGGTGCTTGCTGACGGGCGGGTGGTGGTGAGCGACTGATAGGATGCTGGCTCTGATACCCTTGTTGCGTACTTACTGAGCCGCCATGCCGCCTGGGGTGATTTACCTTTTGGGTTGTTGGGCTATGTGTGCCTCTGTCGCACTTCTATGTTGCGCCTTCACGGACCCTGCCTTCCTAGCTTCTAGTTTTTAATTTCATTTGAAATGGAACAGTTGGACTTTAATAGTTGCAGCAGAAAAAGTTTAAAATTAACCTTCACTACTCCTGCGACGCGGCAACACGATGACCTACAGTGTACCTTTTGAATGCTTGCTTGTTGATATTGCTGTGCTGTTGCGTCGCCGTATTGCATGCTCCAGTGCTTAAACAGTATTTGTGGCCGGCCTGAGGGTTGTAGGCTTGTATTTGTTCTTTTGCTACTGCACAAATAAAGGTTTAAAAAAAAAAAAAAAAAGTGTCTATTAAGACAGAGGAATGACGCCTCGTCAGTTACAAATGTTGACCTATAAATGTTAAGGACCATAGTATACTGAAAAACATCTTACTGTTTTTAATCTTGCCCTAGACCTCCCACATTAAAACACTAATAGAGGATCTATAGGCATGTTAAACACACCCAATTCCCTGTACTCACTTCCTAAAGAGCTCCGCTTACAAACGTGTAGAGCCCACTCAGCACATTAGGTGATCTCATGTGGGTCCGAATATGAAGAAAGCCACTTGTGGTACCTGTGGGTGAGGACCAAAAACACACACACACACACACACACACACACATATATATATTCACTGAAAAAACCATAGGTTTCACACCAGTTATAGTTAGGAATTAGCATTTAAAAAACCTTACAAATTCACTGAAAAAACCATAGGTTTCACACCAGTTATAGTTAGCTGGAAATTTTACTGATATAAAACCATTGAAATTCCCACGTTATAGTTAGTCGGACTCACTATAACTTGCGCGTACAATGCACTGCTGATGACGTCACATATTACATCACTCATGACATGGTCAGTGACATCACTCAGTGAATTTCATAGGTTTTTTTAATGCTAATTCCTAACTATAACTGGTGTGTAACCTATGGTTTTTTCAGTGAATTTCATAGGTTTTTTTAATGCTAATTCCTAACTTTTTATACAGACTCATACCTATGTTTTTTTAGTGAATTGCTAAAGTATGTTTTTGTAAAAATGAACACTATAATGTATATTGAGATAATATTTTTAATTTAAAATATTTTTTTTTATATTTCACTTTGGTGCGCTTTCGGTGCGCGCACCGGTGCGCGTACCGTCAGCGCACTAACAAAAAAAAAGAAAAAAAAAATGAAGGAGGGACTGTGTAATAGATAGTAAGACAGATAAAAAGTGTAAAAGGAAGTAACTGAGAAAAGAAAAATGAATAAGGGAGCAAAAGAAAGAAGAAATAGGAAGAACACTAAAGTAGAGGTTAAGGGAGAATATAAATGGATATTGAAAGTAAAAAGAAGGACAGTTAAGTATGAGAATGACAGGTAGTGACGGAATCAGAGGAAAAGAATAGCAGCGATTGAGGGAAAGTAAATATCAGTGAATATAAGTAAAGAGGGGTGAAAGAGGGTACATATAAGTGAATAAGGGCAACACATGGGGAGTAATAGAGAGAAAGAAGAGAGAGAGTAAAAGAAAGACAAAAGGAAGAACTAACTGAACTACAGTACAATGAGTGTGAAAGAAAAAAAAATGGAGAAAGAGAAAGAGGGTTAGGAAACTAAAGCAGTGGTACTAAGAGAATATAAAAAAGATAAAAAGTGGTGGAAGGAACTGAGGAAATGCAGATAGTTCATATTAGATTAAGAAGTTGTGAATGAAGTACAGTAAAGAAACAGCAATGAAAAAAGAGTGTAAATTAGTAAAGAGAGGTAAATAAGGGTGAAAAAGAAAATGAGTGCATAACAATGTGAACACAATATAAATTACATAATGCAAACTACACAATAACTTCTACAATATGTTACATTATTTATTTTTGCTGTTCTCAGAATATATTGAATTCCACTTAAATTAGTGAGTTCAAAGTCTTCATCATATAACAGCGGGAAAAAAAAAACACAATCTAAAAGATTGTGTTTAAAAAAAAACATTCAAACATACATCTCATATATGTACACTAATCTTTGATTCACTTACTTTTCCATGAGGCCAAGTAGAAGATAGTGAAGGTCCTTTTGGTAGAAAAAAAGTCTGCTGTTCCTTATGAGTTCCATTTCATCGACTTCCTATGAAAAAAGATCTAAAAACATCATACCATACACAATCCTCACGGCCAATTTGTGTCTGATATATCGGTATTTTTTACTTTGAGATCCACTTAAAGTATCTACATGAGATAAATAATTTAAAATATTAGATAAACTAACTAACTAACTAACTTTTATTATCTATTCCCGTCTTCAAAGGCCAATTCCCTTTACTAAAACTTTGGTTTTAAAAACACTAGATAAGAATTTGTAGAGTCATAAGGCAAACGTTGTTTATAAGTTAAATGAGAATCATTGCAGTAACTCCATCCATTTTCAGATTTTAAGTAGCATGTATAATGTCCTGAGGTGGTCGAAGGTCCATCATGATAAATAATAGCTTCAGTTGTAAAGGTCCTTCCAGAAATTGATAACTGAGAAGCCACAAAATTTTTGATAGAAGTTGTCAATTTAGTTCCATCAGGTCTACATCGTTGGAAAACTAAAATGATATACTGCCCATACCTTTGTATAAATAATGTGGACAGCATTGTACAGTTACATTGGGTACACACCATATTATGATCTGCTGCTTTAACTAGATTTTTAAAAGACACTGATTTACAGTCTGGTAAAGTCAAATATATAAATCTTTCAGTGTCTATTCTAGTAGTACTTGATAAACTACAATTGTGGCAGTCATGCTGCCATTGATAAGAAAGACTGAAAAGATTATCTACATCTACTCCTTCATCTTCCAAAACACCAAACATATACATTAAAAATTCCTGACAATCCTGCTGAATGTTTTGTGAAAATTTATCTTCACCAGAACACAAATCTAAAATATTTCGAATTTCCGTTACACTTTCTATTTGTGGTGTACCACTGCTACATTTCTGAAACACAGAATTCAATAAACCACACAATCTTTGATCCCGATTTTCAACAATCTGTTCTTGTAAACTTTTAAGAAAAAAAACAACATTAACCACTACATTAGCATAGCAGTTGACACCAGAACTATTTTCAAACTGAAATCCAACAACATTTTCTCCACAATTCTTTTTCTTCCTGTTTTCAATTACAGTTTTCTCTACTTTTTGTCTTTTTGCAACTACCTCACTACAATTATCCTCATTTCTTCTTTTTCGGCCTACCACACGTTTTTCAAACAGAGGATATTGAGGCAAATGTGGAGCATACTCTCTTCTTAACCTATTGTATTCTTTAACACAATCTAGATCGGCAGAAATCTTTGTCTCATCACACGCAATCAAGTACAATCCTGATAAAGTTCTGACTCGAGATAATGCCACATATGCCATACCCTCTTTAAACACAGATTTTCCAATGTTCACCAATGCACTATCTACACTTAAACCTTGAGATTTATGAATTGTCACCGCATACGCTAAACAAACAGGAAACTGTTTTCGGCGAACATATAAGTCTTTTACAAGTAAAAATCTAGCAGAACAACGACTTATTTGTTGTACTTCTTCAATGCCATCAAATTTTATTTTTAAAAATTCAATTCCATCTCTATTTCTGTAATTCACAAAATCAACAACATAACCCATTGCTCCATTTACCAGACCGCTTTCAACATTTAAATTCCTTCTCAAAATGATACGACAATTTAAACACACATTCAGAGTCTTTTCAAAACCAGCTGTTTTTGAAATACTTTTCTCCAATGAATGCAATTTAGTTTTCAAATTTTCTGACAAAACAATTGTTGCACCCATATGCTCTATTTTATCTATTGCTTCCAGTTTCACAATCTCTTCATTTTCTAAGTCTAACATTTTTTGGTTGAAGATGGAACATTCTTGCAGAGTTGGCATCAAACATATCCCAGATTTCTTCTCAGTCATTTTTTAAAAAATATTCTCTGGAAGAATGTTTTCATTTGCATACAAATTTGAAATTAATCGACTATGCAAAGCTTTTTTCCCTTTCTCAGTCATTTTTCCAATTCTTACATCTTGTAGAATATTTTTATAATCTTCATCCTTGGCCTGTCGCATATTTTGAAGCAGTTCAGCATATTTAAAATTTAGCCATATATTAACATTTCCAATGCTTCCAAGGGACTTCCTGGTATCTTCATGCGTGAGCATTTTAAACACTGGTTGTCCTTTTACTGGAGTCAACTGCAATAGATCTCCAAAAACAATAATGTGTTTTCCTCCAAATAACACATCATAGTCTGTTTTAAGAATTTCTTGCATTCTCAAATGCACAAAAGCAAGCATTAGATTTGAGACCATGCTTACTTCATCTATGATAAGAAGTTTCATTTTCTTCAAGACTCTTGAAACTTCAGAACACGCATCTCCAGATAGCTTGTTGTAATGCAATTTATTATCATGTTCAACTGGCAGCATCAATAAACGATGTAGAGTAATCCCTTTAATATTATGTGCTGCCAGACCAGTTGGAGCAGTTACAACACAAGACAGTGGTGAATCAGTCCTTTTCTGCAGATAACTTGCAACGGCTTTAATTAGAAAACTTTTTCCTGTCCCCGCTTCTCCACTTACATACAGTCGGACAGGGTCAAATAATATACATGAGCACTCTTTTTTCTCATGTCTGAATCCATGTTCAATCTGCTCTGTGACTTCATCATATATCTTTTTCTGCTCAATGTTTAGTTGCTTTACCAAATCTTCTAAGTTAACTCCATCTTCTTGAGCTTGTTCCATAGCTCTTTCCACCTCATCCATGGCAGTGGCAGCTTCATTTTGGATAATTGGTCCTCCTAGTGGATCCTGGCTCAATGAAGTAGAACTCTGACTATCTTGAGAACTGTTTCTAGCTATCTCTTCAGCAATTGTGGTTTCTTGCTCCATTTCTTCATTCAACATTTGCAGATAATTTTGAAAAATAGGACATTCTATGGTATCCTTAGTTGCATTAAAAGAGTCTTCATAACACAGAAAATCTCCAAGTAGTTCCTCTTCTGTACGCCATGGCTTAAAGAGTTGCAAAAGAGCTAAATAGTAAAATTCTCTTTTGTCTGGAACTTCACAACTCAATTTTCGATGATTAATCAAATGGCCTTTTTTCTGCTTCACTAGACATCCTTCATAGCCAATGAGTGCATATTTTCCATTATTGATATCTTCTGTGATGTTCCTCTTATAACTGTAGTTTTGAAGAACTTCATACAAACATGTGTTCTCAAGGTGAGTACTTCTATTTGGATAGTATGTATCCAACATATTTGTCTTCAAAATATCTGTACTGTTTGGTTCTTTTTCCGCCAAATATTCAATTTCTTGTACAGATTTCAAAACTCGGTTTCGTGTTGCAGCAAGACCAAGACTCACCCAAATGATTGTTCTTGATTTGGCATAGAGACTTGCTGATGATAACCGATCAGAACATTCATATGCTCCAATTTCTCGATGCGACAACATCTTCAGACTGAAACTGTATAATTTCTTGCTTAGACTCTTTTCATGTGAAATGTCCTCCCACATTTCCTTCAGTTCTGTCTTTTCTTTTTTGGTGATGTAAGATGTCACATATCGAGCCACAGCAATAGAGTTGTCAGCAACGAACTGAATATCCATGTTAGCATTCCACATGGACAAAATCACTGGGTTGTAATCGTTGATGTACTTAGATTCTTCATTTCTTTTCAAATTATATGTGTTTTTGGGAGATTTTCTCGTCACAGTATATCGTAGAGATGACATCAAATTATTTACTCTTCCCTTAGAAATCACTGGTCAAGGAAATGCAAAACGACATTTCGTGTAGTACTTTTCCTTGTTTTTAAATTTTCGACGACAGTACTTTCCACAACGATGAGATTGAAAACGTAAAACTTGTTGCCTTAAATTGTTTTCTTCAGTAGATTTTGGAACAGCACATGTTGAATACTCTTCAATGAAACTCATCACTGTTTCATCTGAATCTGATCCAAATTTGGGTGCATCTTTAATCCACAACAACATATGTATATGAGGAACACCTCTCGCTTGATATTCCTTCCTCCAAAAGAAATCCAAAACCTCTCCAAGGGGAGGATTTTTTTTGTTGGTAATAAAAGACATCATAGCTTCAAATCTATGATTAAAATATCTGCAAACATTCACTGGATCTAAAGAACACAGTTCTCCTGGTGTTTTCAATTCTATATTTGGTATGTTTTCATTTGCCTCTCGTAGAAATTGAAGTAAATCGTCCCATGCATACTCAGCACAGCTAAGAGTGAGGAACCATGTAGGAGTTCCTAAGTTTCTTAGCATACATTTCAATTCTCCATGACGACGAAACCAATACTCGTTGGTTCCACGTTGACATGCCATGAGATTGATTAGCTGAGATTCCAAAATACTGTCTTGCAGATTAACTTTCTCCATAAAGTCCCTTGCACAAACATTCTGCAAATGAGGTCCACTTTTTAATATATGATTAACTGCATAAGAAAGCCCAGACAAATCACTTTCAAACAGTAGATGAAATAAATAAGGAATGCATTGACGAAACCTTGGATCTTCTGCATATAATCTTAGAGTCCGGTATTCAGCTGCAGGAATTTGAACTGGTCGATCATCATATCGTCCACCACAACCTGTTGGAAATAATTGTGGAAAACAACGAGCTTCCAAACTTTCTTCCCATACACTAATGGGACTTCCTTTTGCTGCTTTCATTTGAAACAAGTCAATTGCATTTCCCATTACTTCTTTGGAATGCAAAGGATGAACAGTATAATGTTCATATATTTCTTCAGTTCTAGACACATCAACTTTTTCAATTTGACCAACTGAAGAATCACTATCTTCTTCTGTAGCTGTTTCCTCTACTCCAACACTTACATTTTTGTAGTACTCATTGTTTTTAACTAAATACAACGTTGCCTTCTTGACTTTTTTAACATCCACTAAATCTTGCCAAATTTTCTTACTCTTTGTTGGAACCCCATTAACTAGAATAACTAAAGGATCTTCTTCTACTCTTTCTACACCAATTGTATTAATATTTTTCTTTACATCTAGAGGCAAATAAACAACTCTTCCCTTTAATCCTCTCAGTAAATCTGATGGAGGCAATTTCCCTGTCTTAGGCTCCATGCGTACAATAGCCTGAAAAGGATGGACACATTGAATCAAAATAGATTCATAAGTATTTAGATCCATCAATTCAGAAGGAATATCTATCAACTGCAGATTATTATAAACTGCTCTTGCAGGCATTCTATTTTCATTTAATTTTTTCAAACAATAATTGCAAATACGCTGATCCAAACTCAAATCAAAAGAATTCTCCACCAACAAATAACTTACAAAATCCTCCCATTCACTATTATTTTCCAATTCACTTTTTGCATATAAATCAACTAACCTAGTCTGAATTTTATAATGAGTCCGTCGACAACACACACAAGTTACATTAGGCCTCTCACTTGATTTCACCTTAAACTTGATAATTTCCTCATCAAACTTTTCAATACTTGAAATTTGTCCATTATCTTCTGCATTACCATCCATTACTATATCTATTTCTACACTGTCCTCTTTGTTCCCAAAATAACAAAACTCAATTTCTTCACAAATAGTCTTCACATCCACTTCAGATCCATGCAAAAGAGCACTATTTAACTGTTTAAGCTTAAGTGCAGGACTTTTTGCATAATACAACTTCCTCACTAATTTCCTTACGTTACTATGATGCACGGCTAACATCCTAAAATGATGAAAAACACTCCGACAAACTTTTCTAGAAAGACATGCTAGTGAATGCCCTTGCAAACCTGTGCTTTCTCTCACTCTGCAAGGATCTAACTCTTGCAGGATCTTCATTTTTTGTTTTGAGACTTTTTTTACTATATGTACGTAAGAAATTTCGAAGCAAATCAATTGATTCCTGTCGCACACTACAAATAGTACTGCATTTCCATGTGTACACTGGACCCTTAGTACGTCTCCCTAAAACTTCATCAGCTAACACCTCTTCTGCATCTCTAGATACAAGTTTCTCTTTTTCCATCACACAACTATCTTTCACCTCATATGCACGACCACTGGTGTCAACTGCATGCACCAAATCATTTTCCTGAAAGTAACTCTCCTCATTAAAAAAAGGCTCAGAACTTGAACTATGCATCCATTCACCAGAAAATACTTCACAAAAATTACTCCGATTAATAATTCTTTTCCATCTACTGTTCGATTTGAAAACATCCATTGCCTTATTAAGTATCCTAATTCTATTGATTATTAAAATAAATAATTTTTTCTTAACTTCAAAAGCCTGATCAACAATCTTTTCTACACTTTTCTTTTTCTTGTAAAAAGCAGCTTTTAGTTTACTTTTCTTATCATTTTTTAGCAAATTTAAAACTACCCTATTGCGAAACATTCGCCTACGAATGTCCCTAAAAACATTTACCCTTCTATTGCTAACCATTCTCTTCTCTCCTGGTCCAATGGAAACATTTTTTGTGGGCTTCTCTTTCCTTTTTACATTTGTTGACTTTTTCTGTATATTCACATTAGCAATTTCATTTTTTTTCCTACGACATATGTTGCGAAGAAAGGACTTAATTGGCTTACCAGAAGCTTTTCTGGTGTTTTTTGAAGTACTTGTTGAAGAGGATTCCATAAAGTCTGTTGTTGATGTTCTCCTTTTCCGTATGGTATTTTTGATATTTCTTTGCCTTGATGGCATTTTTGCTTCCTTTTCAGAAGTTGATTTGAATCTGTTGTTCTGTTAAAAAAACACATTAAAGACCACTATTAGCAAACAACAAAGTAATGTTAAAAAGCAAACAATATAAACAATAAATTGCAACATATTTAAGTTTATACAATAGCAACTCATGGCTTTATTTTTAAAGGCCTTGCGCCACCAGTGCGTCACTTATTACCCATGTTTAAAGTGATGCATCAGCTGCACATGGCATTCATAAATAAGGGCCAAATGCAAATACCAATCAATTGCACCCAAAAATCGATTTTTGAATAACATGTAAGAAACACTGCGCAGAACCTATGTACAACCACTCAATATCATCAAACAAAGTCAGGGCCTTATTTATGAAAGCCTTGCGCCACCAGTGCGTCACTTATTACCCATGTTTAAAGTCATGCATCAGCTGCAGATGGCAATCACAAAAAAGGGCCAAATGCATATACCAATCAATTGCACCCAAAAATCGATTTTTGAATAACATGTAAGAAACACTGCACAGAACCTATGTACAACCACTCAATATCATCAAACAAAGTCAGGGTCTGATTTATAAAGGCCTTGCGCCACCAGTGCATCACTTATTACCCATGTTTAAAGTGATGCATCAGCTGCACATGGCATTCATAAATAAGGGCCAAATGCATATACCAATCAATTGCACCCAAAAATCGATTTTTGAATAACATATAAGAAACACTGCGCAGAACCTAAGTACAACGACTCAATATCATCAAACAAAGTCAGGGTCTGATTTATAAAGGCCTTGCGCCACCAGTGCATCACTTATTACCCATGTTTAAACTGATGCATCAGCTGCACATGGCATTCATAAATAAGGGCCAAATGCATATACCAATCAATTGCACCAAAAAATCGATTTTTGAATAACATGTAAGAAACACTGCGCAGAACCTATGTACAACCACTCAATATCATCAAACAAAGTCAGGGTCTGATTTATAAAGGCCTTGCGCCACCAGTGCATCACTTATTACCCATGTTTAAAGTGATGCACTAGCTGCACATGGCAATCATAAAAAAAGGCCAAATGCATATACCAATCAATTGCACCCAAAAATCGATTTTTGAATAACATATAAGAAACACTGCGCAGAACCTAAGTACAACCACTCAATATCATCAAACAAAGTCAGGGTCTGATTTATAAAGGCCTTGCGCCACCAGTGCATCACTTATTACCCATGTTTAAAGTGATGCATCAGCTGCACATGGCATTCATAAATAAGGGCCAAATGCATATACCAATCAATTGCACCCAAAAATCGATTTTTGAATAACATATAAGAAACACTGCGCAGAACCTAAGTACAACCACTCAATATCATCAAACAAAGTCAGGGTCTGATTTATAAAGGCCTTGCGCCACCAGTGCATCACTTATTACCCATGTTTAAACTGATGCATCAGCTGCACATGACATTCATAAATAAGGGCCAAATGCATATACCAATCAATTGCACCTAAAAATCGATTTTTGAATAACATGTAAGAAACACTGGGCAGAACCTATGTACAACCACTCAATATCATCAAACAAAGTCAGGGTCTGATTTATAAAGGCCTTGCACCACCAGTGCATCACTTATTACCCATGTTTAAAGTGATGCATCAGCTACACATGGCATTCATAAATAAGGGCCAAATGCATATACCAATCAATTGCACCCAAAAATCGATTTTTGAATAACATGTAAGAAACACTGCGCAGAACCTATGTACAACCACTCAATATCATCAAACAAAGTCAGGGTCTGATTTATAAAGGCCTTGCGCCACCAGTGCATCACTTATTACCCATGTTTAAAGTGATGCATCAGCTGCACATGGCATTCATAAATAAGGGCCAAATGCATATACCAATCAATTGCACCCAAAAATCGATTTTTGAATAACATGTAAGAAACACTGGGCAGAACCTATGTACAACCACTCAATATCATCAAACAAAGTCAGGGCCTTATTTATGAAAGCCTTGCGCCACCAGTGCGTCACTTATTACCCATGTTTAAACTGATGCATCAGCTGCACATGGCATTCATAAATAAGGGCCAAATGCATATACCAATCAATTGCACCCAAAAATCGATTTTTGAAAAACATATAAGAAACACTGCGCAGAACCTATGTACAACCACTCAATATCATCAAACAAAGTCAGGGTCTGATTTATAAAGGCCTTGCGCCACCAGTGCATCACTTATTACCCATGTTTAAACTGATGCATCAGCTGCACATGGCATTCATAAATAAGGGCCAAATGCATATACCAATCAATTGCACCAAAAAAACGATTTTTGAATAACATGTAAGAAACACTTCGCAGAACCTATGTACAACCACTCAATATCATCAAACAAAGTCAGGGTCTGATTTATAAAGGCCTTGCGCCACCAGTGCATCACTTATTACCCATGTTTAAAGTGATGCATCAGCTGCACATGGCATTCATAAATAAGGGCCAAATGCATATACCAATCAATTGCACCCAAAAATCGATTTTTGAATAACATGTAAGAAACACTGCGCAGAACCTATGTACAACCACTCAATATCATCAAACAAAGTCAGGGTCTGATTTATAAAGGCCTTGCGCCACCAGTGCATCACTTATTACCCATGTTTAAAGTGATGCATCAGCTGCACATGGCATTCATAAATAAGGGCCAAATGCATATACCAATCAATTGCACCCAAAAATCGATTTTTGAATAACATGTAAGAAACACTGGGCAGAACCTATGTACAACCACTCAATATCATCAAACAAAGTCAGGGCCTTATTTATGAAAGCCTTGCGCCACCAGTGCGTCACTTATTACCCATGTTTAAAGTCATGCATCAGCTGCACATGGCAATCATAAAAAAGAGCCAAATGCATATACCAATCAATTGCACCCAAAAATCGATTTTTGAATAACATGTAAGAAACACTGCACAGAACCTAAGTACAACCACTCAATATCATCAAACAAAGTCAGGGTCTAATTTATAAAGGCCTTGCGCCACCAGTGCATCACTTATTACCCATGTTTAAAGTGATGCATCAGCTGCACATGGCATTCATAAATAAGGGCCAAATGCATATACCAATCAATTGCACCCAAAAATCGATTTTTGAATAACATATAAGAAACACTGCGCAGAACCTAAGTACAACCACTCAATATCATCAAACAAAGTCAGGGTCTGATTTATAAAGGCCTTGCGCCACCAGTGCATCACTTATTACCCATGTTTAAACTGATGCATCAGCTGCACATGGCATTCATAAATAAGGTCCAAATGCATATACCAATCAATTGCACCAAGAAATCGATTTTTGAATAACATGTAAGAAACACTTCGCAGAACCTATGTACAACCACTCAATATCATCAAACAAAGTCAGGGTCTGATTTATAAAGGCCTTGCACCACCAGTGCATCACTTATTACCCATGTTTAAACTGATGCATCAGCTGCACATGGCATTCATAAATAAGGGCCAAATGCATATACCAATCAATTGCACCCAAAAATCGATTTTTGAATAACATGTAAGAAACACTGCGCAGAACCTATGTACAACCACTCAATATCATCAAACAAAGTCAGGGTCTGATTTATAAAGGCCTTGCGCCACCAGTGCATCACTTATTACCCATGTTTAAAGTGATGCATCAGCTGCACATGGCATTCATAAATAAGGGCCAAATGCATATACCAATCAATTGCACCCAAAAATCGATTTTTGAATAACATGTAAGAAACACTGCGCAGAACCTATGTACAACCACTCAATATCATCAAACAAAGTCAGGGTCTGATTTATAAAGGCCTTGCGCCACCAGTGCATCACTTATTACCCATGTTTAAAGTGATGCACTAGCTGCACATGGCAATCATAAAAAAAGCCAAATAAAAATACAATTCATTTGCACCCAAAATCGATTTTTGAATAACATGAAAGAAACACTGCGCAGGACTTATATACTAACATACAATTTCACTTCTAAAACATAACTATCTGCTTCCAAATATTCTCCATAGAGCAAATAAATCTCTATCTAAATTAAATGAATCATTACTTACCTTTACAAATGCTTTTGGAGATTGAAAACAGTGTCAGACACACACACCAATTTTTCTTTAGCAGAGGAAAAGGTGTGCTCTCAATACACTGAAACCAAGACTGGCATAGAAAATCTCTATCTTTGTACACATATGCCTTAATTCAACCAATGAAAACTCTTCCCTCACTATTTTCAAACCAACACCCATCCCCCTCTCAAACCTTTCTATCTGTTACCATAGCAACTCCCTCCTAACTGAACTGTAAGGTTCAAAAGTTTATCTTACAATGTTGCAAATTAACTCAGCAAGGATGTTTGACCTCTCAATACAGCAGCCTATACAGGGTATTTTTGCTTTTGGTGACTTTTTTTAAACCATTCAAATTGCTTCTTTCACACAACATAACCATGCACCCTAACTTTCAGTTTTCAACTATCTGAATCCACCAATCATTGCTTGTGATTCAAGAGCAGAGAAATTCCACAATTATTTTTTTGTAAACTCCTACTGTTCCAACTGCCATTTCATTCCCACACTTCATCTGACTGGACCAGAACCTTCTCACATCATGTACTCTGTTTGGAGTATTGGACATAGCTACATCCACTGGGCTCAAAGGTATGCAGCTAGCAGAAATTTTCATAACCTTGATTTATCAAATGTGGAAATCAAGTGGATTGGCCACAGAGGATTAAAATGTCACCAATTGATACCATTGGTGAAAACCTTTTTGCATCTGCCAGAACCTGACCTGTTAATTGTGCACTGTGGAGGTAATGATTTGGGCACATTAACTGGAGTAGGTCTGGAAATGCTTTTAAAGGACACCTTTCATCAATTGATGATACTTTTTCCCCACACTGCCTTGGTATATTCCAATATATGCCAAAGACAGAAATGGAACTGGTCCAACCAATTTGGTCCACAATTTGAGAAAGCACGGAAACATGTAAATAAATCTGTTTCTGCTTACATGAGAGACTATGGAATGGGTTCAATATACAATAATAACTTGCGTTACAACATGCAAGACATCTACAGAGGAGATGGAGTGCACTTCTCAGATGAGGGGAATAGAGTATTCCTCCTGAATTTAAGAATGTGTATTGGAACCTACTTGTAGGTACCTAAATCAACCACAGAACCCAAAAGCTCTTCTCAGAGCTACCCTACCTCTGATCATTCAAAGCGTTTATTTTTTTTCTAACTTTTTTCACTATTTTTCACCAAAGTACGCTTTGCGCGCCCCCGTGGAAAATTAAATTTGTTTTTTTTTTTTTAACGTTTATGAGCCTCCTAAGCCCCCCTCAGAAAACCTAGAGGGTCAAGAAGTCTCTACAGTGCCCCCTTCTACCCATACCGAACATTGTTTACCCTCCATCTTGTGTCTCGATTGTACCGAAACACAAAATGGAGGACTCCCGTTACGCTGCCGGTGCGCGCACCGGAGCGCGCACCAGTGAGCGCACAATAAAAAAAGGTGGGAAAGTAATTAACGGAAAACCCAATGGAGACACTTTCATCAAATATAGAATACGCCCTACTACATAGCAGTCCCTACCATTTGCCCAAATTTGGTGAAATTCCATTGAGACATTTAGGCTACAGGCCTGTCTAAATATCCTGAGGTAAATTACATGACAAAAACACACTTGTAATGTTAGAATTTACAACCAATTAAAAAGTATCTTTCATTTTCTACGATTATTTCCTGACGTTTGATTGGTTAAGTACAAGAATATATATAAAAGAAGAGAGGGAAACACAGCCATTTTGACTACTGCTTCCAGAAGTACATTTGAAAACAAATTTCACTGACAACTTCAACTGATTTCTCTAAGGTAAGTTGTTATTATGGAAGTATATTGTACACTTTAAGTTAATTTCTGAAAAAATATTCTGTTAGTGATATGCTATCCCTCTTTAATAGTTAGAAATAGAGATAGACTTCTCTGTAATAGTTATGGATTGAGTTAGGCTTCTCTGGTATACAGTACCCTAACTCTACTAATATAGTTAATTTGTATGCAATTTTCAGAAAGAAAATGGAAGGAGAAAATCAGGCAAATGATACTTCTATCAAAGTAAAGGTGGAAAAACCAGAAGATCAAAAAAAAGAAGTTGATTTCATGGATGACTCTTTGGATGAACAGTTTATAGAATGTTTGGAAGAAATGGAATCATGTACATATAATTATGAGGAAATTCCGGACAATATTATGTTAGAAATTTTATTAAATTATGAAAAAGAATCAGAGGAATAAATTTATCTTTAATAATTTCAAATTGTTTCAGACAATATTCTTTTTTATATGTAATTCATAAAGTATTACCAAAAATGTTTAAAATATAAAGTGAGACTTATAGTATACTGTTCAACTATTTTTCTGTTACATAGTAAGTTTACTCATAGTTACTACCTTTCTCCCACTATATTATCTCATATGAATATTTTACACCTCATTTTCATAAGTGAGCAGGATAGACTACTCATGATCCCCTAGAAATTCTCAGGGAGTGCTTAAAAGATCTGTTTCTCCTTTCCAGACAGACTATGTTATGAATTCCATATACCACAAAAACATACAATAACAACATACAAGATATCTACAGAGCAGATGGTGTACATTAAATGAAAGTCTCTGCATTGGTACCTACATGTAGGTACTTACATAAAATTAAAAAAAACAATTAATAAACATACAATTTTTTTAAGTGATTATTTTTCCAAAGTACCCTCCTTGGAGCGCTCCCCGGTGCGCTCCCCGGTGCGCGTACCGGGCGCTTCCCCCGCGAAAAACGCAAAAAAAAAATTTTTTTGGGAGGCCCCGCGGGGCCCTTTAATGGCCCCCATATCAAACCTAGGGGGTCAGGGGGGGTCTACCCTGCCCCCTTACAGTCAATTCCCCCCTTTGTTTTTGCCACCTCTTATGACTAGATTTTACCGATAGACAAGATGGCGGCCGCTCCGGACTGTTTAGAATGTTTACAGACAACTGACAGCCAATCAGCTTTCTGCGCGCAAGTCGCGTGTCGCGCCCGGTGCGCTCCCCGGTGCGCGTACCGGAGCGCGGCTACAGATATATATATTTTTTTGAACGTTAATTACTCAAAATCCACTGGAGCACATATCTTGAGACATAGCAAAGGCACATCGGGCTACCAGTCCCTACAATTTTGCCAAGTTTGGTGGAAATCCATTCAGCCGTTCGGGCTAAAAGTGAAATCGACCGCCCTATGGAAATTAACATGGGGAAAACGCGTTTTGGGACCCCCCTTTTATCTCGGCCCCCGCTTGACGAATCCCCCCCAAACTTTCAAGGAAGGACCGGAGCTCGACGAGGCCATTTTCAGGAAATTTTCAGGCAGATTCGTCAACCGGTGCCAAAGTTATTCCAAATAGAATTTTGAGATTTAACATTGAAAAAAATCCTAACTATAACTACCTACTGGCGACCGCCAGTAGGTAATATATATATATATATATATATATATACATATATATATATATATATATATATATATATATATATATATATATATATATATATATATATATATATATATATATATATATATATATATATATATATATATATATATATATATATATATATATATATATATATATCCATCACAAAGGTTGCCTGGAATGAGGAAGCCCACGCAGGAGTAAACAGATCACCACATCTTTAATGGCAAAACAGCATTAGAAACAGCGCAGAGGTGTCTTGCTGAAAGTCAGTCCTGTGCCCAACGCGTTTCATGCTTATGAGCATTTCGTCAGGGGCTCGCAGGTTTGAACAGGAATCACAGGTGGCAGCAGTTTTAAAAGGCACCCTAGTTTCATTGTCCCCGCCCAGATGGGCGTGGCCACGCCTGTGGCCTTCTGGATCTTGTTGTGCCTGATAATTTATCTCCAGTGAGCCGCTGCGACCAGGCTCCAAATATCAATTAAAATGAATGCCCAAGTGGGTAGCAAAAGCTTGCCTCACGCCGCTTCTTGTGCTCCAAGTGTTCGACCATAGGGTTTCTCCTGCCCACATGTTGCAGCGTTTAGGGCGTAGCAACTGGGCTGTTGAAAAACAGCAGGGCTTCACTCGCAGCTCAGGCTGCGCTGCTACAAATCCATCACAAAGGTTGCCTGGAATGAGGAAGCCCACGCAGGAGTAAACAGATCACCACATCTTTAATGGCAAAACGGCATTAGAAACAGCGCAGAGGTGTCTTGCTGAAAGTCAGTCCTGTGCCCAACGCGTTTCATGCTTACGAGCATTTCGTCAGGGGCTCGCAGGTTTGAACAGGAATCACAGGTGGCAGCAGTTTTAAAAGGCACCCTAGTTTCATTGTCCCCGCCCAGATGGGCGTGGCCACGCCTGTGGCCTTCTGGATCTTGTTGTGCCTGATAATTTATCTCCAGTGAGCCGCTGCGACCAGGCTCCAAATATCAATTAAAATGAATGCCCAAGTGGGTAGCAAAAGCTTGCCTCACGCCGCTTCTTGTGCTCCAAGTGTTCGACCATAGGGTTTCTCCTGCCCACATGTTGCAGCGTTTAGGGCGTAGCAACTGGGCTGTTGAAAAACAGCAGGGCTTCACTCGCAGCTCAGGCTGCGCTGCTACAAATCCATCACAAAGGTTGCCTGGAATGAGGAAGCAGGTTTGAACAGATATTCGGAGCCTGGTCGCAGCGGCTCACTGGAGATAAATTATCAGGCATAACAAGATCCAGAAGGCCACAGGCGTGGCCACGCCCATCTGGGCGGGGACAATGAAACTAGGGTGCCTTTTAAAACTGCTGCCACCTGTGATTCCTGTTCAAACCTGCGAGCCTCTGACGAAATGCTCGTAAGCGTGAAACGCGTTGGGCACAGGACTGACTTTCAGCAAGACACCTCTGCGCTGTTTCTAATGCCGTTTGCCATTAAAGATGTGGTGATCTGTTTACTCCTGCGTGGGCTTCCTCATTCCAGGCAACCTTTGTGATGGATTTGTAGCAGCGCAGCCTGAGCTGCGAGTGAAGCCCTGCTGTTTTTCAACAGCCCAGTTGCTACGCCCTAAACGCTGCAACATGTGGGCAGGAGAAACCCTATGGTCGAACACTTGGAGCACAAGAAGCGGCGTGAGGCAAGCTTTTGCTACCCACTTGGGCATTCATTTTAATTGATATTTGGAGCCTGGTCGCAGCGGCTCACTGGAGATAAATTATCAGGCACAACAAGATCCAGAAGGCCACAGGCGTGGCCACGCCCATCTGGGCGGGGACAATGAAACTAGGGTGCCTTTTAAAACTGCTGCCACCTGTGATTCCTGTTCAAACCTGCGAGCCCCTGACGAAATGCTCGTAAGCATGAAACGCGTTGGGCACAGGACTGACTTTCAGCAAAACACCTCTGCGCTGTTTCTAATGCCGTTTTGCCATTAAAGATGTGGTGATCTGTTTACTCCTGCGTGGGCTTCCTCATTCCAGGCAACCTTTGTGATGGATATATATATATATATATATATATATATATATATATATATATATATATATATATATATATATTACCTACTGGCGGTCGCCAGTAGGTAGTTATAGTTAGGATTTTTTTCAATGTTAAATCTGAAAATTCTATTTGGAATAACTTTGGCGCCGGTTGACGAATCTGCCTGAAAATTTCCTCAAAATGGCCTCGCGGCGTTCCGGTCCTTCCCTGAAAGTTTGGGGGGGATTCGTCAAGCGGGGGCCGAGATAAAAGGGGGGTCCCAAAACGCGTTTTCCCCATGTTAATTTCCATAGGGCGGTCGATTTCACTTTTAGCCCGAACGGCTGAATGGATTTCCACCAAACTTGGCAAAATTGTAGGGACTGGTAGCCCGATGTGCCTTTGCTATGTCTCAAGATATGTGCTCCAGTGGATTTTGAGTAATTAACGTTCAAAAAAATATATATATCTATAGCCGCGCTCCGGTACGCGCACCGGTACGCGCACCGGGCGCTTACCGCGACTTGCGCGCAGAAAGCTGATTGGCTCTGGGATGTCTGTAAACATTCTAAACAGTCCGGAGCGGCCGCCATCTTGTGTCTCGGTAGGATCTAGACACGACGGGTGGCCAAAACAAAGAGGGAAATGACCATAAGGGGGCAGAGTAGACCCCCCTTGACCCCCTAGGTTAGATGTGGGGGCCATAAAAGGGCCCCGCGGAGCAAAAAATAAATAAAAAAAAATTTTGATTTTCGCGGGGTGAGCGCCCGGTACGCGCACCGGTACGCGCACCGGTAAGCGTACCGGGGAGTGTACCATGGGGAAAAAGAATGACAGTTTTAAAAGTAGCTGTTTAAAAAAAAAATGTTTTGTTGGTTTTTTTTATACATACACATACATATATATATAAATGCATATGCATATATATATATGCATATATGTGTATATGTGTGCGTGTAGAGAGAGGTAGAGAGGTAGAGGTGTAGAGGTAGAGAGGTAGAGAGGTAGCGGTAGAGAGGTAGAGATTAGTAGAGAGAGAAGAAGAGAGAGGTAGAGAGGTAGAGAGAAGAGAGTGAGTAATAGAGAGTAGAGAGTGAGTAGTAGAGAGTAGTAGAGAGCAGTAGAGAGAGTAGCAGAGAGTGAGTAGTAGAGAGTAGTAGAGTGAATAGTAGAGTGAGTAGTAGAGAGTAGTAGAGAGTGAGTAGTAGAGAGTGAGTAGTAGACAGTAGTAGAGAGTAAGTAGTAGAGTGAGTAGTAGAGAGCAGTAGAAAGTGAGTAGTAGAGAGTAGTAAAGAGTGAGTAGTAGAGAGTGAGTAGTAGAGAGTGAGTAGTAGAGAGTAGTAGAGAATGAGTAGCAGAGAGAATAGTAGTGAGTAGTAGAGAGTGAGTAGTAGAGTGAGTAGTAGAGACTAGTAGAGAGAGAGTAGTAGAGAGTGAGTAGTAGACAGTAGTAGAGAGTGAGAAGTAGAGAGTGAGTAGTAGAGAGTAGTAGTGAGTAGTAAAGAGTGAGTAGTAGAGAGAGTAGTAGAGAGTGAGTAGTAGAGAGTAGTAGATAGTGAGTAGTAGGGAGTAGTGAGTAGCGAGTAGTAGGGAGTGAGTAGTAGAGAGAGAGTAGTAGAGTAGTAGAGAATGAGTAGTAGACAGTGAGTATTTGAGAGTAGTGGAGTAGGAGAGAGTAAGTAGTAGAGAGTAGTGGAGAATATTCCAAAGTTTGGCACAGCACCACTTTCACAATGAGTCCAATCAAATCATATCACTTAGAGTCCTTATTGAAGCGCTGAATCTTGGTGTATATTCAAATGCTTTTATTTTCCTTAAGTTTATGTACCACAGCCAGCCGAAAGGTTTCGTTCTGTACAACAGAACTTCTTCAGGGCGTTCTTATTTCCTTCAAGTTATGTCGGTATCCAGTTGTCATATAACTAGATATTTCTTCCAAATGTTAGACGAGACATAAGTATATTCTTATTCAAAGTGACTAGGTATCAATTTTACCCACACAATTCGGGCAGACTTGAGTAATTTATAGCATCCTCAAAGTCAGTCTTTCAAAAATTCCAAAGTATAGGACATGATAATCCAAATCCAAATGTTTCTCAAGAAAAGTAATTTACAATCGTTCGGAATATCGGTGTTTGGGCAGATATGATCCAGGGACCCCCAGTATGCAAGGGGAATTAGTCCCCCCTCTACAAACGCGCCAGTGGCCTGCATTGCAGAGAGGTGTAACAAGGGTGTGGCCTCATTACACTTCTCTGCAATGCAGCTCCCTCGCGCATACTGGAGGCTCCTGGTGGACCAGTTGACCCCAGGGACCCCCAGTATGCAAGGGGAATTAGTTCCCCCTCTGCAAACGCGGCAGTGGGCTGCGTTGCAGAGAGGTGTAACAAGGGGCATAGTCTCATTACACCTCTGCAATGCAGCCCCTGGCGCATACTGGAGGTTCCAGGTGGGCTAATTGGCCCCCAGGGGCCCCCAGTATGCAAGGGGAATTAGTTCCCCCTCTTCAAACATGCACGGGGGCTGCGTTGCAGAGAGGTGTAAAAAGGGTTGTGGCTTCATTACACCTCTCTGCAATGCAGTCCCCTGGCGCATACTGGAGATTCCTGGTGGGCTTTCAGGTCTTATATAGTTAGGAATTAGCATTAAAAAACCCTTTGAAATTCACTGAAAAAACCATAGGTTTCACACCAGTTATAGTTAGGAATTAGCATTTAAAAAACCTTTGAAATTCACTGAAAAAACCATAGGTTTCACACCAGTTATAGTTAGGAATTAGCATTTAAAAAACCTATTAAATTCACTGACAAAACCATAGATTTCACACCATTTATAGTTAGCTGGAAATTTTACTGACATAAAACCATTGAAATTCCCACGTTATAGTTAGTTGGACTCACTATAACTTGCGCGCCTGTAATGCACTGCTGATGACGTCACATATTACATCACTCATGACATGGTCAGTGACATCACTCATGACATCACTGATGACACCATCCTTGTGACAGAGTGACAGACCTAATTTCAGTGTAATGTAACGCTTGAAACACATATTCAAAAATAGAAACAAACATTTTCAAAAAAATGGAGATACCCAAACCAGTAACAACAACCAATTCAGTAATTCCACCATCTATATACACATCCACTCATTCACCAACAGTTCTATATAGTCACTCATATATATACTCACTCATCATATGTAGTGATACACCTATACATCCTGTTACACATCAGCAGTCATCCAAAAGTTACTCACACACATACTCACACATGCAAATAAACTATTGAACATCCATTTATTTGCATATACATTTATACACACACTACCACCTTACTTCTAAGGAAACTTACCCATACTTACTCTCTTAAACAATCACTTATAGAAACACATACTTATTTAAACAGGAACTCCTACAATCTCTCACTATATATACTATACTCACTTATATACATCAATACTCACATATACTAGATTAAAACATATGTCGTTACTAATGAAGACACTAGTGAGACAGTCATTCACTCACTAACACACACATATACACACTCATCCACCCATACAGTCCTGCACATATGCTGTCTTCAAAACACATACAAACAGTGAGTCAGTCACCAACCCCTGCAGCCACTTATACACAAAGAGAAACACTGATACAAACATTTAAATATTTAAACAATACTCGCTAATATATGTATTCACTAAGATACACGTAATAAGCCAGTTACCCAACCAATTTTTTTTTTAAAAAACATCCATTTACACACTTATTTAAACATTTATTCTTCCATCGACCTTTACAAATACATATATAAAACAAATTTATTTTTCAGAAAGACACACATTCACTGGATGGTGTCATCAGTGATGTCATGAGTGATGTCACTGACCATGTCATGAGTGATGTAATATGTGACGTCATCAGCAGTGCATTACAGGCGCGCAAGTTATAGTGAGTCCAACTAACTATAACGTGGGAATTTCAATGGTTTTATGTCAGTAAAATTTCCAGCTAACTATAAATGGTGTGAAATCTATGGTTTTGTCAGTGAATTTAATAGGTTTTTTAAATGCTAATTCCTAACTATAACTGGTGTGAAACCTATGGTTTTTTCAGTGAATTTCAAAGGTTTTTTAAATGCTAATTCCTAACTATAACTGGTGTGAAACCTATGGTTTTTTCAGTGAATATATATATATATATATATATATATATATATATATCTATATATATATATATATATATATCAACGCTCAGGTTTCAAAAGAAACACAAACATGGAGGTGGGTTCCATGTAATTATCAACGCTCAGTTTTCAAAAGAAACACGTTGCACTCAAGGGGTCTGCTCACTCACGGGCCAATGGAATTGCCCCTCCCTCTCCTTGAGTTTGTTCTCTGCATCCATAGCGTTCTTCGAAATTATAGTTTTAATTTTAATTTTTTTACTCAATGTCAATGTTCGTTTTACATATTGTACCTCTGCATGGGATTTCCAAAGTTCACTTTGTTTTTGCGACGGTTACTGTGTCGGGACCCCTCGTCAACGTTGAAGGCTTCATGGCACGTAGCGCGGGAGTCGGTAGATAGCCATATCTCCAAGAGTCTGTATGACTGTCGACAGCGTCAACGCTAGTGTCAGAAATCCCTTCCAGGTGGTGAACGGTGCCATGTATCGAATACTCTGCTCCAAGGTCCACCTTAGGGCGCTACTGCACTCATTCGCGTCAATATATATATATATATCAGAAACGAGGCGTGGGCACTAATTCACCTGGGTGCCATCCGCACACTCACTTTTGATATTTGAAACATCCAAGCACACCACGATACAGTAAGTGGTACAGAGGATCATTTGGGTGCACTCTCCCATTGTTGGTTATGGTTTATAGTTTGGGAAGTTGAGGGCCCACCCATATAAAAGCATTCTCATTCCTTCTAAGGTTTTGAATAAGTCAGATACACAACCTAAATTAACCTGTGCTGTCCCTCAGATAGCTTAGCACAGAGCAGGCAGGTTTAACTTGAGAGGCAATGTATAAAGTATTTGTGCAACACTTATTACAGTAAAAGAATTAAGACACCACTCAAAAATAATGCACACCTGATTCGGAAAATAGAGCTAATGTATTGAACAAAACAAGACCAAAACGACAAAAATCTAATAAGTAGAACCAGAGTTATGAATTTTTGAAGACTATCTTGAAATTTAGTGCTTAGAACCTTAAAGCACCAACCGGGGCTATCGGGTCGTGCTGGACCGGGTAAAATCTGAAAACTCAAGTTGATCGTGATGAAGCGCAAGTTGGATGCAGGAGTCACACAGGCCTCGTTGAAAACTGTTTAATCACAAAAAAGAGCACCAGGGGGAAAGTAGTCTGGTCGCCCCCCACTCAACAACAATCTATCTCAACAAATTCTGATATACTAGGAACAGTGTATTATAATTCATAGGACCAAGGGTACCTATTCATCACAAAGCAACCCTATCAGGACAGTACAATCGTTACTTGCCTGTATATCCCACTGTTCACAATTTCCAAAAAACACCATCATGTACCACAGTTCACAACAAGCCTTTTAAAGAGGAATAAGTATACCACCACAAAAGCCTTGTTAAAAAAATGTGTGGAAAAGTGGGCAAGCACCTCATGTTACTAACACCAAGGGGGCCGCTAGCATATATTTACCAGTGTGCCCACACTATCATCATCGGTAGCTTCTACAACAGAAAAAAAGGTGAAAGTAAAAAGATTCCTCCGAGGTGAGAAATCAAACAAAACAAAATCAGTGAAAAGACGGCACTACCATTGCAAGAGTCACTGACTGCCCCCTAGGTCCCAAACAGTACCAATCAAAGTAAAGTCGACTTGGGGAAATCCCAAATTTCTGTTAATGCCACAATTTTTTGCATTCTCGCTTCCCAAAACGACAAAGCTGTGACCCACAATTCACACATTAAACATTATCTGGTATGCAGGAGCTGGATATATCAAAAGTCAGTAGCAGAATGAGAAATTGTCACTAACAGCTTCGATAGTGAAGAGAATTAAAAAAAGCCCCTGCAAAGGTTATTGTTGGCTGACGTAGGAGTAGTATAGTCAATAAATACTATCTGAACTACGTATTCTGATTGGGAGAACGTTATTATTACTGTTAGGGTAGCTATAATACGTTTATACTTTTTTGTGTAGACAGTGACTTCCAATGAGATTCTTATCCAGCCATGCAGAGTAATCAAAGCTTTCTGAACTTTTGACCTGAAGTTTCCTTACAAGGATTTTCAAATCAGTTGCCATGGAAACTGTGCTTGTGAAAAGGTCTATGGGAAGAGTGTAAACAGAGTGCAAATGTATATTGTAAATTAAGCAAGTAAATGGGTAGACTCAGTATGCTGGTCAATTGTGAACTTGGAGGGGGGAATAGGAATAGATAAAAAATAACATCTCTCCCTTTCCTTTAGCGTTGTAATCTTTTTAAGGGTGTTCAGTGGATCTTCTGATCCATCGCAAAGTTATAGGGTGGGGGGGCACACTTGCCGCCGAGATGGCTCAGCAGATCCTGCCATATAAGCTTCACGTAGTGAAGCCTGCAGATTGAACTTTGCAGTGTCTCTGTGAATCAAGTCCAAGATGTAAAGAGAGGTTATATGAGGTTCAACCAATAGTGGCTTTTCAGAGGGTTTTTTTATGCTGCTCTGTGATTGGGTGACGGGTCAAGCCTACAGGTACAGATACTTATACCCCATGCATAACCTTTTCCACTTGCGTTTATCTCTGGCGGTTGAGGAGGTGCAGGAGGTGAACTCTCTGTTCGTTCTGGTCTACAGAAGTGTGCTTTTTTGAATGTGGTACAAAGCTTTTCAGTTAACTACATTAAGCGAACAGCTTTTTCGACAGGTATTTGTATTAAGGATACATTCTATTCGCTTGCAAAACGTATATTAAGGTGAATGTGGGCTAAATGTTTTATGCCCTTGATAGATGCAGGGGAAAACCATAGATCAATATAGATATGACTTTATCTCATTGGTTGCAAATTCACAACATTGTGTAGCACCTTAGAGGAACTATTATGAGCTAACATGTTTACATCCTTATTGTATATTAATGCTATTGATTTCCATTGCTCCTGATGAATGCAATGTATAGAAAAAATATGTCATATTTTTCAGTATTTTTTAGGAGTTTGTAGTTTTAGCCAATTTCCATTGTAAAAATATATAGGTATGTGTGTTTAGCTTCAGCTTTACACTTATCAAAAGTTAGTGTGTAATGTGTAACAGGAAAATAAATTGGAGTAATAAGAAGCTGTTGTATGAAAAGGATGTGAAAAGTTTTAAAAACATAGTTCCACATGGTTTTTAAATAATACAATCTAATTGAAAGATGGTATACTTTCTGACACAAATCGCTCCACAGATAAAATGTTATGTAGCAGAGGGATGGCCACCTGTTAGGGGTTTTGTTTGGAGGTAGACAGGCGTATCTATAAATAGGACTGTTCAAGGTGAAAACTTTATGTTGAAGAGCTTTGGGAAACTAATAAGTGCTGTGTGTGGTATTGAACAGGTGCCTCCATGATGAGCTATGTTCAGGGTTACAGTTGTATGAAGAAGAGCCTTGGATATATAATAGGTAATGTGTGTGGTGGGAGACTAGCATTTGCATGATGACCTCTGTTTAGGGTGAAAACCCCATGGAAAACAAGCTATGGTAACTAATAGTTGATGTACGCGGTGGGGGTCTGGCCTCTCAGTGAAGAGGTCAGTTCATGTTTTAAGCTATTCACTGAAGAGGTTTGCCTATGGAATAGCTTATATTTGTGGTGGAGTACTGGTCCATCTGTGAAGAGGTTAGTCTAGAGTAAAAGGTGTGTGTTAAAGAGCCTTTAAAAACTAGTAAGGGGGTTTCTTATTGTGGGAGACTGCCCTCTTTATTGATACAGTACAATATAACACTGCCTTTTAATAAGCCAAGCTTCTTCTACATACAATTGTCCCCCTAACAAAAGTTCTGCATCATGAGGCAGTCCCTCAGTACATATACCACAATTAACTATGCTGAGCCTCTTCTAAATACATCTGTCTCCCTAAATAAAGCTCGGCAACAAGTTGTCAGTCCCACATCAAACACACATCATCTTTTAGAAGCACAAACCTTTTCTAAATACAATAACAAGAGGCCAGTCCCCCAGTAAACACATTACCTATTACTAGGCTGAGCCTCTACTACATGCGACTTTCTCCCTGAACAAAGTTCAGTCTGGCGACTCCTGACCCCATTTCAGATGTCATGCACTAGGTCTAAACAAAACCCTGCATGAAGAGGCCTTTACCCCACAAGACACATTACCTTTTATTAGGCTGAGCCTCTTCTACTTACACCTTTTTCCCTGAGCAAAGCTCAGTCTGAAGATTCTAGACCTCCACTACACATATCATGTAGTGGTAGGACAAGCCCCTTCTACATAGAGTCATCTTCCTAAAAGAAACTCAAGATAAAAAGGCCACATACACCACCTTTTAGTAAGCTTCTTCTACATACAGCTGTACCTCAACAAAAGTTCAGCATCAAGAGGCCAGTCCCCTAGTACATAAACCACCCTTTACTATGCTGAGCCTGTTCTATGTATCACACGAATGGGAAGCGAGAAGCCATGAGCATAAGGGTACCCTCAGCCTCCCAAATGCTGAACCGTCCAAACAATCTTGGAGGGTTAACCAATCCTCTCTGTAATCTACCTGTTTCGGGTAGTGAATTGTGAGATCCTAAAATTTCTGATTTTTTTTTTTACAATCTTGTGGCATGTTTCATCATCGGATCGTCCCCCATGCACCTAGTGTGAGTGGGTGGGCTCAACACATTTTGTAAACAGCGCCCTTTCTAATAGGGATTGTGTAAGTTAAAATTGCCTGCATGATCCCGTTGTTTGTGTCTTCATTCTGAGGTCCTTTGGCAAGGTTAAAAGCAAAAATCAAAGTGATGTAACTGGGTTCATGAAGAGTCTGGCTCACCTCCGCCAAGCACCCAGCTCAACCCCTAGATGCTTGATATGGACAGGAAGGCGATAGCCAGCAAAGCCAGACCGCCCCCATTGCTATTTTGGAGAACGCTATTTTGGGGTTTCTACACCACAATTAGTCCACAATGCTACTGCTCTGAAGGATGTCATGGAGGCTGATAGATTCAACATAATTGGCTAGCTTAGCAAATCAAAAAGCTGTTATTACCTGAAGGAACGAGGGAGCATTGGAAAAATCCATCTTGCCAAACTTTTCCCTCAGGAGAGTTGCTGAAAAAGCATTACTGGTCATGGATTACGTAGTGCGAGGCCTGAGCAGTTTCAAGCTCAACATTGACAGGGGTTGTAGATTTCAAACGCCACTGTTTCCTGGAGCAATACTGGTCTACTATTACCGTGCTGCTGGATCGGAAACTCTATTTTCAATTTAGGGCGGGTGCATTGCCATTGAAAATGTAACAATGTTCACTTTAATTTTATGATTACTGTACATAGTTTGGCTTTGTGCTGGTGTATTCTTTTAAGTGACTCCATGGAGCTTCTTCATGGTGATAGAATGTTATAGGAGGCCTGAGTCAGTTGCACCTGACTGCAGAGCCTTGGTGGATGGGATTTTCTTTTCTTCTCATTAAAACCAACTTTTCTTCAATCAAATCCTTTCTTACAAATTTATTTAAAGAGGATTTTACACTGGCGACGAGGACGGGAATAACAAGTTGGATGTTATTATTACTTTCATTGGAAATATTTTTGAGAGAAGAAATTAACTTTCAAAAAAATCTCAACATCAACTTTAAGTTCTTCTGGAAAACTTTTACCATATTCAAGAAAACTCTGGAAGCTAAAACTGTGAGTGTTACCAATTCAATTCTGGGGCATATATATATTTTTTAAAGGAATTAATAGCTTTCGCCACATTTCTTGCTCCTACTCTCTTTGTTAGTATTCTGGGGCTGGGAGAACTCGTGTGGGCTATTGTCACCCTGAACATTTTGTTGGGAATTGCACTATTCACAAGGTGAGGGGTCACTAATTCCTGCTAAAATAAAGAAAAGACCTTTGCCTCAAAGTCTATTCAAAACGGTGGTTTAATCGTTTAGTCTTCGGTGAGTGAATCCCTTATTTTTGAATTTATTTCATTCAGAAACTTCACTGATTTCCTTTGTTTGGGAGGGAACTTTATGCGGTTTGTTTTGAAAAATAGCGCTGTTCCAATTTGAAAGTAAATACTTTGAGCACTGTTCCAATTTGAAAGAAAATGCTATGTAAGTCTTCTACATCATTTGCTAAGTCGGCTCTACTGGTGCAATCGCATTATTTCATCTTGTGCGTTGATTCAAATATAACCTTCACCGCAAGGATCTTGCTTCACGCGCGCCACTAAGAAACCACCAACCACTTGTGAAATTTAAAAGAAAACCTACTGCGAGCATCCCAAGGAGGCAACAGTGTCATCGGAGATTCGCATCCCGTGGAGACAGCCGCGTCATCGGAAATTCCTCATCCCTGTCAGAACACTTGACACAAGCTGGAACCTCAGAGACACCTTACTTGTGGATGTCATCACGTCGCGTTTCAAAACGTAACAACGTGACGGCCATTTTGATTTTTACACATCGTTACTTCAGATCGGAGCTTCAGTACACAAAAGAGGGGCCCGGAGTCATAACTATTGGTGTTATATATTAATTTATATTTATTTTTCTTCTTATTTTAGTTATTAATAATATCTTTTCACCTGTATTGTTTTCATGTGGCCCATACTTTATCTACAGTAAGAATCATTATCGGGTGAGTGTTGGACTTTGAAGTTACATTAGGACTTTCTTAATTTACTAAACCTGCTCTCAATCCTAATACGTGAATGGATTTTAAGATTTTGGTACTCAAATCCTAGCATTCTGTAAATCTCATCTATTCAAGTATTATTCTTATTTTTTTTTTAGTTTCAACATAGTAGGTTTGTTTAGCTTCAATTGTTCCAATCCTGTCATTTTGAAAGTCTCCTCCATTGAAGTGTTACCTTTATCTTGTAATGTACTTACAATAGGTTTGGTTACAGCTACACTAGTTATTATAGGTACCTGTGACTAAAAGGTCTTACTTAATTTTTGTGCAAAGTCTGCTTCCTTTCTGACTCGGATGATCCACCAATTAAGTGGCAGAAATGGAAGAAGGTATTTGAGCGATACGCTAAAGTTTGTGGGACAAATTTGAGAGCTGAAAGGAGGACTGCACTACTACTACACTGCCTAGGGCCTGAAGGTCAAGAGGTCTTTGACCACTTACCTGATATAGATGAATCTTCATTAAATGAATACGAGATATGTACTCTTAAAATTAGATAGACATTATCTCCCAAAGGTTAGCACGATTTTAAAACGTTACCATTTTGGGAGGCGCAGTCAAAATGAAGGTGAGTCTGTAGAAAACTACATTACAGCACTCAGAAAATTAGGTTCTTCGAGTAAATTTGGTGCACTTTTAGAGGAAAGGATAAGGGTCAGTTTATGTTGGGTTGCAACATACAGAAGGTAAGGGACGACATATGGCAGAAAGATGAACCTACACTAGATGAAGTGGTTAATGTTGCAAAACAAATTGAACACTCACTGCAGTGTGTTGAAGTGATTTCCAAACAAGATAGTAAGAATGAGAGCATACAAGTAGTAAAGTTACACACCAATGCAAAAGCAAATGTGAAGGAGAAAAGTGAAAAAAGAGATAATAAAGGTGAAGCAGGGGGGCGTGGCTAAGCACGCAATGGCGAAGGAGGTCCTGGGGTTGAGCTCCGTTCCGGGCTCCCCTTTCTCAGGCCATAACTCCGACACATTTATCCTGAAACGGCCCAAAATCTAGGCGAAGCGTTGTGAAGAGGCCAGTAGCAGCCCTGTGAAGTTTGCTGCTGTTTGGCCGCCGTCAGCCACACCGGTGCTGGCGTGGGTGTTGTGACCGCCCTTGTGAGGGTCTGTCCAGCGAGCGCTGTAACGAGAGGCTGAAGGCTGGCTCCGCCCACTGGGCCCTGCTGCTGTGCCCTGTGCGGCGGAGGGAGGACGAGACCCCAGGAAAACAGTCACCGGCACAGACACACGCCGCGGAGGTGTGAGCGGCGAATCATCGGAGATATTACTCTCTGGGGGGAAGCCGGGCCAGTGTGCCCCCCCCCCTGGACCGGGGTGCTTCTACTGATAGTGCAGTGCCTGGGGCTTGCGGAGGGCCGCCGCCGCTGAGGCATGGCTAACCTGACTGCGCGAGTGAGCGGGAATATGGCAGCTGCACGGTAATTGCCTCGCGGAGCTGGGTGCCCCTTGGACCTGCCGACCGCGTTACCACCAGTGCGAGAGCTGTTGACACCCGTGCGGAGCCTTGAACAGATCGCACGTCTATGCGGAGCCAGGGATCGGCCCGACCATGAAGCCCTGGTGCTGAGGCCTGAGACACAGTGAGGCGTAGTGCATCTGCGGGCGCTGCCACCGGTGGGGGTACTTGGTGCTGCAGCGGGGTGACACGCTGAGGCTGCAGCGCCTGTTGAACAGATATTGGCGGAGACACTTGGGGGCTGAGGTGCACGGCAATCTGCGCACTGCCTCACCGCCGCCGAGCGCACAGCCTGCCTGAGAGTTGCCCAGGCGGAAGATGGCGGGCGCGTGCGACCACGATGGGGACCCGGACGAGGTCGCTGCTTGGGGCTGAGGTTCTTCCCTGGCCGGAGACGCCTGCAACACTGCAATCGGACACCCCTGCTGGACACACTGCGAAACCCTGCCTGCGCTGAGGAGCGGTGACTGTTGACTCTCCCCTTGGGCTTGTGTGGAGTCCCCCTCACGCGCCGTTCAGCAGCGACCTACTTGGGCCCGCGGGTGCCGCTTGGTGGCGAAGGCGATTTGCACCCCCATAGGATTGGGCGCCCGCCGGTGCCAATCGCCCCTGAGACAGCCCGGAATTGCATGGGATATTGGCACCGCTTTCACGCGCCATCCTCACACGGACTGCCTCACTGCTCATGTCTGGGGGCACCAGAACAAGAACTGGTGCTGGTGGCCCGCTGACGAAGGGGAAGATGGAAAAGGCGGTGAAATCGGCCGAACTGGACCAGACGGCGGCTAAACTGGACACAATGCTGGTGGCCATGGAACGCCTGGAGGAATCGATGCAACTTACTCGCACCTCCCTTGAGACCAAGATCGCCAGTGTCGCCATTGATCTAACGCACCTAAGGTCCGATCATCAAAAGCTGACGGACCTCACTGCCGCCCTGGAGACTACTGTGGCTGATCTTACGCCCCAAGTCACGCAGACTGACAAGCAAGTACAAGACCTTCTTACCAGAGTTGAATTTTTAGAGGATCGCGCTGAGGATGCAGAAGGGAGGGCGCGAAGGAATAACGTGTAACTGGTGGGAGTGCCGGAGCGCTGGGAACCTGCGACGCACATGGAGAACTGGCTACGAAACCTCCTGCCACCAGGTGTACTATCACCGCACTTTCTCATTGAGCGGGCGCACTGGGTGCCAGCCAGTCCACCTCCAGCAGGCTCTAATCCCCGGCCAATGCTCCTCAGGATTTTGAACTATCGGGACAGAGACTCCGTTCTGCGAGAAACGAGAACGCTGCAGGAGATCCGGATTGAGAACGCCAGGGTCATGTTCTTCCCGGACTACACTATTCAAGTACAGCGACAAAGACACTCCTACCTGGCTGTTAAACGACAGCTCAGTCAACTGGACCTGAAGTACTCTCTTCTCTTCCCCGCGTGCCTGAGAGTGGTGGCGCAGGACAAAACACACTTCTTTGCCACCCCAGAAGAGGTTGTGGCCTGGCTGGATGCAGGGATGATCGCAAGCTCCCAGCCGACGTTGTCATCCTCACCTCCACCTAGGTTCAGAGGGTCCCGAAGACGCAGTAGGAACAGGTCGACACGAACGGGGAGGCTGCGTGTGGCGGCGGAGATCGGACCCCCGGCGGACCTGATCCAGAGTGAACAACAGGACGCCCTGCGGAGGGTGGCGGAACTTGTTGGATCCCTGGACGAAGATGCGACGTTGGAGGACAGCCCACGTGCGCTTCCTAGTGACGATGAACACATCTACGGGTTGCCTGATTCGCAAATGTCCACGGAGCCCGCTGAGGTAACCCCACAAACGGCTGATTTGATCCATTGACTGCAACATTGGCCCTTTTCGAGTGCTCCTTTGACACAGGGAGATTTCTTGCGCCATTTCTTACCCGGTCATAGTGGAACATCCCATCGCGGCAATGACCGGAGGACTGCTGTGAACTCCACAATGCGTCACCGCTGAGTTGCGCAGTAAGTACTGTTGTGATACCTGGGACATCATGATGTGGAGTAGTGGTCCTATGATTGGGCGTGCCTGGCAGAGTTGTCCCTTCTTGGACACGGGGGACGGGGCAAGAGAGGGCCCCACTGTCCGGTAGGGTCCGGACATTGAACATTGAACTTTGCAGCCCAGGGGTTCCTGATCAGTAACTGTGTGTACATTTCCTTTGGCCGATCTGACACGCCTGAGCAAGGGAACGCCCCCCCTCGGCTCGAGTGGTGGGAGTACCCATGGCGACCGAGTGCATGGCTACCCTCCTGAATTCAGATGTTCATTGCCTCATTAGAGTGTTTGGACAATGGAATGTTCTGCTGTTGCCCTTTTGGTATTCATTTTTTTTTATTTTTTTTTTATAGCTGTTTAGATTCATCAATTTTTTCTCCACTTACCCTTTATCCTTTCCAATAATACCATTGGTTATTGAGGTGTGAGCTAGCCAGCTTGACTACTCGGCAGAACCATTTCTGCCTGGTATTAAAGGTTATCGCGTTAATCATTGGATTTATTATTCATGACCTATTAGAAGATTTTGGTTACTTTGAAAATATTGCTCCCAAATTTCCCAAAAATGTGTTCTCTTCGAATATCCCATGTTTCTATCGAAGTTATTAATTGTAATGACATAATTTAACCAATTTGTATAACTTGGGGCAACCGGTTTAACCCAATTAATGCAGATTTCTCTCCGGGCTAATAATATTAATACAAAAAGTAAACTTTCCTGTTTTTTATTTAATTTATTACTATCAGCATCTATGCTGCTTTGTACCCCAAAGAATATGAGAGTAGTACTTACAGTTATGTTGGTCCCTAGTATCATATTCACTGTTTTACCAATCTCCTCCCAGTACTTTGTTATTGCGGGGCATTTTTCAAACATATGGATGTCGTCCGCTCTTGTTTCTCCGCATTTGGGGCATAGCTTCACATTGGATCCCTTGAATTTAGACAATTTCTTTGGGGTCCAATAAGCACGATGTACTGTAAACAGATGGTTCCTTCTTAAAGGTGCTGATTTTATACAGGACCAGCATTTTCCCATAGATTCTTGCCATACCAGTTGCAGATCTATCTCTTGAGCAGGTATGTCTTTCCTCCATATTTTTTCCGGGATTATAAAGTCTTCCTCTCCTGATTCAATGAGTGACCAATACCACTTTGATATTTCTTTTTTTATAGCTGTGGTTCTTGTCATTTCATTTTCAAGTATCTCGTTTCCCGTATTTTTCTCCTGTAACGATTTTGCCCAGTTTATTAGTTGGTAATATTTAAATTTTGATATTTTACCGTCTGTAAGTTCGTATAACGAATTCCATGGAATTATTTCATTTCCTTTTAGCAATTGTCCCCATGTTACTATTCCTGCTACTTTAAGTGGCACTGCTAAAGAATCTTTTAAACATTCCGGTAACCCTAGAGAATCCCATATTGGTGCTTTTGTGCTATAATACGGGATTTTTACTGTGCTTCTTATTTGGAACCAGAGTCTAGCAGCGTTACATAGAATCTTCAATTTTATTTTTTTGAAGAATTTCGGGTGTCCGAATTTAAACAGGTAATGGTCAGTTTCCTCGGTCATATTTTGTAAGAGACTTGGATATTCTTGATATTTCCTCAATAATGATCTAAAATTCTTGAATTGGAAGGATCTGTAATATTCAAATAAGTCAGGACTGGCTATTCCTCCTTGATCTTTCTTTCTCCTAAGTTTACTCCAGGCTATTCTCGTTCCTTTGGAGGCCCAGATAAAACTTGCAATTTCGCCCTGAATCTTCTTCATGAGTTCTTTTTTAAATTCCAATGGTATGGTGTTGAAAAGGTATGTGAATTTTGGGATAATAGACATTTTTATTATGTTGGATCGTCCTAGGAAAGTTAATGGTAAACCTGACCATGATTTAAGTAGCCTTCTCATTTCTTTAGCAATTATCGTTAAATTTAGATGCGGAACTTTCTCCATTTCTTTTACCAAGGTGATACCTAGATATTTCAGTTTGTCCCTACTGTACGGTGAAATTGGGTTACAGTTCCAGCTCATTGTTTCAGTTTTTTCTTTGTTTGTTAAGTAGCCTGAGACTTTACCAAAGTCATTCATTATTTCATCTAATGCTTGATATGCACCTTCATAGTTTGTTGTGAAAACCATTAAGTCATCAGCATATAATGCTACTTTCTTTACCCAGTTTTGGTATTTAAAAGCAGAAATCTGTGAGTGTTCTCTAATCAAAGTAGCCAATGGTTCGATGTATAGATTAAAGAGTAATGGCGACAGTGGGCAACCTTGTCTAGTACCGCGTTGAATATTTATGTTGTTGGTTAGATTGCCGTTAACTAATATTTTGGCTCTTGGATTTTTATATATTTCTTCTACCGCTTGGACGAAATTTTCCCCCAGATCATATTTCCTTATAGCTTCATTTAGAAAAGCCCAACTTACCCTATCAAACGCTTTTGCGGCGTCGTAAGTGATTATAGTGAGGGGAAGTTTTTTAGTGGTGGCACTGTCAATTGCTGCGAACAATTCATGAGTAATTTCATGAATTTGTCTCCCTTTTACAAACCCCTTCTGGTCTAAATTAATCAATCCAGGCATAACTTTCGCTAATCGTTTTGCTATAACTTGTGTGAAAATTTTATAATCGCAGTTTAATAGCGATATTGGTCTATAAGACTCACATGTTTTGGGGTTTTTCCCGGGATTTAGAATGATACTAATTATCGCATCGTTCCAAGTATCTGGGATTTTTTCATGATCTACATATATGCTGTTCATTAAGTCTGTTAATTTGTATATGAGATGTTCATTCAGTGCTATGTAAAATTCATTTGGAAGGGCATCTGGGCCGGCGGATTTTCCTCTTTTTAGGTTGCATATCACCTCTTTGACTTCCTCAGGTTTGATCCTTTGATTTAACTCTGTTTTTTCTTCATCTGTTATTTTTTGAAGAGAAATAGCTTCCAAATATTTACCGATTTGTTCTTTGGTTGGATTTATATCTTCTTTATATATGCCGGAGTAAAATTTTGAGAACTCCTGTCTTATTAATTTATCTTCAGAGGTTTCCAGTGTTTGTTCTGTTATCTGAATACATGAAATGTTATTTCTGGATTGTTCGGTTTTTGTTTTCCATGCTAGTAATTTTCCGCACCCTTCCCCATATTCATAATTCGCTAATTTACTGTTTTCCCATTTTTCTCTCACAGTATTTTCTAGGTAATTTGCTAGAGTTTCTTTTAATCTCTGATATTTTTTTTCTAATTCTTCTTTTTCTCCTGGAGGAATTATGTTCTCTAGTTGTATTTCCGCATTTTTGATATCTAGTTCCATCTTATTGATTTCTAGTTTCTTAACCTTTGCTTTATGTGCTCCTAGGCTGAGTAGTTTACCCCTTATCATTGCTTTATAAGCGTCCCAGGTTGTTTGCCTTGAGGTACCTGTTGCATTATCTTCAAAATAGTTTAATGAGACAGTTTCTAGCTGATTGATATATTGTTGGTTGTTTAGTAAAGATCGATCTACTGTCCATCTAGAAGGAGTTATATCTTTGGATATGAGTAGAGTTAATTTTACTGCTGAATGGTCAGATAAGTGTGCAGGAAGGTGTTCAATACTGCTAACTATGTTTTGTAAGGATCTGTTTAAAAGAAAAAAATCTATCCTTGATTTGTGTCCTAATTTTTTGTTATGAAAGGTAAAAGGATAAACCTTATCTCCTTTTTGTGACCACATGTCTTCCAAGTCTAACTCTTTTTTATATATGCTTAGCCATTCCCTCATCTTGGGTAGGTTGAGATGTTTGTTTGGTGGTGATCTATCTTTTTTTGGATCCAGTATTATGTTATAATCTCCCCCTATAATTATGGGGTCAGATGTGGATAGGAGTTCCGAGTATAGGTTTTGAAGAGGGGTGGGGTCATCTAAATTTGGGCCATAGTATCCTACTATGTTGAGTATGTTTCCTTCTATTCTTATTTTCGCTATGGCCCATCTTCCTTTATTATCTACTGTCTTGCTTATGAGTTTTGCCTTTAAAGATTTGTTTAAGATTATTGCTACTCCTTTCACATGACAGTCTTGGGTAGTATATACACAATTCTCTACCCAGTTTAATCCTTTTATTATCTGTTCCCACTCGCTACTAACAGGGTGAGTCTCTTGGATTATAATGATCTCACTCTCTATCTCCTTTATATATTCCATTATTTTCCTCCTTCTATTGGGGGTTCTTAGTCCATTAACATTCCATGAAAAAACACTTACTGTTTTTATTTCCGTCATTTCTTCCTAAAGAGTTTTGCAGCGAGGGCTGTATTAAGGCATTCTTGTGCAGTTTTTGTTTGCCATCTTGACTCCATTTTTTGATTTATGAGGATATTTTTTCAATTTTTTTTCCCTAGTTTGCTCCCCACCCGTGTATTTCTATTTACATTGTAGTGTTCATACGGGGCTCGTTTTCCTCTCCCCGAGGAAGCCTCCCTTCTTCTTTTGGATGGAATTTTCCACCCGTTTCGAGCTCCAGTCCTTTTGGTATTCATTGTTTGTATTCCCTTTTACGTTGGGTGGTCTGCTGTCCAATCATTTTTGCTATGTGCACTTTATCAGGGTGCTCGCTATCCTATTTCCCATGACATGGAAGATGTGGCCAGGGGTGGCGCTGGATCGATTGCTAATTGCGAGTAGGTGGGACGGTGGAGATGGGGTGACACTCAGGTAGCAAAATGTCGGCGATTAAAATCTGTACATGGAATGTACGCGGCACGCATACGCCAGCACGCAGATATCAGATATACTCATACCTTCGAAGCCACCACATACACATAGCTCTATTACAAGAAACACATTTGGCTGGGGCGGAAATACAGCGACTACACCGTAGGTGGCGAGGGCAGCTGTTTGCAACTGGGTACTCAGCTTACGCCCGCGGGGCGCTCCTTGTGTGCGACCGGGGACCCCGCTTGCCCTTACACACTCCCAGGTAGACCCGGAAGGCAGGTATGTAGTAGTACACAGCAGACTGGATGGCCAATCAATAGTCCTCGCATCACTATATGCACCTAACACCGATCAGGGCACTTTCTTTACACAGATGTCCACTGTGCTGGCGCCCTGGCACGGCACCCCTTTGGTACTTGGGGGATTATAACTGCATACTAGACGTTGGCCTTGATCGCTCCTTCCCGCCTCTTGGTGGGGCTCCGGCCCATGGAGCCATGAGGGCACTAAAGGCCTGGGCCATGTACTGGGACTTACATGACACATGGCGGTGTCGTAATCCACAAGCTAGGGTATACTCGTACTATTCGGGTGCGCATGCGCTACACGTTAGGCTGGACAGATATATGCTGTCGAGAGACCTACTACTATACGTTACGGACACCTACTACATGAGTCGCACCCACTCTGACCATAACCCTCATATCCTAGACTTAACATGGGAACGCCCGCACCAGCCAGTACCCACCTGGAGATTCCAGCCTGATTTATTGTTAGACGCCCCATTTTGTGATTCGCTGTTGTCCAGTATTGCACACTATTTAGAGGAAAACACAAACACAGCATCCACGCCGCAAATTGAATGGGATGCTTTTAAAGTTGTCACTAAAGGTAATTTTCTGGGCGCACAGGCAGGCATGCGAAAGCAGTTGGAGGGGGCGCTGACGTGCGTAGAGACTGACCTACTTAGAAGGGAGCAGGCGACGGAGAGTGGCGATGATGAGTCGCTATTGGAGGCCCGAACAGAACATGCGCGTTTATTAGATAGACTGAAGCATCTTAACAATGCAGCCCACTCTGCACGTACTCACCATCTTGGGGACAAGCCATGCAAATTACTGGCACATCTGGTCAAGCAAGATAATATGACAACACCGGTGACATCCATAGTTACTGCACAGGGCACCACAGTATATACGTAGCACGCCATACACGAAGCCTTTGTGAAACACTATGGAACTCTGTATCGCTCCAAACTACGGGTTCCTTCTTCTGACATCTCAGATTAATTTTCAAACATAGCCCTACCTACAGTCACCAACGCGCAGCGAGACGAATTAGGGGTCCCGTTTACACCGGACAAATTGCGCACAGTCATTTTCTCCCTCTCCAACGGCAAGTCCCCTGGCCCTGATGGACTGCCCGCAGAGTTCTATAAGGCCTACTCCACATTATTGATTCCGGAGCTTCTACGGGTGTATGCGGCGGCCGTAGATGATTCTTCCCTTTCACCCACGCTCAATGAAGCCACAATAATTTCCCTCCCAAATCCTGCAAGAAACGGCACGCAATTGGGCTCATATCGCTCGTTAGCCCTTCTAAATACGGATTATAAAATCCTATCCTCTGCAATAGCTCAACGATTGGCTCCCTTGGTGCCTGGCCTCGTACACGACGACCAGAATGGCTTTGTTCCAACTCGTAGCACCTCGCTAAATATTCGGCGCCTGTTTAGGGTGCAGAGATTTGCTACAATACAATGGCCTAACTCGGGATGCTTGGTGCTTGACCTAGAAAAGGCTTTTGATTCTGTAGAGTGGCCCTACCTTGTAGCAGTGCAACAGAAATATGGTCTTGGGGACGACTATATTCAAATGGTGGAACTGCTATATCGGCAACCCACGGTGCGGGTTCGTACTGGTAAGTTGCTGTCAGATGCCATTCGGGTCCGGCGGGGGACCAGACAGGGGTGTCCGCTGTCCCCCCTGCTTTTTTTGTTGGTGATGGAGCCAGTGGCAACCACACTGCTGGAGCGAGGCACTGGTTGGGGGATCTCCCTAGTGGACGGTCTGCATGTGGTGTCGCTATATGCAGATGATCTATTGCTATACATAAGAGACCTGGCACGTCTGCCACCGGTTCTATCCAACATATTTCGCACCTTTGAGTCCATGTCAGGGCTCGCAGTCAACTGGGCCAAATCAGGGGTGTGCTCATTTAACGCAGATACCCCAGAGTGTGACATTATTGTTAATAATGGGCGACTCACTTGGCACTCCACCATGTTCCAATATCTTGGAATATACATATATCAAACGCTCACAGATGAGCTGGAGGGCAACCTAGTGCGGGCGATCTCTTCCCTACAGGCCCAAATGGCCTTTTGGAAGACCCTCCCCCTGAATCTGCCCAGTCGAATTACGTTAACAAAAATGATAGTGTTGCCTCGGCTATTATACTATTATGCTAATCTCCCGGTATACGTCCCCGCGCGTGTCTTTCGAGAGCTGGAAACCTCAATCAGGAGTCTCATTTGGAACAAGGGGCATTGAAGACGCTTTACGCATCCCCTGAAGCAGGAGGCCTGGCATTTCCTAATCAAGAACTCTACTACTTGGCGGCACAATTACAGTGGGTGGCCAGCTGGCTTCGTGGGAAACACCTGGGAGATACTGCTACAGACGCCACGAGCTTGACACTCACGCAGGTTCACACACTGTTCCACTCTCTGACTAAAACCCCTTGTCCGACGCAGCTACATTTAGCGGTAGCACGTCAATGCTATGTGAGAGGCTTGAAACTCACTAGCGCAGTGAAACCATATGCCCCGGTGCTCCCACTGCTGGGCATGCCCAAAGAGCGAGAAGTAATCACTGAGGCGGCACTGGAACACTGGACGCAGGCGGGGGTGGATACAGTGGGAGATTTGTATGCGGAAGGGTCGCTTGCTCCCTTTGAAACATTGGTCGCTGATAAAGGCCTCCCAGCAGGGCAATTCCTTCTTCACACAGCACTAGTGTGCTTGCTAAGGCGGGCCTGGGGAGACCTCTCCGAGGAACTGCCGACACACCTACTGGTACAGTATTTACATGTCATGGGAAATGGCTCTCATCTAGTGCACTGGCTAGCACAAGCGCTCCTTACCCATACACAATTTTCCTCCCACAGACTACGGGACAAATGGGCGACAAACAGAGGGAGAGCGTGGATGGATGGGGAGTGGGCGATGGCTTTGGCCGGAGCCACGAATATCCCGCGCAACTCCCGCTTTAAGCTCATACAGTTTTATATCATCCACCGCGCTTATTTGTCACCTGATAAAATTAAGCGTTATTTCAATATCACAACATCCACATGTCCGCGATGTGCTCTAGTAGCAGCAGACCTGTTACACATGATCTGGGCATGCCCCTTGCTGCAGTCATACTGGGGCAAAGTGACGGATTCCCTGGCGGAGAGTGTCTGGGAAGTGTCGCAACATACTTGGGAGAAGTGCATATTAGGCATTTACAAACGGACGACACAGACGAGAGTCCGTTCCACATTTTGGGACCTAGGACTCATCATGGCAAAGAGATTAGTCACCAAACGAAGGAAAAATAGTGAACCCCCCCAGGGGGCGCACTAGCGCAGATCCTTTGATAATTGGGCGAGGGCAGAGGGCACGACCCTACACAGGGAAGAGACAGCGGGATTACGGAAATACCCAATAGCACAGCTCTGGGATGATACTCTGAGGACCTTTCACGAAACATGCATACGACAGGGCATTCCGTAAGAGACAATCTAGCAAACCCTGCCTGGGGGAGTGGTGGCGCTGGAGGTGGTAACCTCTACGCGCCATACATCCATAGGCATGGTACCTCTGTTGGGTCATGATGGGAGGACACTATCCCAACCGCTGGAGGCTCTACCCCACTACATGGCAGGTAGGGCATGGACGCTGCGCATGCTGTTTACCCCCCCCACCCCCACCACCTATGCTGACTCCACCGAAACGACGGCTACATACACTCTGGCCTCGCACACCACACATCACACGAGCAACGACCTGAACTAGCGATAGCACTTGATTGCATATCTCTGTTTATCTACCCACTTTTTATTTGTATTTTCATTCATCTTTTCCTTATTGGTTTTGTGTCACATTGTTGTATAAGTTGGGATGACGGTTATATTGTTACAAATATCGAAGTGTGCATAGTTTTATACCATGCTTTTATTTGATTGCCACTGCTGCACACTGCCAAGAAACCGACTTATCTATGCTTATTGGTATGGATTGCTAAAGAAACGCACCCAGAGTCTTTCCTACGTTTGTGTATCGCCCAATGCCATGTTGCATAGAATGACCGGCTACATTGTAATAGAATTGTTGCTGTTTCAGCTGTTCCATGCAGTTCCTTGATTGCTCCATACCTAGGGCCTAGCTGTGTCACATTGATTCTAGGACTGTCTTCCGTCCTCTGCACCCCTTCCCTGAAGGGATCACACACCTGGGCACTGATGGGTTATTGGAGGTCGCGCCCTTGGCAACCGCCGAACTGGAATAGTGGGAAACATTTGTATATGTGTTGTGGCAAGTTGCTATCTTACACGAATGTTCCTATACGGTCATGCAATGTAATGCAATCATTTCTTTTTGGAAGTTATATTATGTACTGTGCGCGACATACAAAAATGCAATAAAAGATATTCAAACAAAACAAATAAAGGTGAAGCAGGGAAAGGTTCGATCAAAAAAACTGAGACACAGTTTAAATGTTTTAGATGCAGTAACCCCAATCACTTTGCCAACGACAAAAAATGTCCCGCTTTGAAAGCAAAGTGTGGTATTTGTAAAAAAGTAGGTCATTTTACTTCCTCTTGCAAAGCAAAGAGTTTTAAGAAAAATGTCAACATGGTATGTAAGAATGAGGATAATGAATGTACATCTGAATCAGATTGTGACTGTGGGCAGATTTTTTTATCACAAATTTTGTGTAGTAAAAAGAAAGGCCCATTTGATGAAATCCTGGTAGAACATTGTACAACAAGGGTCCTATTTGACTCAGGAGCCAAGATTACTATTGTTTCCCCCCCAAAAAAAATTAATTTCATGAAAGACAGTGTTAAACTCTTGAAGGCCGACATCAATCCTTACGCCTATGGTGGGGAACCTATTAAGCTTATGGGGTGTTTTATAGGTCTCCTTGAATATAAAGGAAGATATGTTTCCGGAAAGATATATGTGTCTAATAAAGGAGACAGTATATTAAGCTGGATACATCAAGGAGAATTGGGAGTGATGTTGGATCCCAATAGTGACCCGCCCATTATTTTGAAGGAAAATTTTACTGTCAGTGAAGTGGATTCTCAGCCTGAGTGTGATCAGTTTACCTTAGATCTAAAGAGATCTTTTCCCAATGTACTCAGGGAAGAGTTAGGATGTTTAAGGATCTACACTCATAAGATCAAATTGATTTATGGTGCTGTTCCATTTTCAAGTAAGGTGAGGGGCGTTCCACTTGCAGTTATGGAAAAAATGAGATAACAATTAGAGAAGTTGAAACTAGATGGGATCATTGAGGAAGTCGAGGTAACTCAGTGGTTGGCCCCGGTTAAAGCCGCACGCAAATCAGACAGGTCTCTCAGTCTATGCATTGACCTTAGGGAGTTGAACAAACAGGTGGTTGTAGATAAATACCCCCTTCCTAAGATTTCAGAGATGTTGATGTTATTGGAAGGAGCTTGTGTTTTCTCCATGGTCGATTTAAAATCAGCGTATCATCAAATTAAACTTGATGAAGAATCTAAAGATTTTACGTCCTTCATCACACCCTTTGGCACTTTTAGGTTTAAACGGTTACCATTTGGTTTAGTTTCAGCGGCCTCTGTATTCCAGAGAGCCTTGGAGAAAGTTTTAAAGAATCAGAGTGGTGTTAAGATCTACCAAGATGATGTGTTGATATTTGGCAAAGATCATGAAGAACATTATTGGAGGCTTAAACAAGTGTTGGAAAAGTTTCATCAACATAACCTTACTGTTATGTTGGATAAATGTAAATTCAGGACATCTTCAATTGACTATCTTGGTCACTCTATCTCAGGTAAAGGAGTTGAGCCAAAACGTGATCTCATTGAATCCATTGAAAAGTTGGCCTCACCTGAAAACAAGGAAGATCTTATGAAATTCTTAGGAATGGCTGAGTATTACAGCAAATTTGTCAAAGGGTTTTCTGGAAAATGCATTAACATGCAAACTCTTCTTTGCAAAGGTGTAGATTTTGTTTGGAGTAAAGAATGTGAGAATGAATTTGTCAAAATTAAGAGTCTACTTAATGATACCCCGAAGCTTAGAAGTTTTGATCCTGAAGGGAAAACATTTTTGGTAACAGATGCCAGTTTAAAAGGTTTGGGGGCAGTTCTACAGCAAGAGTGTAAAGGTGAAATCAACGTAATTTTGTTTCCCTCAAGGAGTTTGAGAGGAGCGGAAGTACGTTACTCGTAATTGAAAGAGAGGCATTGGTGGTACACTGGGCAATAAAGAAGTTAAATAATCTGCTTTGGAACACTAAGTTCACTGTTCGCACAGATCACAAACCTCTAGTTGAGGTTTTCAATAAAAAGGGTTTTGATGCAATCTCCAGCAGAATTTCTAGATGGGTCATTGATCTTCAAGGGTACGATTTTAAAGTGGAGTATTTGCCTGGGGTACGTAATTGTACTTCTGATGCGCTATCTAGTGACACCCCATGAAGAAGAAGATGATCATGATGAAAAAGAGGAGTTGCAATGGGTGTGTGTTGTTGAGAATGATGGCATCAAGGAAGAAAAATGGAGGACAGAATGTAAGAATGATCATGAACTCTTAGAATTAGCTGCCTTGGTTGAGAATGGCTGGCAGAATAAGAAACAAGGTACATCTGAAAAATATTAGAATGTCAAGCATGAAATCTCAAAGTCAGATGGGTTAATTTTCAGAGGAACAAGGTTAATCCCACCTAGGTGTCTTTGGAAAGAACTTATAGGTTTGGCTCATCTGGGCCATCAAAGCATTTCTAAAACAAAGGAAAGTATTAGACAAAATTATTGGTGGGCAGGTATGGACATGGCGATTGAGCGGTTAGTGAGAAAATGCATTCCATGCACTCTGAGTGAGAAGAGTTTAAAACCAAGAGTACGACCCATGATTATAAGAGAAAGACCAAGGAAACCTTGGGTAGAACTGGCTCTTGATATTTTAGGTCCAGTGAAAAGTAATGAAGGTGATTTGTATATTTTCGTCTTGATAGATTTGTTTTCTAGATGGCCAGAGCTCAAGTCTGAGCACACCCTGCCAACTTAGGGCGAACAAAGTAAAACCATAGGGGATGATGGACGGAGCATTGACAATACAAACACTCACCCCCAGTCAACTGATCTGGGTTTAATCCATCACCGTTCTTTAGCTCACTCCGCCACCCCAGTTCAGACATGGCCATATGCAAATCAGTCTGACCCTGGACTGTTCCCATGAGGCACAGGGTCAGACTGATTTGCATATGGCCATGTCTGAACTGCGGTGGCGGAGTGAGCTAAAGAACGGTGATGGATTAAACCCAGATCAGTTGACTGGGGGTGAGTGTTTGTATTGTCAACGCTCCGTCCATCATCCCCTTTGGTTTTTCTTCAGAGATAAAGGTTACCAGAGGAATTGATTCTAAAAATGTTATACATTTTTTAAAGGAAGTGTTCGTGAGAGAAGGGCTTCCCGGTTGTTTACTCACTGATAATGGGGTCCAATTCGTTTCTAGAGAAATGGAGGATTTGATAGATAAATGCTCCATCAGACACAAACGCTGTTCTTTATATCATCCAGAATGTAACGGAATGGTAGAACGCTTTATTCGAGTGCTTAAAGAATCTATATCCCTTTCTAAACAAAGCAATCTTGTCTATTAAGATAAATGAACGAAAGAACAGATTTGATGATGTCGAAAGAGTTAAGAAAACTCAGGTAAGTTTGGGTGATCATGTCATGATCAGGGCACCTTTAGGATGCAAATCTTCTGATTTATTTAAAAGGGTTCATAGAGTTGTTAAATTTCTCAATAATGCCATCAAAGCATTTCTAAAACAAAGGAAAGTATTAGACAAAATTATTGGTGGGCAGGTATGGACATGGCGATTGAGCGGTTAGTGAGAAAATGCATTCCATGCACTCTGAGTGAGGAGAGTTTAAAACCAAGAGTACGACCCATGATTATAAGAGAAAGACCAAGGAAACCTTGGGTAGAACTGGCTCTTGATATTTTAGGTCCAGTGAAAAGTAATGAAGGTGATTTGTATATTTTCGTCTTGATAGATTTGTTTTCTAGATGGCCAGAGCTCAAGTCTGAGCACACCCTGCCAACTTAGGGCGAACAAAGTAAAACCATAGGGGATGATGGACGGAGCATTGACAATACAAACACTCACCCCCAGTCAACTGATCTGGGTTTAATCCATCACCGTTCTTTAGCTCACTCCGCCACCCCAGTTCAGACATGGCCATATGCAAATCAGTCTGACCCTGGACTGTTCCCATGAGGCACAGGGTCAGACTGATTTGCATATGGCCATGTCTGAACTGGGGTGGCGGAGTGAGCTAAAGAACGGTGATGGATTAAACCCAGATCAGTTGACTGGGGGTGAGTGTTTGTATTGTCAACGCTCCGTCCATCATCCCCTTTGGTTTTTCTTCAGAGATAAAGGTTACCAGAGGAATTGATTCTAAAAATTGTATACATTTTTTAAAGGAAGTGTTCGTGAGAGAAGGGCTTCCCGGTTGTTTACTCACTGATAATGGGGTCCAATTCGTTTCTAGAGAAATGGAGGATTTGATAGATAAATGCTCCATCAGACACAAACGCTGTTCTTTATATCATCCAGAATGTAACGGAATGGTAGAACGCTTTATTCGAGTGCTTAAAGAATCTATATCCCTTTCTAAACAAAGCAATCTTGTCTATTAAGATAAATGAACGAAAGAACAGATTTGATGATGTCGAAAGAGTTAAGAAAACTCAGGTAAGTTTGGGTGATCATGTCATGATCAGGGCACCTTTAGGATGCAAATCTTCTGATTTATTTAAAAGGGTTCATAGAGTTGTTAAATTTCTCAATAATGCCATTAAAACAGAAGATGGTAGAATTTGGAATCTTAATAGGTTGGTTGTTATGAGGGGTGATGTTGTTGATAAAAATCCAATTTTACCTTCTCTTACAGCCTCTGCTGGGTTGCCTGTGAAGGTTAAGCCCAGCAGAACTATCAAAATCCCAACAAAGTTTAGTGACTATGTTATGAAATAAGCTTATGTTTCCCTTAACATTTTGTCTTAACTCTTTTTGTTTTGGTATTTAGGAGGGAGATGTGTAACAATGTTCACTTTAATTTTATGATTACTGTACATAGTTTGGCATTGTGCTGGCGAATTCTTTTAAGTGACTCCATGGAGCTTCTCCATGGTGATAGAATGTTAAAGGAGGCTGAAGTCATTTGCACCTGACTGCAGAGACTTTGTGGATGGGATTTTCTTTTCTTCTCATTAAAAACAACTTTTCTTCAATCAAATCCTTTCTTATAAATGTATTTAAAGAGGATTTTTACAGAAAACCTCCACTAGCAAATGGGCATCACATGAGGATGCTTGATGTTCAGCTTGTAATAGTTCTGCAGAAACTATAGCTCATGTCTTTTTCGTCTACCCAGGCTATGTTGGCCTTGTCAGAGATGGATTACGCCACTCTGTAAGCACTTGGGAACACGAAGCAGCTGTACTGCTCTTATAATTTTAAGATCAGATCCTCTGCCATTATATTCTTGCTCTGTTGCCAAGTTCTTGGGTAGGATGTGGACATTAAGAAACAGGACTGTCACTGTCTAGAATGATTGGAGGCAATTGATGCCAGATGTTGTAATCATATCCGCCTGGAACTTAAAGTACTGTACATAACGTGAGATATTTCTTGAGCTGCTTTAGCCCTTTGGTAGCTGGTGCCCCTCCAGTGTTCTTAGTAGCTCAATTAACAGCTTTGTTCCTGTAAATTATAACTTGAACATCAACTATGGCTGTACAATCGAGAGGACAAAACTTATTTCAGTGTAACATGTAATTATTCCTTGTATGCTGTATGTCTAGGCCTTTGCACAAGATGGCGTCTCCCACTGAACTAGCACTCATTGTCTGAAATATGTTTCATCAATTTATAAACTGTAGTGTATACATTTATTGCAATTATCTGCTTTTATGGCACTAGCTACCGAAATAAAGTTTTATTGAAATGAAATGATAACTGAGTATAATAGCCCAAACATCAAAATGGGGTTGACAAGTTTCAGACTCATTAAGTGTCTCTAAGGGTTGCTAAGAGCCTCTTCACACATCACCTTTTACAAGTCTAAGCCTCTTCTACATACAGTTATCCCCGACACAAAACTCAGCATCAAGAGGCTAGTTATCCACTAGAACCAAAACACCTATCCTCACCTATTAATAGGCCGAGCCTCTTTTGCATACAACTTTCTCCCTGAGCAAAGGTCAGCCTGACTACTCCTGTCCCCCACCATACATAACATGTACTGGTAGGCCCAGCCTCTTCTATATTCAGCTGTTCCCTTGAACAAAGTTGAGCATCAAAAGGCCCGTGCCACTCTACATGCATTATCTATTACTATTACCCCTTCTACATACAACTTTCTTCCTGAACAAAGACTCTAGTCAGGTACCACACATAGTATGTACTGATAGGTCATGTCTCTCCGAAATGCAGCAGTCTCTCTAAACAAAGCTCAGCATGAAGAGGCCAGTGCCCCACTAAAAACATTACCTGTTACTAGGCCGAGCCCCTTCTACATACAACGCTTTCTCAGGAACTTCTACATACAACTTCCTTTTTCTCAGGACACAACGTAGCCTGAAGACTCTAGCCTCCCACCATACAGAGCATGTACAGGTAGGCCATGCATTTTCTGAATGGAGCTGTCTCCCTAACAAACACTCTGCACCAAGTAGTCAGTAGCTCACCACATACTCCAGCTTTTAGTAGGCCAAGTCTCTTGTACATACAACTGTACCCCTAAACAAAGCTCTGCGTCAAGAAGCAAGTCCCCCTCTGAACACATCACCTTTTACTAGGATGAGCCCCCTTCTACATACAACTTTCTCCCTGAGCAAAGCTCAGCCTTAATACTCCAGTTCCCCATTACTGGTAGGACAAGCCTACATGGAGCTATCTCCCTAAACAAACCTCTGCAGCAAGTGTCCAGTCCCCCACCACACACACCACCTTTTAGTAGGCTGCACATCTCCTACATACAGCTGTCTGCTAACCAAAATTCAGCACCATGAGTCCAGTCCCACAGCCCTTATACAGTTGTTTACTATGCTGAGGCTTTTTTACATACAGTTGTCTCCCTAAATAATGTTTTGCTTCTAGGAGTCTACCCCCCCCTCCCCCCCCCCTTGTGCTAAGCCTTTTTAGGGTAGTTTGTGCTAAAGCCCCTGTATTTGTTTGTCCACATAAGGTATCAAAGCCAAATGTGCATCATTTTCTTCCAACATCATGAGGATTCTAAAGGTACCCAGGGTTTGTGAATTCTCTTTGAGCGGTCCGACAAATTAGCTAAAATATAGCATAATTCTGTTTGGGGAGGGGGGAATGAGAAAAAAGTGCTGCAGGAGAAAGCATTTGGTTTGTACCCTGCAAATGGTAGTAATAAAGAGTTTGTGGTGCTAAAATCACAATCTTCCCAGCTTTCAGTAGCAGCCAGTTTTTTCTCAGAAAACAAAAAATGTTTACACAGGTTTGGCATTTTATTGGGATATAGCCTATTTTTCCTATTTTTGTGCTTTCAACCTCTCTACAGTTAGTGGTAGAAATGGGTCTGAAACCAATAATGGATACCGGAAGGCTAAACATTTCAGAAAAGTAGATGAAATTCTGAATTCAGCAAGGGATAATTTGTGTAGATCCCTCAAGATTTTGCTATAGAAAGTTACAGATGAAATAAACAAATATTCAAATTGAGTTGTAAAAATAGCCATTTGTGCCTCCGTTTTCACCTGTAACTTCTTCCATGGTGGATATTTGAAAGCAATATACCTTTACCTATGCTGGACCCTTCTGGTTGCAGGGATAACTAGGGTTTGTAGGTACACCAAGAACACGCGGTACCCATAGCCAATAACTGAGCTGCACCTTGCAATTGTTTTGTGTACAGGGTATACAGTAATTCATTTGGTAAAGAATAGGGTGAGAAATAGGTATCAAGGAAACCTATGTATTTTCGAAATTGGAACAAGATCTGGAGTTTAGAAGCAATGGATATTTGCACATCTCTGAATTTGCAGGTACCCATAGTAGCATGTGAATTAGAGGGCATTTTGCAAAAGGACTTCTTTTTTAAACATTGTCTTACATTTGGAAGGCAGAAATGCACAGAAAGACAATTGGTAATAACACTTGTTCTACTATTCTGTGGTCCCGCAAGTCTCCAGATAAAAATGGTACCTCACTTGTGTGGGTAGGTCTAGTGCCCACCACAGCTTATGCTCCAAAACACAACGTGGACACTTCACATGTTTTCACTGAAAATTTACCCTTTTTGCAATGTGCCTAGCTGTGGGTTTTGGGCCCTAGCTCAGCCGGTACCTGGGGAAACCTAGCAAACCTGTACATTTTTTAAAACTAGAGACCAAGAGGAATCCAGGATGGGGTGACTTTATGGCCCTCACAAGGGTCTGTTACCTAGAATCTCTTGCAAACCTCAAACGTTGTCCCAAAAAAACAGATTTTCCTCACATTTCTGAGATGAATAGTTCAGGAATCTGTGGAGAACCACAAACTTCCACCCACCCAGCGTTCCGCTAAGTCTCCTGATAAAAATGGTACCTCACTTGTGAAGGTATGCCTACTGCCGTGGCAGGAAATGGCTCAAAACAGATTGTGGAGACATCAAAATTAGCTACTACAAACAACCGCGTTTCGCAAGAGATAGCCTCTGCTTTTGATCCCGAACTCGTGGCCATGTAGGGAAACCTACCAAACGCAGACATTTCTGAAAATTAGACACCCGGGGGAGTCAGAGGAGGTGTGGGTTGCATGGATCCCCCAAATGTATTCTTACCAAGAATCCTGTGCAAACCTCAAATTTTGTTAAAGCAAATCACAGCTTCCTCACATTTCTATGTGGGAAAGTTGTAGGATCAGCGGACCGGCACAAATTTCCATACACCCAGCGTTCCCAACGCTCTCCTTATAAAAATGATACCTCACTTGTTGTGGGTGGGCCAAGTGCATGGGGGGGCAGAAAGACTGATTTGGCTGAAAAACATTTTGGGTTCAAAAGCACCCCCTCCCAGGAATCCCAGGTGTCTAGTGGTAGATCCCTGCTTGGGGATCACCCTCCTGTGGTGATCCCCAAGCAGGGTTCCACTAGGGAAGGGTACTATTGGAAAGGGGAGATTCTCCACTTTCCAATGATACCTCTGCAATGTGTTTTGGTCCTCAGGCTGAGGAAGCCTCGCGAGCACCATAGGAGTGAAAGTGAAATGAGCCAATCAGCTCATTTAAGCTTTACTTTCAATGTAATGACGTCAGTGTGCTTTGTGCATGATCATCATCACATTGGAAACAAAAGTGCCTCAGGGTGAAAAACCAGAAAGGAAATCTGTCTGCTGTAAACAGCAAAGGGATTTCTTGTTTGTGTCCAGAGATTGGAACCGTCCAGTCCTCAGCACACGACCACCGTTGCTGAGGATGGAACCATTCCGTCCTCAGCACAGAACGGGTTAATAGATCAAGATCTCTCTACGTACAAATGTATCCCTTAATATTGCTCAGTCTGAAAACCCTCCCCTACATTGAGGTGACTTCTTAAACAAAGTTCTGCAGCAAGTGGCCATTCCCAACAACATATATCAGCTTTTATTAGGGCCAGCCTCTTGCACATACAAGTATCCCTCTGAGCAAAATTCAGCATCATGAAACCAGTCCCCAGCACACATACAACCTTTTAATATGCTGATCTTCTTCATACAGTTGTCTCCCTAAATAAAGCTGTGGTGCAACTGGCCAGTACCCCACCAAACACATATTACCATGTACTAGACCAAGCCTCTTCAACATATAATGGTTCCCCTTAAAGAAATCTCTGCATCAAGAGGTCAGTTCCTCATTAGAGGCATGACGTATTAATAGGACGTGTATTTTCTACATAGAACTTTGTTCCTAGATACTGCTCAGTCTGAAGACTCTAGTCATGCACCACACATAGCATGGCTCTTCTACATACAGATGTCACTCTAAACAAATGTCTGCATGAAGATGCCAGTCCCTGACTACACTGATCACCAATCACTAGACTGAGCACCTTTTATACACAACGTTCTTTCTTAGCAGAGCTCAGCCTGAAGACTCCAGTCCCCAAGCACACATATCTTGTAATGGTAGGGCACTCCATTTCTATATGGAGGTGTGTCCCTAAATAAAGCTCTGGAGAAAGTGGGCAGTACCCTACCACACACACTACATTTTACTAGTCAGACCTCTTCATATATAGTTGTCAGCCTTAATAAAGCTCTGCATGAAAATGCCAGTCTCACAACATAAACAACACCTATTAGTAGGCCAAGCATCTTTAATATACATCGGTTGTGTTTTATAGAGCGAGCACACTAAGCACTTATTACTTTTATGCTGTGTACATTTTAGAAAAATATATAATGAATGAAATTGGCAAAGGTATAAAGAATTGAACACATTTTGTTTACAGTCTCATCCAGGTGCTCCAGGTGTACACCTTATTGGAAAATGCTTTCCTAACAGCAGAAGAGGGTGAAGAACATACATGCATACCACAATCAAGAAAATAAACCCCCAACTCAAACTGTTAGGGAAAATGTCTTAAAAACATAATACTGGTAAGAGTACTCAAAGGTTTATTAGAAAACTAATTAAAAAAACTAAAGTTAGTTGTAAAGGTGTGAGGAAGAATGATGGATCGTTCACATTGGAAGTACACCTAACTAGAACATCTAAAGGGGACAATCTTTTGAAAAGTATGAGCATTATTCTGATGGGAATAAGAGATTTAAGGAATTTCGACTGGAGTTCTGTAGCACAAGGGTAGTACACAATGTAATGAAATCAATGAAGCAAGAGAAGAAAAGAGGAGCTACAGTTCAACAAAAGAGTTTGTGGATTGTATTATAGATGAGGTTTCTACTCGAAAAAAAGGAAGTTGTTTCTTCTCATTCTCAACAGAATGAGAATTTTAAACAGGTAAGTGCATGCTAAAAAAAGTTCTGTCAAAAGCAACAAATCAATAAGTCCAGCGTCTTAAGCATGTGTGAGAGGAGTGGAAACACACTTCAAGTAGAGAGGTCTATTTTAATGAAGAAAACTACTTTCAAACCAATAGTTTATTGTTTGCTGTTGATACAGATGGCCAATCGTCTGAGGTGAAACAATGTACAGCCATACCAAAGGAAACATTTGTACCTAGAAATAGATTAAATACTTAGGGATGACATTTTACAGTGATGGCCTGTTCAAGTAAATGAATGGCAGTGTGGCAGTAACTGTAAAATAAGGCAAGATTCATTTGACAAGTTTAAGGTATTCCTGGGAATATTCCACAGTCCATCTTTCCAAACAGAAAATCCAAATTTTGCAAACTCTGGATCCCTATAGAGTAAGAAAACTAGCTAATCTACAAGGACATTCATTTACTTGTGTATATAAAAAGATATATGACAGTACTTTCATCATTTTTTTATTCTGTCCATACCTCAACAAGTATGCGCAATCTAGTAAAAAAGATTGTATTTTGTGAAAAGTCCATCTTTGCTTTTAAAAGCTTTGAATAAAGCTCTTTGGAATAGCACTCTGTCTGAAGTAAAAAATATTTCTGAAGATATTCAATTACTGTACTGAACCTGAAGTGAATTAAGTGGTAGTTGAACCTAGTAGTGAGAGAGAGACTACAGGTACCCTGTTAGACAACTTCAGCAAAGAAATAAGAGTATTTAGTACAAGAAGTGAAGAACTTCAAAACAAATTTATGGTTGTTGTCATCGTATACACTACGAAGCGCAAAAAAAATTATATCTTTGCTAAAACTGAAGAGGATGACCTCATTCACTGGTTTAAACTTGCACTTTATTTAATTCTAGAGGAGCACTTTGAATTATGTATCAATCAAGTAGAGTGCAGATATTTAATAAGGAAACTAGATGACAACAAAATGCCAGCTAAAGGTATTTACAATAAGTTATGAATGTTTATAATTCCTCCTGAACTAGAAGGCCTCAATGTGTATGAGAGTATTCTGATTCAAACAGTACATCGTTTTCAAGCAATAGTCAGGATGCAGACAAAAAGTGGAAATGTATCCGGAAGTGAATTATTGAATGGTCTTAAAGGAAAAGTGTGCATCTTCCACTAGTCTTTAAATAGAATATTGAAACTCTAGGTGTAGATAGTGAAGTAGAGGAACCTCAAGTGTTACCAACAAAGAATAAAAAAAATGTAAGAATCGGTTAGTATAAAGTAAAGAAAGCAAAAGAATACCTCAAAAAAGAAAACATGATCTACAAAGATTTAGATGTATATCAGCATGTGAGATTACTGAGCACACCCCCTTCAAAGTCTACTGAAAGTGGTCAGTTTGAAGTGTAGATTCTGAAAAAGCAGAAGAGATATGAAAACTCCAACATTCACCCTTTGCACTCTAGGGATGTAACTGGTGATGCATTAGAACTATATTAGAAACAAGAAACAAGCTAGTGGTGAATTTATACATGTGTGGCAAAAGAGTTTGGAAGCTTGTTGATTTCAAGTTCTGTTTCCAACAGGAGGAGGAAATCATTATGATGATTGTCCAGTGCAGATTACAGCTTTAGAGAAAAAAGATCAACTAGACTGTGCTCTGAAGATCAGAGATTCAGACAAAACATTCCTTATCTTTTTTACCTTGTCTTTGAAAGTGAACTTTCAATTTTGTCATATGCTGCTGCACATATTGTTAAAACAGGAGCACTCTTTCAAAATATGAGTGCAAAATACTTTTCTGAAAAGGTTCACAGAAAATATGAGAATCTTGCATGCAACCTGATGAATCTCATGGTGTGCCTACCTACAACCAATGAGTACTAGTTTCTTTGGCATGATGAGCTGAAGTGCATGTTGTGCAACTTAGGTGCACTTACCTGGTTCATAATTCTTAGCTATTCAGAGTTTGCCTGGGATGATTTGCATGACTTTCTCAGAGAATCTAACTTCAACATTGCTGGCATCAACTTTAACAACACCGGGTGAATTGTGCTTGATGAAACCTGAAAATGTTAATCATAGATTTCAAGCGATACTTTACTTTATCTGCATCAAAATAACTCTTCCTTTTAGTGAGGTCATTTACTACATTTAAAGTAAAGAATACCAAGCTAGTGGTGCTCTACATTTTCACATGTCACTGTGGTTAAAAGGAGCACCAAACACTGGACAGGATACTGATGAATTACAACTGTCATTCATTGAGCAGTACATAATATGTAAGATTCCCAATGAGAGTGAGAATACCAAACTTAGCCAGCAAGTATTGGGATTTCAGTGGCATCAATGTGGAAAATATAGTTGTTTTAGACACAGAGCCAAAGGAAAATACTACACCAAGTGTTGCTTTTATTTCCCTAGGTCGTTATCTCCAAAGGAAGAGTAAACAGTTTCATGTTGGCACTCAGACATACAGACGTTGGGGAATCTCCAAAGAATATCACCTACCAATCTCCTAGTGGGTAACAGTGGTTAACAAGAGGGGGTGAAAGGAAATGAATAAGATACGTCCTCCTAAATGAACTAACATACCACAAAGTACCCTCATAGTGTTCAAACCAAAACAATGGCCTACTTTACCAATGTATATAGTATGCTTAGGGTCAAGCATTCCACATACACTGAAAAAGTAAGCAATGTTTTTCATTTACGCTGTGTAGGATACTTGTTGGTATGTGAGTAAATTCCAAAGAACACATACAACATCAGGAGAGGCTTCAAAACTTATACCCTGTTATTTGTTCTATGAGGAATGCAAACATGAAAATTCAGTTTGTAGCTAACAATTCCATTGCTGTTGCCTGCTATGTTACCTCTTACATTACAAAGTCTGAAAAGACAGAAATTAAAGAAGTGTGAGAAGAAATTTCTGCAGAAAAGTATCTAACAAAAAGATTGTACAGCTTCAGTTTGAGGATGCTTTCCCAAAGGAAAGTAAGTTCTTATGAGGCAAATGACAGATTAAGTTCTACTAGTTTATATAGGAAGTCCAAATCCACCATCTGGATTAAATTAGGCCTTGCTTATATTCGTAAGAGTATTGAAGTATTTTGAAGAGATTGAATACTTTGTGAAATCACAAATACTGGACACTTATTACCCAAATCAAAGTGTCAATTTAGAAAAACTCTGTCTGTATGAAGTAGTTCAGTTCTACACATATATAAACAATGTTGAAAAAACATTGAAAGAGGCAAGTTTGCTTTCTGTGGGTCTATGTATGGTTGTTTAATCAGACACAATAAAGTAAGTCTCATTAACCACTTCAAACTCAGTTGCCTAAGTTCAGATAAGAGAGAGTTCTCCTATTTGGTTCTTTTGTAACTGTTTACAACTTGGCATCATGAAGAACGATTAGGTCAATACGACTGCTATGAAGAAGCTTTCAATGCAGATAAATACCAGATTGAATGTTCAGTGTTTCCTACTTATTTGAAAATGTTGAATGATGAGATTCAACAAAAGTAGACAACAGCTTCCGAGATTGCAAAGGATAGTTCACAAGGAAGCCAGAGTTCAAGATCTCATAGTCAGGATCCACTTGGCTAGCTTTTCATTGACAATGAGGTGGCCATTGCTATGAATGAGGTGCAGAATGCTATGGATCAGGTGAAGATTCAATCTATTGACTTAGACCATTTAGATGGTCAACTTAATAAAGAACAACTACAGATTTATCAGGAGTTAACTGCATCAGCGGATCATGGAATTCTGCATGATAACTCTGAAAGTACATGTACCACATTCAAACCTACACTTCTCTATGTTAGTGGACAAGCAGGCATTAGAAAAAGTAGCTTTTTGGAGGCTTAGCCTCTTCTAGATACAACTGTCCCGCTAAACGAAGCTCTGCACTAAGAGGCCAGTCCCAAACTAAAAACATCACCTGTAGCTAGGCTACGCCTCTATTACATACAGATTTCTCTTTAAAGAAAGGTCAGCCTGAATACCCCTGCCCCGAACCATATATACCACATACTCTAGGACATAGTATACCTCCATAAGAAACTTTAATAACAAATGTAGGTACCGAGTCATCTCTTTAAACCACTATACAATCATTTCAGTTACTTGTGGTACAACAAACAAATTGAATGTGAATGGCTGCACTCTATATAGAGTTGTTCTTGTATTTTAAAAATTGCATCATAATTTTGTTGTTCTCACTAGGGGTGAGCAGAACTCGTGGAGTTTTACTTCATGGAATTCTGCACAGTTACATAAAAACGCTGCAAGATCAGCGACGTTCCGCCCATCCCTAATGTGCACAGATTGATAAGGCCCGGAGTTCTAAACACCCCTTCCCACCATCAATCCGAGCAGACTGGCCACACTGTGATTTGTTCCTAGATTGCAGACTGAGCAAAACCCCCTCTGGAGCTCATCTGCTCAGAGATATGCTGGAGATGGGGCTATTGTGTTGAAAGTTTACACAGAACTCCACTTACTGTACTGGTGCAAATGATACCCACAAGCCTCCAATTACCCGCACAAATCCCCATCGTGCTCAGCACACTGAGTACACGGCGGTGGAATGACTTCATAGCCAGTCTATACACCAAGGCTGCCAACATTAATGCAATACGTAAGTCAAAGCACAGCAGCTGCATGCTTGTGTCAACATTCTCAAAGAATTTCACCTGATTTCACTTCTTGCATAAGTCTTCTTGCCTTACGAAAATACCTCTTGCAAGAGATTGAGTACTTATTGCTATAAATTCTTCTTCAGGGACTCTAATTACACTCTGTAATAAGGCAATAGAATAAGCGAAGCACCATCTTTGGATAAGAAGTGTGGTATACAGGATAAATCAGGAGGTCCAAATGGATGGACAGCTACAAATGAACATTGCATTCTAGCCGCTCTTATCGATCTTACTCCGTTCTTAATTTCAAATTTGAATTATGATACTTGTTTTTTTTTTAAAGGAAACAAAGCCCTTGGCACCCACCATGAGTCTTTTAAGAGTGGAAAGCTATGGGGAGGAGGAGAAAGAAGTGGGTTGTAAACCAAGGTTGTACGCATTGCCTGGTCTAGCCAAACAAGGGGTGCAGGAGCGAGCAAGGTCATCTACACAGAGAGGTTATAATTGGCTTGCCCTCCCTCTCTGCGTGAAGCACTGGTTGTTGCATTGTTGAAGGCTGACAAGGCAGCAGACAGATGCAAATCATTTAGGTCTCTGTCTTTGATCAATACTGATGTGAAGTTTCTGACGAAGGTACTGGTGAATAGATTGAAACTGCTCCTTCCAGTCATGGATCTTCCTGATCAATCAGAGTTTATCCCTGCTAGATGTACGTCACAGAATCTACGAACATTGTTTACAGTGCTGCATGTGCTTGAGATTACTCTACCAGCAGTGGCAGTCCTGCTGGACACCGCTAAGACCTTTTATTCTATCTCATTGAAATACATGTTTGCAATTTTACACCGCATGGGTGTGCAGTTTATTGTTATAAATTGGATTAAGCTGCTGGACACAGACCCTGTGGCCATGGGCAGATGTCGGGGGTCTTCAGTATACAGCGTGGTACACGGCAAGGTTGCCCACTATCGCCTCTGCTGTTTGCACTGGTGTGTGAACCGCTGGCATGTATTTTTCAGCAGCACTACCGCAGGCAGCACTACGTTTCTATCAACGGCCTCTGGGGGTGTCCATGTATGCCGACGACATGGTGCTGTTTGTGCGCAAGCCCACTACACACTTGGACCAGCTTACAGGAGTATATATCCGATTTGAATGGTTTTCCGCACTCTGTATAAATTGGACCAAATCTGTAATTTTACCTCTAACAGATAGCCCGTTGCAGGTAGAACTGGACGATCCCCTACAGTGGTGCACAGACCCTTTAAAGTATCTGGGAATATGGATTCACAGGGACTTGCAGGTGGTTGTCCAAACTAATTATGGACGGGCCATTACTAGGCTAGAGGAGCAGGTGAACTGCTGGGTTAAATTGCCATTGTCCTTCGCTGACAGGATTGCGCTCATGAAAATGGTGGTGCTTCCGTGGTTCTTGTATTTATTCATGAACATACCCGTGCATCTAACGCGCCATTTTTTTCGACACTCTTCCTTCATTACTCGCTACACTTGCATGGGGCAGGAAAATGCCACGAGTTAACTGGGAAACCCTAACACTCCCTTTTGACATGGGTGGCTTCACAGCACCAGATTTTCAGTTGTATTAGCTCTGTCCCAGGGGCATTACGCCTACTACTGGCAAAAAACGCCAGCCTATATTTCCCATGGGGGTAGAAGTTTGCAAACGTTTATATACATGAGACTGCGATCTGCAATGCGTGCACTATTCTCACAATTCCCTGCAGAACCTCCTACCTTGGAGGCACTGCGGCTCCTCTATACCACCCAGACACAAGCTAGGCTAGTCACACGACTATATAATGTCTCAGGGGGATGGGGCTAGGATGGAAGGGTATGCATTGGATAAGTGGATTTCATCTCTCTCTGAACCGCAGACAGAAGACGATTGGAGTTACTGCTGTAAATTGAGGGGACAGCTCACAGTTAATGGCAATCTTAGATTGGTACATTTTAAATATTTACATCAAATGTATTATACACCTGTTCAGCTCTATAAATATGGTTTACGGGAAGCCACCTATTGCAAACGGTGTGGTGCCCCAGATGCTGACTTCCTTCATCTAGCCTGGTCTTGCCAGAAAATACACTTATATTTGGGAGCAGGTCAGACACATTCTGAGTCTGATGGTGGGGGTACCCATAGCATGCACTCCACAACTTTGTCTGTTGGGTAATGTTATCGATGTTAAAGCCTCTATTAGGAAGTTGGTGGCGGTAGCGATCTTGATAGCTAAACGTAGAGTTTCTATATGCTGGGGGGGTAGACTCACTCCGACTACTAGGCAAAGGCTAGAGGACATGGGGCCAGATGTAGGTAGCCCTTTACCGATCGGAATCGGCCGAAAATACCGATTTTAGGCCGTTTCCGATCGGTAAAGGGCTATCGAGATGTAGGGGCACATTTTCGGTAATTTTACCGAATCGGTATCATTACCGAATCGGTAAATTTACCGATTCAGTAATATGTACCGAATCGGTAAAATAATTACCGATTCGGTAATATGTACCAAATCGGTAAAATAATTACCGATTCGGTCATATTTACCGATTCGGTAAAATTACCGAAAATGCAATGTAGGTAGCCAATTTACCATTGGCACATGGCTTACAGAATCGGTATTTTACCATGGAATACAAATCCATGGTAAAATTCCGATTCCTGTGTACATGCACATCTGTGCATGTACACATGTGCCATGTGACAGACAGACGTGCCCTTAGGGCATGTCTGTGTGCCACATTGCACACATGCCCGTTTTGGGGGTGCTAGAGGGTGTCAAAGTGACACCCCCTGCACCCTTGACAAATTCGGTATTTACCGATTCAGTAAATACCGAATCGGTATTTGAATTGAATCCTATGGGCTTCAAAGGCCCATAGGATTCAATAGCAAATACCGATTCGGTATTTACCGAATCGGTAAATACCGAATTTGTAAGGAATCGGTAACGATTCCAGATGTTGGGACCTACATCCCATTTACCGATTTTGAAATACCGAATCGGTAGCATTCGGTATTTCTAAATCGGTAAATGGGATTTACCTACATCGGGCCCATGGTGTATTGCTGTGACCAGCTCACTTGCTATGCTGAAGAACTCCCCAGAGCCTCGAAGCCCTGTGATATATGGAGCCCACTCACTTCCTATCTTCTCACGGTAAATGATATTTGATGATTTAATCTGTTCTGTGTTGCTCTGCCTTGCTCTTTCTTGCCGGGGATTTATCAGTGTTATATTAATGCCTGTATTGATACCATGGTGATATGTACTTGGTGTCCGGTGCTAACTGTACTGTTTATGCTTCATATGCCCAATGATTGCTAATGAATTTGTGGCTGTATTGTTTCTGAAAATGTATAAATAAAATTTAAAAAAATAAATGAATAAATAAATGGCTTGCCCTCTGATGTTCCATACCCTCTTTTGTTGAGCGTAACCACACTGAGCCGTACCCAGACTGTTCTCGGTTCTGGCTGCAACTCAGCGTCCATGCCGATCGCCTTTATCCCCACCTTGGTGGGAGAAGGGTACTCAACGTCCCTTTCTGTTGCAACTGGCTGCATAGGCTTTACTTCCTGGCTGCAGCGTTAGCGGCTTTACTGACTGTCTAGTCAATCCGGGTCAGTGAGAGGTGCGAAACAAGGAAAGGGTGGGACACTGCACCTGGCAGACATAGCAAATAGCCAATTGTAGCTACTGAGCAGTCGTCGCTGTAAATCTAAGTCAGCATGTTATCAGGGCGTGCTTCCATCTGGCGTCCATGTTTCATCCTAGCAAGAGACTGTTAACCAGTGCTGATTAATTCTGCCAGCAGAGTGGTGCATGGAATTTATTTGTAATTCAACGTTACAAGAGTAACGTGGTATTACTAAATTACTCCAATTCTGCCGCCAGAATCAAAAAATGTACCCACCCCTAGTTTTCACATTATTTTATAAGTATTTTTAAGTGCACTAAAGATCCCTTTTTTCACACAGGCTATGGAAGATCGAGGCCTGCTGTGGGAATAGCAATGCAAAAGAGAATTAAATATAAAGTTTATGGTAATTTTTATTTTTTATCTGTTTTAAATGTTACCAACAATGTGAGTAGAAAATTGGAAATGAGAAGAATAAAACAAAGAATAAACTGTAATGTGGTTAAAGAGCTAGTGCTAAAATAATGATATTGTGTTTCCATTTCATCTTTAATTATCAATTCAGTTTATATTATAATCCTTCATGTGTATGTATTGAATTTTCAGGTATAAATAATTACTTAATAATAACATTGTGGATTATCTTCAAACTGCTGTGACAGGCAGTGAGCAATAGAGACACACTAAGAAATTACTATGTATATGCTCATAAATAATTACGTACAGAAGAGGGGGCGTGGCTTTGAGCCGCGGATGGAAGCCGCCTAATTCGCGATCTCCGTTTATGAGCCCGCAATGAACCTGTAATAACGATGCTCCGGGACCCCTGACCCACTGAGGTGGTGCACAAAGGGATCGTGCCTACTCGACGCCGGACTGGGACTCATACCTGGCTGATGTCCCAAGTTCTGGCGACTAGGAGCTCGGCTGGTGGGAACGACGACGAGCGGCCCAAAATGGCGGCCTGACGGAGGAAACGAAACCTAGGATCAACCAGAGCAATTTGACTCTGACGCCCTGCTGGAGCAACTAGTGAGTGGCGAACTGAGAAGCAATGGGAGTCGCGGCACAGGCGGGGTGTTACTAGGAAGGGGGAGTGCGGAGCTGACCCCCCCCCCCCATCCCCTGAACAGCGGAGACCTCGAGGCGGCCCTGAGAAAACGGCAG